>NC_090446.1:889009326-889625660 GCF_031143425.1 Pleurodeles waltl
GAATTACCGCGGCGGTCTTTTGACCGCGCAGCGGTATTCTGACGGCAGTACTTTGGCGGGCGGCCTCTGCCGCCCGCCAAAGTCAGAATGACCCCCTAAGTTTTTCAAAGCATTGAGAAGTGCCCTAAGGGGAGATACGTACATTAAAGCGAGTGTAGGGGAGCCTACACCACTAGAGAATACACCGGCTTACATTGTAATGGAGGAGAGAGGTGTCGCACCATGTCTTTGGTTAAAGCAATGGTGCAAGTTGACAGAAAAAAATGGGAATTTAGCATTTCCTGAAAATAGGACGTTCAATTTGAGGATTTTGGAGCAGTTGCTGATGGCGCTATATGAATCGATGCCCCCTCCGAGACCAGCACAGTTTGAGGCATTAGCAGTCTGGGAGCTGGATTCTAGACAGCAACAGCAATTGAAATTCGAGAGAAGGATAAGAAGGGTAGAAAAGACTTTAGCGGAGGCTAAATGGGATTGGGAGCAGAAAAGATGGAGATCAGAAACTTTGCAGGCAGTTAAGTTGTTTCCAGCTATTACACAGGAAGATGAGAAGGAAGGAAAGAAAGCGACTAGGAAGACTAATAAAAGTTCGTACGAGAGAAAGGGAGCTAGAAAGTCTTCAACAGTAAAGGAGGAATCAGATAATGGAGCTCTCGTTACACAGATATTGAGAGACCGACCACCACCATATACAGAACATGAGAGTGGTCTGAGTACTAGTGCTGATCCGACAGCCCAGGCACAGGTAATGGGGGCAGTGAGTCTGGTGCAGGTTAGTGCTAACCTGACACCAAATGTGGTGCAAAGTAGTTCGAATGTGCCGACTACTCCTGTAGTGCAGACACAGATGCAGCCGCCTCAGATACAGAGAATTTATCCTGATGTGCCTATTTTAGAAACAACTTCGAACTTTGTGGTGCCTATGGAGCAGGTGGTTCCGAGACCAATAATGTTCCAGACTGAGCTGACTCTGATTTTGTTGCTCCAAGTGCAGCTGCAGGTAATGCCAAGATTTACGCCAATGACAGGGACACAGTCAGACTTGACTCCAATAATGAATCAGAGTATGAGAGTTACTCTCCCATAAAGTGTAGGTGCTAGAGCAGCCCCGGATACAATATCGCTACCGAGTACTATTGGTCCAGCTGTACCATTATTTGCACAAAAGAACCCAATTGGGAGTGAACAGGGAGCCTAGGCCCAGAGTTTAATGACAGGAGGACATAATGAACAAGTTCAGGTAGTCTCTTCCGTGGGTCAGACTTTTGATGGATCAAGATCATTGTCAGACCTCAGTCCACTTGTTGCACTTCCAGATGCTGTGACTGGACCAAATGCAGGTCAGAGCCTGAAATTATTGACACCCCAGACTCCAAATACAGTGGTACAGCAGGTGCCCCTGGTCCAAGTGAGTAGCATTTCATTACAGGGACTGACAGCTCAGCAGTTAACTGAATGGTTAGACAAGCTGAATACCCCACAGAATGCCTCTAAGGGGGAAAGAACACTTGAATTGTGTCAGACTAAGCATGGAAGTGGGTGAACTCGTTGAGGGAACGATGGGGGTAAATAGGTTAGAGTCTTACACAGAGGCAGAATTGAGATACTTGTGCCCAGGGATTACGAGAGAGGTAAGCAAGGTACATCTGAGGTTAGCAGATTTGTCAGAGAAACATGGCATATAAATTGAGAAAACAAAGCATTTGAAGAGGAGTTACAGATTAGATTTTGAGGCAAAAGATTTTGAACATATGAGGTCGGCCGGAATGAAGGCACATCTTAAAAAATTATTGCAGAGTGCTCAGGTCTGGGAAGCATTGGACAAATGGGAAGGCAGATGGGTAAAGAAAAGAGACAAGAAGAAAAGAGATTCTCTGGAATTGACTGTACAGCAGGACAAAGATCCAGTAAAGATTTTACCAATGAGGGAGATTCCCGGGGTGAAATTTGTTCATGTTCCTTGGATCAGAAGTGACATTCTATCATTTATGAATGATTATCCAAATTTGAGAGAGAAGCCAGTAGAATGGTATCAGCAGACAGACAGGTTTGTGAAACGTGCGAAGTGTTTGTGGGAGGACTTGAACACATGACTGGAGATAGTGGTTCCAGCTGACTTATGGGTCGAGTTTAAGAGAACTGTAGACTGGCCAACAAGAGAACCGGAGAGAGAGAAAAATACAGGTGCAACGTCTCCTGAGGTAAAGAAATATTATTCTAAGGTGATTGAGTTTCTGAAATCGAGGATTTTGCCCAAAAATATTGATTGACAGAGGATCGACAGGACAGTGCAGGAAGAAAAGGAGTTGATACATGTGTATTATGAGAGATTGTTGAAGGCATTCATGGAGTATAGTGGTACAGATACAATTGAGCCAAAAGACATGTTGCACTTTGTGTTCAGATTTGTGGAAGGATTGAAGCCTGAAATTGGTCAGATGATTAAGAGTAATTTTATTTGCTGGCAAGCGAGGCCGATTGATGAGGTGTTGCAGTATGTGAAATACTGCAGTGATGAGATTGAGTTAAAGCAGAAAAAGTTGAAAGAGAAGGCAATGGTGATGCAGATTAAAGCAGCAAAAACAGGAGTGCAAGGAAATTTTGTGCAGCAGATGCCGCAACAGCAGGGAAATGTCATGTTTCAGCCTCAGATGAGAGGTCGAGGTCGTGGAGGTAATATGAATAGTGGTCCCGATTTGAATACTGCAGTGGTTCAGAATAATGTACAGGGAATGAAGAAGCTATTGCCGTGTCACATTTGTAGAGCCGTTGGACATTGGAAGCGGGAGTGTCTGATGATGGTGCAGAAAGGTGTTGTTCAGCAGAGTAATAACATCAATTCATTTCAGAATGTGAGAGGACTGAGACTAAGGGGTCCCAATCCAAATTTTCAGAATAATGTAGATAAAGTACAGAATTTTCAGCCCATGCAGTAAGTGCAAATGCCCCGTGCACAAGTGCCACAATTGCAGGCAATGCAGCAGCAGGTTCTCATGGTACCTAAATAGAAAATGCACATACCTCAAGCCCCGATGGAGCAGCAACAGATGATGCTTTCTCAACAGGTCACAGGTCAGAGACAAGACAGAAGTAGTAACACTGTGCACCAATTCCCGTTACACAGTGAGGATGGAATAAATGATGAATGCACAAGTGGTAGTACAGATGAGGAGCCATGTGTGCTTGCAACTTCTTTAGAAGTAGATTAGAGAGGACCCTATGTGAAGGGAAAGGTTATGGGTCACAGACTTTCATTCTTGGTGGACACAGGAGCTACATGCTCTACAGTGAGAAGTGCAGAACTTCTGAATTCTCCCCTTTCAGGTAGAACAGTTCAGGTTGTGGGGGTAGCGAACCAGTATCTGACGAACCCAATTGCAGATCCAGTGCAAGTTGAGATTGACAATTTCCAGGGACTGCATAAGTTTGTAGTCTGCGATTCAAGTCCAGTATCCCTACTGGGGTGAGACTTGCTGTGTAAAATAAAGTGTTTGATTACTTGTTCAAATGATAGAATTGAGATTCAGACAAGTAGTGATGATGAGGAAGACCAGGCCCCAGAAACAGAGTGTGAAACTACGAGTTCCTCTTGATTGAGTTTTTCTCGATGTTTATTGTGAAAGAGCTCCATCCTGATTTGCAGAGAACAGTGCAAGAGAAAGTGTGGGATTTGACTGGAAAGGAAGTAGGTTTGATTAAAGGGATGGAGCCAGTTAAGGTTACCATAAAGCCGAATGCAGTTTTCCCTCAGCTTCCACAGTACAACATGCCACAAGATGTTCTGATGAAAGTGGCTCAAATAATTTCAGATTTTGTGAAGCAGGGGGTTATAAAAGAAGTGATTAGCAGTCCATGTAACTCACCAATAATGGGTTTGAAGAAGCCCTATGGGAAGGTTCAGATTGTTCAGGATTTGAAAAAAATAAATGAGACTGTGGTCAAGTGTTCTCCCGTAGTCCCCAACCCAGCTGTGATACTATTCCAAATTCCATGTGATGCAGGGTGGTTTACGGTCACTTGATTTGTCCCAAGCGTTATTTTCTGTGCCTCTTCATGAGGACTGCAAATTTCTCTTTTGTTTCAAATTCCTGGATCGAGTCTATTGCTGGTGTAGAATTCCTCAAAGGTATACAGAGTCACCTTCCCTATTCAACTAGATCTTGAAAAATAATTTGAAGTAATTGGAATTGCCTTTCCAATCAACTTTGGTGCAGTACATTGATGACTTATTGATTGCGTCCAAGACAAGGGATGAGTGTAAGTATGACTTGATTGCCCTGTTGAACCATTTGGGAAAGAATGGCCATAAAGGGGGTCATTCCAGGGTCGGCGGGAGCACCGCCGACAGACCGGCGGTGCCCCGCAGGGCATTCTGACCGCGGCGGTTCGGCCGCGGTCAGACTAGGAAAACCAGCGGTCTCCCACCGGTTTTCCGCTGCCCTACAGAATCCTCCATGGCGGCGGAGCGTGCTCCGCCGCCATGGGGATTCTGACACCCCCTACCGCCATCCTGTTCCTGGCGGGTCTCCCGCCAGGAACAGGATGGCGGTAGGGGGTGCCGCGGGGCCCCTGTAAGAGGGCCCCAAAAAGAATTTCAGTGTCTGCCTTGCAGACACTGAAATTCGCGACGGGTGCTACTGCACCCGTCGCACTCCAGCAACTCCGCCGGCTCCATTCGGAGCCGACTTCATCGTTGCTGGGTCTTTCCCGCTGTGCTGGCAGGCGGCCTTTTGGCGGTCGCCCGCCAGCACAGCGGGAAAGCCAGAATGGCCGCCGCGGTCTTGTGACCGCGGTGCGGTCATTTGGCAGTAACCGCATGGCGGGCGGCGACCGCCGCCCGCCGCGGTTAGAATCACCGCCAAAGTGTCACAACTGAAACTGCAGGACTGCCAGAAGGTACTGAAGTATTTGGGACACCAGATTGAGAAAGGGTCAAGGAAAATATGCAGAAAAAGCATTACAGCAATATTGCATATAAGTCCCCCAACCACACAGAGAGATGTCAGGATGTTCCTGGTGGGCTATTGTTGCCAATGGATTCAGAATGTTTCAGTCATTTCAAGACCATTGCAGAAGCTGACTCATAAGGAAGCTACAGATCCCATAGTGCTAGTCCAGGATGAAATGAAAGCGTTCACTGAACTGAGAGACAGTTTGTGCAGAGCTCCAACGTTGGGTATGCCTGATTACACAAAGCCTTTCACATTGTTTTGTCATGAGCATGATGCATGTTCATTGTCTGTCTTGACTCAAGTCAATGGAGGCGCTCATCGCCCAGTTGCATATTTTTCAGCTACTTTGGACCCAGTTGCAGCAGCCTTACCGGGTTGTTTGCGTGCAGTTGGTGCAGCTGGTCAAAGTCTTTCACAGTGTGAAGGCGTGGTCATGGAATATCCCCTGACTGTAATGGTCCCTCACTCGATTGAGATTTTACTGACAAGGACGAAAACCAAATATTTGACTGGTGCTAGATTGACTAGGTACGAAATGAGTATTTTGGGATCACCAAACATGACACTGAAAAGATGTACAGTGCTGAACCCAGCAACCTTACTTCTGAGTGAAAATGTTGAAACTGAAAAAGAGGAAGATGTTGAGCATGACTGTCTCAAAGTAACTGAGTTGTGCACAAAACCGAGACCTGACATTAGAGATACCCGATTGGAAGAAAATGACCAAATTATTTTTGTTGATGGTTCTTGTCTGAGAGACAATACAGGGACACTTGAGAGCAGGATATGCCGTGTGCACGATTACAGGTATCTTGGAAGCCTCCTGGCTTCGAGTAGTGTATTCTGCCCAGGTAGCGGAACTGGTCTCTCTTACCAGAGCGTGCAATATTTCTGCTCAATTGAGAGTTACTATCTATACGGATAGACAATATGGATTTTAATAGTTCATGATTTTGGTCAATTGTGGTCGCAGAGAGGTTTCCTGGCCTCTTCTGGTTCACCAGTGAGAAATGGAGAGAGAATCAAAGAGCTGTTATATGCAATACAATTGCCTGAAAAGATTGCCGGGGTGAAATGGAGTGCACATCTGAAGTCACACGACTATGGGGGTCTTTCCTACCCTGGCGGTCTATGACCGCCAGGGTAGGTGACGGAGGAAGCACCGCCAACAGGGTGGCGGTGCTTCCGGGGGCATTCTGACCGCAGCGGTAAAGCCGCGGTCAGAAAAGGGAAGCCGGCGGTTTCCCGCCGGCTTCCCGCTGCCCCAGGGAATCCTCCACGGCGGCGCTGCAAGCAGCGCCGCCATGGGGATTCCGACCCCCTTCCCGCCAGCCTGGTTCTGGCGGTTTTCACCGCCAGAACCTGGCTGGCGGGAACGGGTGTCGTGGGGCCCCTGGGGGACCCTGCAGTGCCCATGCCACTGGCATGGGCACTGCAGGGGCCCCCTAACAGGGACCCACATAGATTTTCAGTGTCTGCGTGGCAGACACTGAAAATCGCGACGGGTGCGACTGCACCCGTCGCACCGCTTTCACTCCGCCGGCTCCATTCGGAGCCGGCATCCTTGTGGAGGGGGTTTCCCGCTGGGCGGGCGGACGGCCTTCTGGCGGTCGCCCGCCAGCCCAGTGGGAAACTCAAGAATAACTGCTGCGGTCTTTTGACCGCGGTACGGTCTTCTGGCGGTTCCCGCTTGGCGGGCGGCGGTCTAGGAATGACCCCCTATGTGTCATTGGGAAATGGATATGCAGATCAAGTCGCAAGGTTTTGCATATTGAGCTGTACATCGTTCAAAGACAAGTGGGAACTGTTACCTGAAGAAGACACAACATGTACGAGCTATGCATTGAAAGTAATTGACACTTTGGAAGAGTTAAAATCTTTGCAGAATAATGTCGACAGAGAAGAGAAACGCTCATGGAGCAATACTCATGGAGCAATAATCAAAGACAAGATGGATTGTGGGTTTCTGAGGAGAATCAATTGGTTTTGCCAAATAGCCTGTTGACTCAAATAGCAAGGTACTATCATGGTCAGGCACATATTGGGAGGGATGCCATGGTTTGTCTGTTCAAAATTGATTGGTAGTTGCTGAAGCAGTTTTCTATCGTTGTGTCATTTGTCAGCAGTTAAATGGGCAGAAAGGAACAGTGGTTAATTTGACTCACACTGGAAGAGCAGGAGGTCCATTCAGCAGAATGCAAATGGATTTTATTGAGATGCCTGTGTGTGGAGGTTTGAGATATGTGTTGTTGATTGTTTGCATCTTTAGTCACTGGATTGAAGCGTACCCTACACGAAGAAATGATAGTCTCACAACAGCAAAACTGCTGCTTAGGGAACTGATACCGTGTTTCAGGTTTCCGATCTCTTTAGAATCAGATAGGGGAAGTCACTACAATAACAAAGTAATTAAATTACTGTGTGCAGCATGAACATTGAGCAGAAGTTGCATTGTAACTACCACCCTGAAGCTTCAGGACTAATGGAGCAGATGAATGGTACCTTAGAGTCAAGAATTGCAAAGATGTGTGCAGCTAAGAATTTGAAATGGCCAGATGCATTGCCTTTAGTATTAATGTCAATGAGAAACACACCTAACAGGAAGACAGGACTGTCGCCTCATGAGATCCTCATGTGCAGAGCAATGAGATTACCAGCGGTGCCAGCAAATGCACTTGTAAACATTCCAGATTAAATGGTGTTGGATTACTGCAAGGGTTTGGCTGATGTAGTCAGCTCTTTTTCTCAGCAGGTGGAGGTCACCACACTGCCACTGATCCATGACCCAGGGCACAACCTGAGAGCTGGAGACTGGGTTGTCGTCCAAAAGCATGTGTAAAAAACATGTTTGGAGCCTCATTGGAAAGGACCAATTGGTCCTAATGACTACGACAGCTGTGAAGTTTGCTGGGATCCTGAGCTGGATTCACGCAAGTCACATGAAGAAAGTGGCATGTCCATTGGATCATGAAGAAATGTTGTTGAGAGTACCAACAACAGTGCGACAAGTCTCAGAGCCGAAAGGAGAACAAAGAGGAACTGAGACCGGATCTGAGGTCGTTGAGGATGGTTGAGTCACTCCTGTGAGAGACGAGGGTGGAGACCTCCAGGAGAGTATCGAAGAACCTATCTCAACTGAAGCAGCAGGAAAGCCTAGTCAGAGGAGGGCTTTCCCAGAAGAAGATGGCAGGTGGAGACAGCTTACCCAGGTAGTGGAAGTATATTGACTGTGTTTCTTTGTCTGGAGGGTGTAGGACCCAGTGAAATGAAGAAGGGCGGAGAAAGAAGTATCCTTAGAAATTCAATGAGGGCCTTGTTTGAAAAATTAATGCTGCATAGCTGTTTCAAAGCACTCCCATGTGGTATATGGTAGATGAAAGGGGTGGGGAAGCAGTTCTTGTTGATCAAGGTAAGGAGGTTTTTAGGCAGGCATGTCATTTTGCCTGTCCCTGATTACTGGTTCAGAAAGTCTGATGACAACCTGGTGCAGAGATCTAACCCCACATTGTTCTCTTGTTTTTGATACTCCTGCTTGAAGCCAGCATCATTGCTACCTGTTGTGATGACCTTGGAAATCAGAAACTGTAATTTCAAAGAGAACCAACCCAAACTGGTTCTGATACCGTACAGAGTTTTACCACAATGTATGTAAAATGTGTTTAATGCACAATCCAAGCCACCTTCTTTATTCCACCATCAGGTTCTTCATGAAGAACAAAGCAGAGCTCCGCAGAGTATTTGAAGGACTGCTGTGTTACTGGAGCCGATGTCTGTATGATAGTCTACAAGAGTTGAGGGAACAACAAAGTCTGGGGCGTTCAGTCTAAGGAGGTGAGCCTAGAAGCCTGCCTGCAGGCCTAATGAGAGAGGGAAGAGAAATACCTCACCGTGCAGGAGGAGAGACTGTCTAGGTGGAAAAACATATCTCATTCACATTGTGGGTAACAGCCAGAGAAAGTGGGATCAAAGCCAGGAACGACCAGTTTGTGGATGGGTCCTCTGATGTCCCTAAGTGAATCATGCTAAGATCTGCACCAACATTTCTAAAAGTGCTAAGCATCATCCACTTACCTAATCAGGCATTACAAAATGTAATAGAGGAGTTAGATATGAATAGATTTGGGGTGTGCAAAGTTGCATAATATACTTTTGCATAATAGAATGAAAGTTTGGTAAAGTTACACATGTTTTCTTTTGTTCATTATGACAGCTATTATATAGGGCAGCAATGAAGGACCTCCACATCTGTTTGTCTTGAGCAAGTATCTGTATGATGCCCAAGCTGTGATTCAGGGCCTTCATTTCTGTTACCACAGTTCACCTCCAGATGTTCTTTAGCCTCATTTCAGATGTTACTTAAGCCTGCTTTCCAGTGTGATGCATAGTCTGTATGTTCTAGAATCAGATTCTGGTCTTGCAAAAGACAATCAAGACATTCTTCATTTTATCAGTAGTTACCTTGTGGCTTTGACTACTATCAGTCTTTCATGTCTCCTGTAGAGACACCGGAAGTCCTTTATGTCCCCAGGATTTAGTGGTTCTTGCTATTTTTTCTGTGACAGACGTTTTTTTTATTGGGAACAAGATTGTTAGTCTTGTGCCTAACCCCCAGCTTGGAGGACCAGTGGATTGTGCTTCGTCTGGTCTCTACCATTTCACCAGTCTGGCTTGTGCGACCCTACCATGAGACTAAGCTCCTACCAGCGTTGCTGTCCAGGTCACCTCAACCACTGCAAGGTTTCATACCTTTGAGGGGCAGGTGGCGATCTTTTGATAGGATTTCGATCCTCTGAAACATCAAAGTTACACATAGTTGTGCATAATTATGCAAAATGCAGATCCATCATTTAGTGTTAAATTTCAGTGTGAGATGCATCCTTGTGTCAATTTTTGAAGCAAGAACACATTTCAAGCTATATAAATAAAATAGCCCCCCAAAAAAAGAGTACTGTGAACAACAGTTGCTCACATTCTCTAGGTTACAGTGCATACAGTGTAAATGTTTAACACAAATAGGGCCAGATGTAGCAAAGAAACATTTTGCGAGTTGAAAATAGCGAGTCATAGCGACTCGCTATTTGCAACTCGCAAAATGTTATGCAGAACGGTGTCTCAGACACCGTCTGCGAGTCGGTATGGGGTCGCAATGACCCACCTCATGAATATTCATGAGGTGGGTCGCAAATTGCGGCCCCATACCGACTATGGGCACTCGCAAACATGGAGGCCTGCTGTAGTCAGCAGACCTCCGTGTTCATGACTGCTTTAAATAAAGCAGTTTTCTTTTTTTTAAGTGTAGCCCGTTTTCCTTAAAGGAAAACGAGCTGCACTTAAAAAAAAAACGAAACCTTTAGTTTCGGTATTTTTTCAGGGCAGGGAGTGGTCCCTTGGACCACTCCCTGCCCTGAAAATTTTTTTTGGGGTCCAGTCACAAACTGGAAGGGGTCCCATAGGGACCCCTTCCAATTTGCGAGTGGGTTACCATCCACTTGAAGTGGATGGTAACTGCAACACCATTTGCGACCGCATATGCGGTCGCAAATGGTATTGCATACCACTAGGAATCGCAAATAGGAAGGGAACACCCCTTCCTATTTGCGATTCTGAAATGCATTTTGCGAGTCGGTCCGACTCGCAGAATGCATTTCTGCATAGGAAAATGCGATTTGCAACTCGCAAACGGCAGTTTTTGCCGTTTGCGAGTTGCAAATCCTTTCCTACATCTGGCCCATAGTCCTTTCACCGTAAATTATTTCAGCGACTGGCACATATTTATTGGAGGAAGCATAATGATGAAATTCGAGAAATTCAATATAACAAACCTAATGTGAAATTCCCAAAGGTAAGCAAATTGACCTGGCATAATCTAAATTCAGCAGGTTCAGAGGAGGGAGTTGACCTTTGGAATAGTGAGTATAGAGCATTTTTCTGGAGTGACAGCGCCATTAGGGTAACACAGAGGTTGGAGAAGACCGTTTGACCATAAAGTTTGGCTCCCTTTAGCATAGTGTGACCATAAGCCCACTCCTCCACCGGAGGATCCATGATACTCCTAACCATTATCTGTAATGTATGTGTCCACACTATTTATGTGTTATATGTTGTGTTGTGTCGGATATTGAATTCTTTTGATCAAAATTCACTGTGCGACCACCTTCATTTATCTTGCAGCATTACAAGTGCATGTCATATTTGAAGGCGTCTTTCGTAATTTTTAAGAAACACCATTTATATGCAGATAGCTATTTACTGCTGTGGGTAGGCTAACTCTTTCTCTTTATGTATTGCAGATAAATGTACTGGTTCAACTATGCAATTAGGTGTAGTATTATCTGTTTATGTACATTAGATGTGTATTGGCACTACAGTTTTTTCGTATAAGGAGTGGCAGTAGGGAGATGCTACTATTCCTGATGAAAAGCTGAGGGCTAGCCTTGAAACATGTAGATCTCGTTTTGAAAGCGAGGTTCATAGCTTAACCGTGTACTTTCATCTTGCCCTCACAGTAGGCAGGTATTTTAAGTTTCTTTTATAAACACCCCCACTTCTATTTTCACATATCATCATAGTCAAATATACTACAATTATAACAAGGGCTCCAACGTAATTCTTTGGTTGCAGCATGCCCCATTCTGTAGAGGAACGGGAAGGACCTGATGATGAAGCATGCCACAAAGGGGTAACCCTGATGGATGAGGGTTTTGTTTAGCAAAATAAACATTATCCTGTTTGGAGATTTAGCTTCGCTTTGATTTGGGCCTGGTTCCTGTTAGTTTTTTTTTACATAGGGTTTTAAATTGTATACACTTGTCCAATGGTAGCAATGCATCGCTCATAGCTGAGATTAAACAGATTGATGCTTATGGAAGTGTCCTATAAGTTTTGCTGCTATGTTTTGAATTATTTGAAGTCTCTTTAATGATGACTGAGTGTTACCCAGATATAAGATATTGTCACAGTTTCAGTGCCACAATGTTATGGCCTGGACTGTTTTTTGGGTGGAAGTCAGGAGGACTCATAGGGGGTCATTACGACCTTGGCGGGTGGCTACCGCCTCCCGCCAGGAGGTAACCGCCGTGCGGCCGCCAATGCGGCCACACTTACGTGGCCCCCATTAAGACATTCCCGCTGGGGCGGCGGGATGAGGCCGCAACATAGGAGCCGGCTCCTAATGGAGCCGGTGGTGTTGCGGCCGTGCGACGGGTGCAGTTGCACCCGTCGCGCTTTTCACTGTCTGCTGTGCAGACAGTGAAAAGCTGGCCGGGGCCCTGTTAGGGGGCCCCTGCACTGCCCATGCACTGCAGTGCACGCACTGCAGTGCCAGTGGCATGGGCAGTGCAGGGACCCCCAGGGGCCCCAGGACACCCCTTACCGCCAGCCTCTTCCTGGCGGTGAAAACCGCCAGAAACAGGCTGGCGGTAGGGGTGTCATAATCCCCAGGGCAGCGCTGCTTGCAGCGCTGCCCTGACGGATTATCACCGCCGGGGCTAAAACGGCGGGAAACCGCCGGCCCCGGTGCCGCGGTCGTAATAGGGCTGGAAGCACCGCCAGCCTGTTGGCGGTGCTTCCGTCCTTTTAGCTCTGGCGGTCTTGGACCGCCAGGGTCAAAATGACCCCCATAGTATTTTTCTCAGGTGTCTTAAGAGACCAAAGCAGCATGCAGGCAGCTCTTATTTGTGTGTCATGTTAGATTACTGTCCCAGCCAGACACCCACATATTTCAGTGTTGGTTTGGAGTCTAGAAGAGGATCCATAACATTGGGCCCCCACTGAGGACTGTATAGCTTTGGCTGATACCTGCCCACCAAAATATAAGTTTTACTGCTGGTAAACTTCTAAAACCGCTGTCAGGTAGTTCTTGCGCTGTTAGGGATTGCTGCCTGATATTGCAGCATGAGAAAAAACAAGCTGTGTGTCATCCACTTATGAGATTAGTATAAAGCTAAACGAGTCCACAATGACAGCGAAAGGGTGGACATTAATGTTAAAACGCATTGGCCTCAGTGACAATCCCTGAGGGACAGAAAAAGCTATTGGCCGCGACGTAGGTAAAATAGGTTTACTGCCACCTGGAAGGAGTGAAGTTCCAGGAAAGGTCTGACACACACTAAAGCCTTGTTACAAATTCTACAATTCCTGAGTCTCCCAAGAAGCACTGTGTCAAAAGCAGTGCTCAGATCCAACAGGATGAGTGCCGCTGAGCCACCTTGATCAAGTGACCATCTGTGCTCTTCCATGACCTTTAAGAGGGCAGAGATAGTGCTATTAACAGGACAAATACTCGACTGTGAGGAATGCAAGAGGTAGTATGATTCAAGTTAGTCAGTCAATTGCCAGTTAATATGTTTTTTCAGAGTTTTTGCCATCAGCAGAAGAAGAATGATGGAGAGACATTTTCCCATTTTAATGGGATTTAAAGATGGCTTTTTTAATAGAGGTATCACCACCAATCCTGAAGGACATTTGCACAGGAGACGAAGAGCTGGAGGAACTCAATCAGAGTTGGATAAATGATGTGGACTCCCTTTTTTGAGTGCAGTGGGAGTTGTAGGTTGCAGAAGGGAGTGGAATTTAATGTTGTCAGGCTATAACAGTCACTCAAAAGGACAAGGGGCAGCTTTATAGTAGGATATTTTGTATCTGCCATATAATTTTCTCTTGTGATGGAATTATATTTCTCACAATGCTCATTTAAGTACTTTGAAAACTTTTGGGGCAACAAGTTGATTATCAAATGATGCTCTATGTGGTTTGGTCTTGGGCTTAGAAACTGTGGGCACCGGGATCAATTTGTCTAAGTTTATCCAACTTCTCAAAATGAGAATCTAATGACGGTATTGAGGCATTTAAAAGATTGCAGAAGGCAGCCAAAACTAGGTTAGACCAACGCCTAGAGGCAGGTTAGGGGAAAGTGAGTGATCCGTCCATACCAGGGGAAATGGCAGTTCAACTGCCAGTGAGCATAGGTTGGAAGAAACAGATGAAAGGTGCATGGTAGATATAACCAATTGAATACGTTTCATGGGCTTTTACAAGCAGAGGTGCAATTTTCATACTCAAAATGAAGGTTTGAGTGTCCCAGAATATTTAAATTAGAACTTTAAGAGCAAAGGGTGCAATGGATCCTGATAGGGCTTGAAGAAATCTAATCTAAGGGTCGGAGGGCAGTAGATAAGGAGAAAGTGTTTGAGAGTTTTGGGGAGAAAATAAAACATTCTCAATTTGGCACCAGAAGCTCTATCTTAGCGGAGATAAAGCGTGATTTAAAAATAATGGCAATGCTTCCCCTCCTGTTATCCAAGCAACCTTGCCTTCCAGTACAGTACCCAATCAAGAAGGGCCTGAGCTATGTCTGAAGTGGAACTGTTGTTTAGCCTTGTTTCCATCAGAAACAAGATAGCAGGTGTTGTATTGTAGATAAAATCCTTGTTCTATGTAATAGGCTCGTGCGTCATAAGCACGAGCCGGCGAACTGGAGAATGTTGAGGAGTGAATGTTGTGAAATGAATGTTGGGGAGGATTCGGGACAGTTGAGAAGGAGGTGACGGGAGAAGAGGCGGCAGGTCCGGGTATAGCCGGGGCTATTACTTTGTAAGAAAAATACTTATTCAATATTTCTATCCTTGAAGAATAAACATGCTCATCCTACCGATTCCTGTGCTCATTGGTGTATGCGGCCGGACACCATCCTAACAAAATTGGCGACAAGTTATTAGCCCCGTTTGCATCCAGAATTGCGGTTTCCAAGTTACGATCGTCAAGTTGAAATCCTACGATGCCCACGCAATTCGATTTTCTTCAATCTACGTAACTGCTGCAAGTAGTTGTTTTTCACCATAAAGTGCTGAAGCAGAGGCTGCACACGCGCACCCCATGCTTTGCGCTACGTGTGCGCGCTGAAGCGGAGGCTGCACACGCGCGCCCCATGCTCCACGCTACGTGCGCGTGTGTGCCTGTGACGTGTCTCCTGGCAACCTCTTTTTATCCTCTAAAGTCGCCCATAACGTTTTTTTACTGGAAAAAGCAAGTAATAATACTGATGCAAGGGAACTGACACTTTATTCCAAATTTAAAGACATTAATGTTTACAAACATTTGAAGTTGATGAAATTTTTAATATTTTTTTTTCTTTCACACATACCAATGGCTTCTAGTAATTTGAACCTCCCACCTCCTCAACCTTTAATCCCTGGAAGTAGCAATGTCTCAATTAAATGGCAAGAATGGTGAGAATATTTTATAAATTACATCTCTGCATGTGATGAAGAAAACGGATCGAAAAGAAACACATAGAGCAAGGAGATGTCTTTATTCATGCATTAGAGGATTTGGATAGATACTATTCTCCCACGGTTTGTGTAGGGATTGATCGCTACAAATTTTTTCATAGGAAGCAGGGTAAAGACGAAACCATTGAAGAATATGTGTCAGCCTTAAAATTTTTAGCTTTAACGTGTAGATTTATTGGCATATTTATACTCCGTTTGCGCCAAATTTGCGTCGTTTTTTTGACGCAAATTCAACGCAAAACTAACTCCATATTTATACTTTGGCGTTAGACACGTCTAGCGCCAAAGTTCATGAAGTTAGCGTCATTTTTTTGCGTGAACACCTTCCTTGCGTTAATGATATGCAAGGTAGGCGTTCCCGTCTTAAAAAATGACTCCGATGCATATGCGTCGTATTTATACTCCCGGGCAAAAATGACGCCCGGGAGTGGGCGGGTCTAAAAAACCCGCATTAGCACCGGATTTTAGCGCCTGGGTCAGGGCAGGCGTTAAGGGACCTGTGTGCTCAGAATGAGCCCAGAGGTGCCCTCCCCTGCCTCCAGGGACACCCCCTGCCACCCTTGCCCACCCCAGGAGGACACCCAAGGATGGAGGGACCCACCCCAGGGACATTAAGGTAAGTTCAGGTAAGTATTTTTTTTTTAAATAAATTTGTGGCATAGGGGGGCCTGATTTGTGCCCCCCTACATGCCACTATGCCCAATGACCATGACAGAAGTCCCCTGGGCATGGCCATTGGGCAAGGGGGCATGACTCCTGTCTTTGCTAAGACAGGAGTCATTTCAATGGGGGTTGGGAGTCGTAAAAAAATGGCGCAAATCGGGTTGAGGCGATTTTTTTGCCTCAGCCTGACTTGCACCATTTGTGGACGCCCATACTCCATTTTCCCCCTACGCCGGCGCTGCCTGGTGTACGTTGTTTTTTTAACGCACACCAGACAGCGCCGGCGGCTAACTCCGGCTAACGTCATTCAATAAATACGGCGCCCGCATGGTGCTTCAGAATGGCGTTAGCCGGCGCTAATTTTTTTGGCGCAAAACTGCGTTGGCGCAGTTTTGCGTCAAAAAGTATAAATATGGCCCTCAGTACCTTACATGACGAGCTCATTAGAGACCAGATAGTTATGCATGCAGCCAACCAGAACATACAGGATTGCTTATGGACTAAAGGGGAATCGCCCTTACAAGAAGTAATAGAAGTAGTCAAAAAAGCAGAACTTACAGGGAGATGCGCAAAAGCTGTCCTACAGGGGAATCACAAAGAGGATGATTCAAAAGCAGAGTCGTATAAACTGGTGAATAGAGTCATCGAGACAAAGAAATGTTTGACTGGATCAGATGGATTTTCAAGGAAGGCCGCCTCTTCTCCCGTCACCTCCTTCTCACCTGTCCCGAATCCTCCCCAACATTCATTTCACAACATTCACTCCTCAACATTCTCCCGTTCGCCGGCTCGTGCTTATCACGCACGAGCTTATTACATAGAACAAGGATGTTATCTACAATACAACACATCTTCCCCTTCATACTAGATTTTTTTTTTTTTTTTTACATATAACAATGTGATAATAAAAATTCTACTATATGCCTAAAGCTATAAGAGACTTAAAACATACAATGTTAGAAATATCTTCTTAATAAATCTTATACACATTTCGTAAAAATGCTAATACTAATATAATCTGTAACATTTGATCCAATACCTTTACTGAGACTCAGTTATATACTTGGGGGGTCATTACAACCCTGGCGGTCGGTGTTAAACCGGCGGTAAGACCGCCAACAGGCTGGCGGTCTTACTTTGGGGAGTAACCGCCATGGTCATCCGCCGGTTTTCCGTTCCGCCCACCAGGGCGGAGACGACCGCTGGGCTGGAGACCTGGGTCTCCAGCCCGGCGGCCGTCACTATACCGCCGGCGGTATTTGGACCCGGCTTACTGCCGTGGATTTCCAGCGGTTTGAACCGCCATGAAATCCATGGCGGTAAGCACTATCAGTGCCAGGGAATTCCTTCCCTGGCACTGATAGGGGTCTCCATCAACCCCACACCCCAAACCCGGCTCCCTCCCCTACACCCCCCACCACCCCTGCCACCCCCCAAAGGTGGCAGGGCCCCCCATCCCGGGACCCCCAACATCACATCACCCATACCCACACGACACGCACGCAGGCACCACCTACACCCTTACACGCACACACGCCGACATACATGCCAACATCCACACACACAGTCAGACACGCACACCCACATTCAGACATACACGCACACATCCATACAGACATACCCACAGACATACACGCACTCATTCCCATACACACAACACCCCCGCAAGCATACACGCACTCACACACCCCCTCTACATACACACACGCACACCCCCATGCATCCACACAACACACAACACCCCACACCCCTCTCCCCTAACGGACGATCGACTTACCTGTTCCGTCGATCCTCCGGGAGGGGACGGGAGCCATGGGGGCAGATCCACCGCCACCACACCGCCAACAGAACACCGCCATGGCGAATCACAGGACGTGATTCGCTGGGCGGTGTTCTATTGGCGTGGCGGTGGAGGTGGAGCAACCTCCACTTCCCCGCCTCCCGCCAGTATGGCTGTTGGCAGCTCACCGTCGGTAATAGGACGGAGAGCTGCCAACGGTCATAATAGGCCGAGCGGAAAACCGCCACCACTGGCGGTCTTCCACACGGCGGTACCTCGGCGGTCTTCAAAAAAGACCGCCGAGGTTGTAATGACCCCCTTAGTCATCATGTTTTCCTGGTCTTGTGATCCTCCTGCCACACCTGCTAAGTTTATTCTTCACACCAGTCATGTCGCTGTTCCGTACATTGTCGCCTTTATCCTTCATCTCAGTTCTACGCTCCTCTTGCGTAGGAATAACGCTGCTTCTACCAGCCTGCGCAGCCTGTGCAACATTGGCACGTTGTATCGGAACACCAACCACACCTTGCAAACACTTTTTATTCCCAGTATCGTCATACATAAGCCAGTCAGTTCCAACTAAACTTTCCCCCTCATTGCCTTTGTACGGGGAGACTCTGCTTATACTTTTCCATTTTCAAGTTGTACTGCATTACACAAAATTTTTGTAACCATCAAAGGAGGAGAGAAATTTCCATTTTCACACTTTTTGAAACCTGGAACCTTCACCCTAACCAAATCACCCACCTGTACTCTTACAATTTTGCATTTATGTTTTGCATCATAGTACTCCTTCAAACAAATTTGTGCTTTTTTTTATATTTTTCCTAACACCTTCGCTAGTCCAACTGCTTTTCCTACCATCGATCATCCAACCTACATTGTCTTACGTCAATGGAACCCTTCCTCTCATTATCTCAAAGGGGCTGTGACCAGTGGAACCACATGGTGTAGTTCTGTATGACCAAACCGTTTTCCAAACTTTCTTTTCCCAATCTAATTTTGCACATTCGGCCAATGTATACTATTCTTCAATACTCTGTTGAAATGTTCCACAGCGCCATTACCAGCCGGATGAAAGTTGGAAGTAGTAATGTGTTTAATACCACACCTCATTAAGAAAGCCTTGAATTTATCAGACGTGAATTGCACCCAATTGTCCGTAATAAAGGTTTTGGGAAGGCCCTCTCTCAAAAAAACGGTATCCAAAAATTCTACAATAGACCAGGAATCCACCTTGTTCACAATTCCAATTTCAGGCCATTTAGAGAAATGATCAAACATCACCACAATATATCTGCACCCATCCTTCACCTGTATCGGTCCAGTAATGTCCAGGCCAATCTTCTCCCAGGGCATGTCTGGACACCCAACAGGAACTAACGGTGGTTTGAATGTGGATAACATTTTTTCTGACTCATTGCATAAAAGACAATCTCTTACTGTCCTTTCCACAGCTAAATCAATACCTGGCCACCAATACAATTGTTTAACTTTACTTTTCGTTTTTGATATGCCCAAATGTCCATCATGGCATAAATTCAGAATTTTCCACCTGAGTACTTCTGGGGGAACTATCCTACCATTGCGCAATAACCTGTTGTGTTCAACAGACGACTCTTCCTTGACTTCCCAAAATCCCTTCACACATTCATCAAGATCTTTTTTATGGGGCCACCCCTCACTTAACAAGATTTGAACTTTATTTAACGTCTCGTCTTCACCCATGGCCTTATCCCACTCGCTTTCAGAGATGCCCTGAAAGTCTGAGGGTATAACATCAGCTACACAACAGTCCTCCAACTCCTTCACCCCCTCTTCAGTATTCGCTAAAGGCATTCTACTTAAGAAATCAGCAATCTTATTCTTGATCCCTGGTACGTAACGTACTTCATACTTGTAGTCCAAAAGTCTTATGGACAACCGGGCAATACGTGGCGAGGCTTTGAATAAGCCTTTTGTCATTAGCACTTTGGTAAGCGGTTTGTGGTCACTACGCAAGATTACATTCATACCCCATACAAATGATCTGAAATGTTCCAAAGCCCACACGCATGCAAGGGCCTCCCTTTCAATAACAGAATATTTTGCTTCAGTATTGGTTATAGAACGAGAAGCAAATACAATTACACATTCCTTACTATTCGCATCCACTCGCGTAAGAACAGCTCCCAAACCCTTATTGCTGGCATCTGTTGTAACTATACTTTGTAGATTAGGGTCAAAACCTTGTAAGGCAGGTGCTCTAATAATGTCGCTTTTAATCAATTCAAACGCTGTTTCACACCACCTAAATACACATTTCCATTTCAACAATTGCCTAATGGGAAACATTTTATGGGAAAAGTTATGCACAAACTTTGCATAGTACTCCGCTAGGCCAAAAAAGGCCCTAACTTCTTCTTTATTAGTAGGTGCAGGTGAATTCCTTATGGCTTCTACAAGGCTATATTTTGGTTCAATACCTTTGCCGCTAATTTCGTGTCCTAAATAAGTGACACTTTTCCTGGCTATCTTACACTTACTATATTCGGCCGTAAGTCCATTATCTCCTAGCACTTGAAGAACATTCTTGACCTTAGTGTCATGGTCATCTTTCGAATCCCCCATAATTAAAATATCGTCTTGGAAAAACAATACGTCCCGCATTTTATTAAAAAGAAAAAGCTTATACATCAGCCTTTGGAACATAGCCGCTGCAGAAGCCAACCCAAATGGAACTCTGACAAATTGATAACACCCAAACGGCATAATAAACGTGGTTAGTCTACAGCTGTCAGGATGCAATGGAACTTGTTGATATGCAGAAGTAAGGTCTATCATGGTAAACCATTCCTTACCTTTGGTTAGCGCTACAACCTCATTGATCTTGGGCAATGGAAATTGATCCACCAAAATATTCTTATTGAGGTCCCTAAGATCCACGCATAACCTCAATTTGCCATTAGAACGTCTAGCTACCACCAGTGGAGAAATCCAATCAGATGACTCAACCTGTTCAATGATACCAGTCTGTAGTAATTTATCCAACTCACTAGAAACCTCATTACTGATACTAAAGGGAATATTTCCCGCCTTATGAATAACAGGAACAGCATCATCCTTAAGTATTATCCTATGTTGGAATCTTTTTAGCTTGCCCGCAGTTCCTGAAAATACTAGAGGATACTTGTCCTTTATAGTTGCATCACAAACATCACCTCCCTGAATCACCAATACTGGTTCTGTACCATTTGGGTCTAAAACCATTTCCAGCGCTCCCTGGTCCCACCAACCTAAAACTGAGGGCCCAGACTTTGACACATACATCTTACAGTCTGCTTTACGATCTTTGAATGCAAATAACAATTTCATGTAGCCAAGCAGCTGGATTGATTCCCCTGTAAAACTTTTAGGTGAGATATCCGGTGTATCCAAAACCCCGCCTACAGTGTGTTTCAATTTTTTTAACCAAACTTGTTCATTAACAATTGAATAAGGTGACCCAGAGTCAGCAGTAATAGTGATGGTAACATCCCCTATAGATATGTCACACTTTGGTCATTTCCGTTGGCACTCCGACATTAGGGTTCCAGAATTTCTTACATTAAGCACTCAGATATTCTTGTCGTCACTATCCGAGGAGGAAGCTGATTCAGTAGCATCCTCTAACAACTTTATCGCTGTTCCTTTTTTTCTCCTGCAAACCTTAATAAAATGGCCAATAATACCACAACCAGAACATTTCTGATTGCGTGCTGGACAGCTTTTGTCATTCGCGTAGTGACCAATTAATCCACATCTGAAACATGTAACCTCCGCCTTTGAGGTGTCTCTTTTTGACTTCTTATTTTTACAGGAGTTGGCCTTCCTCGAAAATCCATCTGATCCAGTCAAACATTTCTTTGTCTCTATGACTCTATTCAAAAAGGCTATGATCAAGAAGTTTTAGAATATCGAGTTTAGGCTTAGCTAGGGAGAGACAGTTAAGATTAAAGAGGCAAAAGAAATCTTTGCATTAGAGGGCAAGGCCATCATTTCTAGCAGGGGTCCGTGTAAAGGTGAATTTACAATGCTTACATGCTGACGAGGTAGTCAGTAAATTGATGTTGTGGATGTCGCCTGGTGCATATGGGGATTGCCATAATTGTAGAAGATCTGCAGTATACTGGTGTCGTTCACTACAGTTTTGACCAGGTTTCCTGGCCCCTGTTGCCCTCCTGGCATGGACAGGCTTGCCTTTAGTGTGCCTTTGGAGCATGAGTGATGCGCTCACTGTCTGTATCTACTGCGCTTCCACACATAGGCCATGGTTTTATAGTCAGTAGTCCTCATAGAAATAGGTAGCCACTGGCCAACCAGACCGCCTACGATCGTTGTGGTGCTCCTCGATGGAACTGCCAAGATACAGACTCCTTGAAGCTCCCTCCCCTCACAAAGCACTGACCGGGGACAAGAGCTTCTCACAGACGATTTTAATACAGGGTCACATATAAAAAGCTGTGGCTGATACAATGCACATTAAAATGTCTGTCAATAAAAACAATAAAGAGCAGATGCAGCAAGCAGTCCCTCAGCAACCGAATTTTAAAAATGTATCCGCGAAAGGCCCGATTTTATAGTTAGTAGACTTTGTAGAAATTGGCAGTCATATTATGCACTCAATTGATGAACACTGCTCATCATAGAAAGACATTGCCACCATATGTAGGCTGACTTAAATAAGTGCTGGTGCCACACACCCTCAAAAACTGGCGCAAAGTAAGCACTCCGTCTGACCCAGTAACAGACAGCAGAAAGGTGTGATTTATGTCCTGTTTAGTATAGTTGTCTGTTCAACAGATTTGTGACTATTTGGTTTACAGAAAGCACTGGATCTGTGGCAGTCAGTAAGCTCTGCTCACACATAGAAGAGACCTGATTCATCAAAGCTCTCATTCGGTCCCATTCCCCGGTGTTGTTCTAACTTCGTCCTCACCGCCTTACCACACTTCATAGCACTCTCACAGGTCCATACAAGAGTAGCTCATCCAGTCAAGGTTTTTTGATTTGCATTCAGGGTCTTGTAGACTCCATTTTAATAAGGCTGAATTATAGGACTACACGTTCAAAGAACATGAACTGGATGAGCTATCTGTTTGCAAATATAGCTGGGGACAGTGTATCAAGTACAGCGCAATACAGGTGTGAGGCCTTGCAGCACCTTTACGCATGACACATTGCCCCTGTCTATCCCCAACTATTGCTGCAGTGTCACATCACTCTCGACCTCAGAAGGCATTAGAAATACAGCTGCGTACACCCACTGATATTGTAGTAGGGCTCGCAGAGTCCTTAGATGCTGCATTGTGCATGCCCCTTAACTGCATCAGGACAGAGAAAGGCGAGGCTGCAATGTCAAGTACTTTAACCCATTCCAGTAGACCAGCAAATTGCAGACTGGAAGAGCATGTGACGAAAGGTACATCTGCTCACAGCACTGCGTTCACTCACCATAAAGTTACATCATTTAAAAACTATTACACAGGAATGAACAAAGACTGGACCGGAAAAATGAATGTCTGACTTCTGTTGAAACCTCAGCTGTTTGCCAGTGTGATCATTTCTGTTCGATATTCTTTAAATTATCAACTTTGCAGTGAGTGAACAGGGTTCAGCAACACATCCCCAGCAAGGAGAAATTGTGCTATCTGAGAGCACTCTCAACTTGCCAACCCCAAAAGTTTTTCACTGCTCAGGGGATGCAACGGTCTTGCAAAAAATAACACCTGGGTGCTTCTTGAGTGCTAAACTGGTAGTTGGCTAGCAGCTAGATTAACAACCATTGGCAAGCCAAAAGGTCTCAACTATGCAAGAGCTATTAGCTTTGTCAATGTCTTTTAGCCATGTTGTACACCAGCATGGCTGCTGCTCAGCATGGTTGAAAATGAGTGGCATGGAGGAGAGTGGCATAGAGTGTCATAGAATGGAATGGCAAAAAGTGGAGTAAAGTGTTGTAGAGTGGAGTGGCGTAGAGTGTTGTGTACTGGAGTGGCATAGAGTGGAGCCGCGTGGAGTGGTGTCGGTGGACTAGAGTGGACTGGTGTAGAATGCATTGGAGTAGAGTGTTGCAGAATATAGTGGCATAGATAGCATTAGCTGAGAATTCAGCAGCATACAATGCAGTTTTGTGGATTAGGGTGTTGTATAGTAGAGCGGAGTAGCATATAGTGCAGTGCTGTATATTGCCTTGGAGCAGACTAGACGATGCAAATAGAGTACAGTGGTGTATAGTATAGTGGTGCAGAGTAGAGTAGCACAGGGTGTGGTGGAGTAGAGTGGTGCAGAGTAGAGTGGCATAGAGCGATACAGAGCACAATGGCATAGAGATGCGCAGAGTAGAATATAGTGCCATAGAGGGTAGTGGTGTAGAGTGGAGTGGTACAGAGTGCTATGGTGGAGAGTGGAGTGACGCAGAATAAAGCTGCATAGAGTGAAGTGGTATAGAGTGCATTGGAATAGAATTCAGTAGTGCAGAGTAAAGTAGCGGAGAGTTCAGTGGCATAGTTTCCATGGTGATAGCACGCAACGAAAACCATGGCGGTAGGGCTCCTGATGAAAGGAATTCCTTCCCTGTCACCGGTAGACAGCTTCCCCCAGCAAGCACCTGACCCCTCCACCCTCCCCCCTACAGTCACAGTGCCCTGCACCCACCACCACTCTACAGTCACAGCACCCCTGTGAGAAAACAGGGCTGATTGCAGAGGACCCATAAGTTTTTGCCCCCATTTTCCTCTTTTTGCTGGTGTTTTCATGACTTTGATGGTGCCCTGGGTACTGCTAACCAGTCCCAGGGCCTGTGCTCTGTGTAAAATGGATATGCAAATTAGGCTAATTATAATTGGCTAAGTTAACCTACCTATAAGTCCCTAGTATATGGTAGGGCATGTAGGTTTAGGGACCACAGCATAGGTGGTGCACACCTAGGTGCACTGCTGAGGTGCCCAGTGTCATTTTAAAAGCAAGCCTGCCTTGCTGGCTGCTTTTAAATTAAAGTTATATGCAAATTCGACTTTGGAATTAAAGGTACTTCCAAAGTCTTAAACTACCTTATTTTTACATATAAGTCACCCCTAAGGTGTGCCCTATGTGCCCCTAGGGCTGGGTGCCATGTAACTATAAGCAGGGACTTTATAAAAATAGATTTATAAGCCCTGGTGAGGTAAAAACAGCCAAATTCGTTTTTCCCTCATTGAAGTAAATGGCCTTCATAGGCTAGAATGGGCAGACTTTATTTTAAATTTTAAAGTCTCCTTAAATGTTACATACCAAGAATTTGGTATCAAATTGATTGTTATAATAAATCCCACAACTTCCAGTTGTTGGATTTAATATAACTAGTTCAGGTAAAAAGTTTAGACTTTACCTAAAAAGTTGCCAATTTCAGCTCTGCACTGTTTTTGCTGCTGTGCTCTGATTGGCCAGCCTGCAGCAGCTTCTGCCAGGCTACCTTGATGAGGTGTGAAGTGGCCTGACTTCACACAAAGGAATGTGCTTGGGGGAGGGAATCTCCCCTCAGCAGATGGTGAGGCAGGAAGGGGGAGGGCTGCCAAACTGGTCTTCAAAGGCAGAGAAGGACATTTGCAGCACCCAACAACACCCCCACATCCTGCAACCCCAGACAATTAGATGCCCCCTTGATTAGATTAGGAGAGGGCAGGAGAGGGGTGTGTTTATGATTTTTAGCCACACCAGTGGGTGGGCTCAGCCAGATGTAACCTCCAAAAATCAGATTCATCCATGTTGGATTTTTGGAGACTGTTGCCTTCTGGGATGGATTTTTGCCACACTTCCCAGGAAGTGGTCATCACAGGGGGACGACCCTGTACCTGATTGGAGGATCAGGACCCCCCTGCTTTTCACCCAGGAGCAAGGATAAAACTGGCAGACCTGACCCCACACCTCAGATCCCCTCCAGAATTCAACAAGAAAGGAACTAAAGAAGAAGAAGGACTGCCCTGCTGGACCCCTGGCCTGCACCTGGACCCTGCACTCAGAAGGACTGCACCAGCTGCACACTTGGGCTTCACCACAAGAAGGACTTTGCCTGGCTTCAACTGGTTCAAGGAGGGACTCCCTGTTTGCTACAGGTGAAAAATTGCTAACCAGAGTCCCCTGCGCCAACTCCTGAAGAAAGCGACCAGCTGACCACTGTCCAGTGGCCAAAAAGGAGTTTGCGCCAGGTGCATTCTGGGAGTTGAAGTCTGCACCCCCCAAGGACCATCACAGAACTTCTGGACCCTTGGGGTGAGCTGTGGACCCCAAAAGAACCTTAAAAGAACATCTGGGTGAAGCCCCAGAAGTTTGGAAAAGATTTGAGAATTTTTGGAAAAAAGCTCCAGAGAGGGACCGACCCGCCGCGGAAATTCTAGCCGGCTTGCCTCAACCGCGACCCGGCCTGACTTCGTGGTTCGTCCCGGTAAAGAAAAACATCCAAAAAAGAGACTAAGTCCGAACGTAAAAAGTTGACCGGGACCTCCCAGCCATCGTATCCGAGAAGGGCTCCATGGACGTCGGATCAAGATCCAGGTTTACCCCGGTCGAAGGATTTTCATCTCGAAAAAACGACTAAGTCCGAAGGTAAAAGTCTCCACCGAGGAAACCCACATCGCGTATCCGGACAAGGGCTCCAGGAGGTCGGATTCAACTGGCAGGTTCGTCCCGGTGAAGAAAAACTTCAAAATAAAGACTAAGTCAGAAGGTAACTTTTTAACCGAGGCCTCCCGCGACCTGTAGCCGAGCAGGGCTCCATCGCGGTCGGCCTGAAAGTTTGACTTTGCCCCGGTCGAGGTGCAACCAGATGACCAGATTGGCGCTTTTTGTTTCTAAGCGCTAGAAAAGTAATAATTCTTTAAAAATTCATATCTCCGGTTCCCCTGAACCGATTTTAATCGTTTTTGTGTCATTTTAAAGATAAAAATATAAACTATTTTTGTAAATTGGTTTTGGATTTTTAAACTGTTTCCTGTGTTTTATTTAATTACTGTTTTGTGATATTTGAATGCTTTACACTTTGTCTCCTAAGTTAAGCCTTGACGCTCGTTGCCAAGCTACCAAGGGTTGAGCTGGGATTAATTTACTGAGACCTAACTGTACCTATGTGGAGGTTAGTGGTTTGTTGCTAGGTGTAGGTACCTACCTGCCCTACCAATAACCCATTTTCCAACAACCCCGCATACATGCCCACAGACACCCACACGCACCATGCAAACACCCACTCACCTGAGGAAATTCTCCTTTCAAACTTTACTCCCATTAGTTTGGACAGAGTTACTAACTTACTGAGCTCAACGAAATCGGGCTCTCCATTAGATCCTGCCCCCCCCCCAGATCCTATCCTTAGGAATATCAGTTTTAGGTCCGATAATCAGGAAACTTATTAACACCTCATTAATTTCTGGCACTGTACCTGACCACTGGAAACAGGCCATTGTCAAGCCACTCTTAAAAAAAACTAATCTGAATCCTAAGACACTGAGCAACTATAGACCGATCTCATTGCTGCCTCTAATTGCCAAACTTGCGGAGAAGCATGTACATTCTCAGTTGTCTACGCTTCTGGAAGAAAATAAACTTAAACATCCTACCCAGATGGGTTTTAGGCCTAAACATGGCACAGAAACCGCACTGATTGCCATTACAGAAGAAGCAAGGAAGAGGATGGATAAAGGTATTGAAACCGCTATCATCCTCCTAGACTTGAGTGCGGCATTCGATACAGTTGGTCTAAATATCCTCAAAGACAGATTGCGGAGATGTGGAATTGCCGGAGTCGCGCTAGAATGGATTCTCTCATTTATACATGGGAGGTCCTTCCAGGTACTCGAGAGAGCGTATATCTCCAGGAGCACTTTCAGTAATTGTGGTGTTCCTCAGGGGTCGGCTCTGAGTCCATTACTTTTTAACGTCTATATGCGGCCACTAGCAGGAATAGTTGAGCCATTTGGATTGAACCTGATATATGCAGACCATACGCAACTGGTAGTCTCTTTCTCCAATACCCACCCAGACATGGGCACAGCACTAGGTCCTTGCCTGAAGCAGTTGCAACTTGGATGTCTGAAAGTAAACTGAAGCTCAACGACGACAAAACTGAAGTTATGTTTTTTGGAAATAAAATGCCCTTGATCAATTCTAGCCTACTGAGAGGGGTGCCTACCCTTCCACCCCCTAAATGTCTTATTAAAAGCCTGGGGGTATGGTTGGACCCTCTTCTCTCAATGGCCCAACATGCGAATAGAATAGCAGGAACCGCATTTGCTCTGCTAAGGACCTTGAGGAAGGTTTTAACTATTCTGCCATTTTCTGCCAGAAGATTGGTTATTCAAGCACTGATAGGTTCTCGGATTGACTATGGCAATGCCTTGTTTATAGGCTCACCGAGATATGTGATTCAAAGATGACAAAGGGTACAAAACGCAGCGGCTCGTCTGCTGTTAAATACTCCTAGACAGCACTCGATACGGACAGGAATCGCTTCCCTACACTGGCTCCCTGTGGCGGAAAGGATTCAGTTCAAGGCCCTTTGTCACATTCATAGATCCATATTTGATAATGGGCCTGAAATGTTGAAAACATTGGCACAGGTCTATATTCCAGCCAGGCCACTTAGATCCTCCTCAGCCAACCTGCCCATAGTCCCAATAGCGAGGAAAGCTAGATGGGGAGGAAGATCACTAGCATACCAAGGTGCTTTGCTTTGGAATAATCTCCCTTTCAAGATGAGATCAAATTCTCAAGAGATGTCTTTTAGGAAGGATCTGAAGACTTGGCTATTTAAAATGTAAATCTCATGTATGAACATAAACAGTATGTCTCCGCCATGGCAGTATAAGCGCTACGAGGCCGTTGGGCAGTTTAGGCGCTATATAAACCATTATAACATAACATAACATAACACTTCCAGACATGCATCCACTCACACTCATCCATTCACACATCCATCCACACATTCACTTCCACATACTCACATGCATCAGGCAAACATTCATACACGCATCCTCACACGCATACAAACTGACATGCAGACACACACTCACTTCAACATTTATGCACGCATTCACTCACATGCATACAACCTCGCATACACCACAACACACAGTCGCATTTGCACATGTACACACACATGCATACACACATGCAGACACCACACAGTCAGACACGCACACACACAACACCCCCACCATCCCACCTCCCTCCCCTGTCGGACGTCTGACTTACCTTGTCCGGCGAGGAGGTCGTCCGGCAGGGAATGGGAAGGGGCGCTGCTACCACCGGCAGCGCCCCGCCATCAGGACACTGCCAGGCCATATTAATCGCCCACCAGCATGGCTACTGCCGGATATCCACCCAAAGTGTGGCGGAAATCCGGCAGAACCCATTATATG
Organism: Pleurodeles waltl; assembly: GCF_031143425.1. Classification (NCBI taxonomy): domain Eukaryota; kingdom Metazoa; phylum Chordata; class Amphibia; order Caudata; family Salamandridae; genus Pleurodeles; species Pleurodeles waltl. The sequence goes on from NC_090446.1 coordinate 889,038,416, forward strand.
GGAGGCAGAAGACCGCCACCACTGGCGGTCTTCTGGTGCCCATGGCTTTGGCGGTCTCACTCAGAGATCACCAAAGTCATAATGAGGGCCTTAGTCTCCTGTCCTGAGTTTAATTTAAAAATAAAATATATGGGGTGGGGTAGGGATACCCTGCCCTTTAGGTCTTGTGGGGAGCCCCACAGACTCCTCCTCTTGTGCCAAGATATATATATTTTTTTTTAAATGCAATATGGAGAAAGTCTTGCTGCATTTTTAAAATTGTAAGTGATGGCTGTGGGCTTCTATAGAAACCAAAGGGGATTGGAGCACACCCCTCCACCCCTCCACGAGCCTCATCAAGGCCTTAGGGGCCTCATCACCTGGGGCTGAAATTGAAAAATGTGGGAGGAGACTTTTGTTTGCCCCAGAACACATTTCGCTATTCATTTTTTCCATATGAAAATTGAACAGCGATACTGCAAAAAGTGCTGAACAGATAAGACCACATTTGGCAAAAAGAAAAATCTTAGTCCAGAAAATGTGCTTTTTGTGATTTAGTGTAAATCTGTTCATTAGTTTATGAGCAATTAAAGCTAAAATGTATAGATATTTCACACTGCTGAGGATCCACGCAGTCAATAGATCTCCAGTGGAGATCTGATTGACTGTGTCCACATCAACAACAATTTGGTAGTCACCATCTTAGGACTCAGGACTCAGTCCTGAATCCTAGAAAAAAGTATGTAAAAAAGTGATACGTGGCAGGGTAGGGATACTCTGACCCTCTAGGCCTGGTTGGTGGGGGGCATAAGGACCTTCTTCTGGGCCAAAAACATATATTTAAAAAAAATATTGCCACATATTTGCAGTGGATTCTCAAATCTGTGCTAAAATGTAAACAGAAAAATCATGGGCTCCTGTGTATTTAAAAAAAATTAACCCCCTGGGATGGGTTAGGGCCTGGGTGACAGCACAAGTCATTTTGAAGAGGTGGGGGCATGTGGCTCACCTCCCAAGAATATTCAGGCCTCAGGGACCCCATTCCCTGGGGCTGTAGCATTTTAATGGGAGTGGGCATCCAGCCCCACTCCCTTAACACTTAACTTCTGTGGGGATCCCACCCCTGGGACAGTTTGTTCTAAAGAGAAAGGGGACACGTGCCCCCCACCCCAGAGTCTGTTCAGACTGAGAGATACCCACCCTCTGGGGCTGAATTATTTTATAATGGGAGGGAGGCCATGCACCCCCCTTCCCAATCCAATATTGGCCCAAGGAACCCTATTACCAGGGGCCCGAATCTTAACAGTGTCCAAGGAAGTCCACCCCCAGGACACTGTGGTTCCTGCCCAGGAGAGTGCAGACATAACCTGTCCACACTCTCCCAGGCAAGGAACAGAACTTTGCTTATGCTCAGTGGGACCCGTCAGAAAACGTTGTTCCTACCCAGGCAGGAGCAAAAGAAAGGTATCAGCTTCTGCCAGCACACACTATAGTGCTGGCTGTGGAGCTGGCTGGAGCCATTAGGGCATTGGGTTCTTCCAAATGGTCCAAGCAGTGTGGATTGCAAGGGTGGCAACCGGAGCACTCACCAGAAATTTATAAAAAGTAGCAGGCTTCCACCAGGGGAGCTATGCCCTCCCCCAACAACCCCGTAAAAATGTAATTCTGTGAATGAGGACAACACAAAAATAAAACCTGCAATCAAGACTACTGGTATCAGCAGAGGGTCTGGAGTGGTAAATGAAGAAGCTTTTGGCTTTTGACAAAGTAAGCAAAGTGGGTCTAATCTTATGTGATTGTATTTTGTCGCCTGTTTTGATAGCGATAATGCAAATAGGGAGAGGGGCAGAAAAACAATTTAATTTAATTATCTACCAACGGATGACCAATTTTAAAGTGGTACCATAGCGATTAGAGAAAGGATTTAGAAACAAACTCATACAAGGCAATCTAGTAGGTGTGAGAAATAATAAATTAATAAAAAAAGAATAATGAAACATCTACTACAAACTTTTAGAGTTTACCAATGTTTCATCTTTATGCATGCAGTGTGTGACTATAGGACAATGCTCCCGCTACCACCCTGGGATAGCAGTCACTAACTAGATGACTGGGTAAGACAGATCTTGTCATCATATCCATATTTTATGTGGATCTCCATGAAGTACTTCACATTTTTCTGTTTTAAAAAACGTGCATGGTGTAATAACTAACACTTTGCTCTTTTACTGAAACAATTGGCAGACTGACTTTGACATTGATATGGAGAGAGACAGATCTTATAGTTCAGATCAAGGCCTTTGACCTTTGGTGGCACAAAATAATTGGCCAAAACATGCAGACATCAGTTTTAAGAGCTGGTATAATAATAAAGGTCAGAGACCATGTATTAAGTATTTTAGTCCTGTCTGGGGAACCCACAATAAAAGGATCAGAATTGATTGGGTATTCCTAAGGCAGTTTTAAACATATATCACTATAAATAGTTGATTCTGCCATATACTATTTGAACACCAAAAAATGATTTTGCTCCACCCCTACTGATGGCACAGCAGGGGGTGTAATAGCAGTCCGATGGTGCACGTCACAAACTGTGTGTGAGAGCATTCTTATCCCACAATATGAGACACCTTAGAGTGCAGCTTTTTTGTTCCTTTTCATCAACCTTTAGGTGTGTGATGCTGTGGGTTCCCCAAGTGGGCACCCAATCAAGAAATCAAAATGCCAACTCCCACTGGTGCCCACTATGGGTGCTGCATGGGGAGCTGCCTATTGCTACAGGGTGCTTAAGGCTGCACAACCCCCAACCTTAAAACAACATTTAAAAGCTGTTCAGTAGTTTTTGAGATATGTTTTGAGAAATTAAAAAAGTGGGTGTCCCAGCTGAGCACTGGGACATCCACAAAAATACTTATTTTAAAAAATGTGAATAATAAACACGGGAAGAGCCTCTTATTTATTGTTCACTGATCCTTGAAGGAGTACCCTGTAATGTCCTATGGGGTGTCATTACAGATTTAATTATTTTTTGCAGCCTGGTGATGGCTCTAGAAGTGACAGGTACACCATTAATCATTTTCTTTTATGTTTTGGGAGGCTGCAGGGAGTGCATCAACCCCCCAGCAGCATTAAAAAAACAGCAAGTCTCCTGATCCATTAAATTCATGACTCCAGGATAATTTACTATATTTTTCAAAAACACTCCTAGCTGGAGCATGAGGCTCTTAAGCTGGAGTGCAAGGCCCTCTTGGGGTTGTTTTTATGATTGCTTTACGTGGGCTGAAAAATGTTATAAGAAAGACTCAGAGACATGTTGGATTTATTTATAAAAACTTTAAACATTTTTCAGGCAACAAAATGCAGTCATAAGAACTATGCTAAAAGAAAGTCTCCCAGACATGTTGATTTTATTTTTTTAACTAACTTTTATTAAACTCTTTCATGATAATCACTGTTATTAAACATTGTATTGTGTGAATTACTAAAATATACATTTGATTACAATTATTGGTGATTTTTGGACAAAGATGATACATACATATATATATATATCAATATTCACACCCCTTGATAAAGGGGATGGGCCCACTTTTTATATTTTGGTGCTGTTACTCTTTGTCAAAGTCAGTAGGTCTGCCTGGGTGCAATCAGGACCTGCAAGACCAACCACACACTTTGCATGCCAGAAAGCTGTGCTCTGCGGGAGGTAGGGTTTTTGTAGAGGTTTGGGTGGAGGACCTAGCCACATGTCAAGCCTTGCACCCAATCCTATATTGCACACGGCCGAAGGTTGCACACAGAAGGGATGGTGTGGGCGCTCTCAGGAGTTTGCCTCATGGTTAAAGGTTGTGCATGTCATGGGGTTGCCTACCGTAAGGGGTTGGACACAGGGCCTGGCTGCAGACCAGGTTCTGCTGTCAACCGTATTCCACACACGACCAAAGGCTGTGAGCGGTGTGAAGTTGGCATTATGTATGGTAATAAAATATGACATTCTGTTAAAAATACCCTAGAAATTCCATGAAACCAACGAAGGTTAAAGAAATGTTATAGTTTGGTATAGTAATAATATCTTACTTTCCATTAAAAACTAATGCATAGAACTTCACTGAAAAAAAAAAAAAACATTAAAGGGATGTTATAGCTAGATGGAAATATATGTTAACATATACTGTACCAAGTGGGACCAGGGCACCTGAAAATAAAATTAAAGAATGTTCACAAAAATAAAATAGGGGTCATTGCTCATTTATTATTCACTACCCCTGACAAGGAGCACCTCTTAATGCCCTTTTTGGGCTAACATACATATTTTGTCCTGTTTGCAGCCCCACACAGGGAGTACAGCAGCCCCCCAGAAATCACTGATTATAAGTAACCATATGCTTCCTGGGGCATATAAAGCATGGCCTTTGGAAAAAATTAAAGCTTTTGTTGTTTTTTTGAGCATTACAGGAACTCGTTGGAAACAGAGAAAAAGTTTATGTTTGCTGTATTTGGAATTCTAATGAAACTATGGTAAAGTCAGGTTTTTGGTTACTATTTTGAAAACAACACTTTTAGAAAGTTGGCATCTTCCCGCCTTGGCGATTTAGTGCCTGCAGCCTCTCTTTGGGTCACTTGACTGGGTGTAGTTCTAGGTTGGACTTGTGTATTCCTCCTAGATATCTATACACAATAAAGAGCCTAGGTGTGCTTGATGGGGCTATCACTTCCTGCAGCACAGGAGGGTGGAGCTGGTGACAGCCCTACTTCCACTTGAATAGGCTGTGTTCTGCCACCACACAAAAGGGCTGCATACCCTCTGTAGTTAATCTGGAGTCAGACAGGGGAGGCAGGAAACCGGTGCACTTCAAAGGGAAGCTTTTCAAAGCTTCTCCCACTTCAAAGGATGTGCTGGGTATAAACATTGGACCTCAGGCACCAATTCTTCAGTACACTTCTCGGTCGATGGAAGACTCTGCGAGGAAGAAGGACTGCTGTGCTGCTGAAAGGACTGTCACTCTGCTGGACTGCTGCTCTGAAGGATTTCTGCCTGCTGTGCTGACCTGTTCCCTGCTGTCCTCTTGCTCGGTGATAAGGACTGACCCTGCAACCTGTACCCATGACCACAAAAGTAACTCCAAGGGCTAGTCTCTTGTAAACATCACTTCAACTCCACCACTGTGAGTTCTACCCTGCCAGGTGGTGCTACCCCAGTCATGGACCCTTAGGAAGTGGGCCTGAAGGTGCTTTAAAAGTCCATTTGAGGATTCAGAAGAATTGATGCATCACCTCTGCTGCTTGACCAACGCATCACCTCTGCTGCAAGGTTTCCTCCAGTGCAAGACTCCACATTGACTCCGCAGCCCCCATCAGAATTGCTGCTGCATGACACATCCTCACCGTAGGCACTCACATTGCAAACCGCTCATCTATGGTATTCTCAACAACAATGCAGGACTTCACATCAGAAACCCCGCAGGCATCTTGGAACCAGCCGGTGTGTGATGCATCCACAATGTAGGACACACATTTCAAACTTCCCTCATCAACAGCCTCCTGGACAATGATGCAAGACCTCAAATTGCAGCCTTGAAGCTCCCTGGAACTGGCACTAACCAACGCATTTGCATCCTGGACCTCTCATTGCCTCAGCTGCACGATGCATCCTTGATGCAGGACCTTGCAGCCCTCTGCAACCATGATTTAAGGTATTCTTGTTCAGTGTGTCTAATTGGGTCCCTGTAGCAGGGCCTGTGCTCCATTGCAGTCGACCTGAACTTGTGACTGCCCCAGTCCAGCAAGACCAGATGTCCACAGTTGGTGGATTGTGCATTTTGGTGCTATTTTCCTTGAACTCTGTACACCTGCATATGTCTGGTTCTACTAATGGATTTTTGTCATTTTAGTCTTGTTTTATGTATTAAAATGTTCCCAATTTTTCAACCTGGTGTGGGATCCCTTTTGTGATATGTTTACAGATTATTATTATTTGAAATGTTGCACACATACTTTACACATTGCCTCTAAGTTAAGCCTGACTGCTGTGTGCCTAGCTGTACGAGGATGGCTGATCTAAGACACCAGAGTGCGCGGGTTTTTTTTGTTTAGGAAGGTTGTATTTATTGGTCTTTAGATGGTATATATGGTATAGGTATAAGGTAGTTGTTGTTAGGTGAAGGCTTGCGATGTCTTCTCCTTCTGGACACTAAATCTCGTCTTCTTCTTCTTTTCTTTCTTTCAGGACCTCGCGGGAAGCATATGGAAAGAGAAGAGAATAGATACGGTATGTGTGGGAGTGGGGTTTGGTTTTCTGTATTCTCTCTCTTTCCCTTTCCTCTCTGTTTTCCTTTCCCCTGTCTTTTCTCTTCACTCTCTTATCTCCTTCCCTGGTTCTCTCTCGCTTTCCCTTCTTTTACTTTCCTCGCTGTCTTTTCTTTCTTATCTTCCCCTCTTCTCCTGTTGTTCGCGTGATAGGGTCTTCTTTGCTCTCATACTTTCCCTTTCGTCTCTCCTGGTTTGGTTTCTGCACTATTATACGTATACTGGTCTCTCTGCTGTCTTGTTTTTTTTTTTCTGCTTAGACCTGTTCTGTCTGGTTGGTGCCTTGTCTTTTCCTCTTTTCTTCTATGCGTTTTTTTAATGTTTTATACTTCTCACCACCCCCCCCTTGTCAGTGCTCCCCGTGTAGTGCCCGTTTCCTTTCCCACTTTCCCACCTTTCTTCGCCTCCCGCCTCCCGCTCCTTTTCCCTCGTCCCGCACCCCCGGATCTGGAGTGGCCACGCTTCTCCTGAAGCGTGGCGGCTCTTTCACGGGCTCCCCGGGGTCAGCAGTCTTCACAACGGGACTCCTCCGGCTCCAATTCCAATGTTGTTCTGCTCCTCCGGAGAGCGGTTTCCTCGTCTTCGGTGTTGGCGTCCTCCTGAGCCGTCCGTTCTTTTCCGGTTGAAAACTCCGGTGCACTCCAGCTCCTACTCCTGGCGCCCTCCCCGGAAAAGGGAGGAAGCCTCCTTTTGACAACCGCCAGATCCCGCGGTGGTGGCAGGGAACCAATGAGAGTGCCGCCCTCCCGGGTTACTTCCGGTGTGGAAGTGGCAGTGTCAGCACAAGTCTGAGGAGAGTGTGGGTCGGATCGGAGCGACCCATCACACTAGCTATCAGAAGGCTGAGTGCAGGTTAATTTGGAGTTTGCTTGTGACTTCAGGCTGATAAGGATTGTGGTTACTGCTTGAGTAGGGTTTCCCCCCTCAGCCAGCAATCCAATTTCTTACACTTGCCTTCATATTTTGATATGGTGAGTCCTCAACCAAGCCAATAGTCTTGCTTGTTTATTGATGTGGTCACCCCTTGACAAAGCCAAAAGGTTTGCCTTCATATAATGATGTGGTCACCCTCTGGCAAAACGCCAACTAAAAAGAGGGAAGAGATACCCTTTTGGCCAAAAGGGACAGGGTTAATATAACTCACAACAAAGAAAGGTTCACTTTCAAGCACAAGAATATATTAGGGTTGAGACTACTTGTCAATATTAATAAATGAACATGCACCAAAGCAATAATATACACAATATTACACAATATCAATAATAATATATATCCAAGAAACACATCAAAATATATCTCCGTTATGTAAGAAAATGTATTTATTGTATACCCACATTCAATGTATTTCACATCAAATACACTACATACATATTAAAACATTAAAAACATAATCGATTTTCCTTTTTAACAAAATATTTTTAGGCCGATAAACACCTTATTATCATATATCCAATACATACAAAATTACAAATAAAAATAATAAAAAACACTGTTGACCGGGCATTTCGGTGGAGATGTACAAATTCTGAAAACAGAAAAAAATCTAATTCAATTCTCTGATTTATAGCTGAGACACATAAGAAGCATTCATAAAAAACATACACAAATATGGTTCTTACTCATGCGTTAGAGCAGATCATCTCCCCAGAGATTACCAACCCCTCTTTTATTGATAGGCATAAACCACCATTCATAAATGCTTCCAAAATGTTAACATTCCAAAAGGAAGCACAAACTGGGGTTAAAAAAAACTTTTTTTTCCCAGTATATTATTTTCATCTCCAGTGATCATGGACAGGGATTCAATGATCTATTTTCTATCAAATAATTATTACCCTTATCCACCTGTACTGGCCACAATCAATCGCAAATACAAGGGTCGTAGACTCTACGAACTCATCTAAGACTTCTTAGGTCAGTGAACACATTCCTAATGGTCAGTAGGGAGTAGAAACAAATATCCTTCAAATACTTTAATTATGGAGCTTTGAAAGGCTTCTATTCAATTTCTATACCACACTTTTAAACACTACTAAGAGTTGTGAGGGCACTGTGTTCAATAACACAACTCTAAATTGTAAGTGTGCCATATTATTACTCCTCCTCTTCCGTGAAACAAATTATGGACCTAGTTCCCTCTAAAAATACGTATTGTACAGACCTTGAACATGGAACTTACTGTGAATCTTAGGCCTTATTTATGAATGATCCTTCTGTGGAAAAGATTCAAAAAGACTGTCTTTAACATAAAGCCAATATACAGTTTCTTAAAATTTCGCCGACTTTTCCTAACACTTACAGCACTTTGTATAGGGAAGTCTCTCTTGACTAAAGACGTCTTCCAAATTTATTTTCAAACCTCGTGTCTGGCAAATTTAAATTCTTATTGCTCTCCTTTCCACGAGGTTGGGTAATTCTAAAAAAGTCATACATAAGACATCAATATACCATTGTCCTTAACTAATCACGCCTCATATGATGTTTTTATACATATTTATTCATATCTTGTGGCAGACCATGTAACCGATGTGTTTTATATTATGGATTTACAACACTTGCCACTCGATTTCCCATCGGCTGTGTAATTTGTGGATTTCAACACAAACTTCTTCGAGTTCAATGAATTAAAAGTTTCTTAAGAGCACCGCAGGTGGTGTCTTGCAGTAGCAAACCATTTGTCATGGTCTGAAGCTATGCAGCCACTAATAGCGATGTAAAACATTTGCCCAGACAAACTTTTATGTCTGTTAAATAACAAAATAGCAAAACAATACTGCAGCACAGTGTTCGGGGTTAAGCCATATATAGCCATTTTTTTTGCTCCATATTTTGCTCCTCCGTTGCTACATAATTCCTGTGGTTCTGAATGTAACAAATATCTTTAGTAAAGCATCACTTGAAAGCAACAATGCCACGAGATACAGCGACTGAATTCACAATGGAATCTAGGTGTAACCATGTGGATCAGTTTTCAATGTATTTCCTTAACTTATAATTTCATCCATTAAACAGGTGAGTATTGCCTGGAGTATTGCTTTGAGTTGGGAAAATGCATTCTAACCTTATAGATGTGTGAGACCTCTCAATACTTCAGAGCAACCACGGAGCTGAGCTGGGGATTTTGGCCATATGTAGTAAAACGTATGAGATCCTTTTTGCTTTTTCCTGTGACCCATGCAAATATTGGCACAAAACACTACACTTAACAGTGAAATGTTGGCAGCCATTATTATATGCAAACTGCTTATTTTATTTTGATCACGCAATGTTCAATTCTAACCCTCCTCCGGAATGCAGGCACTATGTCACATAAATGCTTTTCATGTTGGCTTTCAGGTTACAAAACCAACACTGTTCAGCGAGTTGCATGTTGTGCTTATTGTGGAGGTATTAAGTCTTCGTAGCCTTTCGGTCACCTCAGAGAATCAATGAGAGAGGTTTCACGTCCTTTATGGGTGAATAAAACGAGCACCCCTGAACTTTACGTGCTGAGAACAGTTCAGCTCATGCTGAACGATGTGAGTAAATGGGCACTATTATTACTAGTGGCCTTTGAAGCACAGGCCTTCCGAGGCCTCCGCTGACACAACGATGGCGCCATTCACACTTGACGAGGATCTGAAAGCCGGGCCCTTGTTGGTATTGGGGCCGCTGCTTGCAGGCAGAGCCAGGCCTCCACGCCTTTGACGCTCTGCGCTCGAGGGCAGCCCTTGGTCCAGGGGAGGGACACCGGTAAGCCTTGATCGTCGCCTTACCTTTGGACTGCTGCTTTGGTTGCGGGGTTAAAAGAACGACGATTCAGCCTCTAGGTGGGGCAGTGAGCCATATAAAGCTGACGAAAAGACCCTGGCAAAACGACAGAACGCGGACGTCTGCGTGTGTGCGCTCGTGTTTAATATGCTGCGTAACAAGCGCTGCCTGCGAGCGGTAAATGCTGTAAACTCTCTTGCTTCCTCCCTTATCCTTCCTTTCTACGTGATCTCTAGCCCCCGCTTGCTACTCTGTCTATCCCGTGCCTCCCACCCCAAATCTTTCCTCCCCAATCTTTCGAGTCTTTTTTTTCGTGCGAAGGTGCCCTGAACAACTTATGAAAGCTGCAAATACTAAAAATTGGCATGTCTGTACACTCACTGCAGACAGAACGAAAACAAATCACTTGCATTGTGTTTCCGCGTGTTGTATTCTACAAGGATTCCTTTTCCAGCTCAGACAAGCGGTGTAAGGTCAGCTGCTAATCTCTTCTACGGCTCTCAAATCTCCCCCACCTTCCCAAAAAATGTGCTAGTTGAATTGTGCAGAGAAGGAGCTCTTGTACATTCACACATTCACAGAGGGACCTCTTGGCTTATCTTACGTTTTCATTTCCCTATCCATTTCAGTTCTTAGATGCCCTACTTAGCCTCCAGTTTTTCATGGCTCTTGCCACCCGGGCTGTGAAAATCGTATGTGTTTTTAGCATGTCAACGGTTGGGAGCACAGAAGAGGGTGATTTACAAAGAAATCAGGGGAAATTAATTTCCCTATTAACTAAAGTCGTTGGAAAGAATTTAAGAAGGAGAATGCTAAAATATCGAAATTTGTAGCTTGAAAAAAAATCAAGTATCCCTTTTAAATCAGTCACCTTGGCATTAGACAAGGGCACAATTACCATTACGAGGATGTAATCTTGAGTAATTTGGTATTTTCGCGTCATACTTGTTACTAAAAATTCCCAAACTTACGTAATTATGCAATGACTTTATGTGTCGTTCGTGACAAAAATGAGCGCGGATGAACTGGAACAATGCAAACAATAAAAATGCGAGCAGCTGCTTAGGGTGTCCACAGCAACTTCTGGGCAGCGAGTGTAAAAATGCAGGATAAAGGGTTTCAAATTTAGCACAAAAAGTCCGGCCAAAAGGTTCAGTTTATGGACAATCTGTCATGCAATTATGAAATAGACACTCAACACAAGTACGAGTCAAAGTAAGCTTATGTTCTTAGGTTTGCATAATACATATAACTATCGATCAGTAATTTACTTGTAGCTGGACTTATTTTGAACGTATTTAAGGATTGATTTAAAAACTATAAAACACATACACTAAGCACAGTTTGACAGGTACAGTTCACAGTACTATCCCTGCACCATGAATGATAGCGTAAGAAGCAGCGCTCTGTTGCTGAATGTGGACTTGGAGTTACGCAGTAGCACTGCTAATATTTGCTTTTCTTTCTGAAGGTGTATTTGTTATCAGAGCCGAAAAACTTAAGACGTTCTTTGTTCCCAGAAGCAGATATTTCAAAATAACTTGATTCTGAAGTTCAGCTGTCACAACCTCGATATCACAAATATTTTGCATGTGAGTCAGTCTGTATTTAGGTACTTAAGGTGATTTGGGTGATTGTGAGGAACCTGTAGGTATCACTCCTGTAGTGGCTTGGAGGTAGTATGCTGAAGAGGTCCAAAAGGTGTACAGAAAGCTGGTAGCTCTGTTTTTACTGTTGCCTAAATGTTGAACAGCCACCAAATGGACGAGAGGTATGTTACCTATGCTTGAACTCCATCCCAAAGTTGTTACCCTCTGTAATGAGTCTGCAGATACTTATGCTATGCTGCCCAATGTGTCAATAGCAGGAGATGTGTTGGGACACATTGAGATAATGCATGGAAACATAGCTTAAATACTTTATAACTAATAGGGAAATAGTTTATAACTCAAGTCCAAAATTGGTGAGGTGCGTTGGTTGAGTTTCCCAATAGAGCATTATAGGAAAGTGTCTTTTTTTACATGCTCACCCTACTTTTTGCCTGGTATTCGATGCCATTTTGACTGAAAGTGCAATGGGTTCCTGCTAACCAGGTTCCCAGTGCCATATATCTTTCCCTAAAACTGTACAATGTTCCCCAGTTGGCCATACCTTGGCCCCTACATAAGTCCTTAGTAAATGGTACCCCGGTACCTGGGGTATAGGTACCAAGGAGGGTCCCCAAGGGTTGCAGCATGTATCGTGCCACCCTCAGGAACCCCTTACCTAGCACACACAGATAAAGTGAAAACAACATAGCACACCGCCTGTGAGCTGTGTCCCTTAACTCTGCATGCAACATATATATATGTAAGTCACCCCTACAGCAGGCCTTAGGTCCCCAAGGAAAGATGCATTACGTTGCGTGTGAGGACATATCTGCAGGAGCAGATATACCCCTGCTATGTCTTTGACGATTCCTAGACATATCGAACAGGGAAGCAATTTTTAAGTACATGTGCTGGACACTGATCACTTCAAGTTCCCCAGCTACCCAATGGCATCACTGAAACTAGGGAAGTTTGTTATCAAATATTCCATATTAATAAATCCTCACTGATGCTGGTGGTGGAGTTATTAATACATGCACAGAGAGGGCACCTTAGATGTGCCCTCTGAAAACCTACCAGCTACCTATATGGGGACAGACTATTTTTAGCCAGCCTGCGAATACCAGACACAAGTGTGACCTCTCACAGTGAGAGCCTGTGCCTTAAGACAGTCAATCACAAAGCCTGCTCTGGGAGAGGTATTTACACAAATCCAAACTATCTAGCAGGATAACCTGTGAATCTGCATTCCAAGGCAAGGGGGCTTCAAAAGGGGTCCACCTCCCTTGGCATGCAAATCCGGCTTCACTCACAGGAGGAATGCCAACCCACCTGCCCCAGAGCCCATTTGGCACCTGGACAGGCATGTAATTCAGTATTCAGGGAGGTGTGTCTACCCCTCAGGTCAGTCCCACCTCTAAAGTGTGCTGCCTGATGTGGACACAACTTTCAGAAATCTGCCATCCTAGTGTTGGCAGATTTAGGAACTCTGGGACAGGGTTATGCCCACAGGAAGTAGTCATATAAGGGGTGTAGTTACCCCAGTGGTAAGTAGCCCATTGTCTACTACCCTACACTCCCCGAAATGTCCCTAAATGCAGCATTTAGGGAAGCTCCTTCACCAGGAAATTAGAATCCTGCTGACCTACAAAGAAGGAAACTGAAGAGCCACAAAAGCAAAGGAAGAAGCTCCTCACCTGGGCCCAGGCCTGATAGCCTCTCTGTTGCTCCCACCGAATTTCCCCAAAGTCATCTCGCCATGCAGCTGTTGTGCCTCCAAAGCCTGGGAGGGATGCCTGACTTCAGCAAAGACCCAGGAACTCCCTTGGAACAACAGAGCTGCTTCCCTGCATCTTGAAGGTACCCCAAGAAAAACTGTGAGGACTCCGGACTGCCTAGAACCCAACACCTGTAAGCCCCACTGCACCCATGCCGCACCGCCCTAGTTGAAGTAAACCAACAGTGCTGCCATGGTCTTCCAGCCCTCCAGAGATGAACCCCACCTTGGACTTGCCCACTGTGGACACTCCGACATTGCCTGCAGACTCTGCACACAGGCCCCCTCAACCGCGAGTGCTCTGGCGGAGAAAACCCCAACGCCTCAAATCACCTCTGCACCCATCACCCCTGGCCCATAGAGAAGAGGGCGCCCTCGTGTCCCACGTCCCCAGACATCTCAAGAGTGGAACCCACTTGTTGGTTCCCCTGACTAGATCTCCAGTCCTCACCTGCAGCAACTTTTCGACTGGACCGATCCCACTGAGTAACATTGGCCACTCAATGCCGAACTACATCTCTGCACCCAGCTGCTCTAGTGCCACTCTGTGTGACGTGTTTGTGTGGTCCTGACCCTTGTCCAATACTTACCAGAAATCCAGAAGATTGGTCACGTAAGTCACTGTATCATACCTGTATCATAGGGTAACATTGCATCTTACAGAAATTGCACTGTGTTGACTTTTGCAAACTGTAAAGATTTTTCTAGCAAAATGTACTTACCTGAACAAATGGCTTCTGGTGACTGTTAGATTTGGTGTCCTTGGCGTGGTCTCCCCTGTCTTTTTTGCCTCTGCTTCCCTTGTTTTGACTGTGTGCTGCACTCTGTTTTTGCTGTTTTTGGTACTCTGGGCACTTTGCCACCTCTGATCAGTGCTAAAGTTCAAGTGCTCCTGTGTAAAGTGTATGTGTAATTGTGTTTTCCATGATTGACATATTTGATTTACTGATCCACAAGAATCAAGAACCACCTTTAAAAATATCAAGATTGTTGTGATGTTTCAGATTATGTTCAGGCAATGATACATTGAATCCACGTATTCAGTTTAGGTGCATTTATTAGTTCCATACACAGAATTTTTTTCCAGAGAAATACAAGAAGAGACAGCTGACACGTGTTTCTCCCCCTTGTGGTGTGTTCACCTGGGGCTTTTTCAAGGCTGCAGATAATGAGAGGTGATCAGATCAGAGTAGTAATGTTATCGAGATTAGTAGGTTGAAGTATTAGTGAGAGACAAAAGAAGGTACCACCTGTTAGTACAAGATAATGAGTGTGCAAGGGGAGAAGAAAGAATATTAGGTAGTGATCATATCCAGGTAATAGTCCCGTAGCCTAACCCTAAGTTGTGAAAAGATTAGTAAATGAGAGCTTGTGATGGTTGATATCAAAGGTGCGTGCTCATAACCTTGTGACATTAGTGAAAGTAAAAAATTATACAAGCAAAAATTAAATTAATTTTTTTTTAAATGTAAAATTTAAAATTCTGTGGCCTAATGCAACTTAAACAACACCCTCCTGGAGGTAACCTTGAACTCCAACTGCGACAGAATGAAAGCAAACTCATTATTTGTTTGGATACTGTACGACAAGGCCTCAACAAGGACCCAGAATGGCATTACTGGCTTCACCAATGAGCTCCATTTGTACTTTCTAGTGTCGCTAATCATATTCTTATGTCTCTGTGCTGTTGTTTTGATTAAGTTTAAAAAAATCCTAGTACCTTGGCTTTTTAGACTGGGGGCACCATACGTGATCTGCCTGTATATACAGTGACAACTTTATGGCCAAACATTCTTCACTATCTTTATTTCTACATACACAAACCTGAAACAGTCAGGCTATTTGCCCGCTCAACCACAGTTTGCTCCCCCGTCCCGATTAATGTCCGTATAGCCTTGGTATCATGTCACTTAGACTGAGTTCAATATATATAACTTCTCCATACATGTAATGATTATGTTATGTTATGTTATGTTATGTTAATTGAGTTTGTAGAGCGCCAAAACTACCGGGAGGCCTCGTGGCGCTAATCTGGACCTCCCACCCAAGAAACAAACAAGTCCACACGGGATCATAAGGAATTAGAAAAGCCAGGTTTTAATAGCTTTCCGAAATTTGAGTTCCTGACTGATGGATCGAATGTTATGTGGAAGAGAGTTCCAAAGTTTAGCTCCCTGATATTTCAGCATATTGCCGCTCCATCTAGCTTTCCTGACTTTGGGGAGCGCCACTAAGGCTTTGGCAGACGATCTAAGGGCTCTAACAGGTTCATAGAAAGATGCAAGAGTTTTCAGCTGGTGTGGGCCCCTATTATGTAGGGCTCTGTGAATAATGCATAGAGATTTAAATTTCACTCGCTGTTTGACCAGGAGCCAATGAAGTGAGGTCAGTGCTCGCTTGGCAGAAGTATACCTTGGGATGTTGAATAGCAGCCGGGCTGCCGCATTCTGTACTGTCTGTAGTTTATTAATCACATATCTCAGTAAACACAAGAAAAGACTATTGCCATAGTCAAGTCTGGATAAGACAAGTGCTTGTACCGTGATCCTTCTAGCCAGAGGGGGAAGTAGGCCAATTACCTTCCGTAGTAATCTTAATAAGCCAAAACAGGATGTCGAGACAATCCTAGCTTGGTACTCTAGGGTTAGTGTAGTATCTAGCCAGATTCCTAAGGTTTTAATATGATCCTTCGGGAGTGGCAAATGCTCCCGGGAAAGAACCGGCAAGATATTATTAACAGGATTGGAGAGCTTTCCCAAGATCATTATTTCTGTCTTTTCTCCATTGAGTTGTAACCTACTATTGGTCATCCAACTCGATACTGCCTGCAAACATGCCGGCAATCCCCAGCTGTCTGCGCCCTCCATCGTGGAGAAGGAAACCACCAGCTGCGTATCATCGGCATACGATATCAGGGACAGACCAAAAGGCTTCACTAGGTCTGCCAACGGGGCCATACAAATATTAAAAAGAGTGGGACTCAGGGATGATCCCTAGGGGACCCCACACTGTAGTTTATACTGTTCCGAGAGAAAGGAACGATCCAAAACCTGAAAGGTTCTGCCTTGAAGAAATGAGGTCACCCATCTCAGAGCCAGGCCTTTAATTCCTGCCATCTTCATTCTTTGGATCAAGAGACCATGGTTAACAGTATCGAAAACGGCACTCAAATCCAACATTATGATAGCTGTTGCCAGCCCCTGATCTATACGTTTTCTGGCCTCTTCTGTGACTGCTATCATTGCCGATTCTGTGCTGTGAGCCGGTCTAAAGCCCATTTGCGTAGGATGCAGTATGTTATTTTCTTCCAAAAAGCTGGCTGGAAATTTGGGAATTGACATGTTTGTCAATTATTTTAGCCATAACCGGAAGTATGGATATGGGCTTATAGTTCTTAAGTTCACTCCCATCCAGGTTAGGTTTTTTCAACAGAGGTTTAACTACTGCATGCATCCATTTTTCCAGAACACAGCCACTATGTAAGGAGGAGTTTAAAAGCTCCACTATAACCAGTGTCGTAACAGGAGCACCGAGGGCTAGAGCATATGGCAGAGCTGGGTCTAGCGGGGATCCTGATTTAAGTTTACAAAGAAGAGAAGCAGTGTCTTCCTGCGAGATATGGGAGAATCGGTGTAAGGCGGCAGTGCTCTTACTAAGATGTCCGGTCAGATCGTGGGATCTATCCTCTTCCCCTGGGAAGTTTAAATAGATGGATTCAATCTTCTGTAGGAAGAAACTAGCCAGATTATTGCTATGTTCCTCCGATGCTTCCACTACATCCTGGGCTGTGGGTGAGTGGAGAATTTCCTTCAACACCCGAAAGATTTCCTTAGGAGATCCCGAAGCCTGTTCAATCCTATCCCCATAATAAGAGGATTGGGCTAGCCTTATTTCGGCATGATAGTGTCTGATCGATTGTCTATAATCTTCCCTCGCCTCAGGTTTTAAGGATTTCCTCCATTTTCTCTCTAAACCCCTGCACTTCCTCTTCCAAGTTGCCAGATGAGGAGTGTACCACTGGGCTTTGGCTCTTCTCCGGTGCCCTGATAAGGTCTTATAGGGGAGTAGGATGTTAAGACAGTTAGTAATCCACTTATTGAAAAGAGTAGTGTCTCCATGATTTTCTTTCAGATAGCACTCCTTACGGCTATCTAAAAGTTTAGTCCACTCCTCAGGATTGAGATTGTGCCACTTTCTAACATTCTGCACCGTAGTCTGCTGGGGTGTTTCCAGTTTTAATGGGATTAAGAAATGATCGGACCATGATTAAATATTATCTTCCGTTTCCACACTCATATACATAAGTTGGCAACACTTGGACCATTGCCCACTTAATTTTAGCACTATTTACCACAATGTGCTATTTTTAGCTCAATATCATGATTTTTTTCACCATGCCGCAATTTTTCCTATTAACTTCCTACAATCTTATGGTATCCCACCCTGGTATTCTCTATTAAGATGAGCCACTTCTCTGAGGCACATTTAATAAAACTATAATGCCTGTGCATATTTATGGAAGCACTAATATTTCAGCCGCCCTTCTTTTGGGGTCGGACTTCTAGTAGTAGGACCTATCACTGTCATATCCTGTAAATAATTTAAAAAAGGATCACTTATATCAAGTACATAACTAATTACCATCTAGACTTGCATTCGACCATGCATAAGCTTGATCAATATGGCTGACAAAAGTTTACTATTTTTTCCTAGTCCGATGTAGAATCATGGACATAGGAGTAGGGCTTCGCTCACCTTAGCCCCATAACTAAAAGAGTTTAAGGACTCGCGAAGGCGCTTCCTCTCCCAATACGGCACAGTAATAAAAGTAGGACTTCACTAATCTTATCCTTTACCATATAAATAGTAGAAGGACTCACGAAGACAATTCCTACCCAACATGGCGCCTGCTTAGAACGCCGTGAAATCGATCACAGAATTAAACCTAGGACTTTAGCACTACAAACCAGGTAAGGGACATGTCCCAGGGTAAAATTAACAACACATCCCTATGGTCACTTTGTTTACTCTCTTTGCTCCCCGTAACATCCCACTGCATAATTGGGCATTTGACAATAGCGTAACACATTCGCTACACTTGAATTATGTAATCTCCACTATCATAGCTCTAGATACTGTTGGCCATGGGGAACTACTCTAGACTTGGTATGTCCTCCCCACAGGCTATATTTTTCCTTACATGCCAGCCGGCATTCCATACATGACATCTATACACTCTAATTTGACAAGGAGTGACCCTCAAGATTTCACGCATAATGCACTTTTTTGTTTCTGTTGAACAACGTTTTTACCTTTGATTGTTATAGTAATTTAGGATATTGAACACCATATCTAGTTGCTATACTCTGCCGGCCAATATAAATAACTTTCTGAATTCCCATTGGGGAACACGATAATTTGCAATATATTTATGTATGTTTTCATCATGCTAGTTCGGACAAAATTGTACACTTCTATAGAAATGCTCTAGGATATGTACCTGTAATTATTTTTCTGTTACTAAGTCCTGCCTCACTTATCATTCATATATGTATTTTACTAACAATCAGGTAAATGTGTATTTATCCTACTCCTTGCTTCCACCTAGACTATCTGCGTTTAAAAATGGAATTTCCTTGATGAACGACGCCGTGGTATGATGCCTTCTGACTATATTTACTAGGATATATCATTAATTACTTTTGATCATTATAAAAAAAAACACTAATGTGTTAGCTTTTCCAGGTCTTACAGTGCCAGCATTAATCTCACTCTGAATTTTAAATTTCAAATAATTTTTTTTAATTTAATTTTTACTTGTATCATTTTTTACTTTCACTAATGTCACAAGCTTATGAGCATGCACCTTCAATATCAACCGTCACAAGCTCTCATTTACTAATCTATTCACAACTTAGGGTTAGGCTGCGGGACTATTACCTGGATATGATCACTACCTAATATTCTTTCTTCTCCCCTTGGACACTCATTATCACGTACTATCAATCAATCAATCAAAAAATGTATAGAGCGCGCTACTCACCCGTAAGGGTCTCAAGGCGCTGGGTGGGAGAAAAAAGAAAATAGGGTGGGTTGCCGATTACTGTTCGAAAAGCCATGTCTTGAGGTGTTTTCTGAATGACAGGAGGTCCTGAGTCTTGCGGAGGTTGGTGGAGAGGGAGTTCCAGGTTTTGGGGGAGAGGTAGGAGAAGGATCTGCCTCCGGTGGTGGCTCTTTGGATGCAGGGGACTGAGCCGAGGTCGGCAGAGCGGAGGTGGTACCTTCGTATGGCTCTCACTAATACTTCAACCTACTAATCTCAATAGCATTACAACTCTGATCTGATCACCTCTCATTATTTGCAGCCTTGAAAAAGCCCCAAGTGAACACACCACAGGGGGGCGAAACACATGTCGGCTGTCTCTTCTTGTATTTCTCCGATTTTTTTCTTCTGTGTATGGAACTAATAAATGCACCTAAACTGAATACGCGGATTCGATGTGTCATTGCCTGAACGTAATCTGAAACATTACAACAATCTTGATATTTTTAAAGTGGGTTATTGATTCTTGTGGATCTTCATTTCTGACTTGGGGCAAACTGGTCCATACTCCCATTGATTACCCACTGTTAAATAGCAAAACTGGGCAGTTTTGAGGAAGGGAGAATTGGACCTTGGCTACTTGTTTTTGATATTTGATTTGCTAGTAAGTCCCTAGTAAAGTGCATTAGAGTTGCCCAGGGCCTGTAAATCAAATGCTACCAGTGGGCCTGCAGCACTGGTTGTGGAAATTCCACATTAGTAGCCCTGTAAACATGGCCCAGACCTGCCACTGCAGTGCCTCTGTATGCAGTTTTAAACTGCCAATTCGACTTGGCAAGTGTACCCACTTACCAGGCCTAAATCTTCCCTTTTTATACATATAAGGCACCCCTAAGGTAGGCCCTATGTAGCCTCATGGACAGGGTGCACTGTGCGTTAAAGGTGGGACATGTACTGATGTGCGTTAAATGTCCTAATAGTGAAATACTGCTAAATTCAGTTTTCACTGTTGCAAAGTTTAGCGCTGTCATAGGTTAACATAAAGGCTGCCTTTAAATATCCTTGAGTGTAGATTCCCTTTGAGAACAGATAGAAATACGAAGTTTGGAGTCTCTGAACTCACAATTTAAAAATACATCTGATAGTGAAGTTGTTTTTTAGATTGTTAGTTTGAAAATGGCACTTTTAGAAAGTAGGCATTTTCTTGCTTAAACCATTCTGTGACTCTGCCTTCTTGTGGCATCCCTGTCTGGGTCAGACTGACCGTTGGGCTGTTTGTGAATCCCCTCTAGATAGTAACACAAAGGGAGCTGGGATGTAGCTTGCATATCCTGATGAGACATCTGGACTAGAGTGGATGAAGGAGTGGTTACTTACACTTGAATGGGCTGTGCCTGCCCTCACACAGTACAGTCTCCAACCCTTTGTGTGTGTCTGCAGCCTGGTCTGGGCAAGGCAGGATCCTGTAAACAACAGAGACTACCCTTTGAAGTTTGTCTACTTCAAAGGCAAAAAGAGGTATAAATATTGGACCCAAAACTCCAGACTTTAGATCACTTCTGGAACCAAGAGGATCCTCTGGCAAGGAGAAGAGCTGAAAAGCCAAGGTGAGTGCTGCTCCTGTGCTTTGTTGGGCTATCCTGCAGTTGCTGCATCTGTCTGTGAAAGGGGACAAAGACTGGACTTTGTTGTGGATTCCTGCTTGAAGAAGAATCTCCAAGGGCTTGGACTGAGCTTGCCTCCTATCTTGAAGTCTCAGGGCCATCAAAGACTTACTCTGCCAGCACCTGTACTCTCTGCTGAGACTCCTGCCCTGACAAGTGGTGCTCAATCCAGTCCCTGGACCCTTAAAAGGTGAGGTTGGAAGAACCAGAGCTGAAATCCTTGCACAGAATGCCGTGCACGGAAATTTCCGACACACCATCTGCAACGCGGGTGATAAACGACGTGCCACCCGCTTCATGGCTAAAATTGATGCTCCACCTGCATTGCGGCTGGGAGATCGACAAATCACGGCCGGAGAAACGACTCAACACCCACTTGCGGCTGCTGATAATAACACAAACCCCACGCAGCAAAGTTCTCTAACTCTGTGCAACCGGATTTCTCAAGCATCGTCCCTGGGCATCAAAGTCCTCGTGAATCGGCGTGGACGCGAGGTGCCCTGATGGGAGATTGATGCATCACTCTCCTGCGAGTGAGAAAAACGACGCATCGCCTACCCGACCAGAGAAGAAAAGACGCACGGCCTCACTTGCGAATAAGGAATCGACGCATCGCTAACTTTTCCGACACACGCTCGCCCGTGCAGCTTTATTTTTGACGCAAACCATGTACCTTGTGTGAAATAAATGTTTCCATTGTTTTCTATCGGGTAAGGGCCAGATTTTAACTTTTTGACGCAAAACTTCACTGATGCAGTTATGCATACAAATTTTTAGCGCTGACTAGCGCCATTTCGTGACGCCACCCGTGCGTCATATTTATGCTTTCACGCTAGGTGGCGCTAAGAAGAAGTTAGAGCCATTTTTCCTGACGCTAACCATTGCAGTTTGTCGTAAGGCAAAATGACGCTCACACAGGAAAAATGACTCTAATCCGATTTACGACATGGAAACACGTCACTAAACGGAAATGTGCCATTTCCCCTCCGCAATAGTGTCAAAAAGCGACGCAAATAGAACAAACAGTGCACAGGAGCCCCAAAATGGATCCCAGAAGCCAGGAGTGAACCCAGGGAGACCCCAGACAACCAGGAAACAGCCAAGAGAACACAGAAAAGACCCAGGAGAGAGACAAGAAGAAGAGGATGTTTTGCTTCAGTGCAGAGGAGCATGAAATACTGGTGAGAGAGATGACGAAGCACCAGCATCAACTCTTCATCACCTCTAAATTACCAATTGGAAGGAGAGAGGCAATTTGGCAATAGATTGTGGATAAGATTAACAGTGTGGCAGAGGTCAGGAGAACTATCACTAAGTGCAGGAAACACTGTCATGACTGCAAGTGGAGGACAAAGGAAAAAGTGGCATGGAAAAGGAAGGCAGCACTGCAGACCGGAGGTGGGAGTCCAGCACTGCAAGAGGACCTTGATGAAATGGAGGAGATGGTTACAGCCATCATTCCAGAGGAAATCGTCACTGGTATTGCAGGACAGGGCAGCACAGACTACCAGGAAACAACACATATGCAGGGTAAGTTGCATGGGGGACCAAAATGCCAAATGTCAAGTGCAAGAAGGGGGAGGCACATACCTACTACCCAATGCATGTCAGCCCTGCAAATCAGGAAGTGGAAAGGGCAAAGAGGCACGGCATGGAACTCCCTACTGCCCATGCCAGATGCATGGGCTGTGCATGGGCATCCAGGGGCACAGCACAACCGAACACCAACACCTTTGCAGGGGATACACCGCCATGCCAAGGCTGCTGGAAATGCTGAAACAGACCAGGAGGGTAAGGTAGAACGTAAAACTGGTCTGGTGTCACAGGACAGCTGGTATTGTCAGAATGTAAACTAGAGGACAATGCCCAGTCTCATGCCAATGGCTCAAGTGGCATTCCCCAGTGACAACATTTGCCACAACTACCTATGCTGCGTGCACTGGTCAATTAGGAAAGGGCAGTTAGGTGCCCATGGAACAAAAACTCGAAATGAGGGTTCAGTATGACTACGTGATCAATCCCTACGCAAGTGCAACTCATGTCAACTGGTAATATCCATAGACTCAATAACCATCAGGTGTCGCGTAGGCTCTCATTATTCTAATGAGACTACTGGATTTTGAGCGGCAGAATCGCCTGCAGTGTGAAGACTGAGTCTTACCCACAACAGGTGACGCCTGTCGCCCTAATTCGAGTTTTGCTCCGGCTAACTAGCAGTGCCTCATCTCTACCCAATGGCAGGGATGATTGGGCAGCCGAGGCATGACATAGTTGAGTTCTCAGGGAAATTGTGGTCACTTCAGGTCTCATCCATTTCTCTCAGTTACATTAGTCTCACATAGGCAATGACAAACATAGGCAGTATATGTTTCAATAAGGTTTTAATGAAGCAACTGCATCTTAGATAGCAAAGCATGTACTGCAATAACCAGGACAATACAGCATGACAAAATTACAATTATGATAAGGAGAGTAAAGCATAGAAATAACGCTACCATATTGTCACTAGGCTCAATAGACTAATTCCTACCCAGGCTATAATAGGGCACAGCATGTTAAGCTCTAATTCTGCCCTTCAGGTTCCCCTTGAAGACATCATCCCCCATACCTGAGCAAAGGCCTGAAGTCGGCATAAGCAGCTGTAGCGAAGCGTTCAGCAATCGGCCTACTGTTGTGGTTCTCTGGCTGGAATCTCCCTCTAACATGTAAGGGACAGGGAAGTATTTATATAATAAAACAGCTGATGTTCTTAGAAAATGTCCCTACGTAAGGATGTGTGCTTTCTATGAATGTCAGAGACAAAACTTGTACCATGTTCACCGGCAACCTATCTTACAGCAGCCTTGAAAGAAGCACAGAATGAACAAGTATGTTTTGTTTAAGAACATAGTGCGGGCCTAAGCAGGAACAGCTAGATAGAGAGAAATAAAATAAGACCGCAAAAATGGCTATTGTAAGAATAATAAACAAAGCTAAATAAAATATATCTAGGTTAAAGTGCACAGCGGCAGGCCTAGTGTGCTAAAATAACGTGCATGGAGCTATAACTAAAATGGCTACACAACACAGGCACTGTCACATACATAATGATGTACACAGCAGTAATCTCATACCCATGCTGGCCATCCCTGGGTTTACCCCTGTGCCTGTGTCACAATAGCTGCTATGCCACCATGCAACATCTCAGGTATCATAGTGCTAAGACAACTGCATTGGAGGGTAGGATGTATGTGTGTAGGAAGGCAAACACGCCCATACAGTCATAAGAGGAAATGGAACTCTGCCAGGTCCATCAGTGCAATACAATGTAGCACACATACGTAAACATCAACATGAGAAACTACCAATGGTAACACGTGCATTGTCTCATGGAAATGTGAAGCATGGTGTGGTGCTAGGTCTCAGCACCCCATAGGTGTATGTGAAAAATGATAGACTGGGACAGGGCCATATTGTCATGTGTGGTGCTTTGGCATCAACACACCAACAATCATTGCAAGGCCTCACCATACAAATGGAAGCAGAGGTAGGGTCGATGAGGACAAGAAGATGGCAAGCCACAATTTGGACAGAACCCACACCTAGAAGATGTGACACAGACAATTGCCCAAACTGCCCTTCACTACATGTGACATGAAGGTGGGGCACAGGGCTGAAAGACTGCAAACATAAATGACAGGATCAAGGCATGGGAACCAAGATGACAATGTACCACCAATAGGAAGTCAGTGACGTCACATTACAACTGGAACAATGCAGACACACTAATTGTACAATATCTCATTGCAGAGGAAGATGGCTCTCCTGTGGATCTGCCTGTCCTAGACTACCCGGATGACCTACATGGCCAGCTGACAACCATCAGCCAGGAAACCATCCAAGATGTCCTGGGAACCCTCTAGACACCACCTCCAGTCACAAGGAGGAACATACATGTAGCAGCCATCCCAGAGGACCCATCCACCACCCCAATAGTAAGACCTGGCAGCTTAAACACAGCTGAGGATGCTGATGACACAGAGACCACCTTTGAGAGGACAGTAGTGGGAGTACAGCGGGAGCTGGCCAAGGAGGTGTGGGTGGGGATGCAAACTATGGTAGCCAGCCTTGAGATGATGCGCATGTGCATGATAAAGTCTGCTGAAAAGACATCAGTCAAACAAGTCACACAATCCCTACTGCATGGAGTCCAACAGTGTGTAAGGGACCTAACCACTGCCATGAGGGAGTTGCCACAACACCTGCCCTTCCAATCTTGCTGCATGCATGAAAACAAGCAGGACTCCAGGCACTGAGAACTGACCTCCCTCAGGGCAGACATGGCTGCCTACCGCAGGTATGTTGCTGCCATACTCAATAATCAGCAGCTTGTCCTTGCTGCAGTGATGCCATATGTAGTTCCACAGATGGCTGCTGCCAGGAATTTGGTGTCCACTTCTCCAACCACTGAAGTGTGCATGGCCCCCTCAAACCCACCATTTCCACCATCAAGGGCAGAGGAGACGACACACACATCAGAGGATGAAGATGTGGAACAGATCATCTTCACCCGTAGGAGTACCCGAAAACACCAGCCCATGCCACATGGGTAGTGATTTCCCTTTGTCCTGTGCTTGACAACATGCCAGTGTTGCTGCAGTTGGTGGCATGCACTCTTCACCGACACCCTGTTAACCTTTCCACTATGGACTGCAATTGTCTCTCTCCACTCCATTGGCAATTCATGTTGCTCTGCACTGAACAACACTTCACCTCAGCATGTCCAATGACATGTTCCTCAACCTTGTACTTGTGTTGCGTCACATTAGCATGGTTTACACTAATAGGGTCACAGACCTGGACTATGTAAAATATTGCACTACAGCACTTTAAAATAAACAGCACCTACACAACCACTTTGTCTCTGTGTAATGTGACACATCTATTTTGGTGGAGATTTGTGATGTGTGTATCATGTCTATGGTCACAGAGTGTCAATACCAGAATGCAGAAATAATGTGGGCAGATATCTATGCACAAGGTATCTACAAGATGAACGTCAATGCTGGCCACATCCCCTACAATCAAGTCACTGTGTATGAGACATTTTCTTTAAAACATACATGCCTCACCCACTACATACAGCAGGAATGGCTGTGTAAGAGTGCTCAACCAATAACGTCAGCTGGGAGTACAAGTAAAACACATTGGTGTGAAATTTGTATACTTGACCTCATCTGAAATTGGCACCACTCAGTTTAGCAGTGTTGACATGATCTTAAGGCTGCAGGCAGTTGTCCCACAGTGCCCAACATCACAACACAGGATCGAAACAATTACAGCTTAAAAAGCACACCTACCTGTCCAATACATGTGAACCATAGTCACGTTGGGTGATGGGTACATTGGATGGCAGATGCATTGAAATTTAGATTTGTTATAGCTGCCAATGTGACAGCTCAGTTGGAAGTGGGAATTAGCATGTCAAGAGAGGGATGTGGATGCAGGACAGAATTAATAGGCCAACAGACAATTGGCACTGTACACTCATGCAAAGATCCTGATCCCCAAGCATATGACACATGCAGTAAGGGAGTACCTAAATATTTATTATCTATGTATGGAACTGAACTTAACATTATGTAACACACCTATGCTAACCTAATCTATCCTAACTATACCATACCCACAACTGGCCCTAGCTACCCTATGCTAAGCTTACTTACCACATTTAGCAACACGCTCTAAACATTTGCCCCCACCCACCTTATATGACAAGACACATGCAGGACAACATATACTAGCCTTAACATGTACTACCTAATACTAAACAAATATATATATATATATATATATATGTTTTTTTTAAATACACATAAGCCCCAACATTAACCCCACCCTCCCACCCACCCACAAACTAACATGTAATAATATAAAAAATACCCCCAAACCTACTTATCCTATCTAAACAACTACCCTACTCTAACCTATCACTAAACCCCTTAAACCCACTACAAAACAGGATAAGGAATGAGGAATGAGGGGTCTGAACTAGGGGCGAGGGGAGGCAAGAGTTCACAGGTTGGCTCTTCTCAGTGTCTTTTTGATGGCCTTCAGTCTCCTTGTGTTTTTGTCCACACTCTTCTGAATGCTGTCCAGCTTTTGAGGACCTTTTTCATGTCCCTCTGGAGGTCCACAATTGCCGACATGTCCATTGCAGCAGGTGTGGTGGTCTGTGGTACAAAGGTTGATGGTCCAGCAGGTGGCGCAGATGTGATGGTGGCGGCTGTGGTACTCTGTGTAGGTGTGGTGGTGGCTACAACCTTTGTGGCCAGTGCCAGTCCACCTTAGCTGGAAGCCCACCATTCCCCTGTGGCTCGCTCTCTTTGATAGTGTCGGGCCATCTTTCTGTACCCAGACTCAACATCCAAGATGTGTCGATATCGCAGTGCCTACTTTTGGAAAACCCTCATTTCCGCAACACCCATGTTGGCAGCTGTGAAAATGAGACAGGCAACCATCAGTGTCATCATTGTGTGATGCATGTACAGATGATAATCTAACACCCTGCCTTGATTTGCACATGCAGTCCAAATCACAACCCAGATAATACAATGTCCCTGGTGAATGTAATGGTAACGCTGTCTATCCATCATGTCTTTTACACCACAGCAAAGCACAACAAGAGTTGGACCAAATAAAGTGATCTGTGCATTTATGTAGTGCAGTGTGTCACAATGCAAAGGCAGCAACTACTTCACATGGGCCAGACGGACTAATCTTTATCATCTGAGTCAACTTCAAAGCACACAAGACCAGTGACTTGTTGATGTAATTGGCAGGACCTAGGAATAATGTATCCATAGGTCATTCACATCTATATTCATGTGCCCAGTTGTGGACAACTATCAACACCAGATCTGCCAACACAATTCCCAAAACACCCACATTGATGCCAGCACATGTCTGGCCTTGACCTGCATGCACGCCTATTACATGCCACATAAGTGTCACATAAATGGAATACAACTTAATGAGGCTAGATGCTGGATGCTGGGGGGACAGTTAGCCATACAGTCCTACATGTCCATTACAATACAGGGATGCACAATTTTATGTTGAAGACTGATGCATCACTGTGTTATGAGAATGAGGGCATGACCCTGTGCCAGTATACTGACACTGGTGCACTTCTAAGTCACATGTGGGCCTACATGTGGCTAGTAATCACCTTGTTCACACGCTGCTGCCTATTGCGCAGCACAAGACTCCCAAGATATGACTCTCTGCCTGTTAATGTGTAATCCTTTGCATGGAACACTATGTCATTATCCAGATGAGTAAGATATCAGATCATGTGCCAGCTCATCTTATCTTGGTTTTAGTGCAACACACAAGAGCAATTCACACAACAGCTGCAATTACTACACGGGACAGACATTATCACACTTACTGGATACGTCTGGGTCCTGAAATCAAGCTAATCCATTTCAGATGGTACTCCATGGCATGATTTGTATTTTGGTGACAATTTCAATGGCACTTCCCTGGTGCACTGCAATACAAGTGACTCGGGTTTTGTGGCCTGTGCATCTAGAGACACTGAGTTACTCTGTGATGGACAGGTGGATCAATTTTCAGTCTGCAATTATCGTGTGCTCAGTGGTCCATGCCAGATGTTGCACAGTTGTATGTAGGTAACAAATGCCCCATTTGGCAGTGTCCCCTAAGCCGTGTATGCCCCCTTTGCAAACATAATGGCAGGGATCATGTGTGTGTAATGATGACAATGTAGCGCTAAACATGGATTTCCCACTTTGCTGTCCCATAACAGTGAAATGTGGTATGCTGACAATGTCTTACCTGATCATCATTTACAGAATGCATGGGCACAGGTGTTGGCATTGCACGTGAAATGTGTGACTAAGGGCCACATGTACAAATATCAGGTTTTGTGAGTCGCACATTGTGAGACTTAGCAACTCGCAATTTGCGAGTAGGATAATCTGATGTACAACACTGTCAACGACACTGTTTGCAAATCACAAATGGGGCAGTAAATGACCTACCTCATGAATATTAATGAGGTAGGCCTCATGTTGCAAACCCATGGGAATGGTGGCACTCACAGGGATGCTGGCCTGCTGGGCTCAGCAGACCACCATGTCTGTGACTGCTTTCAAATAAAGATGTATTTTCCTTTTTTAACACAGCCTTATTTTATTAAGGATAAACAGAAAGAATGTCAAAAACTTATATTATAACTTTTACTTTTTTTAAAGCAGCCAATGGTCTGTGGGACCACTGCCTGCTCTGAATTATTTTTTGGCATGCATTCACAAAGGGGAAGGGATCCCATGAGGAGCCTTTCCCTTTTGTGAATTGGTTAGCACCAACTGAAACTGGTGGTAACTGCAATTGTTTTGTGATGACATTCACGGTCACCAAACAATCAATCAGCTGACTGTGACTCACAAATAGGAAGGAGCCGCCCCTTCCTAAATGCCACTAGCAAATCCTGTTTTGTGATTCGGCAATGTGATTGCAGAATGGCAAAATTAGGTATGTGCATTGGAATAAAAAATAATTATTGACGTAAACACACAAATTCTGAAAACTAGGCAGTTTGTGACAATTAAAAATAGCTTTGTACTTGTTGCCCTAAGTGATAGTCGTACATGACTCAACAAACCTCAGGCCTGCATTGTTAACATGTATAGACATGTGGATTTCATCTCAGTACTGGGACACTAACACTATGCAACTATAGCAAAACGAGTGTGGGATAACAAGGACAGTTCTCTTGTGCCCTGTTTAGGCTAAGATTAGGATGCCGGTTAGGCGATCTCCTTCATGGACATGGAAAACGAAAGGGGCAGTTGAGTGTATGAGGGAGTTCCCATTACGGACTAGGTTGTCTCACACACATTATAGTGTTGTGCTTCATCATATGACCACAAAGCCCTACCCAGGTAAGGTGATACTACCTGGGCGGACTCGACCTCATTGTTAATTGAACTATGAAGGAGTCGTGAAATTTTATCTTCCTGGATAAGTCAAGGGATCCAGTTGAAAAGTGAAATAGATGTTAAAATTACCTCACAAATCACCGATTAATGATTTATTAACACTTTCAGATGCCAATTTTCCCTCCTCCCTGCACCCTGGGCCTATCAAATGCACCTTCTTTGGAAAGAGGCCAGGGAAGAGGGAGAGGGAAGAAGAAGGGAGTCAGTTGGAGATCGAGAGGAAACATCAGAGACCGAGACTCACAAAGAAAACACCCCCAGCATGAGCAAGATTTGACCAACAGGTTAAACATAGTCATTTATCTGAGTGAGAGAAATTTAAATGAAAATGAGATAAGAGCCTTAGAGAAGGGACTAGGTTACGTCCCCACTCCTAAATTAGACATTTCAAATTGAGAATAGAGCTTGTAGATATCTTTCGGAAGGTAAGACACAAGACCTTCTTCCTCGAACACCCTGTCACCAATATGGAATCAAATAGATTCAGACCCTGGCCTCAGCATTGATGACAGCCATTGTCCCCGCCTTGTAACCCATGTCCCTGGGATTGAATAGGGAACTCCAAGTGCGCGGCGTAGTGCAGGGGGCTTCTGTGTCTGTAGTGTCCACCAATGGTAGCGGTATTGCATGCACTCAACATGTCTTTCTTCTGTTTCCCCCCTTTTTGTGTTCTCCCTGTGCTTGTGTGCATTAGCATCATCAGGCGGAGGAGCAGTGGCACCGGAGCAGGAGGGAGCTGCATCCCACATGGCCCGGAGGGTGACACTACAGAGTGAGGGGAGCTCCACGGCGGGGACAGGAGCTGACACCAGAGATACGGACTCCTCCTCTGAAGGGGGCTCCCTTGCGGTGGCAGGCCCATCTGTGCCCCCCCACCCCCATCTACAGGTACAGCCGCTACCCCCCCCTACCAGCACCGCCCTCCCAGAAGCCCTTCAGCGTGTGTCCCGTGCCCGCTCACCCAGGAGGGTGGGCATCTCCTTCGCCCCAGGCACCTCAGCCCCTGGCCCTGTATCCCCTGCTGCCCTCAGTGAGGAGCCCACTGACATCCTCAGGTCCCTCACTGTTGGGCAGTCTACCATTTTGAATGCCATCCAGGGTGTAGAGAGGCAGTTGCAACAAACCAATGCATACCTGGAGGGCATTCACTCTGGTCAGGCAGCCCATCAGCAAGCTTTTCAGACCCTGGCCTCAGCACTGATGACAGCCTTTGTCCCCGTCTCTAGCCTCCCCCCTCCAACTTCCTCCACCCAGACCCAAACCCCTGTACCTCAGCCTATCCCAAGCACACCATCAGACCAGCATACACACACCTCAACACACAAGGGAAGCTCTGGCAAACATAAGCACCACACATCCCACAGGCACTCACGCAAGCATCAGACACATGCAGACACACCAACATCCACTGCCTCCACTGTGTCCCCCTCCTCCTCGTCTCCCTCCTCCCTCCCTGTCTCGTCTCCACTCACACCTACATGCACTACATCCTCCGCCACTACGTCCATCACCAGCACACCCACCACCACACCCCGCTCACGTGCAGTCACCACCCCCACTACCATTCACACGTCCCTTGTGTCCTCTCCCAGTGTGTCTGTGAGGCCACCTCCCAAGGTACACAAACGCAGCCACACACCCACCGAACAGCCATCCACCTCACGACAGCCTACAGCCCATGCACCTTCACCCAAAGTCAGCAAATGTTCACCTCCTACAACCACTACCTCTTCCTCCACTCCGAAACCCCCTCCAGCTACCCGTCCCAGTGTTCCAAAGAAACTTTTCCTGTCCAACCCTGACCTCTTTTCCTCACCTCCCCCACCCCTTCAGTCTCCTAGGGCCCGACTCTCCAGGTCTCAACCCAGCACCTCAGCCACAACATCGGCGGGAACAGGGTGCCAGAGGTCACGGGCTTCTGGAGTGCACTTGGCAGCAGGGCAGCCAGTGTGGCAAGGAGCCAGAGCACGGACAGTCCCCCACCTGTAAAGCATAAAAAGTTGGGCAGTGCCCGGCGGGAGAGGGGAAAGAAATCTCCACCAAAGCCGCTCCCAGGGGTACAGTTGGGAGTGTAGAGACAGCTGCGCCGCCATCCAAGTTGGGGAAGGGGCACAGTAAAACCGGCAAGTCTGTGAAGATCTGCACGGCGGACAAGACCGCCACCAGCCCCGCTGCCCAGGACACCGCCGCCACCAGCCCTGCTGCCCAGGACACCGCCGCCAGCAGCACCGCTGCCCAGGACACCGCCGCCAGCAGCACCGCAGGCCAGTGAGCGCCAATGATTCCGACGCAACTGAGGCCTCCACAGGCAGGATGAAGCACTCTGGGCACAGATCCCCCTCCAGAACCAGTGGAGAATGACATCCACTACCTCTATCCTTGGTAGGATGAAGCACTCTGGGCACAAAGCCCCCTCCAGAACCAGTGGAGATTCACATCCACTACCTCTGTCCTTGGCAGGATGAAGCACTCTGGGCACAGAGCCCCCTCCAGAAGTAGTGGAGATTCACATACACTACCTCTGTCCTTGGCAGGAAGAAGCACTCTGGGCACAAAGCCCTCTCCAGAACCAGTGGAGAATGACATCCACAACCTCTGTCCTTGGCAGGATGAGACTGTTATCCACTTGAGAGACTGTGGCTGTGCACTCCCAAGGAATGACCAGTGGACAAACCACCCACTGTAGAGACTTGAGAGACTGAGGCTTTGCACTCCCCAGGATTGAACAGAGGGCAAACCACCCACTGTAGAGACTTGAGAGACTGTGGCATTGCACTCCCCAGGATTGAACAGTGGGTAAACCACCCACTCTAGAGACTTGAGAGACTGTGGCTTTGCACTCCCCAGGATTGAACAGTGGGCAAACCACCCACTCTAGAGACTTGAGAGACTGTGGCTTTGCACTCCCCAGGATTGAACAGTGGGCATGGAGCCCCCTCGTGGATCTGGTGTTGTGCATTCCTCCGGCTGAGGTGCCCCCCTTCTGTTCCCCCTGAGGTGCCTGTTGTATTTCTATCTGATGCCCCAGCAGTGTTCTCTCCATCTTGTTTGGGTATTGAGTGTGGGCCTCTCCCATGCCTTTTGGGCCCAGTGGTCCACGGATTATGATAGTGGAAAACCTTGGACTTGTATTCTTGGTGTATATATTTGTTTATAGTGTGAATATCCTTATATATGTACATATATTTTTGATTACTGTATTTGAATATATTACAATCATTTAACTCATTTCCCTTTGTCCTTGCATTCTTCCAGGGGGGGTTGGAGGGTGTAACTGTAATGTATCATGATGTATTAGTGTGTGTGTTGTCGTGGGTGAGGGTGGGGGTGGGGGTGTTGCGTATTGCATGTGTGTGTCACTGTTTTTTCCATCCCCCTCCCCTGTGTCGTAGGTGCAGCACTCACCGTGGTCTTCGCCGCCGGCGTTCGTGCTCCTGGTAGAGGAGCAGGAAGATAAAGGCTGGAAGAACATGAAGTTCCGGTTCCATGGTGTCCTGGTTCCTCGTGGGATGTGTAGAGGTGAGCGTTTTCCCTTCCAAGTCCTGTTTCCGCCGTGTTTTTGTTCACGGTGAATCCGCCCCGGAAAAGATGATGGATTGGACTGTTGTCATTCTGTGGGCGGTACTTTGTCCTCCGCCTGTCTGTTGGCGGTTACCGCTGCGGTGTTTGTTTGTACCGCCTTGGCGGTCTGAGTATTAAAGTGGATGTCTATGTTGGCGGTTTCCGCCACGGTTGTAATTCCAATTTTTTTCCACCGGCCTGTTGGCGGTTTTACCGCCGCTTTAACACCGTCTGCCAGGGTTGTAATGACTACCTGAGTGTCTTATGACCTTGGATGTAGAGTCTTTCTATACTAATATACCTCAGGAAGCTACCCTTGAGGTTATTTGTGAACTCTTCGAAAACAGTATATGGAACTCAATAACACCTCCTGAGTTCATAATTGACCTTGCCCACACAGCACTAACAAGATATTTCTTTGAATTCAACAATAATTACTACTTACGAGTGCACGGAACATCAATGGGCAGTACATTTGCCTCTAGTCTGGCCTGTCTTTACGTGGATTATTTTGAAAGACAACATGTCTTACATGAAGAAAACCCTTTTTATGAGCACATCAAACTATGGAAACGTTATATTGATTACGTCCTCTTGATCTGGACAGGTACAAGAGAGGAAGCAACAACATTTGTGGATTGGCTAAATGCCCTAAATCACTACCTGAGATTTACTTCAACCATAGGTGCCAGAGGACTACCTTTTTTAGACCTCCTCATACATGAAAAGAATGGTCTTTTGAAGACTGAAGTGTTCTGCAAACCCACAGAATGAAACAACCTTCTTCAATTCCAGAGCTTTCACCCACGTTTTTTTAAGGAGAATTTGCCAGTGGGCCAATTTCTCCGCCTATGACGCAATTGCCTTGAGGTGTCAGACTACACACAACATGCTAAGAAACTTAGCAGCAAACTTCGTTGTAAAAGGATATCCTGCCTACCTTATAAAAAGAGCAGAGAAGAGACCTTGTTACAGTCAGAGGGATCAGCTGTTACAACCATCCCAACAAACTGAAAAGGAGGACAACTTAATCTGTGCCACCACTTTTAATCCATTATCTAACAAAGTACAAAAGATAATTGAGGAGGATTGGAGGATTCTGACATCTGGAGGATTACCCTTGGATCCTCCTCTAAATGCTTTAAAAAAAGCTAAAAGTATTTGTGACTTGATGTTCATACGCATCCACGTGCTGGGAACCCTATAAACAGACAAACTACTCTGTGGCATACACCACCCCCTACTTGACATTTCCCTTGTGGCAACTGTAGTGTTTGCCGATTTACAGAAAAAACTACCAAATTGGAAGTAGGTATACAAACTCCATGGAAACTGAGAACACTCTCTAATTTCAACAGCAAGAATGTAAATTATATGATCAAATGCCCCTGCGAGCTCATGTACATTGGCATGACTACAAGGAGAGTAGGGAACGCTTTATGTGAACACAGAAGCACCATCAGGTGATGACGGGACGCAACCAGACTTACAGACCATTATATTAGGAGCAACCACTCCCCTGACGACATGGAGTGGGCTGTCATAGACATATTAAACAACTCAGAACAGAGAAAACTGTTACACTACGAACAGAGATGGGTCTGGAGATTACACACCACAGGACTCAATGATTAGATCAAATGGTCAACCTTGTATGAATACCCATCATAAACCTTCCCCACCCTTTCCTCCATTCACTTTATTCTTCTTCGGTTTCCCTTTCTTTTCTCTCTTATTCCATCTTAACTCTTTTTTTCTTTCTATTATCCATTTCTATTTCTTCTTCCATGTTTGTTTCTCGAGCTATTTTTTTACCTTCCAACTTTTCTTTTTCTGCTGTTGCCTGCTGTTCGGTTCATGTCTGTTTCTCACTTTCTTTCCTCCTCTTTCACTCTTTTCCTTTTTTCCCTCCTCTCCCACCTCTCCCCTCTTTTTTATCCACCCTTTTCCCCCTCCAACCTTGCCCACCCCAAATCGTCGCCCCCCCTCAACCCCCTGAACCCTTGGCCCTCCCTCCTCCCGTCTCCACCTCTTTTCCTTTTTGTTAGAAATGGGGTCTTTGGTTGGCAGTCAGGTTACCCCCTTTCCAAGCAAGGACCCTCACTCTAGTCAGGGTAAGTCACACACAATCCAAATTATCCTGTGCCCACTCTCTGGTAGCTTGGCACTGAGCAGTAAGGCTTAACTTAGAAGGCAATGCGTAAAGTATTTGTGCAATAAATCATACAATACCACAATATAACACCACAAAAATATACCACACAGTGTTTAGAAAAAAATATATAATATTTATCTGGATAAATGCAGGTCATAATGATTAAAGATGAAATAAGCAATTGTAGGGATGTCACTGAAAGTGATATCAAGTGTCTTAGAGTTGAAATATGACTGTAAAAGCAATAAAAAGTGTCTTAAGTTCTCCTAGAAACAACAAGTGTCTCTTGCAGGGCAAAGTACCTGGTTTGCGTTGAAAAATCTTCGCAAGGGACCTCAGAGGAGGAGATGCATGGAAAACGGTGAGTATGCATCGGTTTCGCCCCTTCGCACACGGACTTGCGTCGTTATTTTCTACACGCGGAAGACGTTACGCCGATTTCTGGTACACAGACTTGGATCCTCTTTGGGTTGCGGGGTTTTCAGACATCCCGGGGACGATGCGTGGAATCCTGGGCTTGCAGATCGAAGTCACAGGGGCTGCGTCGATTCCGGTAGGCGATGCGTGGAATTTTCTTCTGCACGTTAGCTGCGTCGATTCCTCTCAGGAAGTTGGGTGTCATCGTTATGAGTCAGCTTGCGTGATCCAGCAGGGCTGTGCGTTGAAGTTCCAGTCACGTCGCTTGCGATGCGTCGATCGTCTCTCGCGAAGTCAGGCTGCGTTGTTCCGGACTCAGCGTGCAGTGAATTTTTCACCGCAAGCAGGCTGTGCGTCGTTCTTGGCAGGCGGTGTGTCGAATTTTTGCCACATGGGGATTTCAGCTGCAGGAGAGAAGTCTTTTTGGTCCTGAGGCTTCAGGGAACAGGAGGCAAGCTCTATCCAAGCCCTTGGAGAGCACTTCTGCAGCAAAGCAAGAGAGCAGCAAGACAACAGGGCAACAGCAAGGCAGCAGTCCTCTTCAGAAAGCAGTCAGGTGAGTCCTTTAGGCAGCCAGGCAGTTCTTCTTGTCAGGGTGCAGGTTCTGGTTCAGGTTTCTTCTCCAGGAAGTGTCTGAGGTGGTAGGGCAGAGGCCCTGTTTTTAAACCCAAGAGTGGCTTAGAAGTGCACCAGGTCCCCTTTCAGTTCAATCCTGTCTGCCAGGGTCCCAGGAGGGAGTGTGGCAGTCCTTTGTGTGACAGCAGGCTCTCCACCCTCCCAGCCCAGGAAGACCCATTCAAAATGCAGATATATGCAAGTGAGGCTGAGTATCCTGTGTTTGAGGTGTGTCTGAGTGAATGCACAAGGAGCTGTCAACTAAACCCAGCCAGATGTGGATTGTAAGGCACAGAACAATTTAAGTGCAGAGAAATGCTCACTTTCTAAAAGTGCCATTTCTAAAATAGTAATATTAAATCCAACTTTACCAGTCAGCAGGATTTTGTATTACCATTCTGGCCATACTAAATATATTACACTACCAGGATATATCAACTACACAGGTAAATGTCCTGCCTTTTACCTACACAGCACCCTGCTCTAGGGGTTACCCAGGGCACTCCTTAGGGGTGCCCTTTATGTAGAAAAAGGAGAGTTTTAGGCTTGGCAAGTACTTTTAAATGCCAGGTCGAATTGGCAGTGAAACTGCACACACAGGCCTTGCAATGGCAGGCCTGAGACAAGGTTATGGGGCTACTTAAATGGGTGGCACAATCAGTGATGCAGGCCCACTAGTAGCTTTTAATCTGCAAACCCTGGGCACATATAGTGCACTTTACTAGGGACTTATAAATAAATTAAATAGCCCAATTGGGTGTGATCCAATGTTACCATGTTTAAAGGGGGAGAGTATATGCACTTTAGCACTGGTTAGCAATGGTAAAGTGTGCAGAGTCTAAAAACCAGAAAAAACAGTATCTCAAAAGTGGAGGGAGGCAGGCAAAAAGTTAGGGGTTACCATCCAAAGCTGTCAGGTCGAACACCTTTCCTTTAGGTGGACTCAGCCAGGCCACCTGCAGCTCAGGGACTACATCTCCCATGAGCCCAGGCACCGGCATGACGTCAGGCATAATCGCCTGTGTCTCCCTGACATCCCCTGTCTCTGGGACTCTAACTCCCAGAGGCTGGGACGATCGGGAGTCACCTTTCGGCCATGCCCCTCACATGAGGGAGTTATGCGACCCTCCCTGAGGCACTGATGTTTCCCTAATGGGAGCCCTACATAAGATCGCCGTGCCCTAGTGCATTCGAGCAAGTAGCTGGGACCTGGAACACTTAGGTGTATCGATGAGAGGCCACCTTTGGAGTAGTAAGTTTGCCCCCTCTGGGAGCACGACAGACCTGACTAAAGGCAAGTAATGTCATGGATGTGTGTCCTACATAGTTTATGTTGTTCTTTCTGTGACCCCTCAATTCAGCATTTTCCACCATTTAACGATGTCATATACCTTACCAGCCAGTTCTGATTAGTTACACAGATTTTGGGTCAAACTACCTGGGCGTATTATCTGTCAGTTAAAACTACTAAGCCTCTCCTTAGCCGACACTAACTTTTGCATACTTTGAACCTTTGTCCATCCGTAGAGTGTGACTATAAGGAGCAACTCCCCTCTGCATTCTCCTAGACTTGAGGCTAACCGCCTCTTCTTCATTGGGTAAGAACCCCCCCCTTTTATAATTCCTTCATTGAGAAGTGTACCAACAGTCTAGTATAAGGATTTCTCATAACTTGCATGAATGTGTGTGCAACCCACGGCATGGTCTTTACACCTTAGTGTGCAGTGATGTGGAGTGACTTGTCACATACACTATATATTTCACTGTTTGAATTTTCATTCACTTTCTAACTTTCTAGGCCTTACCTCAACAGTTTAACCAGGTAGGCCCTGTGTTCAATGTAAAGGATCTGCTCACTGTCTAACATACCTATCTAGCCCCTTATACATTAGGGATCCTTGACCCTGAGGAATGCCCCAGACCGTTCCGGCTCTTAGAGAGG
The DNA here is from genome assembly GCF_031143425.1 of Pleurodeles waltl. NCBI lineage: Eukaryota > Metazoa > Chordata > Amphibia > Caudata > Salamandridae > Pleurodeles > Pleurodeles waltl. The sequence continues at coordinate 889,077,222 of NC_090446.1, forward strand.
GCAGAAACATGTTGGTCCCAATTTTTTGTAAGATATTTTGAATCATTATATTCAAATTTGTCCCTATTGTTCTTCTAATCTTACCAACAAACACCTCCATTAAAGCATTATATCTAATAGGTGATTTGTGAGGTAATTGTAACATCTATTTCACTTTCCAACTGGATCCCTTGACTTATCTAGGAAGATAACATTTCAGCACTCCCTCAGAGTTCATTTAACAATGAGGTCGAGTCCGCCCAGGTATTATCACCTTTCCTGGGTAGGGCTAGGTTGCCATGTGATGAAGCGTGACACTATAATGTGTGTGAGACCACCTAGTCCATAAAGGGAACTCCCTCATACACTTAATTGCCACTTTTGTTTCCCATGTCCATGAAGGAGATCGCTTAACCAGCGTCCTACTCTTAGCCTAAACAGGCCACAAGAGTCCTGTCCTTGTTATCCTCCACACTCGTTGTGCTATAGTTCCTTGAGTACGGGAGTTTGTGTCGGGTTGATACACTCCCAATACTCTCTTCTTGTGTTATAACACTAACACTTTGTTCTGCTTGCATTCAACCTGGCCACAAACATTGCATGCAGCATGTCAAGACATCAGCTACTGTCACTCAGGAGCATTCTACTGTGCACATTTGTCAATGTGATATTCACCAACTTGGCCACCAATCACCACACCCTGGTCATCCAGCAGATCCTGCTCTCAGGCCACCAGGTCAGCCCAGCGTTGCTTTAGCTGGTTCTCATTCCTGCCTGTATGGTAGACTCTCTTGATGTGGTAGAGCACCTTGCCCCACTGCAGCCACCTCACCTCTGTGTGATACCCCTGTATCACCCACCCACTCATCTCCAGCATCAAGGGAAGGAAGTGGCACACCAGCCACACAAAGCCCCCAAGTTCCTCCTCCCCCATGCGGATCAGCCTCGCCCTTCCCAACATGTCCCTGAGCAACAAATCCAAACTGAGAATGTGTAAAAAAAGAGGAAAAGAAATGAAAATAAAGGAAACTTACAGCCCAAACCTAAGAACCCCAACTAACCCAACTAATCTAACCCCCAGACAGACACCCGAAAGTACAAATACAATATGAAAGACATTAAACTACACAAAATCACACACACAGGTAGAATAAATAAACATAATTCACAAAAGACACAAGAGAAACACCACAAGTTACAATGAAAGCAATCAAGACACCAGCAACACCGAGACACAGCCACACAGTCAATAATTAGCACAGAGTGTAAAGTGAAAGTGAAAGTACACCCACTGTACCATGCCTGTAAACAGGATTTCCTATTACATCACTTCCTGTCCCGTTTGTGACCTGTTTTCCATTATGTGTGTATTTTTTTGACGCGTACGATGTTTGCGTGAATATTTTTGACACATAACCTACATGTGCGGCAAAATACCACGCATTACCTGTAGACTTCCATTTCAATGGCTATCCGCATGCGTGTGGTGCGCAGGTGAAATTCACTCTAAGGGCCCATGTATGGTTAGTTTTCATTTGCGTGATTTTTCAACGCATTTGCGTAATTTTTTTTACTCTATCTGTGATTGTGTGATTTTCTAATATTTAACATGCATGCACCCTGTATCAACATGAAGATAGGATGGTATGGCCTGCAGTGTATGGTATAGTGGTTGGCTACATGTGGCAGAGCATGCAACTGTGTGTTTTGGGTGTGAATGATCTGTAGCAACAATGTGTGTGTTTCTGAAGGAACGGCATCCAATACATTGGATGTAAAGTTCATGTATGAATGTGTTCCAAATGTGTATTCACATCTGATGGCAATCAGTGTTCTACAACAGTCATGATATGTGTTTGTAACATGTGTTGATTCATATGATGTGTGTAGTTGTTTGACTTTGTGGATACTACATCTCACACGACAAACAAAACTCAGGTTTCATTGAGGATGGCTGATGAGCACTATGTAGGATATGTTACCTATCATATGTCATTAATTGTTGGTTACGACTTCATGGTGACTTGTGTGTGGACTACACAAATGTCTGACATGTACATGTTTGCTACATACTGTGTTTGAGACACTGTGCCTTAATTCCACCCATAAAGTGTTTGGTACACGTCAGTTTGACTCATTACAATTACCTATGTTACTTGTGTTGTTGTGGTGGACCTTCTGCCCTGGTTGCATGTGTTCACATATTTTCAGATGTGCATTCCACAGAAGTGTCCAGTTCAAGTGTGTGGGCATGTGTACCCTGTGTCAGGGTTGGGCTCCATGGTGTCACGATTTCTGGCGGGTCTAGTTAGGACTCTGTTAGGGGCACCCCTTGAGTTCACAGAGTATCACGCAAGGAGGTAGTGTACTAAAGCAGAGGAGCAGCTAAAGGCATACAAGGGGAAAGGCCATCTATTGTAAGGCAGAGAAAACAGAAAGCTGAAGGCAGAGCAACCTTAGTGTGAACAAATTTGGAATGGGTCAGTAATGGACAAACACGCTGGGGTTATTACTGAGGTTGTACACAGGGTAGGGCTCAGAACTTTCCACAGCAACGGGTAACATCAGTGCCTCTGTGCAGATTAATCTTACAGATAGTCACCACGCAAGCCCCATAGAAAGGAGGCAGCAGAAGTGATTCTGTGTCTGTACCCTAAGGGCACAAACAAGGATTGTACTTACATACATAAGACTAGCCCTTGTGGTCCGGTTAGATACACAGTGGCAGTTCCTGGAATACAGCCATAGCACACTGTCACTGTTAGGCACTAAAGACTACATGCAACACTAGGCAAAGGATGTGGGCTGGATTTGCCTCCTGGAAACTAGGTGCCAACCTAAGTACAAAGGAAAGCACTTCTACACAGGTGAGGACTGATAGGACACTTACCAGACATGATAACCCAAGAGGAAACATAAAGCGAAGGAACCAACTAGGAGGCAAAGGCAGGAACAGGCTTAGGCTGATGCAAAGGCTGGAACAGGTCTGGGAAACAGAAAGCAGGCTATGGCAGAAACAAACATGAACAAGGCTGAGAAACAGAGAGCAGACTCTGACTGGAACAAGCAGGAACAGGACTTGGTAAACAGAGAGCAGGTTCAGGCTGAATCAGAACTGTAACACAATCCAACAAGGGGTCTGGAACACAAAGGAATCGTACTCCAATGCACGACGAGGAACTTCAGGGAATGGCAGCTTATAAGCAGTTCCAGGCAGCAGCAAGGCCAGGGCAGAGTCACATGGCTGGGCTGCACAAGACAGGTCACAGGTGTGTGCAGCTTCAGTCTCTCACAAGTCCTGGAGGATAGAATCCAGTTCAAAGGGACAACTGTATTTTTCCCATAGGACGCAATAGGCAGAAGATCACAGGTCTTACCGATTACCAGGCAGTGCATTTTTGGGGACCTGAAGTCCATGCAAGCTAATGTAGTTCTTCTATAGCATGCCATATGGAAAAGGGAAGCAAACATGAGTCAGAAAGGGACTCTGGGCGAGTGTTAATGATGATTCCCAGGGTACAGATAGTCAGTTTACAGCGCCCCCTAGAGATGGGAGGGCAGAGACTTGACACATGGCAGTGGCATGACTTTTCTTCCAGGGATGGAAGTGAACATTGCTTGTCATACCTGGGACACTCATGCTATCCATTTTCACAAATTATGCCCCTCTTGTCATACAAGCTCCTTGCAGAGATTGCAGGTGTCATACTTACTAATGTCAGGGGTTTGTTCATACATTCTTGTCTCCACTGATATTTCACATCCACTGCCTCATTTATGGGGCGCTTATTTACCTTATGATTGGAGATGTCATAGTTGTGTGTTATGTGCTACAGTAGACCATGTTGGCAACGTGGATGTGAGTCAAATGCTGTGGTCCATTAATATTGTCCTTCAAATGTGAAAAGCAAGAGATGAGTATTTTTTATATGTGTGTGATACGCATCACATGTCATGTTGCATCAGAAGTAGTCAGATTTTTCTTTGTAACATGCTCCCTGAGGTAATACTCACATTCCTAAGGAACATGTGATGGAGAATGAAGAAACTAGAGCAGGATTGTGTGATCAAGTAAGGTGTTTATTTACATATCTTAACAAGGTGTGTAGAGTGACTAATAAGTGAAAACGTTTTGCACAATTTGCTGTCTGTGGCGCATTCCTGCAGCTGTGTTCTTCCGTTCCCCCTCATTTTCCCCACCACCATCCTCCTTACTCCTCCTCCTCCTCTTCAGGCAGTTCTTGGTCTGGCTCATATAAAGGGATCTTTCTCCTCACACAAATGTTGTGCAGGATAGCACACGTAAGTATAATTCTACACACAATGTGTGGGGCATATAGGAGGCTGCCTACTGTGATTTCCAGGCACCTGAATCAGGTCTTCAGGATGCCAAAGGTCCTTTCCACAATAGAGCGTGTCCTCCGATGTGCCTCATTATAGGCATGCTCTGCTCCTGTGCTTGGGTTGGGGAATGGGGTCATGATCCATGGCTGGATCCTGTAACCCTGATCCATTTCAAAATAAGAGTGAGTATTTTGTTAGTGCTTGCAACAGGAATGTCATGTAGAAAGGCAGTTGATATCTTGTGTCCTCTGTGACTCATATGTGTTTGTGGTCTTGTGTGAGATCCTGGGCTTCTGTGAGGTATTTTTCTGCAGTGGGTTGTTTGACTTGACAACTTGTGTTTGACTCATTGACCTGGGATCTATGAGTTATTTTCCAAACTGTTGGTCAATATGAATATACCATGCATTGTAAAGAGTCCAATATGTTTTAGTGTGCTTTCATTGGAGGGGACATGATACGTCCACACACACAATGGATTCAGATGTGGTTGTAACATGGTTGCACTACATGGCCTGGACATCCCATCCATTTAGACATATGTCATTGCAAATGAAATGCAACAATGAGGCCCTTTGATTTGGCTAGGTGACAATGCACAACACATCTCCATAAGTTGGCAGCACTGATGTGTTCAGTATTGACAATTGCACAATTGTCCCATGTGTGACTTGGTTCTAGGCAAGCCTTTGTTGTTCCCTCTGCCAGTAGCTCATGTGCAACCATGCACCTACACTACGGAACTTGCTCCAGGGAACCTGGCTAACTGCCTTGTGGAGGTGGATGTATCTGTGCAGAAAGGGCTATCTCCCTGTACATATGCTATTTTGATGGACAATTGGCTCTTTCAGTGTGGGCAGCAGTCTGCAGTTTGCATTCGTGCCACATTAATATGTGTTCATAGCACAGTCCACTTCCTTATTGCAACCTGGCAACAGCACACCAGGAGTGATGTATGATGTTGGGACTGCCTCATTATTTCCTTGTCACCTACATGTGAGTCAGCATCATCATGCTATGTGTCTTACGGCGTTAGACCTGCTGCAACACATAATGCACACCCCTTCCATGCTACATACTGCTTGGGAGGGTGTCCTATTGACTATGTGGCCTAATGTAATTGTAAATGGTTCATCTTCCAAGTTGAACTTCCCGTGCAAGCCATGTCATTGTCACTGTGGGCTTTGACATTGGTCCCTTGTTGCTCTAGAGCAGCAGCTAATGTTTGTGGCAGCTGTCATTTGTCCAGAGGTGTATATCCCATTGTGTCAGGGTGTACAACATAACTACCAGTGTCACACCTCAGTGTCAGCCTGCCCACGTGTCAATGTAGTGGTGTATGTTTTGTGTGTCCTACAGGGTTGTTGTGCTGTGTGTATATTACTAAGTTTATTGACTTACTGACAAGAGGGCCATTGCCATATTGTCCATCCTGGAAGTGCTGATTGATCTTGCTGTGGCAGAATAGGAATGAATCATGGACACTCCCAGGGTACTTGGCCAAGATTTTAGTGAACAATCCCTGGTGGTCCACTATGGCCTGCACATTGATGGAATGTGTGTGCCTTCTGTTCTGGAATAGGTGCTCTGTTGCTGCAGGTGGGACGATCCGGACATGGGTGCAGTCAGTTGCATTGAGCACATGCGGGAAGCCATGGATTTGGTAGAAGCCCTGTTTTATTTCTTGCTGCTTCTGCTGGTTGTTGGGGAAGCTGATGTGGCAGGGTGTGAGGGAGATTATGGCATCTAACAGCTTGGGTAGGAAGGCCGAGAATGAGGGCTGTGATACCCCAGTGACCAGGGCACCCATTGTCTAGAAGGAGCCACTTGCCCACATATTCAGGACAGCTAGTAACTTAGTCACCGGTGGTATGTTGTGTGGTGTCTGCAGGTTAGCTTTTAGTATGGCTTGCCAGTTGAGTCAATACCTCTGGATGATGTCCTATTCCCTGAGGCCATGGAGGGTGGTCCGGTTTCTGAAGACCCTCTCCTGCCTTCTGCGTTGCCTTTGTGGGCCGTGTTTGGGTGGTGGTGGCTGCTGCCATTGGTTCTGTACTCGGTGTTGTCTTGCAAGCTGCATCAGTAGCACCTCCATGTTGTCCTGTTAATCTCTAATGTTGCTTGTGTTTGTTTTTCTTAAGAAGTTGTGTGTTTGCCTCATCTTAACGCCTGCCTGGACCCAGGCATTACATTTTTATGCAAATCGGGTTTAGCGTCATTTTTCAGGTACACCTCCAACCCATGCGTCATTTTTGCCCTGTTGGATAAATATGGTGCTAGGGTGTTTAAGTCATTGTTTGGACGGGAACGCCTACCTTGCATCTCATTGACGCAAGGCGGTTTCACGCATCCTTAAAATGACGTTAACTCCATATTTTTGAAGCTAGACAGGTCTAGTGTCAAAATATAAAAATGGAGTTAAGCTTGCGCTGGATTTGCTTAAAGAAAATGGCGCAAATTTGGCGCAAACAGAGTATAAACATGGGCCCAAGTCTCTTATTTAAAAAAAAATCAAATCTTGACTTTTGTATGTTGGATTTTTGTTTTTTTTGGTCTTGTTTGATGTAGATAAATATTGCCTATTTTTCTAAACTGGTGTGGTGTCCATTTTGTAGTGTTTTCACTGTATTACTGTGTGTGCTTGTACAAATACTTTACACATTGCTTCTGAGATAAGCCTGACTGCTTGTGCCCAGCTAACAAGGGGGTAAGCAGGGGTTATCTAAGTGTGTTTCTTCATTGCCCTGACTATAGTGAGGGTGCCTGCTTGGACAGAGCGCAAACTGACTGCCAGCCAGAGACCCCATTTCTAACAGATGCCAAAACATATATAAATATATTTGTTAATTTTGTAAATTGGTGTGGATCTCCTTGAGTCATGTGTCTGACTGTATGTGTATTTGCAAGCGTCTCACATTCCTCTCTGGCTGTTCGACCACACTACCCCTTAAAAGAGCACCCGTGATTGCTATAGCAAGCCCCTGTCTACTAGTAATGGAACCCTGGGCTCTTTGCACAATATATCTCATTTTGATATATCATATAAAGAGCCGGCTTCTTATAAGCATTAACTTGATTACAAGTACTGTTCTGTTTATTTGTAATCTTTCGACTCACAAAATGTATAACTATGACTGTGGTTGTCATTTATTTTTGAAGCATGAAATAAAGGGCCTCATTACGACTTTGACTGTCTTTTTTCAAGACAGTGCCGGCGCTAAAAGACCACCATGGTGGTGGAAATCCGACAGCCGTATTAAGAGTCACATCATGAAGCACCCTAAATAAAAGCCAAAAATCCGACACCACCAGGACACAGGAGGGTGGAATGAGGTGGTTCCACCAACATCACTGCCATGCCAACAACCTTCAACCCACCAGATTACAACCGGCAAATCACCACAGCTGTTCTTTCATGGCAGAAAACCATCAGTGGTCCGAACCGCCGAGCACATATCTTACTCCTGCCGGAACAGAGCACTACATTGGACAGTTTGAATACTTCACACCTGCCACACATACACACACCAGGCACACCTACTCACTGCACTATATAACACCCGCCCACACAACCCACTATCCTTTTGAACTAAAATGACCACCACACACAGAGAAGCCACAATCTCATTATTCAGCACTGATACACCATAGGCACATTTACACCTCACACTCACCATAAGCTTGCACGAACAACACTATACACACATCACAACTACACACAAACACCGCAAACTACCACCACTCACAAACACCCCACCATGCACCTTACACCGTGCACTTCATACACATCACACATCCCCACCCACAACACAACCACCATGTCATGTCAAAAGCACCCACTCTTCAGTGACGATGAGTCACTGGTCTTGGTCGATGAAATCATCAGGGTAGAGCCACATCTCCTAGTAGCACAGGTACAGCAAACCACCATAGCCAGGAAAATTGAGTTATGGCAGAGAATAGTCGACAACGTCAACTCAGTGGGCAACCTTCCACATACAAGGGAGCAAGCACACCAGGAAGAGGTGGAATGACCTTAGGGGGAAGGTGTGTTCCATGGCTTCACGATACCAGATAGCCTTGCACAAGACTGCCAGTGGGACATCACCTCCTGCCCCAGCGCTCACATCGTGGGAGGAGAATGTCTTGGACATCCTGGATCCAGAGGGCCTGACTGGAATACCTGGAGGACTGGACTCTGGTGAGTAACTACCGCTCCCCTGGCACTACCTTGGCCTGTCCAGCATTCATCCTCACCACCCAAACACTCCCCGGTACATCCCATCTCCCACTACACCTTCCATCTAATCACCTAATGCCCCTCTACTGCATGCCACACCTGCACCCTGCCCCAATGCCCATACACACTCTGCCAAGCACACAGATAGCACAGCCAATTACTATCACTCCCACTCCCAGAATGCACTTGCCCATCTACATCAAAACCTGCAATCTGCACTTCACATCACATCTCTTGCATGTATGACTATTGCACTAGCTACACCAATTGGATGCTCCAACTGAGGACCACTGCATGGCAATGACAGTGATGCTAAGGCACAACACAATGCCAAACAAGTCCTATGGAGCATGGTACACATGTCACAATCCACTGTCCACAAACTGTTTGAGCACAGCTGTACCTGTCATTGCCATTGCTGGGAATCAAGTCAAGCCACTGTATGCATCAGACAAACAGACAACTATTCACACCTCCACATGAAACCCCCTCTCACTCCATCCACAGGTACCCCTGCCACTTCCACCTCGGAGAGGATTCCAGAGACATCCAGCCCTCCTCAGGATAAAGATCCCAGTGAGGACCATGCCACTGGATGTCTGGACAGTGATGACCTACCTCGCCCATCTGGGACTTCTGGTCAGTCTTCCAATCCCTGCCTCACCCTACCTACATCAAACAACCCATGTGGTACCACCATCTCAGCCAACCCTTCGTCCCCAAACCTGTGCCCCAAGGACTGATTATTCAATTGTGTGCCCCACAGTACAGGGACCTGAGTCACCCCTCCACACCCAAGACGAAAGCCCTGCTGACACTGGGAGTGGACACACTGTGCCAGGGGCACATGCACATGAGGACAAGTGGTGTGGGAGGGGACCTTTTGGCCAGAGGACGGGGCAGCCAAGACAGTCACCTGACCAGGAAGCCTTCTACCAAGTTCTGGAAGCATATCATCACTCCCAAGACAGGATGGGCCAGATCATAACCATGTTGGGGGACAACGACAGGTTGCAGAGGTAATACCACCAGGAAGTCATGCAGGAGTGACAGACCCACAATGCCACCATGGCCTCCATTGCAGGGTTGCTCAAGGGCATTAACAACACCTTGTGTGCTTCCCCCACCCACCAGCAGGCCCCTTCCACTAGCCAAATCACATCAGAGACCTCTACATCTGTGGCTGCTAGTGGAATGGAGGCTCTGCCAGGGGAACCACAGGCCTCAGGCACCATTCCCTCTGTAGCTGAGGACCTCCTCCCCTCCACACAAATGAGGACGTCCATCCAGCTGGAGCAGATGCCAGGATCAAACACACTGCCAGGAAGTGACCCTCTCCTGATTAATCTCCCTTGTCTGCCACTTAGACACCCTGTTGACTGTTCAATGACTTTACTCCACTTTCCAATAGCCCATGGACACTGGACCTGTGCTACCTACAGTTGTGCTACCTACTCTGAGGATACTATCTACCATAACCCCACTCATCACCTGTTTCCCACTGTATGCACAATAAACACTAAAGATCATAGCTACTTCATTTGTGTTTTTATTTGTACACATACAAATGTTTGGTCTGCAAAATGCTATGTGGGTATGGTCCCCTATTCCAACAGGCAGTATAATGAACTGCAGAGGGAGGCATCCTCTGCAGGAAACACATTACAACACATATGTGCCAGGGTAGATGTAAGGGAGTCACTAGTATAGCCACACACCATAATATATCCAATTATCCAACCTGAACAAAATAACATGACAGAGACTACCATCAAGATTGAAGACATGGTACCACACAAAGCACATATGCAGGTCACAGTTGTCATGTCCAGTGTAGATAGCCATCTAAACAGGGCACAACAGTTATGACATGAGAACAGAAGAATGCAGTACACATAGCACAATACAGGCCTGTCCATAGAAGATGTGAATCTTGCAACCTGCAGTAAGTACACATGATAGATATGATACATTTTCAGACAGCACCTTATATGCATCCATTCACCTCCCATAACACACACATAGGGATAGGTACACTTCACAACACCACCTAATCAGGAGGAACATCAACTGCAAATTATGTTAATATAGTACACATGCAAATACACACATAGCATACCTGATATTACTGGAAGTACTGATTGATGAGCTGTGCCCTGGATTTAGCTGCACCTTCCTTATCTGCCTCCTCATCACTTTCCACTTCTGCATCACCAGCTACTGGTCCAGCTGCCTACTCATCTTCAACTAGTAAGAGTATTTGATGTTTCAGGGCCAGATTGTGGAGCATGCAGCAGGCAACTATGATCTGGCATACCTTTTGGGGACTGTATAGGAGGGCACTTCCAGAGATGTGCAGGCACCTGAGTCTGGCCTTCGGAAGACCTAATGTAATTTCAATGACATGCCTCGTCCTGCTGTGGGCCTCAATTAAATGGTGTTCCTCTTCAGTGGCAGGGTACATCACAGGAGTTAACAGCCAGGGAAGGTTAGGCTAGCCTGAGTCAATTGTGGGCACAGAGATAGGACCTGTTACAATACAGGTACAGCCACAGGGAAGAATGTGATGACAGGTGGCATAACAGACACACTCATCCAAAAGCATACATACAAATGAGCCATGCCCTCTCTCTCTGTAGTCGTGCCATCATGTGGGGGACATTGTTGTTCCTCAGAATGTAGGAGTCATGCAAAGATCATGGAAACTTGGCTATCACTTGGGTGATGTATTGGTCTGCCACACACACCACCTGAACATTGATGGAATGGTAGTTCCTCCTGTTCCTATACACCTGTTCGTTGACACTGTGAGGGACCAAAGCTATATGGGTGCCATCTATGGCCCCTATCACATGAGGGATGTGTCCCACATCATAGAAGTCTATATTCACATAGGCCAAATCCCCTCATTGGGGGAACCTGATGTAGCTGTCCATTTGTTTCAATAAAGCACACAGTACATCCTTCAGCACAAGACTGAACATGGGCTGTGACATCCCTGCTGCCAAGCCCACTGTAATCTGAAAGGACCCTGTGGCAAGAAACTGTTGTACTGACAGAACTTGAACTGTGCAAGGGATTGCATAGGGATTACATGTGGCAGGCAATAGATCTGGTTCCAACTGGGTACATAACTCCATGATGGTCTGATGATTCAGACGATAGGTCTGAATGATATGCTTCTCCTCCAGGGATGCAAGGTCCACAAGCATATGGTACACTGGTGCATGTCTCAATATCCTCATGACAGGGTATCTAGGATAGAGAGGATAGAATGTACAGTTAGAAATGCACTCCACACATGTTAGAAGAACATATCATTACTACACACACCTAACACTGTAGACATGCCTCACACTGCTGACACATACAATATTGGCCATGCTGAAGCGGCATGGACTCCATCCTTGCTGCACATTCCTGCCCCTGATCAATAGTATCTGACATACATCACCTGTGTTGGGTTCCATATGTGGTACACTGAGCTGTCCTGCACTGAGTACGTATGTAGTCATGCACAATACCTATATGGTTACCCCACCTCAGAGCTGCTGTGTATCTGTACATACACATCATATGACAACCAGCAATATAAGGCCACTATGTCATGCATGTCACATATGTGAGCCAAACCATGATGCCATAACATAGGCCTACTCTGCCTTCATGTGAAAAAAGTGTATGGTGCACTTATTTACGTGAATCAAGGCATGATATGAGCATAAAATGGCAGCCAGATAGAAGTGACCTAATCTGACGGCATATTTTGTCATGGCGGTAGACGGTCGCAACCGCCGTGCAACTCCTCATTGGGTTACATTGCTGCCTGTGGGGGACTGGGGACAATGGCAATCACAGTCAGCGGAGACGGTCATGTACGTAGCGGCTGTGACCGTCATTTTCTCCAGCTTTGCTCACTTGACTCCTGACACTCTTGCAAGGAAGACCTCCACGAGCTGAGCTGCTGTGTACTGTCTCCGGGAGCCATCATGACACATCCTGCAGGTGATAGAGCCCCAGGCCTCACCCAAGAAGTGCTTGAGAAGCTGGTGGAAGGGGCCCTAACCCTGACGGACAGCTCTGTTGGGGACCAGAGAAACAGATGAGCCCAATTCCATAGTCATGTGTGATAGGGGTATTTGTGAGGGTGAATAGCATACGTGTTCCGGTCAGGGAGTACATGCATGCAGGGGGCACGGTGTTTAGCCGTGTGAACTGTGAGGATGATTACGTATGAAATTTTGCTGGGTATGCTATTTATTGTCCACTGCTGTTGGTATGGTGCCAGTCTACATAACTTCTGTCTGTGTCACCCATGCAGGTCAACGCCCATCAGAAGAAGGTGATCTGGCATGCCATCGCCAAGCAAGTGCAGACCCTGGGGGTCCATGCCCAGCAGAGCACCCATTGTTGCAAGCGGTGGGAGGACCTGAGACGCTGGGCTCGGAAGACTTTGGAGTCCCAGCTGAGGATGTCTTCCCAATGAGACCCTGACCCCCCTGATGGCTTGCATTTTGGTGGTGGCCTACACTGAGGTGGATGGGTGTTTGAGGGCAGCACAGCATCCACAAGGCAGACGAGCACTGACTGCATCCTGTGAATTTGCTGCCTTAAATGGGATTGTGTGCCTCACTGCATTCAAAGTGACATTGAGGTTAATGCTACATGTGTATCGACAATTGGTTATGGGTACTAGGCACCCTGGCTGCGTATGTGATGTAGATGTGTCCCCATGCTTTACTGTCAGTGGATGTACATCTCCTATGTACATAGCACCCCATGTCTGTTATGTGGAGATGCACTTATGTCATAGGCACAAGTGTGACTCCATCCTGGCCATACAATGGATGTGAGTGTCAGTATCACCCTAAGCATTGTGTATTAGCAGCTCCAGACAATGGCATTAGTGGCACTGAGCTGTCAGTCCACTCCCATCCTATTCTGTATATGCAACTGTGTCACTCTCCTAATATCACTGGGACAATATAAATCGTGTACTGGTTATGGTGTTGACACATAGTGGGGCTTCCATCACAGCTCCACAACAGGACTGGCCTTCATGGCACATGAGTATTGGGTTGATAGCAGACTAGGCAAATAAATAGGTGATCTGCTGACTGTAATGTATGTGTAGGTTGCCAACCTGGGATACTGTAACATGTTGAATTGATGAGGTCTGATAGAACAGATTATGCATTCCTAGGAGCTATTCTTGTGGGGATGTGGGCTTCCAAGCTATGGGTTGGTACTGGAGGTGGTAAGTGCCCTGGGAGATCCATTATTTGTCACCATGGTGAGAACATGGCATGTAGGACTAAGTCCTATCAAGTCCTATGCTGCATTGCTGACTGACTGCCTATATTATGTTGTCATGGACAGTTGGGGCACATCTGATGGCCCGTTACTATTACAGCTTGCCTTGGCTATTAGGTAGTGGCAGAATAGGAGTGGTTTGGGTACTGCATGATACAAGGCATGTTGATGTGAAGGAAGATTTGTATTCGATCACCTCAGGCTGCTTATGTGGTAGTGGAATGTGTATGTGGTGTACTAGCAGTGGTGTTTGTCCATGTGTGCCTAATACATACAAATATATATACCCCTGAGATGTGTGTTGTCTGGCCTCGATGACAGGTTTTGCCATTTGTGAAATGTGTGTGAGGCTGGAGTTGTCATGATGTGTAGTCCAACTGGTGTACCTGCAAGTGTGGTGGCACTGGAAGTGGTCCATGTAGTGGTGTGATTGTTCCGGATGTACATCTGTTCTGACATTGCACTCCGTGAGTGTGTTTAGATGCTTTACATGTGATATATGGACCATTGTAGATGCACTTAGCAGTATGCTGGGTAGTTATGTATGTGTTGTGTGTCACCTGGTCTGGCTCTGTGATGGGCTCAGCCTACTAACATGCATATATCACAGATGCACATTGTACACATCAGATGTGAACTGTTTGGGGGTCTGACTAGTATAGGTTCCTCCACAGTGGCAACAGTATACTGAATGGGCAACAATGCTAAATGACAGGTAGGTGGTGTGTGGTCTGTGAGCGGACTTATAGTCACTGAAATGGACATGTTACAGAGGACATGGACATATTAGGTGTTGTGCCTGTAGAGGCATGATGTGTTGTGTCTTGTCAGCTGCACATCCAATGGGTGAAAAGGGCATTGAGGGGTTGGATGTGTATTCTGGCATACTACTGCTTCTGCATACAGGCATTCAACCTAAAGGGCTTAGGTTGACATCATGGGAATGAGTCTAGTAGTGCACTTCTGCTTAAGTATAGCTGTAGGTGTGAGGGTTGGGAGATGGGTGTGGGTAGTAGTGACATGTAATGACATGATGTAGGTAATATGTATTGGCAAATGTGCTGTCCTAGCCATGATGTGTATTGTGACAGATGTACATGTGTAGCTGTCTCAATGGTAGGTATATGTTAACCATTGTTCCCCTCGTCTCTCTCTCTCCCTTCCTCCCTCTCTCTCTCATTGGGTGCATCACTATCGTCTGGCGAAGGAGAAGGAGCACAGGGGAGTTGGTAGCAGAACCCAATGGGACCCAGGAAGCTGGCACCAGTGACACAAGGGAACCCAGTGGGACGGAGGGGAGTGCCATGGGGGAGACCGGAACAAACACCTCATCCTTAGAATCCTCCTTCAGTGAACACTCCCTGGTGGCGGCAGACCCATCGGGAACCACCCCAGCTCCATCTGTGTCCGACACTCCTCTCACTACCACCGCCTTCCCAGTTGCTCCCCACCCAGTTGCCCGTGCCCGCTCACCCAGGAGGGTGGGCGTCTCCTTCGCTGCTGGCACCTCTGCAACAGTCAGCCCTGCTGCCCCCAGAGAGAAGGCTATTGACCTCATAAGGTCCATCTCTGTGGGTCAGTCGATCATTGTGAACGCCATGCAGGGACTGGCAGCTCAGGTCCAACAGAGCAATGCATTCCTGGAGGGCATTCAGAGGGCCATGGCTGGCCTTAAGAGATCCTTTCAGGCAGTGGCCTCCTCTCTGATGGCAGACAGTGTCCCTTTGTCTTCCATCCCTCCTCCAACTACCTCTGCCCACACCACTCCAACACACACATACACACAGGCATGTTTCCACTTCAACAGACCATGGTAGCACAGAGAAGCACCACAAGACCCACCACCGGCATGCAAACAAGCAACACCCCCCTTCAGACCCACCAACATCCACTCCCTTCACTGTCTCCCCCCACCGCCCCACACAGATACTACACCAGACATACCTGCAGCCACAACACCATCATGCATGGATCCAGGCACCAGTCCCATCTTACCCATAGTCAGCACAATAGCAGACCCACACACATTCACCTTAGTCACCACATCTGCACCCACCGCAAACACCGACACCCCACATGCAGCACATGTACCATACCTGCAGACACAACCCCAACAGACAGTTATCCATCCACCACTGCATCTCCCAGCACCTCCTCTCAAACCACCTAAACACCCGCATTCACCCAACCAACAGACACCCCGCATCCACAAGCATTCCATGCTCACACCTGCACCCAAGACATCCACGCCCACACATCTGACAACCAATTCTTCTCGCTCCACTCCCAAACCCTTTTGCCATACCCACCCTGTGTGTCTAAAAAGCATTTCCTCTCTGAGTTTTCCCTGTTTTCTACCCCTCTCCCACCCTGTTAAAACCCCAAGCATTCTGGGTCCCTGCCCAAGGCCAGTCCTCCCACCTCCAAGTCCTCCCCTGCCAACCCTGCTACTGCCCATGCCCCACCCCCTGCCAAGAAATCTGCCTCCCAAGCCCAGGCCTGAGGACCTTCTTCCCAAACCCAAACCCAAGGAACCCCTTCCCAAGGACCCCCTGCCAAGCCCAAACCCAAACCCCCCTCCACCACCACCCCTTAATCCCTGAGGTGCCTGCCTGTCCCATTGATGCCCCTACCCTGGGGAGGTCAAATTGCAGTCAGGGGTCAAGTTGGGGGCACAGTGAGGTGCCATTTGTGCCTTGGGCACCAATGACTATGGACTGGCCAATGACCTTCAATTTGTATATAGTTTATTTTAACTCAATATTTTAATACATCTGGTCCAACCTGATGCTGGTATTGGTGGCAACATACTTGTCCTGCCTTTCTTTCTACATGGCTGTTTTGTGTTTGTGGGCTTTGGTTTGTGTGTGATATGTGTGTGTGTGTGTTGGTTGTGCTACCTGTTGTGACTGGGCTGCATGAGTGTGTGTGGCCCTGCCATTGGTCCCACTGTCATTGCTGTGTTTTGTCTGTAGGATATGTTTGTGTTTGGAACATGTATGTGTGTAGCCAAATTGTGTATTGTTTGTGTTGGCATGTGTGATGGTGGCATTGTGTGCCCTTGTATGATTGTTGTGTGTGGTGTTGGCTATGTCCTATGCATTGTGTGTGGTCTGTGCGTGGGGTGACATATGGTTTGTTTTATGGCAATGTGATAGTATTCCATGGTATTGTGTTTGTGTTACGTATCGTTGTATGTATGAGTTTTCATGTGGAGGTGTCCAGTGAGAGTGCTTGGCAAAGTGTTTGTGTAGTTGTGGTTGTGATATCACTGTGTGAATCAGTGTTGTGTATGATTGTGTTAGACAGTGGCGGTGCTGTGTGTGTGTGTGTGTGTGGGTAGGTGTGTGTACGGCACGTGTGTGTTGGCCATGGTGTGTGTAGTTTCGGTGCGCGTGTGTCTAGTATGTGAGTGTGTGTGTATGTAGGTGTGTGTGTTCATATAGGTGTGGGGTTACATGTGTGTGTGTCCATCGCAAGCCGTTCCAGATGTGTGTGTTGTGTGTGTACTAATGCCTTTGTGTGTGCTAGGTGTATGTACTTACGGTTGTTGTCTTTGTCGCTGTCACTGGTTCCAAAGTAGTTGTGCAAGCAGGAGCAGTGGGAGGACTTCGAGTTCAGTCTCCATGGGGGCTCCGGGCACGTTTGTATTCCTGAAAGTGAGGGTTTCCTTTTATAGTGTTGGTTTCCGCCAGGGTTTTGGTGGCGGTGCAACCGCAGCGTAAACCATGGCGTTGTGCAACCTCGTGATATGTCCGGCGCAAAACACGGTCCCCGCTGGTCTGAAGGTGCCTACCACCATCCACGGCGGCCTGACCGCACTGGTGGTACTGGCAGTAGTTTGGCTGTATTCCATTGGGAACACCTCCATGGTCATAATTTGGCAGTCTTCACCGCCGGGCAGTCAGCGGTACAACCGCCAACATGGCAGTTGTGACCGCCAAACTCATAATGAGGTCCAAAGTGTTAAAAACTTTATAGCTGGGGCAACAACATGAACTATTAAACAATATACAAGAAAAAAATGTGTACAGTGTGCAGCCTGAATTGAATAATTTGAAAGTGCTCTCAAATGTGATGACTACGGAACAGGGGCCACAATGAAGATATGTAATGGCTCATATTAAAGGTGGGCAAGCCACTAAATACTTGAGCAAGCCTCGAGCCAAATGCCTGGCTCTCACTCTGCTTGAGGCCCTCAAGTAGCCTTGAGCCCAAAATACGATAACCTTACATGTTGCAATGCCATCCAAGCACTAAGCTAGTGCCCCGATATTAAAGACAAAGCATTAACCCATGATGTAAAACAGGAGAGAAAGATACTCCTAGCTAGTGTCTGAACTGCACAATGTGAAACCAGAAAATATGGGCTCAATCCTAACTTCACTGCTTGACCTAATTGTATGACCCTAGGCAAATATCTCTCTCGTGTTTGTTTCAATAGACTTTATAATTGCCACTTGTTTAATAATAATCTAGTCCACATGTATGGTGCACATGACAACAGAGTTTCCTCTTTGTTCGCAATTAACATTGTCTTTGGGACGGGCATGAAGGTTTCTAACTTCCTTTTTGAAAACCGTCAGTTAATAAATGTCTTGCTATACAGTGATATAAACTGATATTTCAATTCATACATTTTTTCTTTTTACATGGTTTGCTGCACA
Organism: Pleurodeles waltl; assembly: GCF_031143425.1. Lineage (NCBI taxonomy): Eukaryota > Metazoa > Chordata > Amphibia > Caudata > Salamandridae > Pleurodeles > Pleurodeles waltl. Next base: position 889,095,765 of record NC_090446.1, read on the forward strand.
AATCACACAGCAAATATTTTATGACTTTTGTAGCCAAGCCAGACCCTTGGCTCTGCTTTCCCTATTTGGTAGCTTGCCCAGCTCTAGTTCAGGGTTGCACCGTTTAGTCAAGTCGATAAGCCGGTGTTAAACATAATTTTGGCCCTAACCCTGTCTGCAGGGTCAGCCCAGAACATTTTGCTTTCTCACCTTTTGTTTTAGTGAATTAATTTTTGTTGACTTATTTGACATTTAATTCACTTATGAGTTCCTAGTAAAGTAGTACTACATGTACCCAGGGCCTGTAAATTAAATGCTACTAGTGGTCATGCAGCACTCATTGATTGTGCTACCCACTTAAGTAGTCCTTTTAAACATTCTCCAAGCCTTCCTGTGCAGCCTATGTGTATAGTTGTAAACTGCCATGTTGTCCTGGCAAAATAAACCTTTTGCCAGACCTAAACCTTCCTTTTTAAAACATATATATCACCTCTATGATAGGTCCTAAACAATAAAAAGGGAAGGGTGCAATGTGTTTAAAATGTTAGCCATGTATTTTAAGTTTTACATTTCCTGATATTTAAGAACTCTCAAATTAATTTTTCACTATCTCAAGGCCTACTTCTCCTATAGGATACAATTTGGTTACTTTGTTGTAATTAATAAGTGATTGGAAGTAGGTAGGAAAGTCATGTTTGGTGTCTGAGGAATTGTAATTTAAAACCCTCTATTGGTAAAGTTGGGTATTAAGTCACACTTCCTAAAATGCCTTTTTTAGAAAGTTGGCACTTTCTTGTCCTAACCTTTTGGTGCCTGCAGTCTTTTTCTAGGTCACATTAGGTGTAGTTGGCCTTTGTTTATTACTCCCAGATATACATTAGAGGGAGAAGATGTTGGCAGGATGGGGGCAGAGCTGTCACCTACCATACTTGTACTACAAAGGCACTGGCTGAGCTCACACACAAAGGACTTCACACTGGCTGTTTCCAGACACTTCTGTTGGAGAAAAACCCCAGATGCTTCTCCCACTTCAAAGTGGGTACCATGTATAAAAAGAGGACCCTCAGACCGACTGTTCAGTACACTCCTGGACCTGTGGATACTACAGAAGAAGGACAACCTGCTTCCTAAGTAACTATAACTTGCTCCCCTCCCATGCACAGTTCTTTTTTCAATACTTTGACTGCTAATGTTTCATTTATATTTTTAAAGATGTTATAGAAATTGTCATGAGTGCTGTAATATCTGAAGTAATTAGCAGTGCATCGCGAGGGCGTGAGTTATATTTACCTTAGGGCATGTGTTATAGTTACTTGAAATAATGGTAACTGCTGAGTTTCTATGGTTTTGTTTGAGTAAATTCAGAAACTAACTATAATGCCCCTGTAACCTTTGTTTTTTTCAGTGAATTTCTATGTTCTTTTAACGTAAAGTAATTTTAATTACTATGCGTTAATTCAACTACTGCCGTGCATGGCCTTTGGCCGTGCACATTGGGGTTTTGCTGCAGGCCTTGACCTTTGGCCAGGCCATGCAGCCAACTCCCAATTATTTGCCAACAGCTGATAACCACCCAACCCCACGCTGCACATGCCCTTCAACCATGCATGGCAGGGATTGGCCACAAGGTCTGGCCTGTAGTCAGGCCCTGCAGCCAACCTCCATAACCACCCAACCCTATACCATGCACAGCAAAATGGTCAGTTTTGCTGCGTGTGAGAGTAGAGATGAGGTGTCTCTGTGTGTGAGATTGTCTGGGTGTGAGAGTGGGTGTCTGAGGGTCTGAGTGGTTCTGTGTGTGGTTGTGTGACAGTCTGAGTGGGTCTGCTAGTGGGTGCATCAGTGTCTGAGTGGGTTTCTGAGTAGTTGTGTCAGTGTCTGAGTGGGTCTCTGAGTGGATACATGAGAGTTTGAATAAGTCTGTGAGTGGGTGTGTGAGGGTCTGAGAGGGGCTGTGAGTGGGTGCATGAGGGTCTCAGTGGGTGTCTGAGTGGGTCTGTGAGTGGGTGTGTAAGAGTCTGAGTGGGTCTGTGAATTGGTTTGTGAGTGGGTGTGTCAGTGTTGTCTGAGTGGGTCTGTAAGTGGGTGCCTCGGTGTCTGAGTGGGTCTGTGCATGGGTGTGAGAGTTTTACTATGAGCAAATTAATTAGTGTATGAATGACTCTGAATTTTTGTTGTTGTTGCTGATATTTGTGAATTCATCACAACATTACACAGGTCAGCTGAGCTGAGTGCCTTGACGTAATCATGCGCAGTGAACAAAATATTTTTTCAGGCCATCATTTCACTCTCACAGACCCCTATATCACAGCGCTGGGATCAGGGTGCCTCCACCCTGACCCTTTATGTCACTTTTCATTTTATTTTCAGCCTGAGAGACCGTGTCCGGTTACCTAAAATGGGGGGTGCAACTTTCTGGTCAGGTTGCAGAAAGCCAATCACAGCATTCCTGTTGTCATGTGCTTTCATGAATACGCCGCAATCGCCATGAAAACGTTGTGATGGATCCGCGGCCCTAGATATACAAATGTTTTTCCCCTTTAGTTTCTCAAAAACGACTGAACGGAGTTACAGCAAATATGCTAATCATAATCTGTGTACTGAAATCTACCTTTCTGCCAAATCTGGTGTAATTCCATCTAGTGGTTCAGGCTGTAGTTGTGTTCAAAACTCCTTTGTGAATTAACATGGGAAAAGCATGTTTTTCCCCCAGCCTTATTTTTGTCTCTGCCGTCACTTGACAGATCACCCCAAAACTTTCCATATGCAACAAGAATCTCTGGGGCACTTTATTTGAAAATGTTTTGTGAAGATTCATCACACGGTGCCAAAGATATAGGTAAGTCGAAAAACACTTTTTCTATGGAAAGATGGTCCTAACAATAACTACCTATTGGCGATCGCCACTAGGTTTTATAGTTAGGGCCATCTTTCCATAGAAAAAGTGTTTTTTGACTTGCCTATATCTTTGGCACCGTTTGATGAATCTTCACAATTTGTTTTCAAATAAAGTGCCCAATTCAGAACCTAACTATAACGTTCCTGTAACCTTTGTTTTTTTTCAGTGCGTTTTTTGATTTAATTACTGTACGTTAATCCAATCACTGCTGTGCACTGGTTAAAATACACTATACATAAAATATATTACTATTTAACATATAACTACCTCCCTTTAGCACTCCTCACAATAAATGATCTAATGTTTGTGTTATTCAAATTCATTTAATATACTGTTTGCAATTTCTGCATTCCTCATTAACACCAATTGCTTGTAAATGTCACAGCCTTGACCAAACCGTTTGATATATCTTCCCTTGGACTAGGCCAAGATATTAATCTGCTGAGAAAAATGGCAGATCGCGAACTTCACTGGAACTGGAACTCTTTTAAGTGGGTTGCTAGCCTTTCCTGTTATATGATACCAGACACAGTCAGAAATATATACTAAGTTTTGTTATACTAATATTTGTTATGCTACATAACACCATACCCCTGGAGAATAGTGAAATCTGGATGATGGATGGAACATTCAAGTCAACACCAAGTCAACCAATTCACACTAATCATGCTAAGGTTACTAACAGAACAGTTTCCCTCATTTGTGGTTTGCTTACTAAGCAACAGTACTCAATATATACTGAATTTTCTATCAGTAATGAGGTGTGAAACAGTAAATCAAACTCGTAGTACCATAACAATTAATTTGGGATTACAAGCTCTTAATAGAATTACTAAGATATATCTCAATTTCAAGAATGCTTTTTTCATTTTTACGAGACTTATTGGGAAAAACTCAAAAAAACATCCTCAGCCGACGATTATTTATGAAATAGTTCAATACAATTCGAACCCTTACCACGCCATGTTTTGTACCCCCGATTGAGAAGATGAATTTTATCCATCAATCATACAATATGATTTTTTTTACACAAAATGAGGAAACATTGACACAAATTTTAAATTACTTTGAGGAAACTTAGATTGGCCATCTAAACAGGTGAAGTCTCAGAAGGAATTAAAGGGCCCAATTTGGAGTCTGGTGGTGGGACCGCCAGACCAACAATACGGCGGTCGGGAGGACACCGCCAAGCCGGCGGCCTTTTGACAGCAGTTTTACAATGCTTACATGGGGCTGGCGGCACAGTCTGAGTGGTGGCATTGGCTTCGGAGCAAAGGGAGAACAGCGGCCAATGCCAGCTACACTGACTGCACCGCCAGCACAGTCGGTATGCACAGTTTCCATGGCAGACAGTGCACATACCGAATATGCTGGCCGGGGGGCATTTTGTAATATGGATGGCGGTCCCGCTGCAAGCACCGCCTCCATATTCCACCACTCTCCTGACCATTGCCACTGCGGTGGGTCAGGAGTTGGCAGTGGTGGCAGTCCTGTGGCGGTCCGACCTCCACCATCCAAATCAGGTGGTAGGAACCACCGAGGATGTGGCGGTTGCACTGTCACAGTCAGCACGGCGGTCTTCAGACCACCAATCTCTAAATCAGGCCTAAATGAGTGTTAGAACTGCTTCTCAACCTCTTTAGAGAGGGTGCAAAGACTAATAATGCCATTTAGAGTTTGCATAACTCTTTTAACTGTTATACGCTAACATTTATCATATCCTGGAAATATTGATAAAAAAACAAAGATTTAAGGAAATGGAACAGGCACAATCTTTGACAAGTAGTCTGCATCCATAAATATTCAAAACAAGTAAAGAAATGCCTGAAATACTATTGGCTAAAATCCAATAGTTTTCAATGTTGAGAGCTGCAGGCTACCTTGAAAACATTGTGTATATGTTACATTAATAACATTAGTACAAAATAAAAGGCATTATTCTCCAGGTTTGAAGATTCCTAAAACATAGAGGTGGCTTTTTTTAAAAATATGAAATATTTTGTCCTACCTGTTAATGTCTTCCAAACATGGAGTAAAAGGGCCTGATTACAACCTTGGCGGAGGGGATTAATCTGTCACAACTGTGACGGATATCCCGTCCCTCATATTACAAGTTCCACAGGATATTATAGAACTTGTAATACAGCGGGTGGGATATCTGTCTCCTCTGTCAAGGTCGTAATCAGGCCCAAAATCCAAATAATCCATATTCTTCCTTCTGTACCACTGCATTCTTCATTTGAGCCATTAAAAAGCTTCTAAAAACTGTAAAGGTCTTTTAAAAAAAACACAAACCTGATTTACCTATGCAAACTTCTTTCTACTATCCCTTTACAACACCCAAAATATGATTGTTTTTTATTAAAATATGTACTCCTTTTAAATAGGAATATTGTAGTCCAGTGATTCAATTTTCTTTGTCAATGTTTTTGGTTAATAAAAGGAAAACACTTAAATAAACCCAACAGAAAAATTAAGTTGTCATAGATATACATTTTTTTATTAAAATAAAATAATTCAAAATATATATTCCCTTTTTTAAAAAAAATTACTATAGAACTAAAGTGCCCATATGCTAGCAACCTGTATGAGGATGTAAAACTGGTTAAAATCCACTATACATAAAATTATACTGATATTTAACATATAACTATCTCCCTAAAGTGCTCCTTACAATAAATTATCTAATGTTTGTGTTATTTTAAGTAGTTAATACTGTTCTTACCTGACCACAGCTCCGCCATGCTTCTGATCTTGACTGTGGTGCTCCACAGACTGCAGAAACAGACACGTAGCAAAGAACGTGAAGTAGAACCAAAAAAAGGACAGATTCTACTATTGGAATACATAGGACACTTTGAGAAAATGTAAAATTATTATGCTTTTATTATCAATAGGTAGTAGAAGAATTGATTACAAATGTAAAAATATTGATGTTAAAAAAACCAAATGTTTCATTCACTATTTGTTTTTAAATAAACGAAAAATGTCCATTACAGTTTAAATCCGTGCTTCCTAAACCTTTTAGAACCAGCACCCAATTTTTAGAATGACAAACTTTTGTGACCCACCTAGCTTTAATGGATATGAGGTAGAGGCCATTATTCACTGTAACAATAGACATGCTTTAAAAATTCTTTGAATTACAAAAATAATATACTGTTTACAATTTTTGCATTCCTCTCTAACACCAATTGATTGTATATGTCAAATCCTTGACCAAACCATTCAGTATATCTTCATCAGACTAGGCCACGATATTGATCTTCTGGAAAAATGGCAGATGGCGAACTTCACTGGAACTTGAACTCTTTCAATTGGGTTGCTGGCCTGTGCCATCTGTTCACTAAAATCACATACTTCTGAAAAATCTTGGTGTTAATAGTAGTAATTTTAGCAAATCTGAAAAACCCCTTCTTCAGCAGAGTGTTAGGCAAGGCCTATATCCAGTTTTGTTTTAAAATCAGTCCCAATGATATTGTGTGGAGATCGAGTTTCAGTGAATATTTATCATTTGTGCATCACAAAGCAAAAGCATCTTGATTTTTTGTGATCCTATTAAAATCTTTGTTTCCGTCACACTTCAGAATTATTTAAAAATGTGCTTCGTTTTTGCTTTCCTAACTTCTGATATATTCTTAATTGTGTGGACAGTTAATTTATAGGTATTTGCATGTTGTTGTATGTTACAAAAATGACCTCCTTTAGGCTTATCATTCAGCCAAGCAAGATTATCACACAGTTCACTTAAAAATCATGTCTCACTTTTCAGTCTGAAAGAAAGAAAACACCAATTTTCATGTTAAAAGAATAAGCAACAATTTGTCAAAAGACAAACAGCCTCATTACAAGTTCTGCGGACAGAATAACCTGTCCGCTGAACTTCGGACAGGGAGGTTGCCACCATGCTGTCTACCTCCCTGCTGAGTCCATTACGGCTTTCCTGCTGGGATGTCGGGCCGAAACCAAGGTTCCCGCCCATTAGCCCAGCTGGAAATTTGCAGCAGCATTGTTGCCAGCTCGTAATCAAGCCGACTGCAATGCTGCCACCCACAGGGTGCACAAGCATCCTTGTAATGCGCACTGTCTGCACAGCAGATATTGAGCATTGTGAGGGTGCTGGGCAGGGGGACCCTTACACCTGTTCTCTGCCACCCTTTTCAGGGCTGTTATACCACCATATAAAGGAGAACCAGGTCATAATCAACAGGGCAGCACTGCATACAAAGCTGACCTGGCTGATTCCGACTTCCACCGCCTTAGTGATCACCGATCCCGGAGGTGACAGCTGTACCCTGGCGGTTTGACTGCCAAGGTCTTAATGGTTTGGTCAAACCTCCACAGCAGTGGCAGTTCTGACAGCCACCGCAAGGCTGGCAGTCTAAAGACCACCCGCCTCATAATCAGGCCCGAAGCCTGGCAATTGACATCTGTCTTTGAAGTGTAGCAAATGTAATAAGATAAATATAAAATGTAAAGACTTCTTTAATACTCTTTTACGATCCACAAGAAATCAGCCAGCAACCCACTAATGGTCCATGACCCACAGTTTTAGAAACACAGATTTAAAAAATGTGTGACTATTGTTTGTGGTGCACTATTTTTTTTTCAATTTTAACATTTACCAATACAATTGCTTATTGGGGGAACATGGCTATCTAGCTTGCGGGCTGCAAATGCTCCCGCTCTCTGACATAAAGAACATCTACGGATCAAAACAATGTGTAAATGCTTGTTGTAGGGGTTCTCTGGCTGTAGGCACCGAATGGATGGGACTGCGGTTCTCCCCAGTGTGGCAGCAGAGAAGTGCCCTGACTCACGTGTTCACGGGCGGGTTTGGGGCTGGGCCAGGATTTGCGTGACTCGGCAAGAATCAGCTTTTGGGGTTTGGTGGGCAGAGCCAGCACAAGCCCGCTTCCTCTGGTCAGATTAAGTTTGAGTTCTCTCTCTGCTTTACACATGAGACCTAGGAGAGGCTCTGCAGGTACAGCAGTTCAAAGCGGGGCCAAGTCTAGAGGGAAGGGGGCCACTAAGTCAATTGCTTCAGTTGCTTCTAGGAGGGCCCTGGCCACCAGAAAGGTCTCATAATCGTCAGGACCTTTGGAGTCACCAGACCCTGAGTCAGTAAGTCATAGGGGAAGAAGGGGACTGAGCCACAAAATAGTCAAGTCGGGTTACGCTCTCTAGCTAGAGGGAAGGGGCAAGGTGGGGCCACCCCTCAGGCACAAGGAGTTTCAGGACATATTGAGAGTGCTTTGAACATAATCAAGCAAAAATTGAGGGGACCTGTGACAGTTTGGATAACAAGTGTGTTGAGCTTTCTGAGAGACTGAGTAGGATGGAGTCCTCTGTAGGGGCTCTGAGGAAGGAGGTTCAGGATAACATTAAGGAGATTCACTCTCTGAAACTGGGAGACAAGGAGTTGCCAAATAAATTGGAAGTGTTGGAGAATAATTCTAGATGAGACAATCTACGATTTTTGAATATCCCGGAGGTAACAGAAGGCAACAACATTAAGGGTTTTATCATAAAGTTAATTTTGTGCATATTCCTTCTGTTTCCTCACTGGACCTTGAATCTGAGATTCAGAGAATACATCAGGATCCTTTTAGAAGCAAACCCATCAGAAAAAAGCCTAGGAAAATCTTGGTTAATTTTTGCTCTTATGTAATGAAGGAGCAGATTCTCTCGGAGGCCCTGAGAGAAAAACCTTTGAAGAGGTAGAGTGGCAGTCCTAAATAAGATCTGACATCTCTAAGGCCACCTTAACCCATCAATGGGTGCTGGAGAGCTATATACAGGAATTTAAGTCACTAGGTGCAACACCACAACTGACGTTTCCAGCTATTCTCTGGGCAATGTGGAATAATAAAATATTTAATTTCAGAGAGCCACCAGAGGTAGAGAGCTTGATAAAGCAGATTAAGTCACAGAAATAGCCGTATCAAAGAGGTGGACACCAAAGGCTATGGAAATGTACCAATTTTTCATAAAGGTCTGGTTCCCCCGGGCGATGGGAGGGAATAGGGGTTGTACAGTTGAGTAGGATGCAAGCACAGGTGGAAGGGGTAGTGGTTTCTCACAAAGTGGGGAGCATGTGGGAAAAAAATATATAGTTCTCATCCATGGCAAAGATAATGACTTTATAAGAGTAACACTTAAGATAATAGAACATGGCTGAGGGACTAGAAAAAGAGCATAGCCTGAAGATATTAACTTGGAAGTGAATGGCCCTAGGGTAGCTGGTAGAAGGAGGATAATTCTGGAATATTTAGATCAATTGGATAGTGATATAATCTTACTGCAAGAAATGCATTTATGCCTGGGGGAGTTGACAGAAATATTAAAATCTCAGAGCTGGGTCATCCAGTTTGTAGCCTCAGGCCAAAATTGTAATGTGAAGGGGTTGGCTGTTATGGTGAAGAGATCAGTGCAAGCTTCTCTGGAAGAAGTTACAGCAGATCCAAGGGGCAGGTGGCTGAGTGTCAACATAAAAATATCTGGTGTGGGATTTAGATGTGTGGTATACTATGGCACAAATCTAGATGATCCTCTCGCAAAGCCATATTTTCACTTGGTGGGAACCACATAATCATGGGCGGCAACTATAACATTGTATTAGATTCCATTTTGGACAAGTCTACTTCTAGACCAACAGCTAATTGCCTGAAGATGCATGAGTGTGTCTATAGGGTGATGAAGGATGTGGGCCTTCTTGATATATGGCATAGGAGAACTGGTCAAAGAAGGGAATACACCTTTCATAATAAGAAGAATGGCCACTCCTCAAGGATAGACAATTTCCTAATAGATTCTGGATTGAGGATATTAAACTATCCAGTACATGTGTTGCATCATGCTGCCATACAATTGGAGCTGCAACTGGTTGACCCTACGTCTCTTCCCAGGTGGACTATTGATAGATTGCTTTTAGGGGACGAGGAACTGGTCTTGCAGTTGAAGTGTGATGCCTTAGATGTTTTTGAGTATAATAAGGTTTCAGCCCCATTCATGTTATATGTTATAAAGCTTTTATTTGTGGGAGGCTGATAAGTCTTGCTGCATGTAGAAAGAAAGAGAATAGTAATATGCTAAAGACACAAGAGCACAATATAGCTGAAGCTTATAAGGCAGAGGTCTTAAAACTTTTTGATGCCTGGCCCCCCTCTCAAAAGGTTTTAGGTGTAAGGACCCCGTCCTGGCAAAAGTGTCTACAACCGGTTATTCCTCATCATAGACAATCATAACCATCCCTAATTCCTGCTGCAAATCATTGTTATGGTGAGGAAATAATATTAAACAGTGTTAAGCAAACCAAGGCTCAGTGAGTGTGGGGGAGTGGTCAAAGGTGTGACGAAAATCAAAGGTCCTAATTTATGAGGAATTGGTGTAGGGAAGTGCTGCAAGTCTTCTTGCTACACTGCCCTGTGCCAATATAAAAGGGCAGGGATGGACCATAATACAGTGCATTCCTGTCCTTTCACCCTGCGCTGACATAAAAATTGCTGCCTTGCGCCATTGTAGGCAGCATTGGTTTTGTGCACGAAAGAGCACTTTCCTGCACAAAAACAATCCAGAGAGGCATTTTCTTCTTTCTATATGTGCTGCAAAATGCAACACACATCAAAAGGGGGACAAACAAGGAGGCGTAAGGTTTTAGCACTGCCTCCGTTTACGTGATTTTGTAAATCTGGGAAAGCATCATAATCCCTGGGTGTTGTGTTACAAACACCCACAATGCCCTTGAAACACCTTCTTGATACAGAGTAAGGTAACGCAGCGGCTTGCACTGCTTTGTTTTACTCCATATATCAGCCCTTGCAAAGCCACACAGGTTGGCTTTGCATTGCCTCATAGGTATGACTGAGAGGCTTGTGCCACTGGAGCATCAAAAAAGTGAGCTCCAGTGGCGCAAGCCTCTCATAAATAAACCCGAAAGTATTCTGTATGTTTTTTAGCACTTACACTGTCAGGTAGCTACATATGAAATAACAGCCAGCTTAAATGAAAAATAAATAAAAGAAAATCGTTACTCATTGGAAAATGCACTGTAGTGCATTATAAAACCACTATTAGTTAATGCACTGCAGAGGTCTGTGTGTAATCTGGAGAGCAACAGATTGAATTCTTGGTTGGTGCCGTGGAGAATAGTGACTTGTGTATTTTAACTGCCACAAGGTCACAGACTATGACAGGAAGCACTGTGAATATTGAAGGCATTATTTTATACTTACTTTACACACGGTATAAAATAGGTCACTACAAAAAAGGTTTAGGATAAAACAGTGCTTCCAAAATGTAGATTTAAATAATACCAGAGCACATGCTATATAATTTAAACAGCCCTCCCTTCAACAGCTCTAGGGGTAGTTACCGCTATGTAAATACAATTACAATTAAAAGCACACACTTCATAGCGCAGCTGTTAACTCTTTGCACCACCACTCAAAAAGAATAAGGGGGTCATTCCGACCCTGGCGGGCAAAGACCGCCAGGGCCGCGAATGGAGGAAGCACCGCCAACAGGCTGGCGGTGCTTCCCTGCCCATTCTGACCGCGGCGGTAAAGCCACGGTCAGAAAACCGGGTCCGGCGGTTTCCCGCCGGATTTCCCCCGGCTGGGCAAATCCGCCAGGGCAGCGCTGCAAGCAGCGCTGCCCAGGGGATTCTGACCCCCTTCCCGCCTGCCTGTTTCTGGCGGTTTACACCGCCAGGAAGAGGCTGGCGGGAACGGGTGTCCTGGGGCTCCTGGGGGCCCCTGAACTGCCCATGCCACTGGCATGGGCAGTGCAGGGGCCCCCTAACAGGGCCCCAGCCTGATTTTCACTGTCTGCCTAGCAGACAGTGAAAAGCGCGACGGGTGCAACTGCACCCGTCGCACACCTGCAACACCGCCGGCTCCATTCGGAGCCGGCTTCAATGTTGCAGTCCCCCTTCCCGCTGGGCCGGCGGGCGCTAACATTGTTAGCGCCCGCCGGCCCAGCGGGAAGGTCGGAATGCCGCCAGCGGTCTTTTGACCGCATGGCGGCAGATTGGAGGTTCCTGCATGGCGGGCGGCAACCGCCGCCCGCCAATGTAGGAATGAGGGCCTAAATGTTTATCATCACAAAGCTTTGAGTGATTATGACAATTAAAGCCAGTAACGGCTCAAAAGCACCGTTTACATGTGCAGATTAACTCATAGGGCACATTTTATTCAAGAAGAAGGCCCCGTGGCACAAAGGCATCTTTAGCCGTTTCAAAGCACAGTAGACTCACTGAATTAAAATTCAGCTGAAGCATTTTAACAATGGGATGAAGTTAGGCTTGGGGAATGCAGGCCCCCCCTGCCCAGGACTCCATGCCCCCCTCTTGGGGTCACACCCCAAAGATTGAAGACCTCTGTTATTAGGCCTTGGATAACTGCAGGGATCCTATCAGTCAGGCTGCTATACAAAATCATATTGAGGAGCTTAAGGGTTACCTATCAGAAATGAAATTCTGCAAGAGTTTATTCCAAAGAGGTAAGAAGCCAGTAAGTTAGCCCATTACAAATATGGTGACAGTTGTGGGAAATTATTGGAGTGGAAGATCAGGAGAGAAAAAGTTAGGAACATAATCAGGGAGAAAGTTAATAAAGACACAAGCCTACGTTGCCTAGAAGATTCCAACAGTCAGAAGGCCTTTAACTTTTATCAGAATGTATATACTGAGGGAATTATAACCTCAAATGCCCTTATAAAAGAATGGTGTAAGGAGGAGGATATTTCAACACTAGATTCACATTTACAGAAGTTTCTTAGTTGGCAGTTCAGTGAGGTGGAGATCTCGCAAAATATTAGGCGGATTAAAAAGAGGGGGTGCTTAAGGCCCGTTGGCATTCCAAATGAGCTCTACAAGGTTTTGAATGAAGAATTATCTCCTTTTCTATCTAACTTAATGAGCTCCGTATTTGTGAATGCCTTTCAAGCCCCTGCCTCTTGGAATGAAGCTACCATCACAATCATTCTAAAGCCGAACCATGACCTAAAAAACAGTGAACCATATAGGCATATCTCTGTGCTTAATAGTGATTAAAAAATCTTTACAAGTATATTAGCGAAGAGACTAAAGAGGGTTATGGGTGGGTTGGTGCATGAGACTCAGAAGGATTTTTATTGCATCCTCACGACTTGACTCATGATCTTGTGACTGCAATAGATATTGCAACTCAGTCTAACCTCCTGTTGACCATTATGACTGTTGACACCGCTAAAGCATTTGACATGGTGAGTTAGCCTTTTCTATATTCAATTTTGGCAGATAATGACCTAGGTGATAATTTCCTTAAAACAGTTAAGATAAGATCATTTACAAGGCACCAGTTGCAAGGGTGTTGGTGAATGGGAATCCTTCTCCACAGTTTAGGATTGAAAGAGGTACATGTTGAGGGTGTACTCTCTCCTTTGTTATTTAATTTATATATTGAACCCTTAGCCAGACGGATCAGGAATCACCAGAGGATCCTCCAGTTTCAATATCTTCAGTGGCTTAAAAAAGAGGTGATCTATACCGATGACCTCTTGATATACACACAAGACTTTCAAAAAACTTTCCCCATAATCCTGGATATTCTGAGGGATTTTGGGAAAGTCTCAGGGTGCTTAGTGAACTCAGAAAAGACAGAGTTGATGACGTGGAATGCTCCTATAGACAGTCTCCTTAAGAAGGTAGAAATTCAATACCTGGGTAAATGGGTGGTTAAAGACTCGGGAAAGACTCCCCTGGTTAACTTCCATTGGCTTGTTGTGGAGACCAGGAAATTTCTTCTGCCATGGTCACATCTCCCATTATCAGTGTTGGGAAGAGCCAACTTGATTAAAATGGTGATCCTCCCCAAGTTTACTTTTATTTTCAACTCATTGCCTCTTTCATTCGGAGCAGAGTATTTAAGAAACCACAGGAGGTCTTGACAAATTTATTTGATCTAACAAGAGCACAAGCATTGCATGAAGAAGCTTTGCAAAAATAAAGTAGTCAGAGGAATTGCCCTACCAGATTTTCAGTTTTATTGCAGAGCTTTTCAACTTAAAAACATTTGTACATTATTGGCTAAGGATTATCAACTTTATCCCCTTGCACTATGTAGCACTAATTGTGGATTTGAAAGAGAAGGCGCTGCCATTTTCTATTTAAATTTGGCCATCCCAAATTCTTTAAAAATAACTGCTTCAGAGACCTAGAGGCGGTTTGTGAGGTATGGTACCATATAAAGAAGACTCTTTGTTTTACATTCTACTGTGCTATGGTATCTGGGTCTCTGTTGTGTTTTCAAGATATGCTGTCTGTTCCATTATTGAAGGAAGGAATATCTAGCCGGGGACAACTACTTGAAAGAGACGCTCTGATCTCATTGGATACCCTGGCCAGGCTTACAAGTAGTTCCCTCTCAAGATTCAAATACTTTCAAATAGTTAGCTAGTTTTGGAGTGAACCTCAAGTGGGTATCAGCACAGAATGCGAAGGAGATCTATTGGCTGTGAATCGGATTACGAAGGAGGTATATAAATGGTAATGGGCACTGGTACAGTCCGAGGATGGCCCCCCGAGCCACCAGGGAAGGTTTGGAGCACAGACCTGCCTTCACTTGATGTCTCCTTCGTGTGGCAAGTATCATCATGTATACTTTGGTCTACATTGAAATCTGCACCACTTAGGAGAAATCATCTCTTTACCACCCACAGGGATTATTGGTTGCAAAGAAAATTGTCCAAAATGGGAGGCCAGAGGACATGGAGGAAATGCTGCTCGAGGTGCGATTTGGAGAATGCAGATGATGTCCATATGTTTTGGCAGAGTCCTTGGATCTAGTCCTTCTGGCAAGTTGTGAGTAAGGTATTGAGGAAAGTATTAGGAATGGAGGTTGAAGTTAGTGTGGCACTGATTATTTTTGGTACCCAAAAAGGGGTGGTGCTGGGACCAGTACCAAATGAGTGGCAGACACAACTACATTAAATCCTGAAATTAATTTCTCACATATAAATGTGTCTAAAATGGATATCTAATTCCCCTCCTACTGTTAGTAAATGGGTTAACTCAGTAAGGACTATAACTGTATAGGACCGTGTAAGTGGGTCAGAAAAGCAGATGAAGATTTGGGAGTCGTTCCTTGCATATGCCCTGGTTTGACTGAAGTAGTAAGTTGTGTGTTGGGAGAATCCCTTTTTTTTCTTTTTCGACTGCCACGGGCAAATTCTGAAGTCCAATCATTATAGACAAGGATCAGCAATAGAGGGAGACATGGGTGTTTATCCACCTACTTTGTCTCCCTAATCGCTGAAGTTGAACTTGGTGGCAGAGGTTTGGGCCTCTTGTAGGTCAGGCTATGACAACTGGTGTTGTGGCTATTACCTCTCTTTACCTTGTCATGGATGAGGACAAAAAAAAGCTTAGAAAAAAAATACAATTTCTAATCATTTTTAATAAATATGGTTTGATTGTAATTTCTTTTGAAAAATTGTGTTGTCTTAATTTTTAAATTATGCATTATGGGCCAGATGTATCATCACGGCCCTTTGCGATTCGGAAATAGTGATTTTTAAGAAATCGCTATTTCCGACTCACAAAGTGCCATGTATCACATTTGTGAATCGGTAATAGCGATTTCTTAAAAATCGCAAATGCTATTACCAAATCGCAAATTGCGATACGCCCCCATTCGCAGCTATGGGCCTGTTGGCCCATATCTGTGAAATATTTGCAATTCCAAAATTGCAATTTCTGAACCAGAAATCGCAATTTTGGAAATGCAAAACCCCAGGGTGCTGGGGGCCTAAGGCCCCCTCTGCTGCACCCCAAAAACATTTTTGGGGACATGTAAGGTGCACACGTGCCAAAAGGGCATGTGTGCTTTACATGTACAATTTAAAAATGCATTTTTAAATTTTGCACCAGGTTACCACCTGGTTTCTTTTAATGGTATTTTGCATGTGCAAAATGCCTTTCTGTGAAAAATCGCAATTTGCAGCATCTCCTTGCGATTTGGATTTTGCAAATCGCAAATTGCGACTCGCAAAACCAGGTCGCAATGCAAGAAATTGCAATTTTTGCGATTTCTTATTTCTGGTCTGCGAATGCCTTTCATGCGTCACAGACCACTTTTTTGCACTCACAAACGGCCGAATTTTGCAATTCGCACCATTTGTGAGTGCAAAAAAATGTCATACATCTGGCCCTATATTTTTAAAATACAAGCTATAATGCTTTTATTTAAATCTTATCAAAATCCAGGTAATAAAATCAGTGGCAAAGCATGTGTATACTTCCCCACTCGTAGCCTCTAGAACCCTTAAACCCCCTCTCCTTTAAAAAAATATTTTGAATATGTTTATTAAGTATACATTATATTGTTAAATAAATATTAAAATAAATTAAAGTATTTAATATACAAGCATTAATATGAATAGATTAGTGTTATTACTCGTCCTCGCTTATTTGCCCTACACCCCTTAGATACCACCACCCCTTAATAATTATTTTTGTATGTTTTTAATAAATATATGTTATCATTGTTAATATTTAAATGTACTAGAAATATTAATACACAAGTATAAAATTAATAGTAAATGTGGGTGTAACCACCCCTAAGCCCACCCTTTTTACTTATAATTTTAAATTATTTATCAGATTTTTTTTTAAGGTGGGGCATTCCACCCTAAACCCCCAGCTGATTCCAAAATAAGATTATTACAACCAATTTTCAACACTTACCAATTCTTACCTATACGTACCATGGTGCAAAGTAAAGCCATGCATGGTACAGATTTGGGTAAAAAAGACATGCATAATAAAGACCTCAGTGTGGTATAGACTGCATGGTAAAAGCACTTCATGTAAAGACTTCATGGTGAAGGCTGTTTCCCTCATGGGAGCACACTTAGGCCCATATTTATACTTTTTGACGCACAACTGCGCCAACGCAGTTGTGCGTCTAAAATTTTACCGCCGGCTAACGCCATTTCAACACGCCATGCGGGCGCCTTATTTATGGAATGACGTTAGCCGGCGATGCGGACTGGTGTGCGTAAAAAAAAATGACTCACACCAGGCAGCGCCGGCGTATGAGAAAATGGGGGTTGTGCGTCAAAAAATAGGGCAAGTCAGGTCTGAGGCAAAATTCAGGCCTCAAACCGGATTTGCGCCATTTTTTTTGACGCCCAACCTCCATTGACATCATGCCCCCTTGCCCAATGGCCATGCCCAGGGGACTTATGTCCCCTGGGCATGGTCATTGGGCATAGTGGCATGTAGGGGGGCCCAAATCAGGCCCCCCTATGCCACAAAAAAAATCTGAAAAAAATACTTACCTTTACTTACCTTTCCTTCCCTGGGATGGGTCCCTCCATCCTTGGGTGTCCTCCTGGGGTGGGCAAGGGTGGCAGGGGGTGTCCCTGGGGGCAGGGGAGGGCACCTCTGGGCTCCTTCCGAGCCCACAGGTCCCTTAACACCTGCCCTGACCCAGGCGTTAAAAAACGGCGCCCATCAGGCTGTGCGTCGTTTTTTAAGGGCCACCCCCTCCAGTGCGTCAAAATGACGTGAGAGTATAAATATGGGGCACAGACCTTAAAGTCATTTTTTGGAAGGGAACGCCTACCTTGCATATAATTAATGCAAGGTGGGTTCCCCCTTCCAAAAAATGACGCACATGGTGGAATTTTGACGCCCACGGGGTCGGACGTCAAAGTATAAATATGGGGCAGGGTTTGCGCCGATTGTGCGTCAAAATTTTTGACGCACATTCGGCGCAAACAGAGTATAAATATGCCCCTTATTTTTTTTAGACAGTTAATGTAGCTGTTGTATCCTGTGGTTTTCTCTCCGGAACCGATGTTGGATATTCATCAGCATGATTCAGTTGAGAAATGACTTAATAAGCACAAAATAAACAATTTAGCTTGTGGTTGGAGCATCTTATGGGGTGACTATGAGTAGTTAAAAGTATTTAATTTATGGCAGGCACGTGCAATACATCCTATCTTGTCTTTGTGAAAAGGGACAATACACGCAAATATTCGTTAGGGTTAGATGTGCAATATGGACTACATCTGTACCCATTAATGTTGACCGCTTGCAAATAGTGGAGTGGTTTAGTCTGGTAAGCATGTTAAGAAAGCCTTGACATGTTAATAAGTAGAACAGTTTTTGTTGACAGAAATTCTGCCATAATAGTGATGTATCATCAAACATGGATGGCAAGTCTTTCAAAGCCAAAACGAAACAATGTCTCTCCCACTTTCATTCCTGTGATATCACCTTCATTCCTGTGTTATCAACTATAAACATTTATTTTTCTAGCACCTATGAGAATGTTTGGTTCCTGTATCTTAACACTCATTTTTTATGTAATGTTTAAACCACATTTTCATTTGTTAAGTTATCAATTTGTTTTTTTTGGGATTCATTTCCAATCCACAAGTTCGCAGCTGACAAAAATAGGAAACAAAATAGAAACAAAATTACTAACATTTTCATCTGAACCATTTTACTCTTCTGGAAATGTAAAGTAATTTTTACTATGTGACATATACACGTGGTGGGTAGAAGCCACAGTATACGAGACAGCTTTATTCTTTTGTTTTTTCTGTTAATAATAGTAGTAGTAGTAGAAGTATATTTATTATTACTAGAATGTGGTTCTGTTGGTAAGTTCTATGACTTTTTAACCTGTGTACAGATCCGTCAGACGTTTACCCCTCAGGGCTATACTAGAAGTAATTTCTCTTTCAATAACATTGGGAATCGTAAAAAATAAACATAGGAAAATCAGATTTTTCATAGTTTCCCCACATTTCAAAGAGAAGTTGCATGACTTGTTAGTACTTGTAGTTGCATATAAATGCATTGTATTTAGCTTCCTATATCTGTACTGAACTAGATAAAAAAAAAAAGTGATGAATGAAATGCTTGAATTAATCTCCCCTACCGGTAATTACTCAGGGCTGCATCCCAGTCCATTGTTACTTTGAACGCCATGCCACCTTAGTTTGGACCCAGCCTTATGCAAATTAGTCTTTCCTCTGCTCCAATGGGAACAATCCAGCCAGCACTGTCAAGTCAGGTCAAGCAAACTGTGCCTACCTATACTGGCCCTTATCTTGACTGAAAGCAAGAGACAGCCTAGAGCTGGGAGTTGAACTGTACTTCTGCAGTGGAAGCAAGCCCCTTGTGGACATTTGTGAGTAATGTATAGGAACTTTAACTTATTGGCCACACAGAATGGAGAAGGTGTGTGAAGTGTAACTATTACTTGGGAACTGTACATGTTTGAAGTAGCATTCACGTTTTGTCATTTTGATCTTATTTTTGCTAAAACAAAGTTCTTTCTTAACTTACCAAATGGGTCTGGGAGCTTTACTGAGTGATTTTTTGATTCACGTGTTATATTGCTGCTGAGTTTTCAAACACATTCTATGAAACAGACCCATGTCTTGTGCTACCAAGGAATAGACCAAGCTGTCAGAGACACTAGGTTTGGCTAACTAGGACCTAGTAGTGCACTGTGGTGAAAGACAGTCTGACTTGTGCTCAAGCTTGACACACCAGCGCCATACCACTTTGCCCGAAAGACTGCACCAGCTCCCTCTTATAGAGAAATACCAGTTCACAACTCTATGCCAGGTCCACTAGGCTTCGGGAAGACATACACTTGAATATATTTTTAGGTTCTTCCAGCAGTACCAGCCTACAAGGAGCCTGGGCCCAGCCAACAAATGTCCCTTTGTCACTCAGTAAACAGATATAAAGGATCTCCTTGTACAGGAGCTTGACTGTGAAACAACCTGCATACACACCTATGACTTGGAAATTGGTTCCTAAATACCCTGGGAACAGGTAGACCAAGTTCTTCCATCCAGGCCCGCAATTAAAATAATTTGGTCATCTTGATCTCTCTGAGATCCACCAAAATGCACCTCTCTCCAATTAGATGCCTAAAGCTAGACCTGTCATACACACACTCTTTGCCTGTTGTATGTCCATTTGAATTTGTGGCTGTGAAGTGTATCATAGTTATACTGGAGCAAAGAGGTCTACATTCTCTTTAAAGGATACTCGTACTGAAAGTAATTTATATGTATCATCCAAAGCATCCTCACGTGGTGTTACAGGAATATGTAATTGCTGCAAAATAGCACTAACTCTAATAATTAATATTATTATGTGCTTTTAAAAGCCATTTTCATGGCTCCCTGGATGGGAAAATTATTTTGGCTTCTCATGCATGCCTGAGTGATCTTAAGGAGCCCTCAGATCACTTACATATGTCTGGAAATAAGTGAATAATAATGTTTCTCAAGACTTAGGAATCAGGAGTCGGGCATTGGCAAGAGGAAGCATCATACAAAACACCACGCATCATACACCTACCCCATTTACACACATACATACACATAACACTTTGCATGTTTTCTAACAGGTCGACAGCAATCAGTCACTTTCATTAATTTCGGTTCTAAGCTGTTCTCTCTTCCATGTGGGGTCCTTTAGGGCTCAGCATTAAGCCCCACGCTGTTTATTGTGTATGTTACCCCTCTGGCAAAGCAAATGTGCTCTTTTGGGTTCCCTATATTGTCCTACGATTATGACACCCAGATAGTGGTTTCCAACTCCACTGACCTGCATGAGGTTGCCACACCTATATACTTGGATTCAGTAGGAGGGAAAATGGATAAACAAAAACTGTCTTAAACTTAACTCAGGGAAAACACAGGTTCTTCTATTTGGTTTCAACATCTCATTTTGTCCCCCATGTGGTGGCCAGAGGAACTAGGAAACTTGCCTTCACTGGTCAGGAAAGTAAAAAAAACTTGGAGTCTATTTTGATGACAATCTCACCTTTGCAGACCACGTTAGTCATCACTTCAACATGTTTCTACCTCTTGAAAACCCTGCAGAAAGATGTTCCTTTAATTCCTCTAGTACTCAGAAAAACAGAAATTGTTCCCCTTCTACCATCTAGAGTCGATTACGATAATCCTTTATTTATGGGCATAGAACAGCGACTGCTGAACAAATTTCAAATCTTACAAAATGCTGCTACCCGGCTGCTATCAAACACTACTAAATTTAAGTCTGCCTCTAAGGCAATTGTAGATGTCATTGACTGCTGGTGAAAAAAACACCGTATTTATACTTTTTTTAGCGCCGCATTTGCGCTGCTTTTGGACGCAAAACGGCGCAAACCTACAAAATACAATGGTATTTTGCAAGTTTGCGCCGTTTTTGCGTCAAAAAGCGACGCAAATGCGGCGCAAAAAAAGTATAAATACGGGCCCTAATCTTTAAAGCTCTTTATGTGGCAAATAAAGCTTTGCGTGACACTGGACTGGATACTTAAAGTCAAGGTTCTTAACAGAACACTACATTCTGCTTCTTTGAAGAACATAATGGTCCCAACATTTAAAAAAGCTCTTTGAAGTGGGAAGAGCTTTTTTTCTGTCTACCGGAAAACCATGGAATAAGCTAACCATGCACTTAAAACCCAGTCCAATCAGATCCTCCTTAGGAAAAGTTTTAAAACCTGGCTTTTTTAAATTAACGTTTTTGTTTCTGACAGTTCGCTAGCGCCAAGACACCTCTTGGCATTCACTCACTTTATAAAACTAAACTTAAACTTAAGAAAGGTGGAAGGTAACCTGTGTTCAGTCCTTCAGTCTTTCCTCAATCTGTATACACTGGTTCCATGTATATGCTCTGATTTGAAACCTGATTAATGTCCACTGTGTTTAAGATGGAGCCCAGCCTGGGTGGCTTTTAGCTGCTTAGGAATACCGTAGACTTTGCATTTGTGTTTATTCCACCTAGTTAAAGCTGAGGTCACCAAACCAACATCAGTAGGCACCAGAGCAAGCAAGTAAGATAACACTCTGAGAACTTGACATAGTGCTATAGCCCTATGTGCTGTGAAGCTGGGGCTCACTGCTAGGGGCATCTCGGTAATGCTCAGTTATTCTCACTGGTTTTTGGCCAGCAGCTGTGAGAGGACAAGCAATTCTGAATGTGCTGGTTGCTTTGTGTGTTATGCACTGTTCAAGCATGCAAAATATGACACAGATTTCCCACAAATAATTGTAATCACATTTTGCCAACCCTTTTTCCTCCACTTTCTTAAATCGGGTGCCACTAGAAGCAATTTGTTTTCTGGTGCTGCCCTGCAGAAGTCTCCTAAATGATCTACATAGACATCACTAGCTACAGGACGCAGATACTATAGTCACTAAATACTGCATTATCCCCATAGCACCTTTCTTCTGGAAACCTCCACGTATTAAAGATATCTAAATTCCTTTTTCATTAATCCAGCCTCTCAGACAGTGGCATAATACAGTAGCATCCTAAATTCCCCAACAAACAAAGCTACAGCCTTTGTTGCCCCTGGAGGGAGAGCCACATGAATTTTGTCAAGCAAGCAAAGGATTTGGAACAATGACAATTCTAAATATAGGTCATGAGCGAAGACCCTGAATTTAGGTCATTGGTACCACTCACAGGGATGGGTTACATGTTTTTTTACAAGGTATGGATGCTTAGAAATTGAAAATATGTGATAGCAAGTCATTACTCTTTGCCTTTTTTTCTAATATTATTGGATTAGCAACCATAGCTGAAAAAATAATGAGTTTCATACTTTTGATAAATAGCGTACAAATTCATCATAATATGTGGAAAAATAAATCTAGTTCCACCAGACTGGTTAAATTCAATATAATTTAAAAATAATGCTGATTATTAATTGTAATAATAACAATATAGTCCTTAAAATAATACCAATAACATTTCATTGTATTCCGCATATAGTGATGTAGATTATATGCATCATTTTCACTAACAATATATATAAAAGTTGTCACATTTTACATAGACAATATATGTCTTGACTGAACATAAACACAATTTTATCATTGACATTTGTCGTCATCATCTTCTGAATAGGTGCCATAATTCTCTGCGTCTGATTCTCACTGGCGAGTAGTCTGCACATGTCATTGCACTTGAGGTCATTTAAACAACAGACACGTTGTCAGTTTGCAGTTCATAATGCACTTGCAAGTTTGTAAATCTAACATAGCCTGAGGTGCTGCATACAGTCCACTACCAGTTGCTCTGCTCCCTCATGTTTTTCCAACTCCCACCCTCTCCCAATTGGATAGTGGCTTGATAATTCGCACGTTCGGCATGTTTCTTCAGACAGTCCCCGTAAGGTGGAAGTTGATGACTGTAGACTAGCACAGAATAGGCGATTCCTCAAGTCATTCATATAATGAACCAAAGATTTTGGTGCATACAGCAAGCACAATAATGTCTCCAATTTGTCCATTAATTCTTTAGAGAGATCCCATTCATCTCTGTGCTGTGAAAATGTTTCCTGTGTATGAATGTTGACAGACAGGATTTTGAATGCACTTACTTTTCTTTTTCCTGCAAATGTGCTTACTGTATAACATCCAGTAAATGTATGGATACCTATCATAGCTTGACAAACATTTTCACCAAGATTTGAAGTTATTTTCCCAATGTCAAGGACTCACATGTGTATTT
Organism: Pleurodeles waltl; assembly: GCF_031143425.1. Taxonomy (NCBI): domain Eukaryota; kingdom Metazoa; phylum Chordata; class Amphibia; order Caudata; family Salamandridae; genus Pleurodeles; species Pleurodeles waltl. The sequence goes on from NC_090446.1 coordinate 889,119,194, forward strand.
TAGTACCATATTTCAAAAACAATTTATCCATGATTCAGTCATGGAATCCCAAACATAATAAACACATCAGGGTGATCTGAGCTTTTCATTACCACCTCATAACCCTCATTAGCAGTGTGTGCAGCATGCAGCAACAAATGACCATCTGCTTCTTCATGTGCACTGTTTAGATTGGGCACTTAGTGGCACCCTTCAAATGTGATTTTGTAGCATTTATCTTCACAGTTTGTGAACAGTGTTTTATTCTCAAGTTTTACAAAATACTCTAGTTTCCTCCATTCGTTAACAAGGAATGCAAGGTGGGTTGTTTTATCCCTTACGTCACTTAGGAATTTCCTCCACTGTCTGACAGTCTGCGAAGGTGAGATGCTCCGTAACTGGTACGCGAATTCTTCCCCTCTGATTCTCCTTTCACTGTTCTTAATAGACGTCTCATTGTAAGTATCAAACACAACATTGATTCTCTGACTCCTATTTTCTTCCCACAAAGCCATGGACAAGTCAGACATAGCCACCTCACCAAGTTTGATTGCTCTCCTATTACTCTCAGAACAATAACCATACCACCAATCAGCGTGGCTGAATTTCCAGGTATTGTCTCAGCAGGTATAAAAATTTTCTGCAAGTATGTTGCTAAAACAGCTTTGTCTTTTGCATAGACCTTCTGGAGTTGCTAAAGCCCATGGTAAAGGTCCTAGTGGATGAGAGTACCTCTGCCATTTGAAGGTTCCAATTCTGTGCTGTCACAATGACTCAACCAAATAGTGCTTTGTCCTCTTTCATGATGATTGTCCTACCATTGCTCTTCACTGCCTTCTTGTGGGACATGTTGGTGAAGGTTTTTAGTTTGTTCATTTTCATTGGGTCATGAAACTTCCTAATAGGTAGATTATTCTCAAGTCGCTCAAGTTTGAAGTCTGTATAGCACTGTTCACCTATTTCATGCTCCTTTATTATGTTGGATACTATGTTTTGAGATGCCTCTTTTCTCATGGTGAGACTAATGAGATCGTGTGGCCAACAAATGGGTTTATCCAGCTTTGAACCAGACTAACAACTGTCGTAAAAGTATCTTTGTATTTTTCAATTCGTGACTTATGTAGGTTTGCATGAGTAAGATCTGATCTTTTGTTTCAAACTATTTCCCTTACCTGACCCAAAAAGGTGCTTCTGTGTTCAGCCATCATATAATATCTTTTCACAGCACCCACCGTGAGGTAGAACCTTGTCATACCACCTGGAGCCTCTGTGTCTTTGTTGACTGTTACCTCTATCTTTTGATCGACTGGAATTCGTCCAAACAAATTAACATCTGAAAGTTGAACTTAAAAGCATCTGTTGATGAAGTTGTGGTGTATCTCTGCATGTTTCACTGCAAGTAATGTTATTTTGGCATAGCATACAGGAAGATATCTAGTGAAGAGCATCCTGTCATATGCAAAACATCATGGGACCATAGAGCGTATGGTGGTAAGCTGTAAATGCCAATTTCCTTTTCGAGCAGCACACAGCAGAACCAGCAGGACATTTTCAACAATATCCATATACAAAATCCAAAATACAGAGAGATCTCCATTGCCATGACGAAGATACTCCATGAATACATCCTTAAGCTATTTTATTTCAGCAAAGGCAGCATTCTTCGAGAGGACGTCTAATCTCTGTTGGCATAGGTCTTTAGCAAAGTCATTAACATCCTCAATGAAGGAGTAGACTTCCTGAATGTTCTCTTTGTAATTCTTCTCCACCCAGGCGATAAATTCTAACCAGGCAAGTCTCAACATAGCTTCATACACGCACTTGTGTACTCAAACTGCACGGTTGTACAAACGACCTTCTATTGCTGATGATATTGATCCTTCTGCTAACATGTCTGCTTCAATGCAAAGGTTGCGAAGGCCAGCGTCTTGAAAGCATTTTCCAAAAATGGACATGACATTGTAAATGGTGTGAAAAGTGCCCATTCAGAGAATTATTCTGTTGTACGTTGCATCATGCTTCTACGCCATCTCAGTAGCTTTAGAATAGAGACCTTGATCCATGACCACTACAATTTTTGCCAAATGCAGTGTCTCCCTTATCAATTCTGACTGTTTCAAAAATTCAGAAACCGTTGTCAACTCAGTTGCAGGGGCATTAATGGTGGGCAAGTAGCCAATGGAATCCTGTGATACACTAACTAGTTCTCTAGTACTGATGTTAAATCCTGTCCAACTTGGTATTATTTGTGCAAGGTTTGCTTCTTGTCTTGTAACAACCCAGAGTATGTTCTTATTTTGTGCAAGCCTCAATTGAGCAACACATTCTGGCATGACTTCGGTAGTTGTCGTCCATAGCTGAGGCCCAACTTGTTCACCAGAAACATACATCAATCAACCAATGACATTTTTTTATAGAGCGCGCTACTCACCCGTGAGGGTCTCAAGGCGCTTGGGGGGTCAAGGGCAGGGGAAGGAGGGTCACTGTTCGAACAACCATATCTTGAGGTTCTTTCTGAAGAGCAGGAGGTCTATGGTTTTGCGAAGGTTGATGGGGAGGGAGTTCCAGGTTTTGGGGGCGAGGTAGGAGAAGGACCTGCCTCCTGTGGTGGTGCGTTGGATGCGGGGGACTGTGGCTAGGGCGAGGTCGGCTGATCGGAGGTTGCAGGTGGGAGCGTGGAAGTTCACTCTTTCGTTTAGGTAGGTTGGGTCGGTGTTGTGGAGGGATTTGCGTACGTGGATGAGGATCTTGAATGTGATTCTCTTGTCTATGGGGAGCCAGAGAAGGGATTTGAGGTGTGGTGAGATTCGTTCGTGGCGGGGGAGGCCAAGGATGAGGCGTGCGGCTGTGTTCTGGATTCTCTGGAGTTTGCGTTTGAGTTTGGTGCCGGCGTAGAGGGTGTTACCGTAGTCTAGTCTGCTGCTGATGAGTGCATAGGTGACTGTCTTCCTGGTCTCTGGGAGAATCCATTTGAAGGATTTTTTTCGAGTGCGTAGTGTGTGGAAGCAGGAGGAGGTTAGAGCATTGATTTGCTGTGTCATGGAGAGGGAGGGGTCCAGGATGATGCCAAGGTTGCGTGCGTGGTTTGCGGGGGTGGGTGCAGGCCTAGGGCGGTGGGACACCAGGAGTCGTCCTATATGGTTTTGTTGGGGCCGAAGATGAGGATCTCGGTTTTGTTGGAGTTAAGCTTGAGGTGGTTAGTTGTCATCCAGTTGGCGGAGTCGAGGAGAGCAGTGTGTAGGTTGGTTTTGGCGGTGGTGGGGATGTGGGTGAGAGAGAGGATGAGTTGGGTGTCATCTGCGTAGGAGAGGATAGTGATTCCGTGTGATCAGAGGATGTTGGCTAGGGGGATCATGTAAATGTTGAAGAGTGTGGGGCTGAGGGAGGACCCTTGGGGCACTCCGCAGATGATCTTGGTAGGGATGGAGTGGAAAGGTGGAAGGCAGACTCTCTGGGTCCGGTCAGTGAGGAAGGAGGTGAGCCAGTCTAAGTCTTTGTGGCGAATTCCTATGTTGTGGAGGCATGTGCGGAGTGTGTGGTGGCAGACAGTGTCAAAGGCTGCGGAGAGGTCTAGGAGGATGAGTGCGACGGTGTCGCCTTTGTCGACTTTGGTCCTGATGTCGTCAGTGCATGCGATGAGGGTGGTTTCTGTGCTGTGGTTCTTGAGGATCCCGGATTGTGAGGGGTCAAGAGTGTTGTTTTCTTCGAGGAAGTGGGATAGGTGGGCGTTGACTAGTTTCTCGGCAACCTTGGTGGGGAAAGGGAGGAGGGAGATGGGGCAATAATTGGAGAGGATCTCCAGGTCGGCTTTCTTTTTTTTTATGAGAGCAGTGATTTCTGCGTGCTTCCAAGGGTCCGGGTAGGTGGCGGAGTCGAAAGAGGAGTTGATTATGTCGCAGGGTATGGGGGCGATGGTTGGGCTGGCTTTGTTGTAGATGCTATGTGGAGAGGGGTCGGAGGGGGATCCGGAGTGGATGGAGTTCATGGTTTTTTCGGTTTCTTCGTGTGTGGTGGGGGCCCAGGTGGTGAGTGTGGGGGGGTCATGAGTGGGGGTTGAATTGGGTGAGTGAGGGGTGTGTGTGGTGGGTGGGTGTGGTATGAAGCTGTTGTGGATGTCCAGGATTTTGTGGTGGAAGTGGTTGGAGAGGGGGTCACATAGGGGCTGTGTGTGTGAGGGGTCTATGTTGCTGGCTTTGGGTTTGGCTAGTTCATTAATGATGGTGAAGAGTTCTTTGCTGTTTTGAGAGTTGTTGTCAAGGCGTGTCTTGTAGTGATCTCTTTTGGCGGTGCGTATGAGTTGGTGATGGGTGCGAATGGTGGCTTTGAGGGTGGAGAAGTTGACTGTAGAGGGTTCTTGTCGCCAAGTTTTCTCTGCTTTGCGGCATTTGCGCTTGAAGTCTTGGAGTTTGGGGGTGAACCATGGGGCGTTCTTGATGTTGCGGGTGGCAATGTGTTTTCTGAGGGGGCTAGTGTGTCTGCGCAGGTAGTGATCCATTTTGAGAGGTTTTGTGCTCCTGTGTTGAGGTCGTTGGTGTGGGGGGGGTTGTGAGCCAGTTAGGAGTTCAGGCATTCTGTGGGGATCTTGTCCCACATGCAGTAGGGTGTGGTGTGGTGTGTTGATGGTGGTGTGTGGGGGGTTTGGTGAAGGAGAAGTGGACGCAGTGGTGGTCAGTCCAGAGGAGTTTGGTGGTGTGGGTGTAAGCTATGTGTTGGCTTGAGGTGAAAATTGCGTCAAGCGTGTGTCCTGCTGAGTGGGTGGGTGCGGTGACCAGTTATTTGAGTCCGAGGTTGGTGAGGTTGTTTATGAGGGAGGTAGAGTTGTGGTCTTGTAGGTTCTCCAAGTGAAAGTTGAAATCACTGAGGAGGATGAAGTCTGAGGAGGTGAGGGCTTGGAAGCTGATGGTGTCGGCGATGGTGTCGCAGAAGGCGGGGCGTGGTCCTGGTGGTCTGTAGATTAGGGTGGAGTTGTTGTTAATGTGGATTAGGAAGTGCATGTGTTCTGTGTTGTCGATAGTGTCTTGGGAGCTGGTGGTGACTTTGATGGTGTCCCTGTGTAGGATGGCAATGCCACCACCTGGCCTGTTGAGGCCGTCTTTGCGTTGGAGTTTGTATCCCTTGGGGGTGGCGTTGGCTATGTCGGGTTCCGAGGAGGGGATGGTCCAGGTTTCCGTGAGGAAGGCGATGTCAGGTGAGTGTGATGAGGTCCCAGAGTTCTATGGCATGTTTGTGAAGGGAGCGGGTGTTGACGAGCAGGCAGTTGAGGTGGTTGTGGTGGGTGGTGTTGGTGTGGTGCATGAGGGTGTTGTTGCGGGGTGTGTTCTAGTTGTGGGGTGGTGTGCTGTGGGACTGGTTGGTGGTTGTGGGGGCAGAGCAGGTGTGTATTGCGTTGGGGGTGTTGTGTTTGTTGTCGGGGTCGCTATGGCTGGTGTGTGGTGTGAGGGGTGAGGAGCAGGAGAAATGAGAGGTGAGGCAGGTGAAGGGGCCATGAGTGTGTGTGGGTCTGCAAAGGGTGCAGGTGGGGTGACGGCCTGGGTTCAGTGAGTGGAGGGTGAGGGGGGAGTAGGTTTGTCTGAGAGGGCCAGGGGGACTGGCGCTGGGCGCGGTCTTGGCGTAGACGGGCTTGCGCGCCAGCAGCGCGTACGCGCCACGGCTGCCATAAATGGGGGGGAGGGAGGGAGTGGCAGCTGGGAGCAGGGAGGGCTGGGCTAATGGGAAGGATGGGGGGGTGGGGCCGCAGGGGATGGCAGCGGTGGATAAAAATGCAAGAAGAGAAACGGACGGTTAGGAGGAGGGGGAAGTGGGAGGGGCCGCAGGGGATGGCAGCGGCTGGGGATTTAACTCAAGAAGAGGAACGGATGGTGAGGAGGAGGGGGAAGCGTGAGGGGCCGCAGGGGATGGCAGCGGCTGGGGATTTAACTCAAGAAGAGGAACGGACGGTGAGGAGGAGGGGGGAGGCGGGAGGGGCCGCAGGGGATGGCAGCAGCGGGAAAAACTCAAGAAGAGGAACGGACAGTGAGGAGGAGGGGGAGGTGGGAGGGGCCGCAGGGGATGGCAGCGGCTGGGGATGTAACTCAAGAAGAGGAACGGGCGGTGAGGAGGAGGGGGAGGCGGGAGGGGCCGCAGGGGATGGCAGCGGCGGGAAAAATTAAAGAAGAGGAACGGACGGTAAGGAGGAGGGGGGAGGCAGGAGGGGCTGCAGGGGACGGCAGCGGCTGGGGATTTTACTCAAGAAGAGGAACGGACGGTGAGGAGGAGGGGGGAGGCAGGAGGGGCCGCAGGAGATGGCAGCAGCTGGGGATTTAACTCAAGAAGAGGAACCAATGGTGAGAAGGAGGGCGGAGGGGCCGCAGGGGATGGCAGTGGCGGGAAAAACTCAAGAAAAGGAACGGACGGGGAGGAGGAGGGGGAGGCGGGAGGGGCTGCAGGGGATAGCAGCGGCTGGGGATCTAACTCAAGAAGAGGAACGGACGGTGAGGAGGAGGGGGGAGGCGGGAGGGGCCGCAGGGGATGGCAGCAGCGGGAAAAACTCAAGAAGAGGAACGGACGGTGAGGAGGAGGGGGAGGTGGGAGGGGCCGCAGGGGATGGCAGCGGCTGGGGATGTAACTCAAGAAGAGGAACGGACGGTGAGGAGGAGGGGGAGGCGGGAGGGGCCGCAGGGGATGGCAGCGGCGGGAAAAATTAAAGAAGAGGAACGGACGGTAAGGAGGAGGGGGGAGGCAGGAGGGGCTGCAGGGGACGGCAGCGGCTGGGGATTTTACTCAAGAAGAGGAACGGACGGTGAGGAGGAGGGGGGAGGCAGGAGGGGCCGCAGGAGATGGCAGCAGCTGGGGATTTAACTCAAGAAGAGGAACCAATGGTGAGAAGGAGGGCGGAGGGGCCGTAGGGGATGGCAGTGGCGGGAAAAACTCAAGAAAAGGAACGGACGGGGAGGAGGAGGGGGAGGCGGGAGGGGCTGCAGGGGATAGCAGCGGCTGGGGATCTAACTCAAGAAGAGGAATGGACGGTGAGGAGGAGGGGGAGGCAGGAGGGGCCGCAGGGGATGGTAGCGGCTGGGGATTTAACTCAAGAAGAGGAACGGACGATGAGGAGGAGGGGGTGGCGGGAGGGGCCGCAGGGGATGGCAGCGGCTGGGGATTTAACTCAAGAAGAGGAATGGACGTTGAGGAGGAGGGGGAGGCAGGAGGGGCCGCAAGGGATGGCAGCGGCTGGGGATTTAACTCAAGAAGAGGAACAGACGGTGAGGAGGAGGGGGAGGCAGGGGGGCCATGAACAATTCTTCAGTATTTGTGAAGGTCAATGTTCTTTGCTTTTGTTTATTAATGCTTGGGAGATGAGCTTTAAAGGATTGTGGTCAAAACAACTTGGGCTGCACAGCTATGCTAATGACTCGATGAGTTGTCTGCTTACCAGTAAGAGTCTCTTCCATCATATCAATGCTATCCCAATGTTATATCAATGCTAAGTTAGTGAAGACATCAGGCTGAATTTCAGCTGAAAGAACAATTTGCTCGTTTAAGGTAACAGCAAATTTCTGAAACACAAGGTGGTATCATTTTGTTCCAGTTGTGAGTATGAAATCCCATGACCAAGTCTGTTTAGAGTGCTAATGATTTCAACATTGCCTGTCAGCGTTTTTACGGCATATGGGAGCAACAATTGCTTGGGAAGTTTCCGGTGGCCATTCGTGACTGCATATGTAATGTCTTGATTGAATGATTGCATAAGTAACACAATCCTTTTGGATGGCTTTGTGTTTTCTATATCTCCAGTCAGAAGTCCTAATAGGAATGTTTCATCTCTCATATTTTTGTAGTGATCAACAGTGTAGGAAGTTGGCTCTGTATGCACTATTTCAAAGTAAGGAATAGTATGCACAGAGTCCAAGGGTTCCCCTTAGAGGTAAGATAGTGGCAAAAAGAGATAATACTAATGCTCTATTTTGTGGTAGTGTGGTCGAGCAGTAGGCTTATCCAAGGAGTAGTGTTAAGCATTTGTTGTACATACACATAGACAATAAATGAGGTACACACACTCAGAGACAAATCCAGCCAATAGGTTTTTGTATAGAAAAATATCTTTTCTTAGTTTATTTTAAGAACCACAGGTTCAAATTCTACATGTAATATCTCATTCGAAAGGTATTGCAGGTAAGTACTTTAGGAACTTCAAATCATAAAAATTACATGTATACTTTACAAGTTATTGACAAATAGCTGTTTTAAAAGTGGACACTTAGTGCAATTTTCACAGTTCCTGGGGGAGGTAAGTTTTTGTTAGTTTTACCAGGTAAGTAAGACACTTACAGGGTTCAGTTCTTGGTCCAAGGTAGCCCACCGTTGGGGGTTCAGAGCAACCCCAAAGTCACCACACCAGCAGCTCAGGGCCGGTCAGGTGCAGAGTTCAAAGTGGTGCCCAAAACACATAGGCTAGAATGGAGAGAAGGGGGTGCCCCGGTTCCGGTCTGCTTGCAGGTAAGTACCCGCGTCTTCGGAGGGCAGACCAGGGGGGTTTTGTAGGGCACCGGGGGGGACACAAGTCCACACAGAAATTTCACCCTCAGCAGCGCGGGGGCGGCCGGGTGCAGTGTAGGAACAGGCGTCGGGTTCGCAATGTTAGTCTATGAGAGATCTCGGGATCTCTTCAGCGCTGCAGGCAGGCAAGGGGGGGATTCCTCTGGGAAACCTCCACTTGGGCAAGGGAGAGGGACTCCTGGGGGTCACTTCTCCAGTGAAAGTCCGGTCCTTCAGGTCCTGGGGGCTGCGGGTGCAGGGTCTCTCCCAGGCGTCGGGACTTTAGGTTCAAAGAGTCGCGGTCAGGGGAAGCCTCGGGATTCCCTCTGCAGGCGGCGCTGTGGGGGCTCAGGGGGGACAGGTTTTGGTACTCACAGTATCAGAGTAGTCCTGGGGTCCCTCCTGAGGTGTTGGATCGCTACCAGCCGAGTCGGGGTCGCCGGGTGCAGTGTTGCAAGTCTCACGCTTCTTGCGGGGAGCTTGCAGGGTTCTTTAAAGCTGCTGGAAACAAAGTTGCAGCTTTTCTTGGAGCAGGTCCGCTGTCCTCGGGAGTTTCTTGTCTTTTCGAAGCAGGGGCAGTCCTCAGAGGATGTCGAGGTCGCTGGTCCCTTTGGAAGGCGTCGCTGGAGCAGGATCTTTGGAAGGCAGGAGACAGGCCGGTGAGTTTCTGGAGCCAAGGCAGTTGTCGTCTTCTGGTCTTCCGCTGCAGGGGTTTTCAGCTAGGCAGTCCTTCTTCTTGTAGTTGCAGGAATCTAATTTTCTAGGGTTCAGGGTAGCCCTTAAATACTAAATTTAAGGGCGTGTTTAGGTCTGGGGGGTTAGTACCCAATGGCTACTAGCCCTGAGGGTGGGTACACCCTCTTTGTGCCTCCTCCCAAGGGGAGGGGGACACAATCCTAACCCTATTGGGGGATGGAGGATTTCTAAAAGTTAGAGTCACCTCAGCTCAGGACACCTTAGGGGCTGTCCTGACTGGCCAGTGACTCCTCCTTGTTGCTTTCTTTGTTCCCTCCAGCCTTGCCGCCAAAAGTGGGGGCCGTGGCCGGAGGGGGCGGGCAACTCCACTAAGCTGGAGTGCCCTGCTGGGCTGTGACAAAGGGGTGAGCCTTTGAGGCTCACCGCCAGGTGTTACAGCTCCTGCCTGGGGGAGGTGTTAGCATCTCCACCCAGTGCAGGCTTTGTTACTGGCCTCAGAGTGACAAAGGCACTCTCCCCATGGGGCCAGCAACATGTCTCTAGTGTGGCAGGCTGCTGGAACTAGTCAGCCTACACAGATAGTCGGTTAAGTTTCAGGGGGCACCTCTAAGGTGCCCTCTGTGGTGTATTTTACAATAAAATGTACACTGGCATCAGTGTGCATTTATTGTGCTGAGAAGTTTGATACCAAACTTCCCAGTTTTCAGTGTAGCCATTATGGTGCTGTGGAGTTCGTGTAAAACAGACTCCCAGACCATATACTCTTATGGCTACCCTGCACTTACAATGTCTAAGGTTTTGCTTAGACACTGTAGGGGCACAGTGCTCATGCACTGGTACCCTCACCTATGGTATAGTGCACCCTGCCTTAGGGCTGTAAGGCCTGCTAGAGGGGTGTCTTACCTATACTGCATAGGCAGTGAGAGGCTGGCATGGCACCCTGAGGGGAGTGCCATGTCGACTTACTCATTTTGTTCTCACCAGCACACACAGGCTTGTAAGCAGTGTGTCTGTGCTGAGTGAGGGGTCTCTAGGGTGGCATAATACATGCTACAGCCCTTAGAGACCTTCCCTGGCATCAGGGCCCTTGGTACCAGAGGTACCAGTTACAAGGGACTTATCTGGATGCCAGGGTGTGCCAATTGTGGAAACAATGGTACATTTTAGGTGAAGGAACACTGGTGCTGGGGCCTGGTTAGCAGGGTCCCAGCACTCTTCTCAGTCAAGTCAGCATCAGTATCAGGCAAAAAGTGGGGGGTAACTGCAACAGGGAGCCATTTCTTTACACAAGCCCCCCCCAGCCCACAGGCCAGGAGACTCAGCCCAAGCTGGGAGAGTCTTCCTAGTCTGTCAGGCGAGGAAGAGTAGGAGAAATAGGCTGGTTAGTTGCAGGGCCTACTCTGCCTTACATCCTTCTGTTCAGGTCATTCCCTTTGGGGAACTGACCTACTTCCACAGTGATAGGACCTAGTCTGAATTGCCTCTTGTCTGCCTCTTCAATGTCTCCACCCATTCTTTCTATTTTGGTCTTAGAGGTATCCACCTCTGCTAAGCTTATCTTGGCCAGGGTTACCCCTAGCTTACCCAGAGAGGTTACCCAGAGCTGGAGTAACCCCACCATGACCAATAGGGTCAGGGGGCCTAACTTGCTATTTGGCATGGGGTCAGACCACCATGCTAAGGATAGTGCAGCCATAAAGGCTAACACCCAGCAGAGGCCACTGACAGCTGTCAGTGCCCAGAACCACACCTTTAGCTCTTCACCTAAAAGGGAAGGGGCTAAGTTACAGGCTTCTTTGGGTTCAGGTTGCCTGTCTGCTGTATTGGAGTGGGGGGTTACCACATCTTGTAGTAAACACCCTTCTTCCACTCTTTCTTCTGTTAGCTGAGGAGCCACCCACTCAGGTTTAACAGTTGCCTGACTAGCCAGGACTTCTTGTGGGCCAGGTTGGACTTTATCAGGGCCATTTTTGGAGTTCTCCCCTACTGGAGCAGAATCTCCTTGGCTTGCTGTAACCTTGGCTAAAGGTTGTCCACCCCTCCTACTCTGTTTTCTTTTCTTCTTCTTCTGGGGCCTGCTTGCATTTACTGCAGAGGCAGGACTTCCAGAATCCTTGGGAGAGGACTGGCACTGGACCAGTTCCTCTCTTGAGCTCTGACTAACCTCTGGGTAGTCATTTCCAAGGAGACAATCAAGGGGGAGGTCTGTACTGACTACTACCCTTCTCCAGCTAAGAGTGCCACCCACTTCTATGGGCACTAAAGCCACAGGCCTCTTAGTGACCCTGTCTAGGCTAACTCTTACCCTGGCAGTCTCACCTGGGATGTACTGGTTTGAGAGCACCAGCCTGTCATGCACAATAGTGTGACTGGCACAAGTGTCTCTCAGGGCAGTGGTTGGGATTCCATTCACCAGTAGGTGGTGGAAGTGTCTACTTCCCTCTGGAATCTCCAACTCACCTGTTGGGCCCTGTTTCCAGTTGAAGGCTAGGAAGACCTCCTCATCTGAGGAGTCATCTCCCATGGCTACACTGGTTACCCCAGGAATTTTGTTCTGGGGTTTGTTTTTGGGACAAGAAGTGTCCTTGGTGTGGTGCCCAGACTGTTTACAGTTGTGGCACCATGCCTTAGTGGCATCCCAGTTCTTACCCTGGTACCCACCTTTGTTTTGGGTTGTGTCTTGGGGCCCACCCACCTGTTCTGGTTTTTGGGGGCCTACAGAGGACTCTTTTTCTTTGTTTCTAGTGTTACCCACTTTCTCCTGGGGAGTTTTTGTAACCCCTTTCTTTTGGTCACCCCCAGTGGAAGTTTTGGTTACCCTAGTCTTGACCCAGTGGTCTGCCTTCTTTCCCAATTCTTGGGGAGAAATTGGACCTAGGTCTACCAGATACTGATGCAACTTTTCATTGAAGCAGTTACTTAAAATGTGTTCTTTCATAAACAAATTATAAAGCCCAACATAGTCATACACTTCATTTCCAGTTAACCAACCATCTAGTGTTTTTACTGAGTAGTCTACAAAATCAACCCAGGTCTGGCTCGAGGATTTTTGAGCCCCCCTGAATCTAATTCTATACTCCTCAGTGGAGAATCCAAAGCCCTCAATCAGGGTACCCTTCATGAGGTCATAAGATTCTGCATCTTTTCCAGAGAGTGTGAGGAGTCTATCCCTACACTTTCCAGTGAACATTTCCCAAAGGAGAGCACCCCAGTGAGATCTGTTCACTTTTCTGGTTACACAAGCCCTCTCAAAAGCTGTGAACCATTTGGTGATGTCATCACCATCTTCATATTTTGTTACAATCCCTTTGGGGATTTTTAGGATGTCAGGAGAATCTCTGACCCTATTTAAGTTGCTGCCACCATTGATGGGACCTAGGCCCATCTCTTTTCTTTCCCTTTCTATGGCTAGGAGCTGCTTTTCCAAAGCCAATCTTTTGACCATCCTGGCTAACAGGGGGTCATCCTCACTGAGAGCATCCTCAGTGATTTCAGAAATGCTGGACCCTCCTGTGAGGGAAGCAACATTTCTGACTATCATTTTTGGAGACAGGGCTTGAGAGGCCCTGGTCTCCCTATTTAGGACTGGAAGGGGGGAATTGCCCTCCAAGTCACTAATTTCTTCCTCTGTGAAGTCATCCTCAGAGGGGTTGGCTTTTTCAAACTCTGCCAACAGCTCCTGGAGCTGAATTTTGGTAGGTCTGGAGCCAATGGTTATTTTCTTTATATTACAGAGAGACCTTAGCTCCCTCATCTTAAGATGGAGGTAAGGTGTGGTGTCGAGTTCCACCACATTCATCTCTGTATCAGACATTATTTTGCTAAAAGTTGGAAGACTTTTTAAAGAATCTAAAACTGTTTCTAGAATCTAATTTCAAACCTTTAACAAACTTTTAAACTCTAAAAGACAATGCTAAACAGGGACTTAACACACAAGGCCCTAGCAGGACTTTTAAGAATTTAGAAAAATTTCAAATTGCAAAAATGAATTTCTAATGACAATTTTGGAATTTGTCGTGTGATCAGGTATTGGCTGAGTAGTCCAGCAAATGCAAAGTCTTGTATCCCACCGCTGATCCACCAATGTAGGAAGTTGGCTCTGTATGCACTATTTCAAAGTAAGGAATAGTATGCACAGAGTCCAAGGGTTCCCCTTAGAGGTAAGATAGTGGCAAAAAGAGATAATACTAATGCTCTATTTTGTGGTAGTGTGGTCGAGCAGTAGGCTTATCCAAGGAGTAGTGTTAAGCATTTGTTGTACATACACATAGACAATAAATGAGGTACACACACTCAGAGACAAATCCAGCCAATAGGTTTTTGTATAGAAAAATATCTTTTCTTAGTTTATTTTAAGAACCACAGGTTCAAATTCTACATGTAATATCTCATTCGAAAGGTATTGCAGGTAAGTACTTTAGGAACTTCAAATCATAAAAATTACATGTATACTTTACAAGTTATTGACAAATAGCTGTTTTAAAAGTGGACACAGTGCAATTTTCACAGTTCCTGGGGGAGGTAAGTTTTTGTTAGTTTTACCAGGTAAGTAAGACACTTACAGGGTTCAGTTCTTGGTCCAAGGTAGCCCACCGTTGGGGGTTCAGAGCAACCCCAAAGTCACCACACCAGCAGCTCAGGGCCGGTCAGGTGCAGAGTTCAAAGTGGTGCCCAAAACACATAGGCTAGAATGGAGAGAAGGGGGTGCCCCGGTTCCGGTCTGCTTGCAGGTAAGTACCCGCGTCTTCGGAGGGCAGACCAGGGGGGTTTTGTAGGGCACCGGGGGGGACACAAGTCCACACAGAAATTTCACCCTCAGCAGCGCGGGGGCGGCCGGGTGCAGTGTAGGAACAGGCGTCGGGTTCGCAATGTTAGTCTATGAGAGATCTCGGGATCTCTTCAGCGCTGCAGGCAGGCAAGGGGGGGATTCCTCGGGGAAACCTCCACTTGGGCAAGGGAGAGGGACTCCTGGGGGTCACTTCTCCAGTGAAAGTCCGGTCCTTCAGGTCCTGGGGGCTGCGGGTGCAGGGTCTCTCCCAGGCGTCGGGACTTTAGGTTCAAAGAGTCGCGGTCAGGGGAAGCCTCGGGATTCCCTCTGCAGGCGGCGCTGTGGGGGCTCAGGGGGGACAGGTTTTGGTACTCACAGTATCAGAGTAGTCCTGGGGTCCCTCCTGAGGTGTTGGATCGCTACCAGCCGAGTCGGGGTCGCCGGGTGCAGTGTTGCAAGTCTCACGCTTCTTGCGGGGAGCTTGCAGGGTTCTTTAAAGCTGCTGGAAACAAAGTTGCAGCTTTTCTTGGAGCAGGTCCGCTGTCCTCGGGAGTTTCTTGTCTTTTCGAAGCAGGGGCAGTCCTCAGAGGATGTCGAGGTCGCTGGTCCCTTTGGAAGGCGTCGCTGGAGCAGGATCTTTGGAAGGCAGGAGACAGGCCGGTGAGTTTCTGGAGCCAAGGCAGTTGTCGTCTTCTGGTCTTCCGCTGCAGGGGTTTTCAGCTAGGCAGTCCTTCTTCTTGTAGTTGCAGGAATCTAATTTTCTAGGGTTCAGGGTAGCCCTTAAATACTAAATTTAAGGGCGTGTTTAGGTCTGGGGGGTTAGTAGCCAATGGCTACTAGCCCTGAGGGTGGGTACACCCTCTTTGTGCCTCCTCCCAAGGGGAGGGGGACACAATCCTAACCCTATTGGGGGATGGAGGATTTCTAAAAGTTAGAGTCACCTCAGCTCAGGACACCTTAGGGGCTGTCCTGACTGGCCAGTGACTCCTCCTTGTTGCTTTCTTTGTTCCCTCCAGCCTTGCCGCCAAAAGTGGGGGCCGTGGCCGGAGGGGGCGGGCAACTCCACTAAGCTGGAGTGCCCTGCTGGGCTGTGACAAAGGGGTGAGCCTTTGAGGCTCACCGCCAGGTGTTACAGCTCCTGCCTGGGGGAGGTGTTAGCATCTCCACCCAGTGCAGGCTTTGTTACTGGCCTCAGAGTGACAAAGGCACTCTCCCCATGGGGCCAGCAACATGTCTCTAGTGTGGCAGGCTGCTGGAACTAGTCAGCCTACACAGATAGTCGGTTAAGTTTCAGGGGGCACCTCTAAGGTGCCCTCTGTGGTGTATTTTACAATAAAATGTACACTGGCATCAGTGTGCATTTATTGTGCTGAGAAGTTTGATACCAAACTTCCCAGTTTTCAGTGTAGCCATTATGGTGCTGTGGAGTTCGTGTAAAACAGACTCCCAGACCATATACTCTTATGGCTACCCTGCACTTACAATGTCTAAGGTTTTGCTTAGACACTGTAGGGGCACAGTGCTCATGCACTGGTACCCTCACCTATGGTATAGTGCACCCTGCCTTAGGGCTGTAAGGCCTGCTAGAGGGGTGTCTTACCTATACTGCATAGGCAGTGAGAGGCTGGCATGGCACCCTGAGGGGAGTGCCATGTCGACTTACTCATTTTGTTCTCACCAGCACACTCAGGCTTGTAAGCAGTGTGTCTGTGCTGAGTGAGGGGTCTCTAGGGTGGCATAATACATGCTACAGCCCTTAGAGACCTTCCCTGGCATCAGGGCCCTTGGTACCAGAGGTACCAGTTACAAGGGACTTATCTGGATGCCAGGGTGTGCCAATTGTGGAAACAATGGTACATTTTAGGTGAAGGAACACTGGTGCTGGGGCCTGGTTAGCAGGGTCCCAGCACTCTTCTCAGTCAAGTCAGCATCAGTATCAGGCAAAAAGTGGGGGGTAACTGCAACAGGGAGCCATTTCTTTACACAAGCCCCCCCCAGCCCACAGGCCAGGAGACTCAGCCCAAGCTGGGAGAGTCTTCCTAGTCTGTCAGGCGAGGAAGAGTAGGAGAAATAGGCTGGTTAGTTGCAGGGCCTACTCTGCCTTACATCCTTCTGTTCAGGTCATTCCCTTTGGGGAACTGACCTACTTCCACAGTGATAGGACCTAGTCTGAATTGCCTCTTGTCTGCCTCTTCAATGTCTCCACCCATTCTTTCTATTTTGGTCTTAGAGGTATCCACCTCTGCTAAGCTTATCTTGGCCAGGGTTACCCCTAGCTTACCCAGAGAGGTTACCCAGAGCTGGAGTAACCCCACCATGACCAATAGGGTCAGGGGGCCTAACTTGCTATTTGGCATGGGGTCAGACCACCATGCTAAGGATAGTGCAGCCATAAAGGCTAACACCCAGCAGAGGCCACTGACAGCTGTCAGTGCCCAGAACCACACCTTTAGCTCTTCACCTAAAAGGGAAGGGGCTAAGTTACAGGCTTCTTTGGGTTCAGGTTGCCTGTCTGCTGTATTGGAGTGGGGGGTTACCACATCTTGTAGTAAACACCCTTCTTCCACTCTTTCTTCTGTTAGCTGAGGAGCCACCCACTCAGGTTTAACAGTTGCCTGACTAGCCAGGACTTCTTGTGGGCCAGGTTGGACTTTATCAGGGCCATTTTTAGAGTTCTCCCCTACTGGAGCAGAATCTCCTTGGCTTGCTGTAACCTTGGCTAAAGGTTGTCCACCCCTCCTACTCTGTTTTCTTTTCTTCTTCTTCTGGGGCCTGCTTGCATTTACTGCAGAGGCAGGACTTCCAGAATCCTTGGGAGAGGACTGGCACTGGACCAGTTCCTCTCTTGAGCTCTGACTAACCTCTGGGTAGTCATTTCCAAGGAGACAATCAAGGGGGAGGTCTGTACTGACTACTACCCTTCTTCAGCTAAGAGTGCCACCCACTTCTATGGGCACTAAAGCCACAGGCCTCTTAGTGACCCTGTCTAGGCTAACTCTTACCCTGGCAGTCTCACCTGGGATGTACTGGTTTGAGAGCACCAGCCTGTCATGCACAATAGTGTGACTGGCACAAGTGTCTCTCAGGGCAGTGGTTGGGATTCCATTCACCAGTAGGTGGTGGAAGTGTCTACTTCCCTCTGGAATCTCCAACTCACCTGTTGGGCCCTGTTTCCAGTTGAAGGCTAGGAAGACCTCCTCATCTGAGGAGTCATCTCCCATGGCTACACTGGTTACCCCAGGAATTTTGTTCTGGGGTTTGTTTTTGGGACAAGAAGTGTCCTTGGTGTGGTGCCCAGACTGTTTACAGTTGTGGCACCATGCCTTAGTGGCATCCCAGTTCTTACCCTGGTACCCACCTTTGTTTTGGGTTGTGTCTTGGGGCCCACCCACCTGTTCTGGTTTTTGGGGGCCTACAGAGGACTCTTTTTCTTTGTTTCTAGTGTTACCCACTTTCTCCTGGGGAGTTTTTGTAACCCCTTTCTTTTGGTCACCCCCAGTGGAAGTTTTGGTTACCCTAGTCTTGATCCAGTGGTCTGCCTTCTTTCCCAATTCTTGGGGAGAAATTGGACCTAGGTCTACCAGATACTGATGCAACTTTTCATTGAAGCAGTTACTTAAAATGTGTTCTTTCATAAACAAATTATAAAGCCCAACATAGTCACACACTTCATTTCCAGTTAACCAACCATCTAGTGTTTTTACTGAGTAGTCTACAAAATCAACCCAGGTCTGGCTCGAGGATTTTTGAGCCCCCCTGAATCTAATTCTATACTCCTCAGTGGAGAATCCAAAGCCCTCAATCAGGGTACCCTTCATGAGGTCATAAGATTCTGCATCTTTTCCAGAGAGTGTGAGGAGTCTATCCCTACACTTTCCAGTGAACATTTCCCAAAGGAGAGCACCCCAGTGAGATCTGTTCACTTTTCTGGTTACACAAGCCCTCTCAAAAGCTGTGAACCATTTGGTGATGTCATCACCATCTTCATATTTTGTTACAATCCCTTTGGGGATTTTTAGGATGTCAGGAGAATCTCTGACCCTATTTAAGTTGCTGCCACCATTGATGGGACCTAGGCCCATCTCTTTTCTTTCCCTTTCTATGGCTAGGAGCTGCTTTTCCAAAGCCAATCTTTTGACCATCCTGGCTAACAGGGGGTCATCCTCACTGAGAGCATCCTCAGTGATTTCAGAAATGCTGGACCCTCCTGTGAGGGAAGCAACATTTCTGACTATCATTTTTTTTACAGGGCTTGAGAGGCCCTGGTCTCCCTATTTAGGACTGGAAGGGGGGAATTGCCCTCCAAGTCACTAATTTCTTCCTCTGTGAAGTCATCCTCAGAGGGGTTGGCTTTTTCAAACTCTGCCAACAGCTCCTGGAGCTGAATTTTGGTAGGTCTGGAGCCAATGGTTATTTTCTTTATATTACAGAGAGACCTTAGCTCCCTCATCTTAAGATGGAGGTAAGGTGTGGTGTCGAGTTCCACCACATTCATCTCTGTATCAGACATTATTTTGCTAAAAGTTGGAAGACTTTTTAAAGAATCTAAAACTGTTTCTAGAATCTAATTTCAAACCTTTAACAAACTTTTAAACTCTAAAAGACAATGCTAAACAGGGACTTAACACACAAGGCCCTAGCAGGACTTTAAAGAATTTAGAAAAATATCAAATTGCAAAAATGAATTTCTAATGACAATTTTGGAATTTGTCGTGTGATCAGGTATTGGCTGAGTAGTCCAGCAAATGCAAAGTCTTGTATCCCACCGCTGATCCACCAATGTAGGAAGTTGGCTCTGTATGCACTATTTCAAAGTAAGGAATAGTATGCACAGAGTCCAAGGGTTCCCCTTAGAGGTAAGATAGTGGCAAAAAGAGATAATACTAATGCTCTATTTTGTGGTAGTGTGGTCGAGCAGTAGGCTTATCCAAGGAGTAGTGTTAAGCATTTGTTGTACATACACATAGACAATAAATGAGGTACACACACTCAGAGACAAATCCAGCCAATAGGTTTTTGTATAGAAACATATCTTTTCTTAGTTTATTTTAAGAACCACAGGTTCAAATTCTACATGTAATATCTCATTCGAAAGGTATTGCAGGTAAGTACTTTAGGAACTTCAAATCATAAAAATTACATGTATACTTTACAAGTTATTGACAAATAGCTGTTTTAAAAGTGGACACTTAGTGCAATTTTCACAGTTCCTGGGGGAGGTAAGTTTTTGTTAGTTTTACCAGGTAAGTAAGACACTTACAGGGTTCAGTTCTTGGTCCAAGGTAGCCCACCGTTGGGGGTTCAGAGCAACCCCAAAGTCACCACACCAGCAGCTCAGGGCCGGTCAGGTGCAGAGTTCAAAGTGGTGCCCAAAACACATAGGCTAGAATGGAGAGAAGGGGGTGCCCCGGTTCCGGTTTGCTTGCAGGTAAGTACCCGCGTCTTCGGAGGGCAGACCAGGGGGGTTTTGTAGGGCACCGGGGGGGACACAAGTCCACACAGAAATTTCACCCTCAGCAGCGCGGGGGCGGCCGGGTGCAGTGTAGGAACAGGCGTCGGGTTCGCAATGTTAGTCTATGAGAGATCTCGGGATATCTTCAGCGCTGCAGGCAGGCAAGGGGGGGATTCCTCGGGGAAACCTCCACTTGGGCAAGGGAGAGGGACTCCTGGGGGTCACTTCTCCAGTGAAAGTCCGGTCCTTCAGGTCCTGGGGGCTGCGGGTGCAGGGTCTCTCCCAGGCGTCGGGACTTTAGGTTCAAAGAGTCGCGGTCAGGGGAATCCTCGGGATTCCCTCTGCAGGCGGCGCTGTGGGGGCTCAGGGGGGACAGGTTTTGGTACTCACAGTATCAGAGTAGTCCTGGGGTCCCTCCTGAGGTGTTGGATCGCCACCAGCCGAGTCGGGGTCGCCGGGTGCAGTGTTGCAAGTCTCACGCTTCTTGCGGGGAGCTTGCAGGGTTCTTTAAAGCTGCTGGAAACAAAGTTGCAGCTTTTCTTGGAGCAGGTCCGCTGTCCTCGGGAGTTTCTTGTCTTTTCGAAGCAGGGGCAGTCCTCAGAGGATGTCGAGGTCGCTGGTCCCTTTGGAAGGCGTCGCTGGAGCAGGATCTTTGGAAGGCAGGAGACAGGCCGGTGAGTTTCTGGAGCCAAGGCAGTTGTCGTCTTCTGGTCTTCCGCTGCAGGGGTTTTCAGCTAGGCAGTCCTTCTTCTTGTAGTTGCAGGAATCTAATTTTCTAGGGTTCAGGGTAGCCCTTAAATACTAAATTTAAGGGCGTGTTTAGGTCTGGGGGGTTAGTAGCCAATGGCTACTAGCCCTGAGGGTGGGTACACCCTCTTTGTGCCTCCTCCCAAGGGGAGGGGGACACAATCCTAACCCTATTGGGGGAATCCTCCATCTGCAAGATGGAGGATTTCTAAAAGTTAGAGTCACCTCAGCTCAGGACACCTTAGGGGCTGTCCTGACTGGCCAGTGACTCCTCCTTGTTGCTTTCTTTGTTCCCTCCAGCCTTGCCGCCAAAAGTGGGGGCCGTGGCCGGAGGGGGCGGGCAACTCCACTAAGCTGGAGTGCCCTGCTGGGCTGTGACAAAGGGGTGAGCCTTTGAGGCTCACCGCCAGGTGTTACAGCTCCTGCCTGGGGGAGGTGTTAGCATCTCCACCCAGTGCAGGCTTTGTTACTGGCCTCAGAGTGACAAAGGCACTCTCCCCATGGGGCCAGCAACATGTCTCTAGTGTGGCAGGCTGCTGGAACTAGTCAGCCTTCACAGATAGTCGGTTAAGTTTCAGGGGGCACCTCTAAGGTGCCCTCTGTGGTGTATTTTACAATAAAATGTACACTGGCATCAGTGTGCATTTATTGTGCTGAGAAGTTTGATACCAAACTTCCCAGTTTTCAGTGTAGCCATTATGGTGCTGTGGAGTTCGTGTAAAACAGACTCCCAGACCATATACTCTTATGGCTACCCTGCACTTACAATGTCTAAGGTTTTGCTTAGACACTGTAGGGGCACAGTGCTCATGCACTGGTACCCTCACCTATGGTATAGTGCACCCTGCCTTAGGGCTGTAAGGCCTGCTAGAGGGGTGTCTTACCTATACTGCATAGGCAGTGAGAGGCTGGCATGGCACCCTGAGGGGAGTGCCATGTCGACTTACTCATTTTGTTCTCACCAGCACACACAGGCTTGTAAGCAGTGTGTCTGTGCTGAGTGAGGGGTCTCTAGGGTGGCATAATACATGCTACAGCCCTTAGAGACCTTCCCTGGCATCAGGGCCCTTGGTACCAGAGGTACCAGTTACAAGGGACTTATCTGGATGCCAGGGTGTGCCAATTGTGGAAACAATGGTACATTTTAGGTGAAGGAACACTGGTGCTGGGGCCTGGTTAGCAGGGTCCCAGCACTCTTCTCAGTCAAGTCAGCATCAGTATCAGGCAAAAAGTGGGGGGTAACTGCAACAGGGAGCCATTTCTTTACAAACAGTTTCAATGCTAGATGCATGATCTTCTTTTGCTTTAAACCCTGTATAGTTCCTATAACAAGATGCATGATAATGGGCTTCTACAGCCACTATGTCTCTTCAACAAACTGCTAAGATCTTTGAATCACAATTTGTGGTTGCACACTCTTGAAGCCTTTTGTCAACTCTAAGCTCTGTGGCCTTGATGAATTTCTCATGCGTTGATGTTCCCTTGTAGCTATTGACTTCTGCATACATGTTTGACTTTAATGACGTTCTTCTGTGTAAGCATTTACTCATGCACTCACTCACATTACAGCATCATCACTGACACTTGCTTCAGATTTTCGCTTAATAGTCTGTAAATCTCTCTTCATAGTAAGCAGGCTCCTGCACTTCCTGTGGTAAAATACATGCAGAACCGTGTAGCTTTCCACCTTTTTCGCAGTGTCTAACAGTGGAATGTGATTCCTTACTTGGGTTGCCTCTAACAAAGTTTTCAGTGATGAGTAGTCTTGTGGACTTGCCAGCATAACTTCATGCTGGACATTTGCCCATAAATGAATTATACACTGGGGATTAGAGGGACATGATGTGCTTGTTTTAGTATTCTACATGATAGTGCACGATCATTCACCCCCAGCTCTGGAAAAAGAAATTCATAAAAAAATGTATACATTTTACTTACTGTACTTAATATAATCCTAATTACTATTATAATTATTATCAATTGATATAATCACATTCACTGTAATTGTAGGTTTTATTAATTAAATTCACAATAATAAAAATTATGGAAAAATTCCATTTACATCAAGGTATCTTGGGAGTGGAGTGATAACTCACAAAAGGCAAAGACTTACGACTTGCAATCACATATTTTCCATCTCTAGGCATCCATACCATGCCAATAAATCATATAAGAACCCATCCCCCAAGAGGTACCGATAACATTGTTGGCTCTAGGCCTAATAAGCAATTAAAGCATTTTCTCCAAGATTTTCACCTGTTATGACTGCCACCAGCTGGACAATCAATAGATCTTGACCTTGTCATATAACTCATTGCATTTAAACAGTGTCACCCAGTCTTGAGTACCTACCTTACCTTGCCAAGACCAGTAAGACACTAGTAAAAACTTGTTTTTGACCTATTGCTTTCTATTGTGCAGGGTTTTGTAGTGTTGTAATTAACAAATATTACTAATGTTCTTATCAGTGGTCCTCAATGTATTGAACTTGAAAGATTAGGGGCTGAGTTGGCCTTCATCTTGTGACATGTGGATCACACAGGGATCACTGGTACCATCTTGCTGATTTGTTTGCCTTCCTGTAGGATTGATTCTGTACAAAGATAACAAGAATATCACCCTAAATCCTATTCCCCTTGGATGTATAAGACACAACCACTTGACTGTCTGTTATTTGCCGATATCAACTAACATGAATTAGTACAAACCAGGCTCAATGACATAAACCATAATGGTGGTGAACCCCAACTTTCACTGAATGCCAGCTCACTTGGATTCTCCAAGACACCAACCTCACCCTCAAGGAATACATTTAAAAAAAAACAACAAAAAAACAAAACGATAGGCTGCTACTAGCTATTTCTTCTGAAGAAAGTGAAACAGTTTTTTTTCCAAAAAGTGACATCAGAACTACTGTTCAGGCCCTCTTCCTCTGGAATCTGGATGGTGGTAGTGCCTTGCTCCATGGTCCATTCAGAGCATACTGAGCACCACAGCATGTCTCATGAAGAGCCTTAAGAAATACAATCACATCACCGCCCATCTTCATGGAACTTCATTGGACCCCCTTGCTGGCCTTCACCATCTTCAAATCAAAACGAGTGTCACTATTTACAAAGATATAATTAACAGAACCTTTGCTTATCCTGAAGACAAGCTCACCATCTCTGGTGGTTCACTTCATACAGAAGCCTGGATAACTTCAGACTGGACACTAAGAAGTATAAAAAAGAAAAACTAAACCTGCAGACCTATTCCATTTTTGCACTTTGACTCTGGAACAACATTCTGGTATATGTATCATGTCCTGCCCAACACTGTTCAAATTTAGGTGAAAGTTGACGATGCATCTCTTTAAAGAATACTTGCCCTTAACATCTTCAGCACTTCTCTGACTTTTGGCTAGGTTTACACCATACAAATACCACATTCATACACACATACATACCTGCATGATTCAGATACTGTGCTCTTCAACCTATAAAGCTTTCCCATTTTTTGGGGTGTGGTAAAGAGATGTTCTGAGGAGCAGAAAGAATGCTAATTCTTTCTGGCCACTTCACAGGTTTTTCTGAAAACAAACACAATTTTGCAAATGTTTGTGGTCAAGTATACCTTTAAAAGGTGGTCTAAAACAATTTGTGCAAAATCTGAATGTTAGGTATTGTAAAAAAATAAAAGGAAAAATAGAACATTAATTTTCATGAATATTTTCCGATTAATATATGCCATCCTGTGGGAATTGGTTCAGAGGAATCTGGAGTTCCTAGGCTCCAATTGTGTCTACTGTAGTCCTTTACCCACTGGTGTCATACAGTCACCTCATTATTAGATTTAAACCACATGCCAAATACCCCTTGGCAGTTCTTTCTCAAATCAGTGAGACAGAGCAGACCAAGGCTTATTCAGGGAAGTAGTTTGGGCTACAAACCCAGAACTCACCAGCCATAATACTAAAACTCAATAATGCTACCAATTAATTCAGTGTTTTGACTTTGAAGAAGAAAAAGTACTATAATTAACACAAAGCTAAACACTTAACACAAAATTACAAAGACACAGTGAAAATCAGATCTTTCCAATCCCTCTGGAGCTAATGATCTGTGTAAAAATATCTTTCACGAGGCTACACAATGTAAAATCCCTTGCTGTGGTGTTTGACAGAAAATGCACCATGGGATTTTTATCACTTGTAGAAAGTTCACAAAGCAGAATTTCTTCCCATAGAGTTTAGCATCAGGTCCAAAATGCCAAAGTCTCTTCCTTTTGTGTCTGACCCTCTCCTTAAAGTGGCCCAAAGTTACTTGCAAGCACCATACTAGTCACAGATTTTCACTATTCCATTGTCTCAGCTCTAGTG
This sequence comes from Pleurodeles waltl, assembly GCF_031143425.1. NCBI lineage: Eukaryota > Metazoa > Chordata > Amphibia > Caudata > Salamandridae > Pleurodeles > Pleurodeles waltl. Next base: position 889,143,707 of record NC_090446.1, read on the forward strand.
TGAGTACATGTGATCAGGTCCTCTCAAGCAGCGGGCAGCACAGCTGCAGGGAGTGGCCACGGTTTGAGGCAAGAAGAGCTCCTGATTTTGTTGAACAGTCTTAATGAAACTGTGCACCACACTAAGGTCCCCCTAACTCAGCCACTCTCAGTACCAATTCAGAGTTGTTTCCTTTGGTTCCTGCCCAATCTGTCCCTTGTCTCAATGTCCCAGCATCTCCCCATGCAAAAGGGACCATTGAGCCTGGTTGTGTGTGACTTCACAGAAAACTGATTTCATTAAATACCATTACTGAGAAACCATTTCATATGAATTGTTTATTGAAAATTTGCTAAATGAATAGTATTTACCTTTCATAGAAACCAATTAATAGAATGTCTTTTTGGTCGAACCTGGCTTTTGATTGCTTATGTTTTAAGTGTAAATGCAATGGTTGCACGTCTTACCTTCAGAAACCGTTTGGTTTGAGACATTTATTTCAGTGCTTTACTTCAGGAGACATTATTTCATATTTATATATTTTACATTGTCAAACTATTATTTTAGATGCTTTTAATTCACTGGCCCATCACCACCTGTAAACACCATCTATCACTGACCCCTCACAATCTCTAAACACCATCAATCCCTGCCCCCTAAAAACTCTAACTACACTTAACCAACACTCATCCCTGAAGCCTAAAAACCCTTTTTACCCCAAACTTCCACCATCCACGAGTCATAAAATCACTCACTTCCCTAACTCCACCTATTCCTGAACCCTGAAATCCCTCTCTAAACCTGAACCCCACCCATCCCATACCCCTTCAAACGTCTCAGCCTACCCAACCTCATCCATCCCTGAACCCTAAAAAGCCCTCACCGCCCTTAAACACCAGCCAGCATGACACATAAGAAGTCCTCATCACCCTCAACTACTCAGCCCTAAACCCTAAAAACCCCTTTCTACATCTAAACTCCACCCATCCCTGAATCCTTAAAACCCCTTACCACTCTAAACTTCACCCCATCCTGAACCCTAAAAACCTTTCACCACCCCAGCCTCTACACATAACTGAACCTTAAAAACCCAAACCAGACCTAAACTCTTCCCATCCATGAAGCCTAAAACCCATCAACACCCTTACACTCCACCCGTCCCTAAAACCTAAAAACACCTCACACACCTAAACACCACTCATCCGTAAACTCTAAAAAACCCTTACTAGCACTACACTTCACCCACACTCTATAATTGTATAAACCATGTGGCCATATTAGAAAAGATCCTAAAGAACAGCCTGGTGTTCTCACAAGCACTTCACTGTGGTTTGATCATCATACCACACTGACTCACTCCAACCTTTTGTTATGCTCAGTTATTCTTTACCATGCTACTATATACTATGCAATAAAATGAAATTATAGTATGGTATATTTTGTTTCACTGTCGCTGTTTTTAGCTCCTAAATGTTTGTCACGTGTGCTATGCTATGTATGCTGCATCCTAGTATGTCATGCTATGTGTTATTTTGTTCTGCTGTCTTCTGTGATGGTATTTTATATGGTAGTATATGTTACGTCGTGCTTTGTGGGATTTCCACTCCATCACATTACTTGAGGTCCAGAGCACATTCAGGCCTTGGCCTCTTTGCTTAAACTATCACGTTTTCCATTACTGGCAACCATTGGGACGCTATCACTTCATTTATCGCGGGTGAGACGGCCACTAGGTGGCGCCGATACCTAATGTTGGCGTCCTGGGCTGTTCGAAGCGCGCATGTAAAATACTGAGTGCAGAGAAACTCAGGCGTGGAGAAGGGATCATCTTCACTGCATTTTCCAGGGGTGTATATGAACCGTGTTATTGTGTCAACGTATTTGACGTTTAAAACCTGCAATAAACAGATTTGAAAACAGACGAAAACCCCCTCTGGCAAATTACAGTGTCCAATGGCATCTACACAAATGGAAGGGGCACTCTCGGGTTTAGAAACAGGGAAGGGAGAAAACGCGAATACGAGAATGTTTTTCATCAGCCATTTGCTTGTAATACGCCGCGGTAGTGGAATAAGCGATTTTGCTTCAGAATTACAGCCGGCAGCTCCACCTTTTATCTGCCACGGGAAGTGCATTGCCGCTTAAGCTGGCACTGTAAATCACGGTTGTCTGCCTCGGCTTCAAGGACTGCAAATCTGTTTTTTTTCCTCACACTTTCTTCGTCCTTTTTTGCTCATCGTTTTCGAGGAAGGTAAGCGGGTACAGGCGGGTAGTAGTTAAGCTGCCCAATAAACCAAACAAAAAAAATAGACAGACCGAACAATAACTAGGTAAGATTGATAGGTAGATAGATAGATAGATAGATAGATAGATAGATAGATAGATAGATAGATAGATAGATAGATAGATAGATAGATCGATAGATCGATCGATCATGGGCTGGGGTCAGAGAAGTGACTAAAAACAAATAATTCGGCAACATTTTGGGGTGTTATGCTTACCAGTAAATGCCTATAAAACATTAAAGAAAATAAACACAAGTTAAAGTAATCATGGGGAAAACTGTCTCTTTATGTTTTGAAAGCTCAGTTGCTTACTGTGATCACTGCCGATGTCTGTGGGTAAACAATTACAGAACGGAATCCTGGCTCGCGCAGTGGGGAATGGTGACTTGTATGTTGATAGTGCTATCAGGTCCCAGCATGCAACAGAAAGCACTGTGAGTATGCAAGGGATTATTTTGAAATGATATCACAGACAGTGTGAGATTGTGCTGCAAAATGTGCAAAAGATGTACTGGCTTAAGATAAAACAAGTTAAAAATACATATTCAGACTGTAGCAACTACAAGCCTTATTCCAAATTTGCAATTAGAAGGACTCTCTTTAGAACTCAGCCCTTACATTAGGTCACAAAAACAGAGTCAACGTGGGCTATAGGTCAGTTTGGCAGTGTTAGGGCGGCAGATCTGACAGGGTAGCACGTGGGCCGGTTTTTGGCTGTTTGCTTGTTTGTTGGTCTGGTTTTTACTGTTGATTTCACTGATATAATCACAAATAATTCATGCAGAAAGCACAAATACATGCAGTCTCCCATTCTCTGCAAACATTCTATGGCAAGTTCAAAACGGTCCTGATTTGTAGACTGTGGGCCACTTTTTAGCTATGTGATTCGTTAATGAGGACCAGTTATATTTTGGTGTCCGGGCCAATTTTCTGTCCCAGTCCCACCCTGCTCAGAAAGAATAAATATTTGTCAGCATGAACATTCAGATGCCTTGATCAATTCAAATAATTTTGGCCTCCAATCAGTATTAATATTTGCTGAATAACCAATTGCATACATTTACATGTTTTAAGGTAGCAGAAACCCTGGCGAAGGATTGCCTGTTCCATATAGGAGACCCCATCCTTTCACGAAGGGGCATCTCAAGGTCCACATTAACCCTGGAGGAGTATTTGTTTTTTAAGAAAAGGTAGGGAGGCTGTGTTTATAAAATTAAAATATTGGTCATGTTGTTTTCAATAGATCACTCCCAATTTGACCACTATGATAGACAGATTGTTAGATATAGGACTAGAAACCCAGCTGTGCTTGCACTGAGATTGCTTTGCAAAGGGAACTATGTTATGTGCTACGCAAGTTCAGTACAATATAGTTTTTCTACATTGCAAGCCAGGTTGTGTAGTCTATGCTATGGTACATAACACCTAAGTCACTTTTAATAGCCTGTTATATAAAGCTAAACACAGTGTGTAGCACTGAATATGATACCTGCTGAGTGGGGAGGGGCAATGAGTCATAAGAGGCAATGCTTCAGATCGGTCATACAACAGTAATAAATATCATATATACGCTGCACGTTTGCATATATGGCTTATTCCATGACGTTTTCATTGTTGGTTTGTTTTAACAAATGCTACTTTGCCAAAACCAGGATACAAGGAGTTAAGTGTGTATACTAAGGTAAAAGAAAACATAAGAATTCACCTGGCTGTAAAGAGAGTAGTTTCTCTGTGTATAGTATTTGTTACACTCAGTCTGTGAGGTTTATAGTTATTTATGGTAATAAGACCTTATTCTTGCAATCAGTGATGTAATTTGAGATGGCATCAGTGATGGCCTCAATGGTGCCATTTAACATATCAAGAGTGATGTAATATGTGAGGTAATAAACATTACCATAACTAACTATATCATCACTTTAATATTTGTTTTTTTTCAGTGAAATTCTATTTTTTGTTTTCAATCAAAGCTAAGGCCATGTTTCCACACCTTTAACTTCAGTTTAACTTTTGTTTTTCAGTGGTTTTATTTTTTTTTAAATACAATTTTAGTATCTGTCTGAGGATTGCAGGGTGGGCAACTACTGTGTTGCAAAACCTTTGCCTGTGTGCACTGAGCTGAGTGAACAAACTCTGTGCCTAATCCTTAACCGGCAATCAACACTACCCCTTCTTCATAACACCAGTAGCTGCGCGAAAAAGGTATTTTATGCACTGCTTTGCCAATGGATATTCATTTTTTTTATTTTGCTTTTCGTTTTTTTGCAAGTTTTCTTCGTTATAATGGAAAGTGTTTTTTTAAACAATGTTAAGCTCTTTTTTATTTACAATTCTTTTGTACTTTTTTTCTGATTCTGTCTTAAGTGGATCTCCAATGTTTTGGTGGAAACTCTCCTGATAGTCTCCTTTGAAAAGACCATCTTGTGACATTCCTTGCAGTATGTCATAAAATAATTCATATTTAAGTTTTCCTCCTCCTGTTGGCATACACCAATAGGGGCTGATTTTAATTTTTCTTCGCCACTTGCATGTTCTCTCTCAAACTCAACCCTGGCAGTCTCACTGGGATGCATCAATCTTAGGTGCATCCACATTCCAGATATACCCAGGAGTTGTTCCCAGGGCAACCACAGTGAAGTTCTTGATTGCATTGTGCGCATATAATGGCATTGATCTTCTTTTGCCCTGGTGTTAAAACTTACTTTTTCTTGGGCATAGTTGATGGTGGTCCCTTGAACGTCGGAGGCACCACAATTACTTCCTCATGCTGGGAAACTAATTTTAACTTATTCCCAGTTGCACTGGTTGATGACTGCTTCTCCCCAATTTCACTAGATGCTATGCTGGATTTCATGTTCCTCTGTAAAAGACAATGGCAAATGGTATTTAGGACATTTCTTCCTCTTTATTTCTGTAGTCTGTGGGCTTATTTACCGAATAGTGTTGTCTGTGTGACCAATTAAAGGGCTGCTTTATTTTTATTATTTTTGTTTCTTTTTGGTGTCTTCTGGGTCCCTCGGTACTTTTACGGGGCCCATAAATCCAATGAGAGAGTGTTGCGTCACACTTGAAAGCCTTTACTTCCTTTTCCAGGTCCTGTGGATGTTTTTTAAAAAGTTAAGGGGGTTATTTTATTTTCGGAGCTAGGGATTTCTTCACAGGCATAAATAAGCAAGCTCTCTTGTAGGTTTTAGTAAAATGTCTGCGACTTTAGGTGTTGCAGTGCAGCTGTACTTGAAAATGTTATTGCAGTAGTTGCAGCGCGCAGTAAAAACATTTGATTGGTTGAAATGACTGTTGTGAAACATTTTGAGGAAGTTCCCACCTCTTTACCCTCATTGCGGATTTGCAGTTACTAAAGCCAAAGCTAAACATAACTTCTCTTTAACCATTTTTTTCAGTTATTTTTTTATATTGTCATAATCTGCATGCAACAGTTCCCTGCACCCTACCAACATGAACATCAATTCAAGAAAATGCCTTCGGAGGGGACATCAAATGCCATTTAACCTTTACTTTCAATCACACATGCATGCTTACCATACACACACATCTACACACTTGTTCTTAAATAAACACACTCTGACCCACAAGCGTGCGCACAACATACACTTCAAACCATTTTTTACTAATCTCAGCTGCCAGGGAGGGTGATATTCCAGCAAACTGTAATTCATTCTTTATTACATTATAATAACATATTATTCACTATTAGAGGAACAAAGAATTGACAAAAAGAAAGGAAAGTGTGGCTGCCCTTGTGTGCCTTTCACTGATTTTGCCTCCTCTGAGGCCAGGGGTCATAATGGCAGTACCGGGGGTCGCAAGAGGGAAGCCAGGGGTCGCGGCTGCGACCCCTGGTGACCGCTAAATGACGGCCATGCCTACCAACGATGAACAGCCAGCCCCAAATAGACATGACCTTGAGCTGTGCACACTAAAGGTTGGCCAAAGGGACTAATCTGTGGCCAGGACCTGCACCAAACTTTCTGCAGGTGGTTCATGTGTGCTGCTTGGACTTTTGGCAGTGCACATCAGAGATGTCCCACAGCACTTTGCTTTTGGCCAGATCTCCCGACCAGTGCTCTTAAGGAGGTCAACCCCCTTTGGACATGAACTTCTGCAATACACAGTAGGGGTTGGCCATGGGCAGTCAGTCCCTGCATCCAGCTTGCGAGTTGTGGCCAACCCCCCCTATGCAAGCCCTTTAGGTGTGTGTGAAGTAGGGCCTGGCTGCTGGGCCTGATTACATTGCGGGCTTGGCTGTGCGCACAGAGGTAGACAGCAAGGACTACACTGCAGCCATGCCCTGCTCACAACCCACCGCATGGGGCCAATGCTGACTAGTAAAAAGTAGTGCACTGGATCCTTTTTTTGTCTTTTTAGTAAAACTCCTAAATCCTGTGCTGCGAACACAAACCCTAGAGCCCACAGGGAGTCTAGGATCAGCAAACCCAGCATAGTGTTTGAGAATCCCAAAATAAAAATATTTTCATAAACGTTTATTTAATTGCCTGGAGGTGGTCCCTTTGAGTCCTTCGCCTGGACCAAGGGTCTGGGTAGGCTTATCTTGCCCCCACATGTCTTTTTTCCATCTTTTTGTTTTCCACCAATATGAGTGCTCTGTGCAGCATGTTGGCTGTAGCAAGCCACAACACAAATCTGTGAGAGCCCGGTGGATTTGTGAATCCACAGTCAGATTCGTGAATCCACAATGCACGACTGAGAAAAAGCTCCCTTGTCCAATGGTGTGCTTAATTTTTCTTAATTGAGTTCTCAAATCCTTGGTGGATCTGCAAATTAACAATACAGATATCCCTAAAATGTAACTTCTTCACATCCAGACCGGACCACTTTTTAAAAGTCTAATTTCTTGAAAAATACTGAAAGGAATTACACCAAATCATGCAAAGGCACTTTCTGTATATAGTTCTGTGTACATGACAAGTTTGGCGTAATACTGTGCAGCTATTTTTCTGTATTGGAGAGCAAAGAATCCTACTGGAGTTAAAAATGTGACATCACTTTTGGGACTTTCTTGAGCCTTCACTTAAAGGATCTACACAAAACCTGCCATGTAGAATCCAAACTGGATGTACTTTATTTTGGAAAGCTTTGAGCAGATTCATTGAATGGCACCATCAACATTTTTTTTTACTGGTAACTCTAAACTAATCATAACTACGGAGGTTCCATAAAGTTCAGTGTAAAACACAGTTGGAGTGCAGATAATGGTTGCGCATCATAACAGAAAATAACCTGGAATTCTCAAGTTAGAACCATAATTCGTAACTCACACAACAGCCATGCATATCATAACTTGCAGACCAAATGTAATACCCATGACCCTTGATTTGAGAAAAACACAATTACAAATCTTGTATATAGTTTGAATGTTACATTACAAATCATCTTGCCCTGACCACTATGGAAAAGACGGCAATAAATGTATTGTTAGTTGTGTGTTGTGCATGTCTTGTTATTTACTAATCAAAAATTACTTTTGATTTTAACAATTTACATTTCAGAGTTTTGCTCAAATACCACGTGCAACCACTTCTTGCTCCCAACAAGAAGTGGACAACCAAACCTCCCGGTGCACTGCCCTTGGTCTGCATTGTGGGAGTTGGCCACAGGGCCTCATTTCTGACCAGGCCCTATCCCTAAACTGCCACAGTTGGCCAGACTCCACTGAGCATGGCCTTTACCCATGTTCCGCAGTGCTTGCCGCAGAGTCTTAAAATGCAGCTGTGCGCTGTGCCCAACCCTAACGTCCAATGTGCATCCAGGGATGGGCACAGGGCCCCGGCTTTTGCCAGATCCTGTTTCTTTTATTTTAAAAAAAAAAAAAAATGCTAAGGGGGTTGCGAGCCCAGTGTTGGGTCTGCGCCCCTCGCGGCATGTCCATCATAGGTCTAAAGCTTTTCCCAAGGGTTTGGGGACCACTGATCCGAGTTTGCAGACCTTGGAGTATCATTCTAGAAACTGCACACTCCAATCTCAAGGTTTATAAACCTTGCGTGAAAATCTGTATTTTTTTTAACAATGGTGAGGGCATCGTCAGGCCACACGTCGTAGCCTGGAGTTCATGGGATGACTCATTATTTTTCAGCATGCATGAGCCAAGTCCCTGCAGCCTGTAATTGCAGCTGTAGCATTTTATCTCGGTTGCAGCAACCAATTCAGAGAGCTTGGGCCAATGAACGCTGCTTTGGGTTTGCGGATTGAAAATGAATAACGCAAAAGAAGTCCCTCACCCAAGCGGATTGACTTATATTTTACCCAGGTTCATAGCCATTCGGGTATTAAAGGTCAAATTAGATCTTTCTTAAATTGTTTGATTAGAACATTTTAAAAGGCTTAATTTGAGGAAACTGCTTCTCAAATACTGTTTCTTGAAAATCGAATGGATTTTCCATGAAACCAGGCAAAGGCACTTCCTTGAGAAAAATTCTACTTTCATGCCAAGTTTGTATACTTCCAGTTAACGTTTTTATCTGTTGCTCTTTCAACAATTTCCAACTGGAAATTTAATGGTTTGGAAATGTCACTTTCCCAAAGCCCATACTCACACAACAGCTATGCCAGCCATAGCTCGCACGTCAAATGTAGTGCCTATGACCTCACAATAATTATACCACACAGTAACAGCAGCTAAAAGCACAACCTAATTAAATAACACATACTCAAACCAATAAATAATACGACATTCATAGTTATCTCTTTCATAATTTTAAAGGTAAAGTGATATGTAATCTCATCTGTATAATTATTTAAGTTATTTATAATTCCATATGTAACATCAAGGGTGAGGTCATGAGCATTGTTCATGGTTTGCATGCCTGTTGCGTGCAAGTTGTGGATGATGGAGTTTAGCATAACTTGCAAAGTTTGCCTTTTCAGTTTCCATTGGTAATCATAACTGTACTATATTTGAGATTTATTTTTAACATACTTTGAGGTGTTAGAACGAAAGTACACACATACTACTTGCTCCTCAGGTTGTGTTTCCTCAGGGAAGCTAGTGCCACTCACAGCTCAATAAATAAAAATACTCTTGGGCAATCGAGGAAACGGGAGAGTCTGGCAAATGAGGGGAAAACAATTGTAATGCATGGGAAAACGTGTTACATTATGACTGAAGAAGTCTGTAGAAGTGATTAGCGTATGAATCGCTCTGCAAAATGCCACATGCAACAGAGGCTTTTAAAAGTGACTCCAACAGACTGTGAGGTGTTGAGAGTAGTTAGGACGGCAGTGAGCGAGGCGGTGGAGAAGGTGACAGTGCGGTCACGTAACCATTCCACCCTTTGCTGAATATGGTAAGGGGCCCCTGAGTCTCCCATATCTCACAGATATTCATTGGCCTTCTGCTGCGTTGTCTCTGTGTGATGGTGGTTACCTTTAAGGGGTAGCGACGGAACTATAGCAGTTATTTTTATAGGGGGTACCTAGATTTGTGTTGCCATTGCTTGTTCAGGGGAGGAGATATTCGTTGTATGCTGTTACATTTTCAGGATCACTATAATTTGTGTTTGCTTTTTTACAGGCAAACAGGGGTGGCTTCTCCGCTATAGCGGAGGAGCGTCACCCCCGCCAGCAGCAGCTGCAAACCTTTAAAAATAAAACAATAGTAAACCATTTTAAAGGGGCGGAGCCATGGGGGGATAGCAGCCATGTAGGGGAGTGCTCAACACTCCCCTCAGTGTGCATGTATGTTTGTCCAGCCATCTCGGGCGGCCAAACACACATGCATTCTGGGCTCTCTTCAGCCCAGCTCTATGTTGCTGGGTGGCGAGAGAGCAGGCAGAGACTTCCAGTCTGCCTTGAAGCACACAGCCAGGGTGCTCCAGCCAATCGTAACGCTGCTCCTAGCAGTAACAAGATTGGCCGCAAAGCAGGCTGGGGGACTGTGCCTGCAGTGCAGCAGAGAGCGGCAGTGTGGCTGTGCAGTCAAGGTAAGATTTTTTTTAATTTTTATTTTTAATTTTTGTTTTGTTCCCCTGCCCCATCCCACCACTTTTCTCCATCGTCATCGTCAACTGTAGGCAAAGTTACATTTTTGGGTCCCACATGCCTTACTCTGGGATGGTCTAGATTTCTAGAGATCATGACCAGTATCATTTGAAGAGGCAGCTGTGTTTTAGATGGATAATGATTTTTGCATAGAACACATTTGTTTTTTATGGGGCAGTCGATGTGCAGGAGGAGACCATATACAGAGTGAGCAATGCTTTTAAGTCATTTTGCTTTGAAACAAGCTGTTAATTTTAGGTCTGGATTTAGCTATGACCTTTTGATTTTACAGGATATGTTTATTTATGACATACCTGCAAGGACTTCTTTATCCAGTGTCCTGCCATAGAGTCATTTACACTTTGCTTCCTTCCACCACAGCATGAGGCAGTAGGTCAATCCACTTTTGAGAGGAACAGCATTACCCTGAAACACAATGGCCTAACATTACCCTGAAACACAGTGGCCTCACCTACACAGAAGGTAGTCCCTGTGGGGCCAGAGACTTATGAGACGTTTTGTGCTTTTCCTAAAAAAATGAAAATCATATTTTTTGACAAAGCTAATAGATCTCGCATAGAGAAAAACATTGGTGTTGCCAATGCTTATTAAATAGAGCGGTTACCAGCTATCCTTTGACACGAAGACACAATTTCTAGGGCATGAGGTTTTCTCTAGCAACCTAATGCATTTTGGAGTCTTGGTTCATATCAACTGAACCAAGTGAAACAACTGGTGGCCAGGATCATGGAGTGGGCGTCCTTGCTTTTGAATATACCAATTTATTGTGCATAGAGCAGCAGGGGGTAGCTACAAATGGTACAGCGGGTGCAGTGGCACCGGGACCTAGGGGCCTTTTAGGGTCCACTGGACCTTAATTATGGATATAGCTTATAACCTAAGCACCGCGCAATGGGCCTATTTTTCCGATCGCACCCTTGACCCGCCACTGTAGAGCAGCGATAGTGTATTTGTATATATATAGGCCCATATTTATACTTTTTGACGCTAAACTGCGCTAACGCAGTTTAGCGTCAAAAAGTTTTGCGCCGGCTAACGCCATTCTGAAGCGCCATGCGGGCGCCGTATTTATTGAATGGCGTTAGCCGGCGCAAGCAGACCGGCGCTGCCTGGTGTGCGCGAGAAAAACCACGTACACCAGGCAGCGCCGGCGTAGGGGGAAAATGGCGCATGGGCGTCTTAAAATGGGGCAAGTCAGGTTACGTCGAAAAAATCGTCGTAACCCGACTTGCGCCATTTATTTTCGACGCCCATCCCCCATCAACATGACTCCTATCATTGTAAAGATAGGAGTCATGCCCCCTTGCCCAATGGCCATGCCCAGGGGACTTCTGTCCCCTGGGCATGGTCATTGGGCATAGTGGCATGTAGGGGGGCACAAATCAGGCCCCCCTATGCCAAAAAAAATTATTAAAAAAAAATAAAAAAATACTTACCTGAATGTCCCTGGGGTGGGTCCCTCCAGCCTTGGGTGTCCTCCTGGGGTGGGCAAGGGTGGCAGGGGGGGTCCCTGGGGGCAGGGGAGGGCACTCTGGGCTCATTTTGAGCCCACTTGTCCCTTAACGCCATGCCTGACCCAGGCGTTAAAAAGCGGCGCAAATGCGCCGTTTTTAGCCACGCCCACTCCCGGGCGTCTCTTTTGCCCGGGAGTATAAATACCACGTAAAGGCCTGGGAGTCATTTTTTAGACGGGAACGCCTCCCTTGCATATCATTAACGCAAGGAAGGGGTTCACGCTAAAAAATGACGCACATTCCGGGAACTTTGGCGCTATTCGCCTCTAACGCCATAGTATAAATATGGCGTTAGTTGGCGTTAGTTTAGCGTCGAATTTGCGTCGAAAAAAACGACGCAAATTCGGCGCAAACGGAGTATAAATACGGCCCATAGTGTCTTTTTCCAGGGAAGAGTGGCGTCTGGGCAGAATTTCTGATTTTAATCCGGTTGCATTGTATTCGGCGGATCGCTGGTTGTGCAAGGAGCTAGCTGGTTTCTTAAGGGGCCTGGGGGCGCGTGAGAAGAGTGCGAGGGTTCTCAGAGGGTGCGGTTCAGCCGTGTCACCGCAGGGGCAGTGGTGCGTCGGTGACGAGGGTAGCAGAGGGACCTCAGTTGTGAGAATCAGGGAGTTACGCTAGAAGAGATGGCGTGGGGAAAGCAAGGTGCAGAGAGGGCGTGGCCTTTGGTAAGATGGGTGGTGTGAGTGATGCCTGAAGCTGAGCAGTAGTGGAGTAAATGGCGGGTATGGCTGAAAGAAGCCCCGGACGGAGAGGGGCAGCCGTGATTTGTAAATGCGAAAGGTTGCCTGACTTTAAGAAAGAAACTGAAAACTTGATTTTCGAACAAACAATAAACCCTTGTTTCCGCGACGTCAGACCTCCTGTTTTTTACTTGGGTCCATAGCGCCTAGAGATCGCATTCTGGGCGCGTATGTACTGCTCTGCAAAATTCACATAGAACAGAGGCATTTAAAAAGTGACCCCCCAACTGACTGAGGGGTGGTGAGTAGATAGGTCGGCGGCGAGCGGGGCTGTGGAGGTGGCGACAAAGACCGGGGCGGCGTTGAGAGAGATTTGGCATCGGCAAGAGGGGCTGTGGCGTGACGCAATCCTTGCACCCACTGCCGAATATCATGCTCCAAGGGACCGACGAGTATCTCACCCATATTCACTGGCCCTGTGCTGTGTGGGTGCACCCTGAAGGTTTGCCCCCTCCCTCATCTCCCACCCTCCTGCCCCCGTGCTGCATGGGCCTGCGTTAACCCCCTAGGCTGTGGAAATGTTGCTGGTCTCTGGGGTGTGTGGGAGGCCGTCAAATTGGTGTTGGTTTCTTTTTTTTTTTTTTGGGGTGGGGAGGTGTGCTGTTTTGATGGGGACGGTGATAGACCTGATAGATAATTTTAGACTTCTGACAACTCGGGCAGAACCAGGGTAGATCCGCGGGCACTTGCGCATGCGGCGGGCAGAGGGTGCAGGTTGATCTAAGAAGAGGCTTCGAGCTTTGGAGAGGGCAGTAAGAGAAACTGTAGCGCTGTGGGGCGGCTGTGGGTTTGCTGGGAGCATTAGTGGCAGGGGTTGGCAGGGTGAGGGGAGAACTTGGGGTTCGGTATGGGGGGAGACGCTGGGGGTAGAAGATGAGGAGGGCGCCAGTAGTGGAAACTGGGAGCGGTCGTTTGGGAGCAGGGATACATGAGGTGGAGAGGTGGGGGGGTGGGGTGGGGGAGAAGGGGAAGGCTGGGGGTGTGAAGAGAGACGGAATGAGCTAGTGCTGCGTTTGAGAGAGCATGGGACAGGTAAAGGGTGCCATGATGAGAGCGCCTAGATCCAATGAGTGACACACGAGCGGAGCACAAGCCATGTGACGGGGCATGGTTGTGTTGGTGGGACAAGCTCGGAAAGAGAGGGTGTAAGTGTTGAGAGGAGGCGTCGGTTGGGGCGAGTTAGGGGGGTCGGTGGGCAGCTGAGGCAGGAGAGTCAGAGTGCTGTGGAGGGAGAGCGGTGACAGACGAGCGGGTCACACACTTTGGACGCGGCTGCAGCGGGGACGGGAGAGGGGCCGTGTTGGTGGAAGGGGCTGGAGCTGCGGAGGAAGACACTGGAGAGCGGTGTGGTGGGAGAGGCCGGCTCGACGCTCCGCCCCCTCTCCTTCCCAGCTCTCAGTGCAGTCAGTGTGAGGCTGGCAGTCTGAGCTCTGCATCCTGAGCACCGCACCGAGCCCGGGAGGAGGCTGAGGCGGGCGCCAAGGACCCCCCTCGCGCGCTCCGCTCAGGACCCTCTGCCCCGGGCAGGACGCCGCTGGTTGGATCGTGAGCTGTCCGTGGATGTGAGAGGAGCCGAGATGGGAAGGTCCGGGGAGGAGAGAGGAGGCGGCAGCCCGGGAGCACAGGGGCTCGGAGCCCCACGAGGTGAGGGCATGGCTCGAGGAGCCCCTCCCTAGGACGAGGGCACCGATCTTAGGGTCGTAGGGCTTGATAAATATGGACTCCCTCCCTCCAGGTGAGCGCATGGAGCCCGGCAGAGAGAGCAAAGCGCCGGAGGGGAGGTCTGCAACCCCCGCATTCGAAGCATGGAAGCTCCCCACTTCCACCTAAAGACATGGGTCGCGGAGACCCCCGGCGTGAGGGTACTGACCCTAGCGGTCGTGAAACTCGGGGCTGTGGACCCCCAGGTGAAGGCATGGAGCCCCTCAGCGGGAGCCGACAGCTGGCGGGGGCGCGGAACCGCTTGGTTGTGGGAGTGCAACTGTGAATCCCTCCCTGCGGGGAAGAGAGCGGGGCAGGCTGCGGACCGTGCAGCTATGCGGGGAGAGGGTATGGAGTCCGACCCACGGGGCTTGAGTAACGGGTCAGGACCCCCGACTGCCCCCACCCCACACACCTAGCCGGGTGGTAATGAAGTGCTGCGGTTTGGATGCTTGTGAAGGGGGTGTGCGGCCCCTCGAAAGGTGCGGGGACTAAGCAGCTGGGTGGGTTGGTCGTTTAAATTCAGGGATAACCAGGTCCGGGGACCGACCGACGGGTGGGGGATATTACACCTCGGTATGCCTGGGGTTCGAGGTGAGGAGGCTCGGAGCCCAGGAAGAGAAGCGCCTGCAAACCCGCTTGAGGCACCTTACGGTAGCGCCAATGCAGAATTGGTCTGTAGGAGTCCGTCAGAAGCCGCCGGACGTTGAACTGGAGCGTGGCTTGCGGTTTGCAATAATTTTCTTTCCTCCTGTGCCTTCGCACACCACTCCCGAAGAGTCCGGTCTTTAAGGAGAGTTCGCCCAATTCTGTCTCGTACGCCGGATACGAATTGGCCACCCAACCCCGACCTGCCACCCTCAATCCTATCCACATTTACCTCTGAAAAATATCTACGACACCCCCCCCCCCCCAAAAAAAAAAAATATCCGCATGGATCCGACGTGGTTTTACTACATACCTGCGACATGCACTCCCTCCCCCTCCTGTATAGAGCGATTCTAATCTTCACAACAGTGATGCCACATGAAAACGAGCCCTGTTCACCAACCTCTTCCCCTCCCCCTATACCCAAGAGACGGGTGAGAGTATGTCGGTCACCCCCGCCCCCCACTAGCTCAGGGAACCTTGTTGGTCGGTCTTGGGGTGCCCCCCCCCCCCCCATTAATCCATCCATGGCCATATGGGGTCCGAGCACGACTATGCTCCCTCCCGTGGAAATACACAATTTGGGGAGTGCCCCGGAGCGCTTCTCACTGCATTACACGGCACCAAGCTGGATGCTGCGGGGAGTGACTGGCGTGAGCACTCTGAGAATAATGCCAGTGAGTTTATTCTCTTATCAATGGGGTTTAAAGTCGAAGGCTGAGCTTGTATCTAGTGCTGCACGAGCTCATCAAAAATGATGTGCTATATGCAGTAGTTCAGGAGTAACTACCATCGACCATTGCTGCCGAGGAACTGTGCGCGCGCCTTGTACACCTCACGCGGCACACGATCTATGTGCGCTCTCGGTGTGTTTCGGGAACCAGTAGCGTAGCCAGTGTGTCATAGGCTCTAGTGCCAGGAAGAAAATGCCCCGGCCTGGCTGCTGTTTGAATGATAAAATACAGCAAATATCTGGGTTCGGTTCGCCCGTCAGCCTGCTGGGCTCAGGTTCCACTGCACCTGCTGCACCATTGGATGGTGTGCCTCTTCCAGGAATTAGGTTTAACTGTTGATGTACATGTAGTTGGTACTTTTAAGGTGTTGTACCTATCCGTGTCCTTGCAACACTAGGTATATGTTTGCAGCGCTATACAGAAGGATAGGAGTGCCTGCCTGTTGCATAACCGCGTAAAGCGTCCCATAGCACCCATGAGCACGTACACAGTACTAGTGCTCAGTCAGCCCAGGCCAACTAACGTCACAGCTCGACCATCGCTCATTTCTCTCTTCATGGAGGTTTGGGGGGTGGGTCGGGGTCGGGTCTGTCCTCTTTCCACCCCTCGTGAGGAGTCATGTCTGGAGTGCTTTGAAAAGCATGCACGGGGGGCTGGCTGGTGTTACTGGTGGTCCGAGCTAACCTCGTATCTGAGGCAAGCCGCATTGACTTCCTCGTGGGGTAGAGGGGGTCATCCCCAATTTTCCCACGCTGTACTCCACCTCCTGCTAGGACCTCCCCCCCCCCCCCCCCCCCCCCCCCCTCTGCAGGTGGACAGCCCCGCTGCCCCTAGGGGTGAAGAGGGCGTGGACGGGGTTCCATTCTGCATTATTTCATGCACATTCTGCTTTCACTTTTTAATTCCCGCAGACTGCATTTCCTATTTGTTCTGGAAGTGCGTGATAGCCGCTTGCGCCCCATTTATTCCAGTTTCCCCATCTGTGAGGGAGCTCTTTATTTTCTGCCCTCTGTGGTGGGAGTTCCCCCTTTAAACAGTGGTTTCCTTGGGCGACTAGGGGCAGTTCTGTTCCTTTCTGGGCTCTGACGCTTCTCCCCCCTATGCTCTGCCTGCTGTGGTGGGAGACCGCAGTGTATCTCGCGCTCTGGCTTCCCGGCTATGGCGCTTCCCGTCTCGTGAAGAGCTCATCATCCCCCAGGTGCCGTGGGTTCCTCAGCTGTGGCACTTACCGTCCCGTAAGGTGTCTCTTGTGGGTGGGGATCACATTATTTCACACACTGAGGGCTCCCAGCTGTGGCATTTCCCATTCCCTATTCTCTCCCTGCTCCGGGTAAGGAGCACATTATTTCCCACAGTATGTGGACTCCTCAGCTGTGGCACTGCTCATTCTATATTCTCTCCCTGCTGTATGTGGGGAGCTCACTATTTCCCACATGCTGTGGATTTCCCAGCTGTGGCATTTCCCATTCCATGAACTCTGTGGCTGAAAACCACATTATTCCACAATCTGAGAGCTCCCTGCTAGGGAACTTCCCATTTCCTATTCTCTGTCTGCTGTGGGCGAAGAGGTCATTTTGTGCCACAGTCTGTGGTTTCTTCGGCTGTGGCGCTTCTCATTCTATATTGAGACCATAAACGCTGCTGGTGTGTCTGGAGACCGCATTATTTCACACACTCTAGGTGGCTCCCGGCCCTGGCACTTCCCATTTCTTTCTGTTTGCCTGCTAATTTTTCCCAACACGCTGCGATTCCCTAAATGCGGCTCTTCCCTTGCCTCTGCCTCTTGCCTAGGACTCCTCATTGCCCACACTGTGGGTTTCCAAGCTTCCTAGTGGTGGGGCAGCACCTTGGTGTCCATAACTCTGCTGAGGGGGCCTCATTTCCGGTCCTAAGTGTTCCTGGTTTCCATTACTCAGAGTCCATTGTTTTGCTTCAGTGCCTCTTATTTCCTGTCCCCAGTGCCCCCCCCCCCCCCCTTCCCAGTGTAGTATTTCCCTCTCTGAGCTCCAAGGATGCTGGAGTGTTTGGTGGGGGCTCGAAGGGTGTGGTGGGTGAGGAAGGTAAGTGAGAGGCCCGTATCTCTTACATACATGGCGTGGGAAGGGGCTCGGCCCCTTGTTTTGCAACAACTCTGTGGCGCAGACGAGTTTCCTCACTTCCACTGCTCTCTCTATGCTGCGCCCGTGTTATGAGGAGCGCGAGGATCTTGCCCCTCTATTTCCAGCCCCTCGTGTGACCCCGCTGCCCCATCCTTATTCGGGAGTACGGACCCTCCCTGGCAGGTTGTATGTGGGCGTCGGTCGAGCAGTGGCTAGCTGCTGCCCACGGGTGCAATGCCTACCTCCTACAGGGTGTTCCTGGGCATGGCATTCCAGTAAGTCAATCCATCGCTTAAGCGCCAAGAGATGCACCATTCCCTGTCGTGCGCCTCGCAGCTGATCCTCTGATGTATGTCCACGGTGCCTTGCATTATGAGGGGCATTCCTTGAAATGATTGCCTTCCAGTGGTTGATGGGCGAGTCGTAAAAAAAAGGGGGTGCGTCGCTTTACCCTGGTAATGTTGTGCCATCGAGTATGTAAAGATGGGCTGATGAGGATGTATGTGAGCGGAAACCTGAGGGTTTCTGTTGGGCCATAAGGATCGAGAGATGTAATTTGGGGTGCTTCGCCTAACATCTGGGTTGTATTAAATAACCTGTTGGGGAGTCTGCCCCATATCACGCAGAATCCGCTTCCAGAAATATAATCCCTCGGCGCAAACAGGCGGCTTTGAGAACCTGTCGGATTATTTTATACGTTCGCCCTGTTGTCGAGGATAAACCACCACCCTGCTTTAAATTATACTCTTGCGGCTGTAGTAATGAATTTCGGAATCGTCGCCTAATTTTACTGTTTGGAATAATCTACCTTTGCCAATCTGTGCCTCGGCGCTCGGTGTTGAATCACGGCTACGCCAGTGCGAGTGCCTGGAAGCAGGAGCTGCAGTGCCGGCTGGTCCTGGCTCCGCACTGGCTGCAAGCACACTGCTCGGTTCCGGCTGCGCGCAGATGATGCAGAGGGGAAGAGGGTGCGAGCGAACGGTACTTACACTGACGCAGAGACGGTTCCACGGGGGCGAAGCCACCCCCTCTTGCCACATACACTGCAGCTCGTGCCTTCGAGGAGGCGGCTCTGCCCTTAGGTTCGAGGTGCCCAGCAGGAGCAAGGGTGGCAGGATGGCATCCGGCGCCTTCGGTGGGAGACGCAGTGAGTGACCTGCGCGGCTCTCGAGCGCCCTCCGTGGGGTGGTGAAGCTGGTGCTGCCTGGTGGCACGCCGTGCCGAGCTCCTGAGGGGGGGGCGTCTTAGGGTCTACCCGTGTGCAAGCCTGGCACAGCGAGAGCCCGCCTCCTGAACGGGGTGGTGCAGCTGGATGCTTCGGTGCAGTGTGCGAGCTGCACTCTCCGCTGCACCTCATTTAGCGCCCCTCGGTGCGGAGTGTTTGTCGAATGGATCAGTGCGGTGAGGACACCAGGCGCCTCGATGCAGTCTTCCTTGCACCGCTCCACTTCTCAGTATCTGCAGCAAAGCTGAACAGCTCCCATAAGCCCTCAGTGCAGTGTGAGCTGCATGACTCCACAGTGCACTCCGTGTGGTGGGGAAGCCGTGGAGTGTTCAGCTGATCGCTTCGGGGCGAGTGAGCTGCACGGCTTCCCGACTCCCTCAGCGTAGGGGGGTGAGCTGCGCCCTGGTTGCAGTGCGTGAGCTACACGGCTCCCCTGCGCCCTCGGTGCAGGGTGTGAGCTGCACAGTTCCCCTGTACCCTGGTTGCAGAGTATGAGGTGCGGGGTGTGAACTGCACGACACCCCTGCGCCCCCGGTGCAGGATGTGAACTGCGGCTCCACTGCGCCCTGGTTGGAGGGTGTGAGCTGAGCTGCACGGCGCCCCTGCGCCCTCGGTGCAGGATGTGAACTGCACGGCGCCACTGCGCCTGGTTTGCAGAGTATGAGCTGCAGGGTGTGAGCTGCACGGCTCCCCTCGTGGGCTGCACGGCTCCCCTCGTGGGCTGCACGGCTCCCCTGCGCCCTCGGTGCTGGGTGTGAGCTGAGCTGCACGGCTCCCCTGCGCCCCTCGGTGCAGGGTGTGAGCTGCACGGCTCCCCTGCGCCCTCGGTGCAGGGTGTGAGCTGCACGGCTCCCCTGCGCCCTCGGTGCTGGGTGTGAGCTGCACGGCTCCCCTGCGCCCTCGGTGCAGGGTGTGAGCTGCACGGCTCCCCTGCGCCCTCGGTGCAGGGTGTGAGCTGCACGGCTCCCCTGCGCCCTCTGTGCTGGGTGTGAGCTGAGCTGCACGGCTCCCCTGCGCCCTCTGTGCTGGGTGTGAGCTGAGCTGCACGGCTCCCCTGCGCCCTCTGTGCTGGGTGTGAGCTGAGCTGCACGGCTCCCCTGCGCCCTCGGTGCAGGGTGTGAGCTGCACGGCTCCCCTGCGCCCTCGGTGCAGGGTGTGAGCTGCACGGCTCCCCTGCGCCCTCGGTGCAGGGTGTGAGCTGCACGGCTCCCCTGCGCCCTCGGTGCAGGGTGTGAGCTGCACGCCTCCCCTGCGCCCTCCGTGAGTTGCACGGGTCTCCTGCGCCCTCGGTGGGTAGCGAAGCTCGCTCCCTCTCCTCTGTGTGTGTGTTACTCGGCAGCATCCCGTGCCCAGGCCTTGGGGGGGAGTCAGCAGCGAGCCAGTCTGTGCCCTGCAGTGTGTGTGGCTGGACGTATCCTGACCCCACTCCTGGTGACGGGCTGGCACATGCGAACCTGTGCGAATTTCCTATGGCAGAACCAACAGTGGGAGGTCGGATCGGCCCCAAAGAGTCGAACCTGTTAGATCTCCACCTGGCTTGGGTAGGAAAACACTATCCCGAATGTTTGGACCCGGTCCTAATAGACAAGGGCAGTGCCCATACTTGGCCCCCAGACCTCAACAGTGCCACCGCTCAATGCCTCAGTGGGGTAAGACATCGGCTGGAAGTGCACCCCGCCGGGCAGGGGTGCAGGTTCTCTCAGGGCTGCGTTGCCCCCCCCCCCCCCCCCCACCCCCCAATACTTTCATGGTTAAGAATGTTCGAACCACCCATAGGGCTGACGAGCCTTTGGTTTAGCTTGTCATATGTGCCCGTCCCAATATATTGATGCTGTATTAATAGTGACCGTTTATAAAGCGCTTGCCACACGCTGACAGCCCCTTGGTACTTAAATAACAGAGGTAATATGAATATTTAAATAGCCTGCAGAATTGTGATTTGCACAACACACATTGAGCGCGCGCTGAAGAGGATTGTATGTTTTCTGAGGCAGCAGAACAAATTGTCGGAAAGAATAATTTATTTCTTTGTAAGGCACCGCAAGGCTGTGTGATTAACCATATTCCACTGTGTAATCCTTAACTCGCTTTATCCTTTTTTGCCTTTTCCTTCAAAAGTGAAGTCTTCTTTTATTTATGTGTTTTTGTGAAATTTGGCAGAGGGTAAAGGGGGGTGGTCTGGGATCATTTTTTTTTTTTTTTTTCTGGACAGGTTTTAAGGTGGCGCCCTTTCAGATAAATAGCAGTCGACGGGGTGATAGATAAAACTTACTGCTAAATGCATAGTTCGTTAAACAGTTTTTTTTTAAAAAAATGTATATACATTTTTGTGGGGGGGGGGGGGGGGGAATAACACAATGTAGTTATTGTAAGTCTGAGGCATGCAGTAGACCACTTTCTTCAATATCATTTTCTATATCGGCGCCAGTGTGGTATAAGCCGTATTTGGGGCGCTGTAAAGAGGGATACTTCCATTCGTAAGACCCCCTAAATAAGATGCATTTTCAATATAGGTATATCCTCTGGATTGTAAACCACTGGTGATATTTTAAGGCGAAATACAGCAAACTGTAATCAAGGGTTCATCATGCATCGCAGCCGTGAAAATGGCAACGCCTTTAAGCGCCTTGAGGTTGCTTGTGACTGGCGCGTAGGTTCCCTATACCCTTGTTTTCAATGTATTTATTAGTCTGGGAGATAAACCGGTAACCGCACTTAAAGCTTTTGCAGAATCTAGACTGGCAGGTCGCTTCTTGGTGCTAGATTTAGTTTCCAGGCGCCATATTTTCCAACAAGTGGAGTCACTGAGCTGTGCAGAAGGATCAGGTAGAGATGCAACATGCCTGCATCCCTGCCAAGAAATCCGTCTTGGGATTTGTTTTGGCGCATAGTTTTATGTCCCACAAGGTCCATAGTTCCAACGGTAGTTTTATTTTGGTTGGGGTGGTTTGTGGGAGGGGGTCCCCAGTGGCTGGTGTTGCGTGCATTTGTTTTGTTGTTGCCACATTCCTGCCTTTGGGACATTTAGCAACAACACATCTTAGTGAGAGATCTCACCACAGAGACCTGCGTGCTTCCTGCATTCATGAGTAGATGCTCGAAACGCGTACGAGAAACCACGCAATGAAAAAATTCAAGTGGTGCCAAATTCAGAAATGTTGCTTTATCACCGATATAATCAGTATGTCGCCGGTGCCTAGCACCATAGCTCCCCCTGAAGTAGACTGACATGTAGGTACGCTGGTGTTTTAGAGTGTAGGCCCACACCTTTAAAGGTGCGAGAGAGGAGTGAGATCAGTTACACCTTGCGCTCTGTTCAGTGTATTTTCGCATGTAGCGCCGTCCTCACCCAGCCAGGTTTCAGAGCGTTGTGTAATGCCTAAACAGCAACAAAAAAAAACATTCACGGATAAATTGATCCTGGCAAACAACGAGCACATATTGAGCATTCATGCAGCATATGTGCAGAGGTAACGTGGTGGTTTTACACCAGAGTGGACGCGGAATCTTACAAGCGGTAGTAAGTTCGGGTAGGGAGTCTAAAATTGATAGTGGATAATTGACCTAAAGGGAGTGTCCAGAGGAGGACGACATTTCCACAACAGGACGTCAGTTGGGCCAGTGACTCGTGGGGTGATGAAAACGCAGGGCAGCGAGGTTCAAATTGAACATTGGTTACATGATCGTCAGCCTTCGGCCTCACGAGCCGTTATTGTTCGCGGAACCCGATAGAATAAGAGCTGATGTGTGTAAGAACTGGGTTGGGGGGGGGGGGGGGGGGGAGGCGTCAAACGGTAATGGGCTAAGAAAAGCAGCTGGTATGCAAGGATTAAGGTCGGCATAGGTCACTGATGAGAGCACCCCAGCCAAACAGTAGGGACTCTTTAGAGCAAAAAAACATGTTTTCTTATTTTTTGGTGGGGTGGAGGCGTTATAGGTAGCTGAGGTTATAGGAACTATGAACATTAACTTGAAAAGTAGTAACAGGGCCCCTTAACAGCGGTCGTGGTGACAATAAGGTGTTCCAGAAAATGGAATAAAGATTGAGTAAATCTTTATTTTGTCTTCATTGGTCAATCAGGTGTCTATTTCTCAAGGTGCACTCTCTCCAGGGTAGGCGTGAAGACTGAACAGGGGGCGCATTCCTTTAAGGGAGGGTGATGTAGTGTGTTCCTGGGTTAGATCGCTCACATGCCAGACGGTGTTCCTGCCCGGTGTGGTGGCATTAGAACAGTCCCATACCAGCCTCTGTTTAGCGCCATCTAGCGCTGGGTTAGTCAGTGACAGGGTACCGAGTGCCTCATGGATGATTCTGTCCCTCCCTCTCTGTTGCCGCCTTTCGGGCCCCTGACTACTCTAATACCAGCCACCCCCCGCCACCCTTCTCTCCACCTCTGCGCCTGGACACCCCTCTCGTTGTCCAAGTGGTTCGACCTGCCTGCCACCTCTCCCCTTCCAGCTGGGCAGTAAAGCCGCTCTCTCCTCTCACACAGCCATGCCAGGGCCGTGTCAAGGAACAGTGTCAAATTTTGCTCGGGCTTGTGAGATTCCGGGCCTCTCAAGGCGCAGAAGAAAAACATCTCTGTTTAAAAACAAAATGCCCTATATGTACAGCTGTGTTGACCTGTCTCCAAGGTAAATACGCTGATAGAACATCGCCCCCTCGTCTCAGACTGTTACCCCCCCCCCCCCTTTGAATTGCCCCTTCCCACTTCCGAGGAGGACCCGTGTAGCCAGTCAGTGGATCTACCCTCTATTTAAACACTATATTTTATCAGCTCAGCAGCGGCCCAGTATCAGGGCGCCTACTCGCAGTAACAACATGCTGCCGTAGAGGGCGCCGTACCCGCCCTCTCAGCCCCGATTCTGTGATGCTTTTTGAGGCCATTTAATGCCAGTTGGCGCGCTCAGGCACGTGCTGCGTTCAGCCCGTGAGGTCAGAGGGTAGAGTCCCTGCTGGGCCGAGTCGGCCTTGCATTCCCCAGATGTCGATGGGAGGACTGAGCTAAGTAATAATATCGCTTATCTAAGCACCACTGAAGTCATCCGATCGTTCCTACCCAACAGTGGCAGATCATAGGGCGCGAGCTTCCCGTAGAGCCGCCTATCTCTTTTTACGTATGTTATAAATCGATTTATTTTTTCTATGTGTCACGTCTTTTATGTTTTAACAACGAAGGCTTTTTTTGCCTCCAAGTACTACCACCAAGAGAGACCTGTGGCTTTTCTGTGATTGACTGTAGCTCCCACGGATATGTCATGGTAGACTGTAACATCTGTCTATAACGGTAGCAGTCCGTGATGTTAGGCTGTATATCGTGACTTCAGGGTTAAGCAGCAGCCACCTGTGGCATCATGAGCCAATGCCCGCACACTAGCACAGTCTCCCCCGGCCGCCACAATAACCCGTGAAATTAATCTGTTAATAATAGTAGATACCCACCTTTTGATAGCCTGGCAGTTTCACCCAACAACTGCTCATGGTGATGTCAGACTATCCTGCGACATCTGACTTGAGTCGTTCTCCGTGATGTCACGACAGGCTTGTAGCATTTGCATTGAGAGCTCCTCCACGGGCCTCTGCGGGTGACCTTAGCCCCGCCCAGCAGTAATTCATTTACTATTTGTTTTATTGTAAAGTACCGACATGCCCCCTCTCTGCTCTCCTCTGTTGCACGCACAGCTAAGTCCGGGGAGTGCACCTTTCCTTGGGGACAGGTTTCTCCACAGGGCGGGGCGCAGGCCGGGCCCGTGCCGTCGTGGAACAGCAGAGACGGCGGTGCACAGCAGCGAGTCAGTGGCGAAGGCCGTGTTTGCACTTTCACTATTCACTCCACCTTCCCTCCCCCCACCCAAGATAAAAACACAGACACACAGGGATTTGTAACGAGACTTTGAGAACAGCCTTTGTAAACAGACGCAACAACGACGAGAAACAGGCCCACAGAGGGGGGGCTCCGGGCAGGATGAAGAGGGGCTCAAAGAGGGGGTGGGGAGCGGGTTTCTTGAAATGAGCCGGACAAAGGAAAGGACGCTGCCTTCACCCCCTCCACAGGTAGCCCCTCCGGGGGTGCTTACAGCCCGGCCTGCTCTCTGTGGCTTATTGTTGTGCGTTATTTACGCAGTGAGCTAAAATGTTCAGAAGGCAGTAACCGAGGCGTTTTGTGAATTAGCTTCTAATCTTTGTTGCAGTTCCTTGTGCTTTGTTTGATGACTAGTAGTGTCTTCAGACATCTGACTTGCAAATAGAGTATCACAAGCGAAGGCTGGACACCGGAACAATGGCATAATCCCTACTGCATATTCTATGGCTGGTTGCACGATGCCCATTCCTCTGGCTGGCTCCCTGCCACACCTGCGTGCACTCCTCAGACCTACACCAGGGCTCGTATTTAATGCACGTTCCTATAGGCTGCGCCTCTGAAGCTCCTGTGGACACCGGAGCACTACTGTAGATTGTGTGAGACTGCGCCTCCATGGGTTGGGTCCTCCGTCCGCCGGCATTTTCTACTCTCATATTCGCGGAGGTTAAATTAAGAATGTATTTTTTCACACAGTTGCAATGACGAGGTATGGGCAGGGGAGAATCAAATTAGGATGACTAAATTATCATGCAGGAAGAAAAGGCAAATCAGGGTATACCCATGGCCACTGGATTTATGCACCAAATGATGCGGCATGGATGAATAAATCATGTTGCAAGAAAAGGCAAATTGTACAGTATATGCAGCACATTTCTTGAGAGTATTACTTCACTATTTTGCCATTTTTACAGAGTTATATGGACTGGGCAAATATTTCCCCTCATTGGTACCATCTTAACAACTGAATACATAAATATGGAACAAGTTAATCTTTGTGAATCGGATACACTGCACGCAAACACTTGTTGCTAAGGTTCTGTAACTTTTGATCCATTTGAGCTGAAAAAATCATTTTGGGCCCAAAAAAAGATGCAGCAGAAGAATCTCATAATTCAAATGAGCATACCGCAAACCCTCGTGAGGCACCAGTGAGTCCATCTCTTTAAGTTGTGCTAGTGAGCATAGTTCTGGTGCTTTGTGGCCCTTTAATGATATGGTAAATTGCCATTTGCTCAGCCTTAGTAGAAATCAGCCTATCCACCTTGAATCATGCACACATTGAAACCTCGAAATTGAACGTCACACGGAGGTATCATAGACATACCCTATCTTCATTAGATCTGTGGCCAGCATCTGACTCGGGGTGGGTTAATGTTGGACTCGGTGTAGAGCTAACTTCTCACAGGGCACTGAAAATGACTGTTCACCAACCCAGATTTGAACACATGTAGAGAAGGCTGCACTCGTAACAGTGACGACCAACTAACTGCAGCCCAAGCCCATTACAGCTCTCACCTAGGCATCACTAGAGCAAGCTGGCCACCCCTTGGGAGAAGGGCAGATGGTTTCTCATTGAGATGTGACAGGACTGCCCCACGGGACACATGGGACTGTGGGCGCCATGCCACTGATGGGCATGCGCGTTAACCTAGTGTTTATACTGATGGAGTGTGCGCTTCTGAAACGAGGATGCCCATTCCAAATGCCTCGAGGAGTATGCAAGTCTTGCGAGGACTGTCCGTGCTATCCCGCTGACGTGTATGGCACTGCTAGTTCTGACACTAATGTGTGCAGCAGCCCTCCAGGTTACTGCAGTACTGTCCGCGCCAGGGGCTCGGGGCCTGCTGGTGCTGTCATTGATATGTGCATAACTACTGAAGGCGAGCGTCGGTTCTATTCCATAGCGTAGATCAGCCCTCACCGGAAGTGTCAGTCTTCACGGGAAGTGTCGGTGCTATCCCATAGCGTGGATCAGTCCTCACCAGAAGTGTCGGTGCTAGCCCATAGTGTGGATCAGTCCTCACCGGAAGTGTCGGTGCTATCCCATAGCGTGGATCAGTCCTCACCAGAAGTGTCGGTGCTATCCCATAGCGTGGATCAGTCCTCACCGGAAGTGTCGGTGCTAGCCCATAGTATGGATCAGTCCTCACCGGAAGTGTCGGTGCTATCCCATAGCGTGGATCAGTCCTCACCAGAAGTGTCGGTGCTAGCCCATAGTGTGGATCAATCCTCACCGGAAGTGTCGCGGCTATCCCATAGCGTGGATCAGTCCTCACCGGAAATAACAGTATTATCGC
The DNA here is from genome assembly GCF_031143425.1 of Pleurodeles waltl. Lineage (NCBI taxonomy): Eukaryota > Metazoa > Chordata > Amphibia > Caudata > Salamandridae > Pleurodeles > Pleurodeles waltl. The sequence continues at coordinate 889,170,833 of NC_090446.1, forward strand.
AATAAAAGCACTTTCGGGAGGCGTCCATTGCAGCAGTTTGTGCGGCAGTGCATTCGTTAACCACATGCTAGTGCCTTATTGAAATGTGTGACTGTGTACACACAGTGCTCGTACTGCCACACTGAAACCGGCAGCATTGCGCCTCTACCTCCAAGATAAATGAAATGTCAATAAATGCACCCTGCCCTCTTTCTCTCATTTAAAGCCTTGGGTGTCCTGGCACCTCATGGGTGCACCTCGCGTGCTCCTCATCGAGCCCCTGGCCTTGTCTTCAGAGGGCACCGCTTCTCCCACACCCCCAGCGGCTGCCCCTCCCCGACGAGCCCTCCACCCCCTCCGCACTTATTACAGTGTCTGAAAATTGAATTTCTCCTCTCGCCTTTGATGCGCTCCGGTTGCGTCGCTGTCTTCTCCACAGGATCCCGAGGCTCGTCTGATTTTTCTTTTTCTAATTAAAAGTATGAACAGCTCGGCGCATCAATAGGGAGCGAGCATAAGCTTCCGGCCAGTGCACGGGAGTCCGTGGCTAACCTGGGGTCACCGTGAGATCAGCGCCGCTCCTGGCTTGAGATCAGCTCGGCGCTTCAAGGGGGAGCGAGCAGCGGCTTCCAGCCAGCCACGGCCAACCAGGGTACATGGTGAGATCAGTCTCCTCGCCTGAGAACAGCGGACCCTTCCTCAGATGACTCTGCAATGCGAGCCCTGCTCACTCAGCTGTCGAGTTCATCTTTCATTCATGAATCTTTTCAGGTGTCTGCTGGTAGAAGCTCAGTTGTCTCATGAGAAGGCCTGCTGCATGGCATGGGCCGCGCTGAGAAGCGGGGGTCTGATTTGTACTGCAAGCAATTTATGATGGTTTGTGGCGCGTGTGCTTAGTTGTGGTTGAACTAATGTTCCGGATTTCGAGGAAGTGGCTTCTAATGGTGTTGTGGGTCTTTTTTTGTGAGTGGTAATTGGTCACTTTGTCGGTTCTTTGGAGATGACAACACGATTCAAAGAAAACCCATATGGTCAAAGGAGCATAGGACAGCCAAGTCCTCCTTTAATTCTAGGCTGTGCTTCGTCATCCCCTGAAAGGACATCTTTCTGATATCTGAACTGATGGAGGTCTCCACCGACATCCCATCCTGCTGGCCTTCCGAGAACAACTCAAGAGCATCCTGTTCAGCCATGTGAAGTGTTGTCGTCCCAGCAGCATTACACCATTTTCAGACACTTGTCTGATAAGTGACATAACCAGGGGCGGGTCCTCCGCAATGGCAAAGGAGCTTTGCACCGCTGGCTCAGAGCCAGAAGCTGAATAATTAAACAATATTATTTTTCAGCTGCTAACTCTGAGCCAGAATTTGAAGGGAGGCACAGGGTTGGGCCATGGGAGGGAGGAGGAGGAGTCGAGTGAGTGCACCTAATGCGCATGTCAGTTTGGCTGGCCAAACTGACATGCACACTTAGGTTTCTCTAACCTGGTCGTGTTGCACAGCCGGGTTGCAGAAACATCGCAGACTCCAGTGCACTGACAGGCAGACCAAGCTGTTCAGACCAATCCCGATGTGGCTCTCATGCTACGTATAGCATGAGGGCAGTGGCAGGATTGCATGGGGGAGCCTATGCTGGTGTCCCAGGGACTGCTGGACACCATCAGGAGAACAGCGAAGTGGCTGGCGACAGACATGTAAGTTTGTCCCCCCCCATGCCTTTTGAGATTTATGGCGGTCATAATTGGAAATCACCCAACTAGAGCAGCCACTTTGGAAGGGACCGTAATATCAGACCTTTTGCACCATATGTCCCTGATGGATATCCTGTTGACTCTTTGTTGTAATTACCGGAGCCTCTGAATGATGCCGGTGACATTCTCATTGTTCTCACTGTGCAGTTGCTGTCAGTGATGCTTGAAGGTGAGATGCAGCGGAAGGCCTGTTCCGCCCTCATTGCGGTGGTGGTTGTGGCTTATTATGTCAAGCCAGCAGTGACGACCCAGTGAAAACTTGACTTGTTGTGCTTCTCAGCCTTTCGTACTCTCTAGAATTAATGTGCCCGAAGAATGCAACAACATTTCTCTGGAGATTACTAGAAAGGAGAGTTGTCCAATGTCGGGTAGGTGGATAAAAAAGGCTGAGCGCAGTGATTTATTTTTATTTTTTGCTGTGATGTTGATTCCCGTAGCCAAACATTTTTCACCTTTTGATGAGTTATCTCTACAAGAAGAACGATTCTTTGTCTCATGTGGCTTGGGATGATGATTTGAGTAAATCAGTAAAATTAAATTGCTTTGCCAGTGCCGGGGTCGGTGTCATATTTGTGTAGCATACAACTGTCTCCAGAAGATGGGTGAAGTGTGGTTCAGGGAACCAGCATTCAGACTTATATTTTTAACTTCTGATAAGGCAAACTGGGAAAGCTGAAACTACTTTATGCTACTGACGTCCAATTACAAAAAGATTACCTTTTTATATAGGTATATTGTACTTGAATTTATGTAGTGCTTCCCAACCCCCTAATCAGGCACTGAAACACATTAGCAGGCTGGTGGGACACTGCACTGTAGGGTGTGCTTGGTCGGTAGAATGTTGAACTGCATTGTGGCATTTGTGGGAAGTATTTGTTGTTGTGTGTGATGGCTACAGTGGTGGTTTTATTTTGACATTTGCAGCTGTCACAAAGCAAATATAGGGGCCAAGAGGACCCGGGATAAGAACAGAAGCTTTATATTAATTTATGGTAGGTGTCGTGGCTTAGGAAGAGGGGGCGGTGTTTGTTACCACACTGTTTATTTCTCTGTTTCTTTTCTTTCTGTTCAGCAGTAGTTCTCCGCTTAGTTGCAAGGCAGCAGGTATTGCATTTTCTACACATCCGCAATTCAAGTGCCCTCGGCTAAGGTGCTTTCTCTGACTAGGGAAGCACAAACGATGGGAGGGAGCTTGTGAAGTGGGTGGATGCCCTCATAAATCTAGTCTGCACAGCTGTACATGTGGGCGGAGCTGTCCTTTCTGATTTTTGCGGATTTATTCGGTACCAGAAGAAAATGGTTTAACGACTGGGAGTTGCCACATACACATGCGAAATAGAAGTCACTTTGACATTATCAGCAGGACAATGAGGAGAGCATAGTTGAATTGTCTTAAAGGGGAGTTAAAATCAAACAAAAGTAAGAGAGCGGGGTTCGGTCCTATCTTGACACGTCCTGTCTGTGTGCAGGAGGCAGAAGCACACAGGTGTGTGAGAGAAGCACAAGTGGGAGACAGCGGAAAACATGCACTCTTTTTGAGTGCTTAAAAAGAAAAAAAAGTGGTTCTCTAAAAGTGAACAGAGGCACCTAGAAATTAGCCCATCATAGCGATGGTATGCTTCATGGGAGGGACAAACAAGATTGACACAAAGCCATCAAATAGGAAGCAGCCAAACAAGAGTGACCATAAAGCCAGCCAATGGTAACCAATGGGCAGGCTCCAAGAACCTGTATGTTCTTGGTAACCCCATAGTATGTCTTCACAGTCAGACGGCTCAAGCTGTCTGGTGGGCTCACCCAAAAAGTCGTTCCTTAAAAAGAAGCAGTGGCTTCAACGACTTCCAACGGAAGTCGGCAAATTAGAGAGATGACAAAGAGGTTACGCTCCAGGGGCGATGGACAAACAAACACCAGATGAACAAGGAAAGCCTTTAAATAGGAAAGAATCAACTCTGTGACAAGCCAGCAAATGATAAGCAATGGACAGGCTGTAAGTTTGTGGTGAGCTCACAAAAGATCTTTTTCAATTTCTGGTAGGTTCACCCTAAAACGCATCCACAAGTCAGACGCTGGATGCTCCATACACTGTGGGTAGTAATACCTGGCACGTGAGAACCCCGGGCTGCTTTGCCAGTCACAATGTAAGTCGATAAAGTGAAACACTCCTGTGTATCTGAATTGAGACTTACATGCTGTAAAGTAGTATCTGGATCTGATGTCACTATTGCCACCCCATGCTCCCGCCTTTCCATAACGCATTCTTTGTTGCGTGGTTCACACAAATGCAAGAAGAACGGTTCTGTACATGGGACACTCCCTTCTTTTGTTGCGTTTCGCTGCAGTGTAGCGGGTTGTGTTTAAAAGCTCCCTCCATAGTAAAGCTTTTACTTGCTTGTAGTGCTGTAAATAGGCATGCGTGTAGAATGGAAGGGATGTTTGGTGGGGGGTGTTTGCACTACTCCCTTTGCTGTAGACGTGACTCAGATTTAAGTTTGTTACATTATAGAGTGAACAAGCTCTAATCATTAATACCAGAGCGTTAGCATTGGATTCCCATGTGGCCACATCTTGTGATCCTGGGCACATCACTTAAACTTCATGTGACTTAGCTTCCTTACCTGGAAAAACTGAGAACACGTAAAATTAAGCACTATTTCATGTTATTTTAATCTCCTTGTCTCCGGCTAGGATAGCCATGCTCCCTTGCATATAAACCTTTCTGAGCAGTTCTCCTCAGTGAATTTTCGCATCACCACACCTTCTTGGTGCCCATATCTTGGGGTGCACAACTGATGAAGTCCACAAGGATGGCTTCAGGAAGCTTTTGTTTAATGACTCGCAATGAAGCAATCTGTGCTGCTCAGAACCTGCAGTGAAGAGCAGTACACAAATGTTAATGAAATCCCAACATGTACACTAGGGGGCGAAAAAAACACTAGTAATGCACAAAGAAGATTGCAGTGCATTAAGCATTGTTTGTATTGCATCATTTTTATCATCCCTCATGCCTTCTCTTACCACCTTCTTCTTTTTTCCACTTTCCTGGCCTCTTTTCATCTCTTCTGTGCCACCGTAGTGCTTTGAGGCTACATTCGGCTGCCATAAAGCACCATAGAAATGCTAAACATAACAGGCACTTGCCATTATTTGGTGTTGACAAACCTTCCTCAACCACTTTTGACTCATCATAGCTGGATTTGTTTTCTGCGAGTGAGGGCACACCGGTGGAAAGATGTCTTCAATTTGACTAATTAGATTACTGTGCTATAGTAGTGTTTAGATTAGAAGTCATACCCATCACATGGTGCCAAACATCTTTTGGCAGAGAAGTATATTGTTACTTTGTGGAGTGTGCGTGGTCTGAAGGATGTAGGTTTATAATGTGGGGAGTGTTTAGTGGTTTTGGCTCCTGTGTGAATTGTAGTGACGGACACTAGCATATGCTTAAAAGCATCACTGTGTGGTTGAGTGAGTTGGACGTGTTTCCTCTGTGGGAGGTGGTTAGGTACAATGGTTGATCACTATTGGAACTCTCCTGTAGTAGGTAAGATTGTGCTTGGAGAAGATTGAATAGGAGTCGGAACCTTGTATAGGGTGGCACCTACCGTTAATATGTACAAGGTTGGTAACACTTTTGGGTGGCTATGTCCTTATGTCATTTGTGCTTTATATGTTCAACTAAGCGCTGGAATCCCTTGGCAGTTCTTGATAAACATGATGTGCTTGCTTCATGGAGGGGGTCAATAACTGGTTCATTCTTACACCACTACATGTCTGTGAAGAGTCCTTGGTGACACCGCTATGCTGCCACATTCGCTGATGTGCCAGGAGCCCTTTCCTATTCCCATGAGCTTCTTTATTCCATTGGAAAATCAAAAAACATCCTCCCTGAAGATCAGGTTGTGTTATCCCTTGAAGTCTACAGAATCGGATCTCTACGTAGTTGTTGACAAATGTTCTCTTTAACACGTGTAGACTTATTGTGAAAAAAAACAATTCTTGTAGGTTTAAAGTGCATTGTTTTTATATAGCGCTTAATACTCCTGACGAGGTGTGTGTGGCTGGCACAAGTGCCCAGTTAAACTCACGATGTGTAGGACAAAGCCCGTCTGCACTGCACAGATGCATTAGCTTGGACTAACAAGGCGCAGATGAATATACCTTGTTGGATGCCAGTTGCACCCTGTTCACAAATAACCAGTCCTGGGTGGTGGCGAGCAGTAGTTTCTGTCTGGGTTATGTTAAATCGGGCTGCATTGTGATCTGTCTGCACCAGCAGTTGATCCCCTGTCTGGCCACCTAGAGAAACGGGTGGAGAGTATCAGCATGCCGTGGAGATTACTTCTTCCTGGCTAATCCTGCAACATTTCCAGTTTTTCTTCTCCTGTGACTTGACATCCAACCCACGAATGAATTTACGTGCGGTATATAAACATGCTTGCTACTCCTTCCTATCTGTGTTTGTATTGTTCTGATTGCACAGCTAACGTGTGAAGTTTTCACTTGGGGGTCTTCTATTGGAGGCAAGAGATTGCATGAAGCCTGTGCCAAGCAAGACAAGTAAGGCTACGAGAACAACTGGAGACCAGGTAGGGGGCTTTGAGGCAAGTGCCAGTGAGAAGTAAGCAGACTATATACACTGGGTGCTCTTACAGAGTGTGTTGTGCCAGTTTTCTGGTAGATTACTTTATTCCACTTCAAGGTCACCTCAAATGTGAGTAGGGTCAGGAAAACAGAAGAGCGTGTGATAGGGAGTAATGCAGGGACTGGGGAAGATGGAGGGCATGGGAAAGGCTTGGCTTGACTCATTTCTTGGGACCGATCACTAGGACCCTGTGGGAAGCCTACCCTAGATGCCTAAATGGCAAGTACTGAAGGAAATAACAGAATACTCAGGCAGCAGGGGCGGGGGTAGGCGCAGGCAAGGTAGACAGATAGACTCTGCTTAGGGCGGCGGCGGAGGTATGAGATGGGGCCAGAGCCTGGTTTGTTTAGATGTCCAGCTCCACTGTGCCCTGTGTGTCAAGTTTATCTTCCGGCCCCCACTCCGCACTGTTGCCCCGACTGGCTGTTTCTGAGGACATCCCGACCCTCCCTAGCCCTGCTTGCACACGGAACGCCCCCGCTTTGAGGTTTAACTGCGGGCCGTGTAGAATTATTTTTTTTTCGTCGTTTTAGAATGCGTCGCCCGCATGATTTATTGTTTGGAGGTATGTGGGAATGTTGCCGGGCTTTGTTTGGCTCGCGGGGCGTTTGCTATTGTGTTTTGTGATTCTGCTACACTGTGGCGAGGTTTGTGTTTTCTTCTCCTGTGTGCGTGTGGTTCAGATTGAGATGCCTCTTCGAGAGTGGCTTAGCCTGCAGAGGCGTAAAAAAGGCCCCCGCGGGCACCCCTCCACAAAAAAAAAAAAGAAGCTCCATTGGAGCCCTTAGAAAAATACCTTGCATGAGTGACTCCGGAGGGGTGAGGGGAAAGAGGACTTCCAGTTTAGTTACGCCACTAGGCATAGCTTTCCCTGTGTGGTGCAATACAGACCTCCGCCCACAACAGGCGCTGGGCAGCAAAGAGCTCCGGTCTGATTACCGGAGGACCCTGGCGCTCGAGGATACGTAATATGCCAGGTTCGGTCACCCCTGGGCCACACCCAACTCCCCAAGTAACTGCAAACTCGGGCAGTGAGTGGCTAAAGGTGAGTGAACCCAGGCAGCCACACCCCTCTCCACAATCGTGCCTCTTGTCAGGCCTGCTCTGGCGCTCCTCTTCCCCACCACCCACTTTCTGGATTCGCTGCTCCCAGCTTCCCGGCCTCTGCTGTCCTGCCAGCCTAATAAGGCCCCATTGTACCCGGAACTCTTCTTCTCCCTCCCCCTCCTCCCCCCCCCCCCCCCAGCATTATCTCTCCCTTGGTTATCTCTGTATCCGCCCCGTTCTGGACCTCCACATCCACCTAGTGCGCACCCCTGCCGTCCCAGCCTGCCTCGCCTTGGCATTCGGTGCCATCCTCAGATTTGTGCTACATAGGTCCACTCTCTCTGCCCGTGTCTTTCAGTCGCAGCCTCTTGGTGCCCACCCTGCCAGCTCCAGGTCTGCCCCTCTGCCCCATCACAGCGCTCGGTGCCCCAGCTCGTCTCGCCCTGTCCTTAGCTAGCCCCAGCTCTGCCAGCCTCTCTGCACCCGGTGTCTGAAGGCAGACAGTGTCGGAGCGGGCGAGCTGCTGCCGAGGCCTTGTCTGTGATTAACTGCAGTTGAGCCGGTGGTGACAGGGCCATTTAAGCTCCAGCAGGAGGCTGCGGCGGGTGGCAGGGCAAACAAAGGCACCCTTGAAGATGGAAAACCCCAGACAAAAGGCCCTGTTTTGCATTTCTAACCTGTGTGAATGAAGGGGGCAAGTGTGCGCGGCTTCCTGTTATAGCATAAAGCTCCCCCCAACCCCCCGGACTGTGCGGGGCTCACCCCCAACTTCTGTGGAGCTGCCCTTTCACGTTGCCACATCCAAGAGGTCAGGGTTTGTGACTCCTGCTGAGCCCGGGCACGTCGGCGTGCCCGCTGCTGGCCTTGAAGGGCCGGGCAGCTCCTCTCCCTGCTGCATGTCTCCTTTGAACCTCCCCGCCCCCCACCACCTGCGCCTTATTAGCTTTGCGGATTATGTAGAAGAGAAGTACTGTCTGTAGCCGAGCGTGGTAATGCTGCTGCGTAAAACGTTGGTAGGCCGCGGGTCACGCGTTACAAATGCTGCTACCACATCTGAGGGGTCCGGTGCACTGGCTGTTACGGTTTTTGTGTGTAGCTTTAAATTCCCGAGTTCGAGGTAGATTGGCCGTGTAATGCGAAAATAAAAAAGTTGTTCACGTAAATGTATGAGCGCATTTTTCACGTCGAAGACCCTAGGGAGTTGAGCATCAGCTGTTCTTCTAGCCTGTTTTAGGTAAATGCATCGGCCCTTGGTCCTCGCTGCATGCAGGAGGAGGCACTCATGTTTTCCCACGCTGGTTTCTGCTGGGAGATCATTCAAGTCTTGTCGTCATCCTGCGGAGACGTGTTGTTTCTTCTTACACTGAAAGTATTTCACATGGTGTTATTGCAATGGGCTTTCGACTTTGGGTGTAGGTTTGGTCTTTCTCTTTCTAAGAGGTGGTTGGTCGTAATATCTATACATTTTTGCTGAATTTCTCTGTGTTTTGAAAGCATTGCAGTTAACTCCTCTTTAAGGCCTTCTAGGCGCTGCTCCTCTCTTCCTAAACATGTTTCTGGTCCTCTTTGCCTCTGGCACCCCCCACCTCCCTGCCTTGACTGCTGCCAAGAGGCCACCTCAGTGGTGAACGCCGAGATCGTCAAATGCAGACAGTCCCAACGCGGCTCGGAAGCCCTGCGTTTCCAAAGTGTTGCGCTGTATCCAGAGATTTGCCAGGAGATCTGTTTTTTATTTATGCTTAAACGCTTTGAGATTTTGACAGCCAGCAGATACGTTTTAGGGACAGGAACCCCGCCTCCCTACCCCCCACACCTCGTTGCTGCTACCACTGCTTTATTCTTTCTCTTCCAGACCATGTCATTTCTTTACTCTTTTTAGTAGGAAAGTTCCAAAATTAAAGCTTCCCCACAAAGTTAGAAGACCCCTCTTCTTCGAAAAGCTGGCAAAGTTTCCGACCTTGGCGTGATGAAGTTTAGCATATCCGGTGGGCCACCTTCTTTCTGCAGCCAAGTGTCCCAAGGATGGCCAAGGTGACCGGGTGCTGAGCGGGAATATTCCTGCAGTAACTTAGTCCACAATATTCAAAAATCACTCTTTAACGTCCGAATTAATGTTGGCTTCCTAATCTTTTCGAATGCGTAGCTGTTGCTGCCTTTTCAGACTTGTTTAATACTATGCTCAATCTAGTTGAGTTAAACACTTGGAAAAATAATTTCATTATTAGGGCATTATCTTGCTGGCTATTACTAATCAACGATGAGCAAGTTGATTTCTTCATTTTTACTTATTTATTTCATAGTACGCTGTAGCATAAAAACCCTGTATAAATCCCATGCCTCATTTCCTTATTACAGTAGAGTAATAATCTGTAAAAAAATAAAATGCCACAAATGCTTAGGTGTAATAAGTTATTAGAGTTGAGTTATCACATCAGTGCCTGCTCCCAGAGCCAGATTTCAGGGCTAGAGGCAAGTAACTGAGTAGTTTAAACATCAAAACCATTATGCTTTATGACATCAGAGAAATGCACCGGTGTCACCAGAACTGGCCCTAGTTATGGAAACGAAAAAGTGCACCACACAGGTGGTTCGTGTTGCTCTTGTTAGAAGCAAGGCATGGTGACTTCATTATCAAAGTTTGTCCCATACTTCCAGTGTTTTATGGCTCCTTGTTGCTTCTTTATTGTCCCTACTAAATCCAGGGTTCTCATCTCTGCGCCCCTCTCATCTATGGATCCCCAACCCATTGGATTCCCTTTTGCCTTTCACACCCGATTTCTGTCCCTTGCTGCGCATTTAAGACCGCGAGTCTTCATTCACCACACCCTGAGTGCACTTTCATGCTCTCGAGGCCTCCTCAGCCATACTTTTCGTTCATGTTCCTTGGTCTGAAATTAAAACTTATTTACAACCTACTTTCTGACCATAGCCTCGGTTTACATTTTTGCTCCCACGTGCAGGCCTTTGAATCACAATGTCGACATTGACCAATCCCTCCATACTCCTTCAAATTCAAGTCTTACTCCAGTTCATTACTCCTGGTCGACCTCTATACCCCTCCCCCCGGTCCTCCCCCTCTCCCTCTGGTCAATTGGAGCTGCCCCTCCACCATGGACGTCGTTGCTTTTCATGGTCCAGCAGAGTGGAGAGGGCTCATCTCTGGCCGTTTGGCACACAGAGCCCCAGCCTCGGACGTAGGGCCACTCATGACTAGTGAATGCACCGAGGAAGGGGACGCAGAGACACTGCCCAGTGCTTGGCTTTCCATGTAACTTCGGTAATCGACTTGTAATGTCTGACAGGCCAGGCCGCTCTCAATCAAGCCGAGTTGCTCTGCACCGTCAATGCAAAGCTCCGGAAAGCTTTTCTATTGGAGACAACCGTGGAGTACGGAGCCCATTACTTTATCGTTACCCGACACAGTGTCATTTTATAGGTCGTGACAGGGAGATTCATGTGATGTAATGAAACTCTAGGTAAACTGGTAAATACAGTCTGGATGTTTTTAAGAGTGAAATAACAAACACGACTGATGGAAGGAACATTATCATATATCTCAATTCTAGGCTATGTACTTTACTATAGGACTGATATTTCCTGTTTCATTCGGCTAATTTTTATACAGACTTAATCTAGGTGCTGCGTGGTTCATTCACATAAGCGTCAATAACCACAGTTGACAATAATTAGGGACCTCATCTCTATTTAAACTGCCATGACGTTTTATGATTACAGTATGTTCACTTCGAGCGAAAGGAATATTTCAAAGAATTATTCAGTCGGCTCAATCTCTGCGCACTAATTTTATCACACACAAGCATTTAGTATGGAGTCTGCAACCTCCAGGGCCTATGCAGACTCGATATCGGGCAGAGAGTGGTTGTTTTCAGAAGGCTCCGTCTGAATCTCCTTTTGAAAGTGTTTCAGGGGCCTGGAATGTGCTTTGGGGGAGGCCAGAACAACCCTGAGAGGAGAGGGGCGCTGGCTGTATTTGGTTATGGTGTCTGGCTGAGGAGGTTCACTGGCGCCTGCCAAGATACCTGTCACGGGGAAGAGGGCCACCAAAGGGAAACGGGAACAGAGCGGAAAAAAAAATCACAAAAAAATCAGTTTCGTGGAATGCTGCTCCCCGCCCAACTCCTCAGGCAAAGGCACGGAACAAAGATAACTCTGTCAGGTGCTTTCCCTCTTCCTCCCTCCCCGCTCTTCACCTGCTCCCAACCCCGTGCTGGGACACTTGTGTGCTCTCTCCTGAGCATGCTGCAGGCGCAGGTTCGAATCCGAGGACCGTCCTTTCATCAGTGTGACGTCAATAAAGTACCGATGAGTATGAAGGGGAGCTAACATTGCCAAAACGCAGCAGGAGCTGTGCTAGCAGCGAACCCTTAATATTTTTACCATATTTCAGTATTCTAAAGTGCCCGAAATCATGCTAAAGCTGATCTAGCAATTTTTCAATTAGTGAGTGCAAAGTAACTTTTATTTTGCCCCAATACCATCCCTGTCAACTTTTGCAAAACTGTAAAACATGAGAATTTTGTGTTTGTTTTTATGGCAGCATGTCATACCTAACTGGGTTGACACGGGAGTTAGTCACCGCCATTTCCTTTCCTTCCACACACAGAGCTTGGTATCAGCCGGAGCCGAGCGCTGTTGAATGTCTCACTGCTCTGGCATGAGGGCAGGTCAGGGTTTTGCGCGTTCCCTGTTATTTTCACACCTCCCAGATACACTATTACCTGGTAGTTACATGTTATTAGGGTTGAGCCTGGGAGTGCATGCGCAAGTGCGTGTGTCACGGTTGCTTTGGAGCCCGCCTGTCGCTCGCCATTTGTTGGGTTGCGTGGCACTCTTCTTTACAGCCTCGTAATTCGTCAAGGCATGCCTCTCATCATTTCAGTTCCTCTGTGTGGAGCAGGGTTCAAGCACTAATTGATTCAACTTAATTAGGGTCTGTCCGCTGCTCCCGTAGTGATCGAGGTACTATTTGTTCTTTTTAACTTCCAGTTCCCCGCAAACCGAAGGCTTGTGACTGGCAAAAACATGCACAGCAGGACAAATACAATTGCAAAGTTTTATTTTTTAAAGCTAACTTTTTTTTATTTTATTTTGCCAAGTCATCTTTTCTCAGGTTCCATGCATGTTTTCTTTTGTTTTTGCTGGTAGGCGTTGTCATCAAAAGATGACAACTTGTTCTGGATATGCAAGACCTATTGCATTGCAAATGCTTGTTTTTGTTTTGTTGCCTGCGGTCTGGCCAGCCATGATTATTAGTGCATGTGATTCCAGAACATTCCCTGATCTCTTGCTCTGTGCTTTGTTTTTTGCAGTGTGTTATTGAGGTACCTTCAAGTCTATACAATAACCCACGGTTTTCCCATTGTGGAGATGTATAGGGTCGTGGTTTGAGCCACAATCAGATAAAATTCTTTCATCCATCTAGTAAATCATTGATGCTAGAATTACATTTTTATTCCTGAAACATCTGATTTTTGTCAGTGGATTGAGTGGTTCGTGGGTTGCACAGTTTGGTAGTTTTAAAGATATTTAGCCGTATTCAGCCCAGACAATTTTCCTTTAAATTTCTCATTCGTGCTAAATCAAAGCATCTCTAAAATGTTACTGCATTATATTTTTCTGGAGGAATTAGCATACCGGGTGCTTAACAGATGTGAGATGTCTGTGGCATTACTTCTCTAACTGTACGTTCTTTATGGAGCGCTTGAGAGTGGTGTACATTCGGTTTCTAAGCACTCCACCCAGTTTTGACAAATGTGAGACTTAGCCACACTGAGTTATCAAGTAACACAGAATTTGGTCAGTGTTTAACTCCCGGTCTCATGGTGGTGCTGTAGGCTGTGGTACCTAAGGTCATGAGGGTTTCAATGATGTTGTAGTGCTGTGAATACAAGTAATAATTATGTTTGTAGCATTTTGGCCTAAATGATAACATAGAAGTGGATTTATTGCCATTATTTAAGTGTGAATCCATTAGTCCACAAAAGCAAGTTAAAACGGGGGATATTTCAGTTGGTTTTATTAGAAAAGGAGTTTGCACACACCTCTTGTTTACAGGAAATGTGTACCTGGAGTGGGGGGCTCATGTAATCACCCATATGAATACTTGCACCACATCAGGCAACCTGGCCTCCTCGAATGGCAGAGTCATTTCCAGGGATTGCACTGTTTGCACGCTTCTCCTGTCTGTGTTATAGGAGATCATATTGGAGCTTTAGAAGAACATGGCAGTCATAAGGTAGACTCAGTGCTTAATTTGTGCTTGTTGTTTCCGGTGCTGAGCACTGGCACTTATTTTTGAAGGCCAGCGCTTATTCTTCTGCCTCAAGCATTTGCTGTGAGCAAAAGACATATTTGGGAAAAATGGAGGAAGATAAAAACGAAAAAGCGTCACGAGAGAAAGCAGAAAGCTGCAAGAGTGAGCTAAAGGGCCAGGGAGTGGTTTTAAATGGATTGAAGAGGCCCGAGATGGCTTCAGGATTATGCTGCCTCTGTATTCCTTGCTCGCACATTAACTGCAGCAGCCGCATGTTTAAAAGGAGAGTTTTGGTCACTGGCACGTTTGTATTTACAAATTAAGAACTGGGTAGACTCTATTGGTTATAATCTAAAACCTTGTCTGGGTGGCCTTTGTACTTTGTCACTCCTAAAGAGTCTTAGCTTTTGTTTTCATCAACTCCTGATTCGGGATTGCAATTCATCCTCATTTACCCGTTCTCCCCTTTGAGTCATTGGTGGCTTGGTATACCTGCTGCCCTTCCTAGAACAATTTCCATGAGGATGGCTTTAGGGTTTGTTTCAGCAATCTGCACTTCTCAGGAGGCTGTTCTTTCTGTCTCAGCATTTCATGGTGCATGCTGTGAGAAAGTCATGTGACTTGCTATGTTTCTCTAGTCCCAAACAATAGCAAGGCACCTCTTCCTTCATTTTGGTGAATCACGCAATGGTGTCTCAGGTCTCGTATATGGCCCATGATTTATGCACTCACTGTCTACCCCAGAGAGATCATATTCAAGCCTGAACATCTGGCTAGCTCAGCTGTCTAGTTTCTAGTTCCTTGACCCAGTCAACACCCCTGTACGCTTTGCCGTGAACACGCTTAGTGTGGATTATATTGCATTAAGATCACTTTAGGGCTCTAGGGTGTGCTAAGGGCAATGGGGAAATCCGTTCAAATGGTGGATTTTCCTTTTGGGTAGTAAAAGGGGGCTGGCTTTGAAGGCCATACAAATTTCACAGACCATGCAAAACCTTGGAAGTTCTCAAATTCACTTTTTAAACATGGATAGCTACTTCCAAAAATGTTTGTATACATTTTGACGTTGGTGTATGAAGGGAAGGCACCCAGATTACATACTGATAAACTAGAAAAGTAAATGTGCAAATGCACTTTTTCCCAGTAGTTGGGCTGCCCACTTAGCGGGCAATCTTTTTGAGAAATGGTTAAGGCAAGTCCCTTGTCTAAGTGTTTGCGTATCCGCTCCGCTGGGGGGTTCCAAGACACCTTCAGAGTATATGGTGTCAGGGGTGTGATTAGAATAACATTGTTAAACCTTCCATGCCACATCTCAACAGCTAACGAAAATCTTAACTTTCCTTAAAACTTTTTTGTTTCTCTGGATCTCCTTGCCGCTTCCCTCTGCCAAGGTCCAGCACAGATGCTTTGTATTTTCTCTTTTTCGCTCTTTGTACGTGTAGCATGGGCTGCCTCCATTTTACGCCGAGTTTGAAGAATCTCCGCAGCCGCCGGTGACAGCCGTGCCGCCAGCTGGTCCTGTGCCAGGCGGAAAAGGATTCGACACGGGGGGCAAAGGTGGCGGGAGCCGCGGTGCGGCTTGGCGGCTTCTGCATGTGTAATGATCAGAAGGCTGCCTTGTTCCTGCTCCGGGACACGCACCTGCCCTGGGCGGGGCAGGAGGCTGGTGCCCCCTTCATTTCTCGCCACTGCGTGTACGTGAAACATCTATTTGTCCTATTTCAGGGGCCTACGACCCTTGTGTCTTAAGACGAGCCTGCCTCGATGCAGAGGAGATGCGTCTGTGCTACAGCCCGAAGAAAAAACCTTACTAGCACTCGCTGCCAGTCCCCGGGCAGCACATCTTTGTAAATTCCGTGCTAGGATGAAGGGCTGGTGAGCTTCAGTGAGGTCCTGGCCTTCGACGTTTGGACGGAAAACACCTCTAAGTAGAAGCGCTTTGCCACTGACCTTTGTTTCTAGGAAATCAAAATATGGCGGCCAAATTCTCTGAAATGATGCGGTAGGAAAAACAATCGTGATAATTTATTTTCTATTTCTCATTAGTCGTGATTTGAACAGTTCCCTCTTGCATCCCGTAAACAATATATGCAGCCAATCTAATTGTCCTTCGGCATTCCTGCCACTTGGTGGAAGCCGGTGAAGTGTGGATTCTCGCAGTTCTTGGTGCTCTCATGTCGTTCCTATTGCTGCTAAAGTGTATTTGCTGCTTAAGAATAGTGCCGGTAATCCATGAAACCTGCTGTATGCAGCAATCATGTACAACTGCCTTACAGTGTCGTCACAAATGGCCACAAGAGGGTGCCAGGTTCCAACAAATTACCTCGAAGCATTAGCGCTATGTCAAGTGCCCAGACAGCAAAATCGAATATTGCACGTGGCTCTGAACATCGTTTCAGCAGAGCTTCTCAAGGGCATGGAATTGAACAGTTGGAAAAGTGGGGGGTGGGAGAAGGGGCAATGTGCATCTCCCACGTGGGGTCTTGTGTAGCACGTATGCCACTATGGCCTCTTCAAAGTGAAAGAAGGGATCCGGTTTATATTTGAGTAAAAACATAAGAAATCCTATGTAAAGTGAGAGTCACTTCAAACAAATAGAGTGTGAGAAGGTGCACACACACAGACCAAGATCATGTGTTCCAAACTACTTCCTAGCCCTCCCAGCCTCAGAAACATTTCCACAAACCACGCCTAGCTCGTTCTGTCCCCTTTGCAAGGGTCTGCTGCTCCTGGAAATGGCGAGAGCAAGGGACCCAATGTGCACCTCTCTGATGTCTGTAGCTCCTAGAGTTCCTTGAGACAGGGCCCAGCGGAGTTTGCAGATGAGCACCCACCGGTGTGTAGAGGTGCAGGCGATGCAAACTATTACCAGGGCTGCCACAGGCGGGTGCCTGCACTCTCTCCTGTCCTAGCCAGTGCGGTGTGCACCTATTTCCAGGTCCCAGCAGAGCTGCACACTGGTGTGTGGATGTCAATGAAGCGACTGCAGCATTCCTGCATTCCTGGATGCTCTCTTTCCCTAAAGTCTATTCCAAACCTTGTCTATTCGGCCTCTTTGCTCGAGTGGCAGCTGTCCTAATCTACAGAGCTCTCAGGTTTCCCAGGTTCATGCACGAGTAGATCAACTAGTCAAAATTTTTGTCATTCAAGTCTGGATCTTTTATTCTTCTTTATCCCATTTAAAAACAGGATTTCGAGTCCCATGATGCAAAGATAACCTAGACTGGCTGGCCTAGTAGTGCATGTACTAGGGGGGCTGGAAAGCTATTGTGCCAGCATGTACTCTACGAGTAAGGAGAGGGGACACAGGTGTAGGTTGGGAAGCTTAAGGTTCATAACAAATTTTATTTTATGAGAACTGCTTGCCATATATCCTTTATGCCTGCAGATTAGGATTTACCTTGCTCTGAGCACGACTAGATTATGTATAATTGCTGACCCCTGTTAAAACTTTCACACCAACATTTGCACTATTTTTTAGCATTATTGGACTCGAGGAGTTTCTTCATGCATGCCGCATTTAGTTTGATGTCGATATTTCTGAGCTATTTACATTTCAGTTGCTATACAGAGGAGCTAGTTTTTATATAAACAACTAAAATGAATGTTGTTTAAAAAAACGTCAGTATGTGCAATTTTCAGGCTGTTCCAATTTAAATGAACTGTGGTCAAAATAATTCCAAACTGCAGACACACTTTACTTAGGACCCTGTAGAAAGCTAATTAGCAAACAACACAGACCCCAGGACACAGCAACCAGAGACGTCTGTAGCCTAAATAAACAGATTCTCATCCCTCTCTCTCAAAGATCTGCACACCGTGCTAGTGGTAAGAAACATATCCTTCAAATCTCTACTCTTTGTATATTGAGCGACCTGTGGGTGCCCAAACATGTTGCAGCCCAAACTCCGATAATACAGCAGTGATCTCCAACTTTCTGTACTGAGAGGTAATCCGGATAATTGAAAATCATTGTGAGTTACTGAAGGATAAGCAACTTGCGCGTTACCAGATGCCCCCATGGCCAGCTTAATTGAATGATTGATTGATTACCCATCTTATAAAGCGCATAGCTACCTAATGGGTTTCCCAGTGCTCGCCAGAGAGTACAGTGTTCAGCAACAAGTTTTCCAAATTAAGACAAAGGGAACAGCCAAGTTTTCGGCAACTTCCTGAATTCCACCAAGGAATTACAGTTTCTTAGATGTAACGCTTGAGAGTTCCATAATTTGGGTCCCAGAGTACGCAATACACGTCTACCTTGCCGGGTCCTCTTTGCTCTGGGAACAATGGCAAGGTGCTGACAACTTGTTCTAAGGGTCCGTTGTTGCGTGTAGTAAGCAACTTCCATGCCCGGGTAGGAGGGGGCGCTGTTGTGGAGGCATTTAAACATGAAACGCAGTGCTTTGAAATGCACCCGTTTTTCCACAGGCAGCCAGTGGAGATAAGTTAATAAGGTGGCAGAGCTAATCACCTCTGCTGGATGGAGCAGAAGGTGCTCTGTAGCATTCTGTACTACTTGGAGCTGTTTTAGTAGTATTTTATTGACTCCAAGGTAATTGACCTTAAGCCTGATGTTCATAGAGCAAGATAGTATGGTCTGAGCAAAGTACTTTGACTATGTCTGCACTTTAAATTTCTCCCAGTTAAAATAATGGCTGTATTGTTGCAATAATTTGAATACTATTGAAACAACTTTCCCACTCTGTTACTGTAACTCTGCCGAAAAACAGGTGTGAGGGGAGGAGGCCTCCTTGAAGGGCAAGGGTCCAAAACATAAGGAAGGAACCCAGAAAAAGGACTGGTGAGGTTAAAAAAAGGGACGTTGAAACAATGGTGGTGATGTGCACCAGTAGTCACATGACATGCACGTTTTCGAGAACTAAAATACTCCATTGGATACAATGGATGGGGAGCACTTGCCAGTCCACCTCCATGGATTCTGTAGCTACCATAGTGTCATCAAAGTATGTACAAAACAGTTCTTGACTTGTTCTGATGATGGCATCGTACATTTTCCCTTTAGTAGTTCTTTAAACCACAGAGATTCCAATTATGATATGCCGGCTTTTGATCCCATTAATTATACAGGAATGACCCTCCTTCCTTCTTGCTACCACCACCATTGTTACCTCATTTGCTCCTGAATATAAACGTTCTGAAGATGCCAACTTGGTAACGCGCATCTTTACATTTCATAATGTCCCATTTTGACAGGCATTTAACTCTTCCTGGGCTGCAGGGGTTTAGCCACTCCACTGCCAAACACCATTGAATGGCTGCCTCTGTCGTGATAGTGGCAAATCACATATTAATTTGAAGACAAATCCCAAAGGAGCGGAACTCTCACGGGTAAGTAGACTCAAAATGTATTTGATCAGGCAGGCGTGTTTCAGCGAAGTCTGACTCCCTTAATGGCGGTGATGTGCACCAGAAGTCACATGACATGCACTTTTAAGAGGACTAAATCACTGCCATTGGATAATTGACCATAGATGGTGAACACTAGCCACTCCACCTCCATGGATTCTGTAGCCAGCATATCATCATCAAAGTGTGTACTGAACAGTTCTGGACTTGTTCCGATAACGGCATCCGTGCATACATTTTCACTTGAGTAGTTCTTTAAGCCACAGTGGCCAGATGGAGAATCCTGTTATGATACGCCAGCTTTTGATCACATTAATTACTCCATAGGAGTGATCCTCTTTCGTTCCTGTTTGAAGACGATAACTTGGTATCATGCATCTTTACATTTCGCAATGTCCCGTTCGGCAGGTATTTAACTCTTCCTGGGCTGCGGGGGTTCTGGCAGAGTTTAAAACATTCCAGCATTAGCCACTCCACTGCCAAACACCAATGAATGGGTGCCTCTGTCGTGATAGTGGCAAATCACATATTAATTTGCAGACAAACCCCAAAGGAGTAGTAGCACTTATGGTTAAGTAGACTCAAAATGTATTTGATCAGCCAGATGCAATTCAGCAAAGACTGCCTTACTCAATGGGGGTGATGTGAATCAGAAGTAAAAGCAAAGTGTACAGATGTGGATCATGTAGGGTGTTCCTGGACTAAAGTAGCATGACAAATATTAAAACTTTATGTAAGAGTAAGTATGAGAAATGTGTGTGTATGTATATGTGTGTATGTATGTATATATATATATATATATATATATATATTTTTTTTTTTTTTTACAGAATTACCATAATACAGAAAAAGATCATTTTTAGGTTGTGTGCAAGCTCTTTTCGACCTGTTGTAAGTATACTGTGGGCTTTTAACCACACCCATCACTTTCTCTCATTTGTGGGCTTGCCTTTTAAAAAAATCCCTTGATGTCATTGGTAAATACTTTACGTTTGTCCTGCCTTGGGGTGGTTTTGTTACTGCCTTCCAGACTGAACCTGTTACATGGATTTTTGCACAATTGCGGATATACTTCAGCGTGAGTGAACAATTTTTTTTCTTTTGTCTCTTGCTTTCATGCTTCATAGCGGCCGTGGCGCTAAGTGTGAACAGCGCAGAACAAAGCAAACTCCATCAGCTGTATTGAAGCGCTGGTCACAGTGTTCACACTGCTACTTAATCAGCCATTTCTTTTGGCTCTCCCCTTCACACTCCATAGCTTTCACCAAAGCAAGTGTAATTGATAAATGGTTTAGGTAAAAAACACTGAAATCCCCAAAGCAGCTCTCCCAACACAGCAGGTGAGCCGATACTACAATATTCACTGCACTCAGAAAACTCATCCCATAATGCTTTGCAGGCTATTACTTTTAGAAGCCATTTTTGCTCATAACTCACTCAGTGGTGATCCTATGACAATGGGACCACCTTTAAAACACTCGGCACAACATACTCTTTCTGTCTACATCATCTCTAGGTCCCAACACTAGGTTAGTTGGGACCCCAAAATAATAAGCCCTCCCAACATGCAGAGTCTTTTTAAGCCCTCTTATGATCGTTACTTTTGTTTTACAGCTGAGAGCAGTTTGTGTTTTAAAGGCCTTGTTTGTAATGTCATTGTAGTAGGCCTGCCAGCTCTAAAAATGTGTAATGTGCTATGCCCTCTAGGGGCTAAATATATGGCTACAGTACATTATTTTCTGCCATTTTCTTTTCATGTGGTTATGCCCTCTAGGGGCTAACCATATGGTTACATGACCATGTTTCTTACAAATGCTAATTTCATTGTGGTGTCCTCATCTAGGTGCGATTTTGAGCATTACAGTCTAATGCCAAAGGTTTATTTCTGGTAAAGATTTTTATTGGATTTACATGATAGTATGTTTTTATTAATCTCGCCTTTTTGCAAACATGACCATGATTCAAGCCAACTGAACATCCTTATTGCACTAAGACTGTTTCAACACTCTTGATCCGTTTGGGTGATCCTTCTAGTTTATTTCTCTTGTTACTCCTCTACGGCTGTCTTGTGACTTTTTTGGGGGGAATTGTGTTAGCCTCTCTGATGATGGGGTAGTGAAACTGGTATTCTATTGGAATTAGCATGGCACATTTAAGTTAGGATGCTAATTGGCAACATTTTCATTTTCGGCTGTCAATAAAGGAAGAAGGTAAATGGAAGTGCTTTAGTTATATGCAGGTCCAATGGAATTATATTTCACGAAAATACTGAATTATGAGACAGGATTGACCAATTTATGACACAAGAAAAGTTCAATTATGAATTTACAATGCCATTAGCTCTAACTCAAGCAAAGGCAAGAGCTACTGCATTGCAAATGTTTGTTACTACTTAACAATCCATGTAACATCTGTCATCTTCGATTGGTTTAAAAAATGGCAACTGCTACATTCTGTAGATATGCAGATGCATAATGATTCTGACGCATGAACAGACCTAGAATGATGAGACTAGCAATAGCTGTTGCATCGTTGTGTCTGTTTTTGCTGGTGCTCTGCATCGTTGGAAAGCAGAATTGGCAAAGCAAATCTGTCAAAGCCGAGACACAATGTGTTTGCTAATACTTGATTCACCATTCTGTGCTGCAAGTGTAATGTTTGCCCTGGTCAGTTGAACCAACTTTGCATGGAGTCATTTGGGCCTGGACTTTCATAATAACTTGCTGATTTGTGGACTTTTGACTTGACTCTACCCATCTTAGTGATATCTAGGACTTGGAAATCAGTCTATTAAAATAAAGGTGCCTGGTAAAAATAGAAATGCAGTATGCGATCTTCATTGGCCAGTGATCTACCCACAACTTCTCTATCGACTTTTTCATTCAGGAGCTCTAATATGATTTATTGATATAGCAGCTAATCTGGCCTGATTCATTCCATGTACGACCACCACAGAGCTGTCTGCCTCCTCATTCTGTCTATCTCTTGACTGATTGTTGCCCACTGGCTCAGCATGGTCTCCGGATCATCTGTGTCTGCATTGCTCTCTTTTACTTCTAAGTCTGTTCCAGCCATTGTTTTCATCTTACAGGCCCTGTCTGTTTCTTGCTTTTAGGCCTGTCATGCCCCAACAAATCTTGAGATTGCCTTTACATATGTCAGAAATGTTTTCCACATTATCCCTACCTATGCAACACCATCAACATTATCTGATATCCACCATTGTGTTAATTCTCCCATGTCTGGGGTTTTCCTATACATAGCTTGTGAGTTACTGGTAGCTGTCCAAATACCTGTAAGTACATTTCCTTTGTGCAACTCAGCCTATTAAAATAGAAGGTTTTGCTTGAGTAACTTGATCTGTACTTAGGGAAAAATTGAAAGGTGTTGTGAGATGAAAATGTATGTATTTTCAGAACTCAAGCTGAGATTTGGAGCAAATTAGTTGGATTTCAAAACTATATCAAAAGCTGATAGTTGAGTTTTAAATCATGTGGTGCTAGAGAGACTTATTTCCAACATTATTACTTGGTGGCAGGGACTTTCAAGCTATGACTGCTGTGCATTACCCATGTAGATGCATACCATATTGACAAAGCTTTTTTATTCACATTACTGCCTGGCAACCTTGCCTGATTCACTGTGGTGATCATTATCAGTAAACATTCATAGGATGGCCATTGATGTAATCTTGTCCCAAGTGGCCCTCATTACAAAACTGCTAACATTAGTAACGCAGGATGATTTTCATTGATCATAAGTCGCTTTTATTCCAGAAAAAGTTGGAGATCCGTATCCCATGCAAGTTTGCTTCTGAAAGTGTATAGTTGTATGAAATTGTAACATTAGCTCATTGAGCTAACTAGCTGCAGATTAATTTGTTTCCATGCTAGCCAAATGGTAGCGGAACACTGTACATGGTCAAATACAAGCATAAAGTCAACTAGTAAGAGGGGTTGGAGTTGGGTTGAAGATGGTTAATGCACTGTGATGTAGTGGTCTTTAAGAGGTGATTCTCCAACTCCTTAATTCAGAGCAGTGTTGGGGTTGTCCTGATGGATACTGGGATGTTTTTTCACATCCTGGGTCCATAAATAGAACGTTTTTTTTTTTTCTTTCTTTTTTTATATCTCTTCGCCTCCTATTTGATGGTGTCCTGGCTGTGGTGTTCTGAGGTCCAACAGAGATGGTGAGTTTATCATTAGATGAGTGAGGATGCTGGTTATGATAGCTTTGTAAATGATGCAGCTGGTTTTGAAGGTGGTGCAGGGTTGCCAAAAGAGTTCATCAGCATGGGGGCATTGTAATTATATTTTTTCAGACCCTGAATGACGTGCTGAAGACTAGTGGATGCACCAAAGGGGTGACAGTGTGGGGTTCGGGAGCAGGAACAGACAGGGAAAGAAGACAGGCCTCAACACCAAAATTAAAATGCCCCCCATTAGTCAATTAGATGGCAAAAAATTGGCCTGTTTGCAAATTGGGGCAGTTTTGAACTTGTAAAGAAGGGGTCTTCAAAATGGGGGGCGGGCCCCCATAATCGGGTCTAGAGTGATCCCGGGGGTGGGGTGGTGGGGGGGTGGCAGGCTGTGGCCAAGAGAAGCATCATGCTAATAACAGGACTTTGTTTTAAGGTGCCAAAATTAGCAGCAGTAAACCGCTCCATAATGGGCCATCACTTACATGTTTTGTCAGTTGTATCCAAGCTGGGAGTGTGTCAAAAGGGGAACGAGTCCAAATAGTCTTTAAACCCCCACTTCTAATAATCACAATGTAGCGACGTTTACATGTTAGTCAGACTTGCTGACCAGAATAGTATGTTTGGCACCAAGTATTTGATTGCATTTTTAAAACAGTAACAGAACATAACAGCAATATATTTAAACGTTGCAAATTCAATAAAATAATTGGGCCCTGATGATTTTTTTGTTTCACTGTGGAAGCACGGCATTAAAAAGGTTGAAGACTGCTGTTGCAAAGACACACTGTGTAAGGGTTTTGCAAGGATGTGAAGATTTCATGAATTTGAGCTTCCTGCAGCAATATTTGTTTTCATATAAGGGTAATCAACAGTTAAGAATGGCCAGAAAACCGGGCTATAAACAGCCAAAAAACTGCCCACTAACTGATCTTTCAGGCACTGTGTGAGTGTCCTATAGGCCAATCTGACCATTGGGATGCAATGGCATAGGGCATTAACACGAAGGGTGCCTGAAATTTGTGTAATTTGCTTTTGTGTAATTATGCAAAGTTTTTAGAAGATCTCACGCAAATATGCAAAATGAAAATCTTTCATTTTGTGCTATATTTTGGTGGGAAATGTGTCCCCTTGAACATTTTTGGAGCAAGGGTACATTTGAACAAGGCACCACAAAAACAACCCTTCAAATGGTGTTTTTCAAGTGTGCTACAGCAATGCCATGTTTCCCGTTAAATTGTTACAGCCAAGGGTATATAAATAAACGAAATGACACAACTTGGAAATTTCACGTAGCAAGCTTAAAGAAAATCCTGAAATTACACTAATTAAGTCGGTAATTGAAATTTCACCCAGGCATAATTACAGCCATCCAGATGCAAGAAGATGGGTCTTAAGGAACAGTTCTGGAGTCAATTTCTGGAAAAAAATGTTGTATTTCTCTTTAGAAGAGAGACATCTGGTGGCATACCGTCTTTGTCTGTGTTTCTTTGTACAAATACATTTGATTAATTGACTAGCATTTGTAACAAAACCTAATGAAGTCTTCTTCCATCGTGATATGAAAACAAAATGTGAAAAAACCCACATATGGTGTAAATGCTCTAAGTTTCAATACTCAGATCTTAGAAACAGGTTAAGCGTTCTTATAGCTACCCCACTAGGTGTGTTCTTGCTATTTGTGTAAACAAGATGATTGGAATAGGTGTGCTTCGCATTCAATTCCGTACCTAAGCCAAATGACCGTGGTGACCTATGTCCTCTGACGCAATTGCTGACAATCCTGTAATGCTTCATTATTAATGTATTTATTTTTTACGTGTAAGAGGCCATCTGTGAGTCTGTCGAAAACAAAGGTTGGAAATCGGCGAATCAATGGTGACTGTCAGAACTAAATATATTTAAAAAATGCAGAGCTGGGGGGTATGGTAGACGAGACTTCAAAACCTATTCTGAAAACTTGATAATCTAGTTGCATAAAATTAAAGCTCTTCATGAGTGTGAGCAGGGACTTGCTTACCACATGCAGAGTATCAACTAGTTTAATAAATCCCACACAATAAATAACGTATTTAACTCCGAGCCCGTCAATCGGATGAAGAAATGATTGCATGTCTTTTCAACCATGACGCATAGGGGTGTTGCGAGATGTGTTTTAACCAGTGCTTCATTTGTAAATAAAAACATGCCGGTTCCCAAAGGTCTCCTATGAAACACGGGGCTGCTGCTTTTAAATGTGCAAGCACGGACTACTGAGGCAGATAATCCTAAAGCCATCTCGGGCCCCTTTAATCCATTTACAGCGACTCACTGCCCCTTCAGATCACTCTTGCAGCTTTCTGCCTGCTCCGTTTGAGACTTTTTTTGTTTGTTTTTCTTTTACGCTGTCTGTCCCATATGTGTATTACTCGCAGAAAAGCTTGAGGCAGAAAAATAAGTCTGGCCCTCAAAAATGAGTACCGGCGCCCCCCACCGGCACAAATTAAGCACTAGTTTGAACACTTAAATTCACCTCGTTGTCGAATGGCACTGGGCAACAGTCACGCAATCCTCAGCAGGGTGTATTATTCTAGTCAAGCATACCATAATCTAGAGAGGTGTGAGCAATACTTTGTGCTTTAGTGTACCGAGTGACCAAACACCAAGAGCTTGTAATTAATCTGCCCGCGGAAACCGTGACCCAGACAATGCTGAGTGCACCTTGCCCCACTGTATGAATAAGAGGAAGGGCGTGCGCTCTGATTGGCTGCGCCACCTGCTTCCTGCATTCCACAGGTGTGATAATCTGTTCTCTCAGAGCCCAGTAGAAACTGCGCTGCTGTTTAAAAGCATTATATTGGCAGGTGCCGCGAGAGGCTTGGCTGCTTCTAACCTGTTTCACTGTCTTCTGCCTCTTTTTCAGACTGCTGGATGGCGCCCTTGACGCAGATCATGAAGCGGCCGGCTTGGTGTCTCTTTCTTTGCTCTTTCCTGAGCTGTCCCCTCCTTGGCATGGGGACCCAGGTAGTTTACAAAGTGCTCGAGGAACAGCCCCCAAACACACTCATTGGGAGCTTGACATCAGACTATGGCTTTCCGGATACGGGTCACCTCTATAAACTAGAAGTTGGGGCCCCCTATCTGCGCGTAGATGGTAAAACTGGGGATATTTACACAACGGAGACATCCATTGATCGTGAGAGCTTGCGTGAGTGCCAGAACTTCCACCAGGGGGACGCCTGCTTTCTAGAGTTTGAAGTATCTATCACAGACCTGATCACCAATGGCGTCCCTAGGCTTTTGGAGGGCCACATCGAAGTCCTAGATATGAATGACAACACTCCCAATTTCGCTTCTCCTGTAATCACGTTGCATATTCCAGAGAACACCAACATCGGATCACTTTTTCCCATCCAACCAGCAACAGACCGGGACTCTGGAGCTAATGGGGTGGACTCGTATGAGCTGATTGCTGGCCCAGAGGCCCACGAGCTCTTTGGGCTGCAAGTGGCTGAGGACCAGGATGAGAAGCAGCCGCAGCTGATTGTGATGGGCAACCTGGACCGTGAGCACCGGGACTCCTATGATCTGACCATCAGAGTGCAAGATGGTGGGAACCCTCCCCGGGCAAGCAGTGCCATGCTGCGTATCACCATCCAGGACATGAACGACAACAGCCCCAAGTTTGAGAGGATGATGTATGAAGCAGAGTTATCAGAGAACAGCCCGGTTGGACACTCCGTTCTCCAGGTGAGACTTTACACCTTTTTGGGTCCAATTCAATAAAAAAGAAGTTGCACTGCAAGCTAGAAAGTCAGTTGAAGTTTGATGGAGAGGGCATGGAGAAAGAATGATGGGAAAATAAAGCTGTTTTGCCAGGTAGCATGCTTTGGGTAAGGATTTCACAGAAGTCATCTAGGGGGCCTTGTCTTAATTTGTGACTGTATCCAGGCTAACACATTTGATAAGTACCACTCTTTGAGATGCCTTCTTTGTTATGGTGCACCCATCACGCAATGCTCTTCGATCCTCTGATGGGCCTGATGTTTGAAAGTGTCCTTTGAAATCAATCTTGCTATTAAACCCCTCTAACCAAAAGTTTAGAAAATCTCAAATGAAGGATGGTGGTTGTGCCTGTTCGGGCCTTGAGGAATTTTCAATTTTCTCTTCAGACACCTTAGGTTAATTAATTCCTGTATCCGGGAGTGAGAATACTTGATGTTGCTGTCCATAAACACTAAGTTATTTCAAAGTGTCCAACCTAAATAGTTTACTGGGTAGGCTGCAGCCCCCCGACCCCCACCACCCCAGCTGCTTCCTTTTCAAGTACAGACAGTCACACACGCACAGCCATTCAGGCACACCTGGACATGCACCCAGACATACCTAGGGAGACAGACATACACAGACAGACACACACATACCCTCTCTCTCCTAGATACCCGTTGATTTTTGCCTGGCTCTGAAGTACCATTGGCACCAACGTCTGTTTCCCAGCCCTCTTCATCTTATTAGAGCAAGCCCACTCCTTTTCTCGCTCTTCATCAACCTAAAGTTCTCGCCCTTCCAGTGTGTTTCATTTGCACCGTGTGTTATTTCTTCGGGCTGTGTTGCAATATTTGCGAAATGGAATTTGTCATTTGGAATGTCGAACACGTCACGCGCATCTATTACTGCATTTCATGCCTTTGGCTGGACAGTTATGGAATAATGGGGCACCATTGCCAAGCCTGGCTAAAAATACCCATGTGGGCGGGAGCTCTAATCGCATGTGTAGGCCGGTTAGATCTGGGTGGGGCACCCTTCGCCAGGTAGCTGAGGTGACAGGCCTGCAGACACGGTGCTTGAGCCTGACGGTTGAGGGGGAGGTTGTGGCCCAGAACAGGTTTTACTGCTGTGCCAGGAAGCCCTTTGAGACACTCGACGCGTGCCCTTAGAGTTCAGTTTTCAAGGAAGCCTTGCAAGAACCAGTTTATCCACCTGCAACTTGGAAACTTCTCAAGATGGACAGTGTCCAGACTGAGGCTGTGCCCGTGAATGAGTCTCGTGTTACTTTCTGGAAAGTTTAACGCTTAAATCCCCAAAAGCTACAAAGCAGCCCCGTCTGACAATCTCACGCTGTGAATTACCGAGGAACCCCGATAGTAACAAAATGGAGCCATGAGGAGAAGTGTTTGCATGGTCCCAGTACGGCAACACTGCAGCAAAGTGCCAAGACTGTCCTTAAATGTATAGGATCATGACTGAAAAGTGCCAGCACTGAGCAAGTGAAATGTTCACTTCTCACCAAAAAGTGCTGGTATCATCCCATAGCAAGTGGACCAGCTCTGCTGAGAAGTGCTGCGTTTGATCCAGTAAAAGTATAAAATCTGGAAAACGACATGTCCCTCTAGAAGATTGATAGGGCTGGGGGTAATTTCAGGGATTGTGATAGACTCTGCCCAGAGCTTCCAGCCTTTCGGAGACTTCAGTCATGTGATCTCACTGCTTGCCCATCTGATTCATGGGGAGGAAGTGACATACTTTTGTTTGTAGATTTAAATGTTGTCTTTTCTGGTTCTGTTATTGCTGTTTATTGGTAGTAATATGTGTATGGCACCGCATGATCTGCTCCGTTGATACATGTTATATATATATATATATATATATATATATTTACCTTACCTTGACCGCACCGCCTCTCTCCGCTGCATTGGAGGCACAAGCTCCCAGCCTGCCCTGCGGCCAATCCTGACACTGCTCAGAGCACCTTTAGGATTGGCTGGAGTGCCCTAGCTGGGCGCTCCATGGCAGAGTGGAAGTCTCTGCCTGATCTCTCCAGCCTGACAACACAGTGCCTGGTTGGAGCAAGCCCTGTGCTCATGTGTTTGCCCGCCCTGAGCCGGCCGGCCAAACATACATGCGCACTCAGCACTTCTCCTCTCTGCCTGTCATCACCCGTGGCCCCGCCCCTTTAAAAATAAAATAATAATAAACATTGTTTATCATTGTTTTATTTTCAAAGGTTTGCAGCTGCTGGTGGGGGTAGTGACTCTCCTCCACTATAGCAGAGGAGCTGCCCCTGGACCTGCCACTCAAATAAAAAAGCCAGCACTATTACCCAGTTAGTCACCGAGTGTATTTACTCAAGGTTAGCCCTCTCAAAATTATCCTTTAGCGATTGAAGGTGACGAATGCTACTCAATGACTCACCTATACTCATCAACATGTATCAACGGAGCAGATCATGCGGTGCCTTTCACATATTTCTACCAATAAACAGCAATAACAGATATTACTGCCCGAAAGCAAATGCGAATGTTTAGGCAAATCGTTTTGAAGACTTACTGTGATCCCGGATAGAATCTATGGATTAGAAAAGCTTGACTTGCCTAGTACCACATGTCTGATGCATCCAAAAATCTTTACCATTCGCTCGCTAGTAATCGCATTGTCCAGTTCAGGTGGCTAGCTGTGTACAATAGTCAGAGGCTTCTGCTTGCAAGAATCGTTCAAAGTCTTGCCAGTGGCAATCCTCCTGTAAGGAGATCATGATGCTTGAAGGTCTTCAACTTTCATGATCTTTATTCCTTCCTTGGAGTGACACATCTGGAGGAAACCTGCTATGAAAGCTCCGATCTCCTGTCCCAGCACCAAATCCTCACCCTCTATTGTGCTCTGTGACAACATTCAATTTGCAGGATGCAAGTTAACTCATTTTAATGTCAGTCTAGTAAGATATCTGCCATCTCTTCCTATCAAAGCAATTCATTTTAACGGCTGTCTAATAAGGAAATGTCTGCCATTTCCTCAGCACCTCCACCTTCTTAGTCAAGCTTACTTGGCACAAGATCCTAAAGTTGTTACCCTAGTTCTGCACTTGTCATGACCATTCTCTCTATTTGCAAGGCCTCGACCTACAAGGCTCACTTTGAGTCCCTTATGTCTTAAATCATTTACACATTATTCCAATATTGTTCAGTTATACCGCTTGCCTTATGGATCGTCCTGTCATTTCATGAGAAGTAATATCACTCAGTTCAAGTGCACTGTAAATGGACATTAAATAAATAAATTAGTGCTGCATGAACTGGAATGTTTGAGATGAACTGAATTGTAATTATGTGCCAAATAATGAAGGAGAATGACAAATTGTTCCCCCAGTTGCCTTGCCCCCTAACCTTCAGTACTACCACTACAGTTACTTAGTAAAAAAAAAAACTAGAAAAGAGGCATATGGGGGCACAATAAACCATGGTTATATAGGCGTGCCTGTAGTATTCACTCACATTGTCACTTAGGCACTGGCAAGTGTAGTTGATGTTTGAGCCTGTGTATAATGGCATGATGTTAGTTTTTACCACTCAAAACCTCCTTATCTTTTTTTTATTCCATAGGTGAAAGCAAATGACTCTGACCAAGGTGCCAATGCTGAGATAGAGTACACTTTCCATCAAGCGTCTGACTCTGTTCGTCGTCTCCTGCGACTGGACCGGGGTACAGGCCTGATCACTGTCCAGGGCCCCATTGACCGTGAGGATGTCGGCACCCTGAGGTTCTCTGTTGTGGCAAAGGATAAAGGGCCCAACCCCAAGCCTGACCGCACACAAGTGACAATCACTATCAAAGACATGAATGATAACAAGCCGGTTATTGAGATCCGAGGCATTGGGCTGGTGACCCATCAAGATGGCATTGCAAACATCTCTGAGGATGTGCCTGTGGAGACCGCAGTGGCACTGGTGCAGGTGTCTGATCGTGATGAGGGGGAGAATGCAGCAGTGACCTGCGTGGTGGCAGGCGATGTCCCTTTCCAGCTCAAGCAAGCTAGCGAATTAGGCAGTGACAGCAAGAAGAAGTATTTCCTACAGACAACTACACCATTGGACTATGAAGCTGTGAAGGAATACACAATTGAGATTGTGGCTGTCGACTCTGGTAACCCTCCACTGTCCAGTACCAACTCACTCAAGGTGCAGGTGGTAGATGTGAATGACAATGCACCAGTCTTCACTCAAAGTGTCATGGAGGTAGCCTTCCCAGAGAACAATGCACCTGAAGACCTGGTGATGGAGGTCAGTGCGAGTGATGCGGATAGTGGCTCCAATGCTAAACTGGTTTATTCCATCAAGGCAGAACCAACTTCCAAAGGCATTTTTTCCATTAACCCAGAATCAGGTGAGATCAGGGTGAATCCTGTGCTTGATCGTGAGCAAAGGGAGCGCTACGAGTTTCAGGTGGTAGCAGAGGATAAGGGAAGCCCATCCCTCAAGGGGTCAGCATCTGTGATTATCAATGTAATGGACCGCAATGATAATGACCCTAAGTTCATGCTCAATGGCTACAACTTCTCAGTGATGGAGAACATGCCCCCGTTGAGCCCTGTAGGCATGGTTACTGTCATTGATGCAGACAAGGGTGAGAATGCTCGTGTGCAACTCTCTGTGGAGCATGACAATGGAGACTTTATCATCAAGAATGGCACTGGCACCATTCTCTCTAGCATCTCTTTTGACCGGGAGCAGCAGAGTACATACACGTTCCGACTCAAGGCTGTGGATGGGGGTGACCCCCCTAGGTCCGCATACGTAGGTGTTACTATTAATGTGCTGGATGAGAATGACAATGCACCTTTCATCACATGGCCTTCAAACACCTCCTACCAGCACATTGATCCTCTCACCAGCCAAGGCACCCAGGTTTTGAGGGTGAGAGCTGAGGATATAGACACTGGTGTTAATGCTGAGCTCGCTTACAGCATCACTGGGGGCAATCCCTCTGATCTATTTCACATCTCACCTTCCACTGGCAACATCTCTTTGGAGAAGGAGATCCTCAGGAAGCATCACGGTCTGCATCGGCTGGTTGTACGTGTGAATGACAAAGGAAAGCCTTCACGGCACAGCACGGCCCTGGTCCACTTCTATGTGAATGAAACCGTTACCAATATGACCCTTCTAGAAACACTGCTTGGGCACAGCCTCGATACTCCCCTGCACATTGACATCTCTGGTGACCCAGAGTATGAGAGCAGCAAGCAACGTGGCAACATACTTTTCGGAGTTATTGCAGGCATCATTGCTGTTCTTTTGGTGATTGTGTTGGTTGTGCTTGTGCGATACTGTCGGCAGAAGGAAGCAAAGAGTGGTTATCAGGCAGGCAAGAAGGAGACAAAGGACCTCTATGCGCCCAAACAAGGCAACAAGAACAACAAACACAAGGTAAAGAAAAACAAGTCTCCCAAGCCCCCAAAACCAGTAGAGGAGGACGAAGAGGCGGGGCTTCAGAAGTCACTAAAATTCAACCTGATGAATGACTCTGTCACAGATAGCCCCAGAATACACCTGCCCCTGAACTACCCACCTGGGAGCCCTGATCTTGGTCGTCACTACCGCTCCAACTCTCCTTTGCCCTCCATACAGCTTCAGCCTCAGTCCCCTTCGGCCTCCAAAAAGCACCAAGTGGTGCAAGACTTGCCAGCTGCCAACACCTTTGTTGGCACTGGGGACAACACTTCCACTGGCTCTGACCAGTACTCGGATTACAGCTATCGGACCAATCCTCAGAAATACAATCACAAGCAGGTAGGCGACCTCTTCCAGACCACCACAGGTGTGGACCGTACCATTGCATGGACTAAGGTGTGGTGAGGAGGAAAGAGTCCCTGCCTCTGTCACTGTGAAATTCAGGGAGGGAGGCCCGAGTGATAATGCACTATGATGTGGTTTGAGGTGGGACAGGGCAAGTGATTTAACCAAAAAAAGTTGTTCAAACAAGCAGCAGATGATATTCTGGGCCAGTTTGGAACAGCAAGGAGACTTTATTGCACACTAATGAAGTTTGATGCACTAAAACATTACTTTATCCCCTTTGCAGTTTCAGATTACTCTGGGGCATTTGTGGACACACATACTGTGTGTGAAGATGTTTTATGTAGAGGGTGGAAAGAATGAGCTTCCTAATTTTAAGGAGGGTACAGAAGTATTTCATAAGTGTTTTCTTGTGCACATTTTGGGTATCAACAGAAAAAAACTTATTTTCCACCCCTTAGTAAAACCAGTTGTTTTACACCTGTCAGATCCACCTAAGAGCAATGGTATTCTGATTGATTGCATCTGAACATTGCAAGTTGCCTCAGTATACACTACTCAGCATGGTCTTTGTGGGTTATAGCAATACGAATGATGTGCATTCAACTCTGGACTATACATGAAGAAACTGAAAATTCTGGGAGCAAGGGAAGGTGTGTAGGGGTGCACCAAAGGGTGACTGTATGTGTAAGGTTGCAGTCAGTCTTCCAACCCCTCTAAAAAGGTCCGGTATTGGGTTTGAGAGTCTGCTTCCTGTAGTTTCTTGCCTTATAATCTTTGAAAGATTAATTGTCATCCGGGGCTACAGTGCTCTGTCTCCAAAAACTTTTTTTGTTGGCTTGACCCTTTTTGATGCACCACATGGAAGTATTGGAGGAATTAAGAATGCACTGCGGCAAAACTTGCAGCGTACACAACAGTTGTCAAACTCTGCATTCAGTTGTCAACGGTGCTTGTTGATCGGGCCAATATGTTGCCCTCTCAGTTACCGAGCCCAAGCCTGGCTGGGCAAAGCCTAAAGGGCATTGGAGGACTTCAGAATCTGTGAAAATATGTTGACGTTGATGCCTTTGGCAAAGATGAACTGTTGGGAGTACTCTGAGGATTGTGCTTTATTGGCTGAGATACCCTCTGATTGGCAGTGCTTTGTTCGTTGTCCGAATCTGATTGGCAGACGAGCACACCACTGTCATTATCTGAAGGGAAGCCCTTTTTTTACGGGAGACTCCAGAACAAACTGAAGTATAAAGACAAGGGGCTCAATCTGGGAAATAATTGGGAGAAGAACATGCCTCTTTGTTGAAATCCCGTGGTGCCAGCTGATAAACACTGTGGCTACTCCTCCCAACAATTTTATTTTTAGGGTGGCTGCACTGTGTGTCTGACTGGCATATCAACAAACCTGGTGAGATTGTGTGGCAGGCTGCACTTATTGACAGATTTGTATGGTTAGCCAAAGCTCTGCTTCACTTGGAATCACCTTCTACAGTAGGATTCTGAGTTGGACCCTGAAAGAGACCCTCCAGCTTGACCACCCGTGGCCGTACTTTAGGTGCAGTGCTCGTTGTGTCATGGTGTGGCCTATTTCGGAGAACTCCTTCATAAATCCTTTATATGGAAGGGCCATGTTTTGGGAATCCAGTGAATATCTCTGGATAAATAATTCATACTGTAAGCCTGCCGTTCCTGTAAACAACCTGGTGCTCACCCCATTTCCTCCAAGTAAAAAAAAGAGTTAAAGGAAGTGCGGAAGCCAGGCAACAATGGCTGGAAGCCTAATCTTCTTTCTTTAATGCTGAGGACTCAGTCTTCATTGACCTTCACTGGAGACTATTACCGCTGCCTACATTATGGCGTTTGCACAGGATGCTCTGCATGCCTGTACATACCCAGCCCCCCTTCCCTCGTGTGCCATTAGTATAAGCTGGCCCTCTCGTTGCTGCACAGCAAATGACCATAAAACTCTGCCTTCCTAGGTGACCCTGCGCTTGGCAGCTTGGCCTGTTGAGCTCTGGGTCTGAGAACTCTGGTCTGAGAACTCAGGCTCGCCAGTCGCTGCTGAGGCTTATTTTGCCCGACATGCCGAGGCATTGATTGCTGGTGCTGGTCACTGAAACATTCAGCCATTCTCGTCCTTAAATTAAATGCAAGGAAGCGATGTATGCATCTTGCCAGAAGACGGGGGAACCGCCTCACGTGAGCCTGGGGGAATTGGTCTCTTCGGGCCGGTGGGCAGTCACCCCCTTTCTGCAGGTGTTTGTCAGGGACTGCGGAATTCCGGAGTTTTGTCTGGAAGCAGGAAGGTTCAGTGGTGACTTTCCTATTCCTTCCCCCCATCAGACTGGGGGTCAGTGTCTTCAACAGTGGCGCCCCGTCACCAGACTCCCGGTCCAGCTACTCTGCCATTGTTGCTGCTTCGAGGAGAAGAAGCAAAAACAAATGCAATTTATTGTTCCACATTGAGAATGCAATTTCCTGCCTTAATACAGCTGGTCTCGCTGTGCAGTGTATTTTTAACCTTTTGTCTCTTAACAATAGGAACGGAACCGTGCATAACACTCTGAGGCGAAGTGGGGGCGGGGTGGAGGGAGGGGGCGCTGCTCCTTACGGGTGACTGCCTCTCACTGCCACCCCCCCCCCCCCCCCCCTCGTGATGCGTTTCCCAGAAGGACGTTGCATTCCGCGGTAGTTATGTATAAGGGTTAACCCTTTGGTTTGTTTTTGAGAGGGCGAGGGCAACTGGGGTGGGGAGGAGGGGGTCCTTCACTTATGGGGGGGAGGGGGGGGAGTCTGTACTGTTGAACTAAGTGTTTTAATGTTGGGGTTAAGAGAGGCGTGGAAGGTATTTTAAGTAGGTGTACAACTCAATGGTTTGCACAAAATAATGTTCTTCCTTGGCGCTTCCTCATACTACGTCATGTAGCTGTCACTTCCGGGTTGGTGTGGGTAAAGGTTTCTCTGCAGAAGAGAGATGTTGATATACTGCTTGAGTGGGGCAGTAACATATTGAATTTAGAGGGCGGGAAGGTAAACCTCCACTTCTCGTTCTATTTTGTGCCTTTCTACCGGTTCTCCACATTCGTGTCGAGGCCTTGCCCTCTTTTTTGACAAATAAACACTTTATCCAAGTTTCAGGGCTCCTTAATACACAGCCATGCCTGCTGTGGGCGTTTTCTTGATGTTCAGTATTTGCCCTTCAGATAAAGTGAGAGACGATGCTGCGTCTCCTGAAACATTTTGTGCCTAAACAATGAGGAGCTCCCGTGGCCTTAATTATATTAAATATAGAGAAGATAATTGCATGCCAAAAATCACGCTTTGTGTGTAGGGCCATAAAAGCAACCCAGGGACCCCTTAATACAAAGCCCAGTGCCTTAAAGAATTAAGCTTTGAACTGAGAGCTACCAAATTAATAATGATCCCTACTTAACTTGGCCAGGCTCACTCTGTAACCATTTTTTGTCCTTCTGACCTGCCTAATCCAAATCTGCCTCAGTCGCTAGTCTCTTTGTTGACAGTAGTTGCCAGCATCACTAGTGTCTAATGGAATTCCGGTGTGCCTTTCTCTCCCAGCCTCCTGCAGTTTCACTCTCCCTTCCACTGCACTGCAATCATTCCTTCCTCTGCTGCCTTCCCTGTTGTAAGGCTTGCTGCCTTTCCTTTAAGGGATCACCGTACCCCCACCCCCCTCTTGCCTTGGCTCCGGTCTATGCAAAGTGAAATCTCCCCTCCTGCTCTTGTAGGAATTGTAACATTCGCCTTGCTGCTATCCCTGGACTCTGCCTAATCCTGCTTTAGTGTTGTGGAGAGATGTGACCTCAAATTATCTAAACGAGTCTGCTTATTTGGCCCAAGTAGATGACACCCCCGCTTCCCCCATTAACTCCAACCTCTCCTGCCTATGAAGGACCGCGTTTCATCCATGACCAAAATAAAGCCCAACAGTCATTATTTATTTTTTTATTTTTAAAAGTAAACCTTTGTCTATTTATTTTCTACGAGCAAAACATGTTGATTTGTTTGCTTTTGTAAATATTTTGCTGCTGTGCTGCATAGTTATTGTGTACATATATTTTTCAACAAAATAAAATATAAAATGTTTTAATAAACCTATTTCCCCATTACTTCAAATATGTCGTACCTTTTTGTTCTTTTGTTTTAACTTTTCCCGTATACCCTTACCTACCTTGTCAAAAGTATGGCGTGGAAGAAATGCACCAAGTAATCAAGTGAGTATGGGAAAGAAGCAGACATAGTTTCATAAGGTGGCATTTTGGCTAAAATCCCCCTGGAAGGGACATCACTTGATTGTTCATACTGTTTTAGGTTAGCAACAGCCCCCTGCCACAAATTTGGGGTAATGGATTTCCCAGTGGTTGAATATTTAGATTTCTGAAGTAACTCTTTTCTAACCCACGGAACATTTTTTGTAATCCTGGATAAATTACAATATCTCCTGCTGCTTCGCTTTCCTTTTTTGGGAGTATGGAGAAACTGGGAAAACGGCAGTGCAATGATGCTATGAATGTGAAGCATTTCTATTTCCTTCTTTTTATTTTTATTTTTTATTTGGTTGGTCGTCTACATAGCTCCCAAATCAGACTAAGCCAGTGCGGAGAGGGGTCACCATCTTAGGATCTTTGGTCTTTGCACGTTAAGTATAGAGACATTAATCATATCCATTTCCCTGCTTCGTGCCACTGGCCCTCGCTGTGCGCATCTCTACATTTCTCTTGGGCCCAGTTTAAGATGGCCGCCAGGCAGACAGCATTCTGCCAGCACCGAGTGACGGTACTGCAAACTGCACGTGCAGATCAATGTCTTTTATTGTGTCCTATTGAACGCGGTCATATGAATCAGTTGCTATTTTCGCTACGATGTCTGACCCTATTTCTAGACTGGCTGGCCACTCCTCCCAGACACTTGCATCAAATCAGGAAGCCCTTTATGTTTTGGGCTTTTATCATAAGTGAAATGAAGTGAGAGCAAGCAGAGGCACTGATGCAGATTAAAATCTATAATTTTGTCCTACAATCTAAAATGAATTAAAATATTAAAACTGAATTTGTCTTTGCTATGTACGCTTTTTCAGTTGGGTCTGAACTAAAGCAAGGTTTAGTTATCACTCTTGCCTCATGTAGCAAAATCCTAAATAAAAGAATAATTCACATATACATAACTAGAAGGTAAATGGGCAGCTCTCTTCATCCACTGGTCTGTTTAATTGTCATTTACATTGTTCATATCACACCACAGGGTAGAGCATAAGACAGTGGGTCAGCCCACTTCAATTCTCTTGCACTGTGTAATGGCATTTTGTGCATTTCAGTGTCGAGGTTAATACCTTCCTTTGCAATTTTTTTATTTTCTTGCTTAGGTTTTTTAAACATATAAAATGTCACTTGTGTGTTTAAGCGACATATTCTAATTACATGAATTCAGAACCCATTTTTTTTCTTTTCTTTTTAGCAATAAGAATATTTTTTTAATGATGTGTATTAAAATGAAGCCCTTCTGTAAGTGTTCTAAGTACACCTGCTTCATGAAAACAACACATGCTGGTCTATTTAAATTAAACATATTTTTTTCGTTAAATTAATTTTTGTGGCACTTGCTTACAATAAAAAAAACGCAACCCACTCCACCTTCCCAAGAACAGCCCTGCTGGCTTTACCAGTAATTGTTGGCTTTATTATTTAGCTGCCAGTCAGTGCTTTAAATCTGCCAACACTGTCACTGAGTAGCAGCACTTTTTTTTTATTTTGAGAGGGAAGATACCTGCACTTCTTCGGAAAAACGTAATACTTTTAATTAAAGAGTAACGGAACTTCTCAGAAACAAGCAGGTACTCTGGTACAGAGTACCTGCACTTCTATCTTTCCATTTCAGGCCCTGCTGCCAGTGGTCACAACGTGCGACAGCTTGCAGCTGATTGAGTGCAGGGATGGACTAGGGACAGAGGTAGTGCTGGCAGAATGGTCAAAGCAGCCCCGCTCCTCCTCGCTGTCTCATTTCTCTCTCCCCAGTCTGTCCTGAAGCCCCCTCTCTTGCGCCTCATATCATTACCTAGGTGAGATGGGGAAGTGACAGAGGTGACAGCAGCAGCCTCC
The DNA here is from genome assembly GCF_031143425.1 of Pleurodeles waltl. Lineage (NCBI taxonomy): Eukaryota > Metazoa > Chordata > Amphibia > Caudata > Salamandridae > Pleurodeles > Pleurodeles waltl. The sequence goes on from NC_090446.1 coordinate 889,209,754, forward strand.
TGCCCTAAGAACGGGCCTTCGCCCACCAGTGAACTCCCCAATCGAAAAAAGCAAGCCGTCTGGGCCTAAGCCAAAGGCTCATCGATCTCTCTGTTGCTCTAACATCTCTCACATGCCCTTGTCCCTTACTGATTTCTATTCTGTCCACTATACAGAGCAAATGGGCACCAGCGAGTGCCTTGGTAACACGCTACCAGACAAAGTGAAGAACTACAGATGTACGTTTTTACCAGTTGCAGCAGTTAAATGACAAAGCCATGTGTCATCTGGCCAAACATGAGCAAAGAGGAAGGCCCTAACAGTACTTTCTTTCTGTTAATACATATATCCCTAAAACTGCATGAAAAAATAACCTCAACTTAAAATATTTAGTTGTTGCCTCATTTCTTTCTAGTGAAAATGCCATTCCATGCCTTCCATCCTCTTCATGACTCCTTTCTCTGAGAATAGCCTACCATAAATCACAAGACCATCTGTGTAATCTGCACATTTCCTACACCTCATTTCATAGATCACAACTTTTCCTTCTTTGAAACTATATCCTTGCAACCTAACAATACTTGATTCCTCCAGTCATTTGCATGAACTTAGCCACCCAGTAATGATCATGCCTAGCTCGCATTAATTTAATCTACCACAAACTGGGGTATGTGTATGGAATTATTTCCTTTAGAGCACAAGATTAATCCAAGTAACCTACCACTGGAATAACAACTAAATTTGGGTTCAAGAGTAGTGTGCTTCTCACCTCCCCGTAAAGCTCTTCAGTTCATTGTTGTGGCATTAAGTGCTATGTAAACGTGATTACAATACTAAACAATGCAAAGTCCCCCCTTGTTTTAAAAAGGTTGTAAACCTCCTTCTGTGTGGGATACTTGGCCAAATGCATGTTCATGCAAGGAAAATAGATCTATAGCTTTAGTTCCTTTCACATTTCACCCTGGAATGCAGAGACCCAACTTGCCTAAAATCAAACCAAAGGGTACAGCCCATCACCCCCGCCCAACAGTGCACATTTCCTTACTTAGTGGTATGAATGAAAAAAAAAAAAGTACGTTTTCATTCCTTTCTGCCCCTACCTAATGCTGTATACACCCATCCAGTGCTGCAAATAGTGCAAGAAGGTCTAGGGGTGCTCTTGTTTTCAACAACCCTGTTGAATTTTTCGATAAACTGTTAATTTTGCCCCCATTGATACTCAGTTGGGAAGCTTATCCTAAACGTGTCTAGAACACTAGCGGATACCTCTTTTTTTATGGTCTTTCTTGACAGTGCATTATATGTAAACATGTTTTTAATATATGTATATTTTTAAATATACAGTGTGGGCTTTGGCTCCACTCAGAGGATTGTTACCCTCTCACCATATGCTGTTGGCTGTTTGGATTATCATTATTCCTTCCATTGAGTGCTTGCACTGCCATGCATGAGGAACTATTTTATGTTTCAAAAGTACATTGAATCATCACGTTCTTTCTGTCATGGATGCATCGTAGACACAAAGTATTATTATTATTTTTTTTTAAATATAGATGCAATTTTTTTTAATGCTGCAGTAGAGGACTCAAAATGCAAGCCAAACCTTTTGACTCTCAGTGCTTGCTATAGACTGTTGGAGTGATATTTAGGTAAGAGAGTATTCAGGTGTGCTCAACTTCTGGATCCAGGGAAACTTTAAGGAGGCACTCTTGCAAGACAGTTTAGTGGCACTTTCAGGGTGGGTTTCTCAAATTGTTTATCCATTTCTGTTGACAAAATTGAATTTCTTCTGTATTTTGAGGTTTTCTGTATAATTTTAAAAGTGGGGGAGGGTTTAAACCATTTTATCTAAATGTTTGATTTCCAGATTGTGGAGTACGTTGAGGTGGTGTCAGCATTGCTGCACAGTCTGCAACCCCAGAAGTACGTCCTGACCTGTTCCCGGCATATTCTTGATTCTCAGAAAGGAGGTTTATTTGTCACTCTTCTATTTGCATTATTCATGGCGTTCTGCCCCAGTTCGTCTTCCCCTTCCCAGGGGAGAGATAAATTACCTCGCAACAATGGGACATGGTCTGAATCAATCGGTAACTGCTGACCCCAGGATGGATCATTGTTCAATAGACAGGGGCGTCCTCAAGTGAGTCTCATGGAATCAAGAAGTCATCTGCAGTGTTGGCAAGACTGAGGAAGGGGTGGGGGTTCACACACAGCCTTGTAGTAGAGATCATGGGTGGTGGGTTATCCACCTACATTCCAGGCCTCCTGTACTAAGCTGCACCTAGTAGGGTAGAAATGCTAAACACAAAGCCCATTAATCTCCATGAAGTAGCCTGCTGTCCCTTTCACCCAGAGCAAAAGAAAAAGTCAGCAAAGGGAGAAAGTCAGTGTAATGATGATAAAACAGTCCCATTCTAGGGGCGTAACACAGGCCCCTTCAGCCTTTATGTATAAAGGAGTGGGTAATCTTGTGGGGGCTCCAAATCGATCAGGAGGACCCCAATCAGCCCAAAGTCAATTCATGTGTATATGTGATATGGAAGACCTAGGAGGCCCTCAACACATTTTTTTAAGTAAGGACCATCATTTTGCTTTATGCAACTGCCTAGGTCTCCACGAATGAGTGCCAGTGGCAACCACCTCCGAACTCCAGCACAAACTAAGCACTATGTACACTCATAAGTCATTCTTAAGTCCTTACACTGTTGACATTTTGATCAAAGTGCGCTGATTTGATAGAGTAAGTGCCTTTGAATGCTTACTAGGGCTCCTGCCACCAGGTCTGCATTGCATCTTTCACAAAAAATAGAGTTTTGGGGCAGAGGAGGACCAATAGAGCCACCCTTCTTCCCCACCTCACTTCTACTATCAACACCGACCATTCATCTCCAGCTTACTAATGCTTCCTCAGCACTATTGCTCTAGTGCGATTCACCCTGAAAGAATCCTGAAGCCAGATGGATGGTCGACCTGGTGCTCCTTTCTTGACATCACCCCATCATGTGAATGAGGAGCAGGAGATATGAGAGGGAGAATGATAGACGTGTCTCACAGGCCAAATGCACAAAGTCCACAATCAAGGTGTGGGTCTCTTATGCTCCACTTCATGTTGTTGGTCCTCTAAATCCGATGAAGGCAAAGAACGTGTGTACTTGTCCAGCTCGTGTGTGTCCATTCTAAAAAAGAACAAAGATTTGTATTCATTTGATATTTTCAAAGTACTGTGGTACTTGTTTAGAGGATCTCCATGCTGCCTTTCAGTCATTCCAGTTGAGGCGGATTGGCTCAGTTTTTCACCATTCCCAAGTTTATATGCAGAGCACTGTTGAGCCTGGCAATAACGACTTTTGTTATTTTGGTGTCGTAGAGTAACTCAACTGTTGATGCTAAGTTTAAACTATAAGTAGTTATTCTCAGAATGGTGTTTGAATAATGCCCTGTCGTGTGATGACGAATTCTGGCATCACCCCTCTAGGACACCTGCTGTCTTCTTTTGGCAGATGACCATGAAGTTGGACTGAAAACCAACCGGGAGTAAGAACACTTTCTTGGACTTTGTGTTTTGTGGATGACAATTTAAATTCCCAACATCCATAATGGAGAGCACCAACCCTTCCTCAGAAGCCAGTGCCACCCGTCCAACTGGCAAGGGCTTTTGGTGACCCTCCACAAGTAAGAAGGCGCCAGCCCCACTTCAATAAATGGCAAAGGAACTACATGATAAGAAATACCACTCCTGGGATTAAGGTCTCCCCAAGGGTGACGCGGTTGCACGCGGTCTGTGAGGTCGTTGAACTTCGACCTATTCTTCCTGTCTATGATAATGAGCAACAGCAAAGCGACACTCATTCTAGTCCCATTTCCCGAGCCTTTGGACTGTGACCACCAGTTAGGCCCTACCGTGGATTTCCATGGGCACCTATAGATAGTGCAAGTATGCTGCACGAGTATCTCCTGTGTCAGTTCTGACAACGCTACTGAAATCTAGGATTTGTTTGTGGAGTGCTCAGCCTAGACCTTGAAACACCATTTCACGCAGAGAACCGCCATGTTGAAAGTAGCAAAAGATGGTGCTGATAAGTGTCTGCTCCTGGGGGGAACTGCACACTTTTTCAATATGAAACAATCTGTTCAGTGCTCCCTTTCTGCCATGCCAGATTCCACCCATGCTGCCGTGAAATTCTGCATATTGAGGTTACGCGGCAGTTCTTGCTGAAAGGTTGGGGTCAGCATTTCTCGGTGAGTGACTGCATGGCTGAATCTGCGCTTCCGGCTCTGCTGAGATTTACAGTGATGAGGAAGGTTTGTTATTTGTGATGGTCAGCATCTCTAGCTGGGAGGGGGCGGGCTCCTCCGCCCCGTGTCTGGTGTTCACGGCTCACCGAAAGATACAACTTCTCACTTTCCTTTTTTCAGTTCTTATCTCTCTGCATCCCGACCTCTTCCTGGAACATCGGTGATTTTATTTTTTTTCTTTTGTTTTAATGGTGGAGGGGAAAAGACACCTTGGCACAATAAATCTTGATTGAAACACTTACCATAAACTCTTCCAACAAAGACAAACTCATAAAACACAATCACCGGCAGATTCCCTTCTGTCCCGTCCCAGCCCTCAAAATGGAGACTGGTGCTGCACCCACAGCCAGCTTCCCCCACCACTTGAAAAATCCACAAGAATTCTGAACTACCATCATAGTAGTGAGGAACCTGCACACACAAAATAATGCATGCACGTACCTGTCGCCGATTATGCCCTGTCCTGCGTGGTGCCATTTCCATAATACCAGCGAATTAAATTAGCCGAGCTCTCCTAGATTTCAGACTCCACTTTTTGAGTACATCCTTCTCAGTGATGTTCTGTGGAGTGTGGAATTATTTAACACCTGTTGCCATTTCGTGTGTCTGCTTGCAAACATTCAAGACAATCTGACTGGCGAGAGTTCATCCACGCAATCACTTTTCTCAAAGGTTAGTTTAGAAAAGCTGGTATGATTTATCATGCAATATTCACCCATTAGTAACTGGATGCATTTAATGACTTGACCCTCAAGTCTACGTACAGCATTGCCATGAAACGTGGCTTTTGAAAAAGGAAGTTTTGCATATTTAAGGATCTAACAGGGCACATTTGATATAAAACTTCTAGTTAGTACTCGGTTAGTACAGTCATAAGCCTTGTATCTATACCCATTTGCTGTAGATGGGTTGAAGACATTGAGGCCAAATTCAATCTAAGGCACTGCCCCATTGTGAGAAACTAGGCAAGCACAATAAAGCCCAGACAAGTGACTGTTTCAGTGATAAAGTGATTATGTTGAGTTTTGTGATACCTCCCGTCTCCCATTGGCTAGAACAGATATTTCAAGCTGGTCTAGAAAACGCACATAGTAAAAGCTTGGTGTATGACTACATTTTTTTTTCCATTTCCATGTCGAAAGTGGAACGATTTGAAAATTTGGAAACCTAATCCAGTCCAAAAAATGTAACTTTTATTGGATTAAATGCAAAGATGGTAGTATGTGTAGACCGATTGATGTCTTGCTGTTTAACATACTGATGGTGGACTCCTATCAGGGGAGATTGGTCAAAGGGGGAAATGGAAGATTTCCTGAGATGCTTGTATACTGAAAGAGCTGTTAATAAATCTCCCCCAACATTTCTAGCATTTCAGAGGCACGCTCCTGTTCAAAGTTTCTTAATGCATTTGACAACCAACTTCTCTCTTAAGTGTACTTGTAGAGTTTATGACCACCCGGATTGGTATCCTGATGCTGGTGTAGGAGCAGTCTGGGCTGAGACTAGGTGTGGCCTAGTTGAAGAGCCACGTCTTCAGCTTTTTGTGCTATTCAAGCACATATGAAGTGGCTCTGATTTGCACGGGCAGGTCGTCCCAGGATTTGAGAGTGAGGTAGAAGAAAGTACAATTGTCATTTCTGGTTCTGCATATGTGTGGAATGTGTGGGAGTAAGAGTCTGGCTGAGTGGAGATGTCTGGTCGTTTTGTGGAAGTTGGTGCTGTTGTTGAGATACTTGAGGTCTATCTTATTTAAGACCTTGAAGGTGTGTGTACTGAGTTTTAAAGGTGACAGTTTGTGGATAGGGAGTCAGTGGAGCTCTTTGAAGTGTGTGGTGATGTGTGTGCGGGGAGGGGGATTGAGGATGATCTTTACTGCTTAGGTTTGTATGGTCTGGAGTCATCTAGTCAGTTGAGTTTTGATTCCAGCAAAGAGGGTGTTACTGTAGTTTAGTTTGCAGGTGATGAGGGTTTGGGTGATGGTACTGCATTGAAGATCTTGTTTAGCGTCTTTGGGATGTGGAAGCAGGAAGTGGACATTTTGTCTACATGGCTGGTCATGGTGAGCTGATTTTCGATGACCATGCCAAGCTATTTGACATTTTTTTTTTTCAGTGTGGTAGTGATGGGGCAGGTTCCCTTGAAGACAATGGCAATTCTCCCTCTGGGTTTGTGCGGTCTTTCCTGTATGGCAATCTTGTTTCCATTGGAACATCCTTGGAAACCTACTATCAATATGATGCACCTGGGAGTCTGTAATACAAGGCTATGTTGATGTGAAATGGTGGCAGGTGCAGTGGCACAAGGGCTCCGTGTTTGCTGGCCATCACTCACAAATGGGCAGGAGGGGAGATTTTCTTAGCTTGCAATATGACTCATGGAGCCCTTGCTAAGCCAGCGTAGGTGGGTGGGTGGGTTTCACCTAAAATGCTCACTGTCTGTTTCTGGTGTGGCTCATAGGCCAGTACTGTGGATATCCAGTACCCTGCCTCCATTTTAGGACCTGTTAAACTAAACCTGCTCCATCAGTTTGTGTATAGCAATGCCAAGCACCGTACCTGAGATCACACTCAGTCCAGAGAACACTGAATTCAAAAGCCACGTGAGAAACTCCACCATGCAACAATATATTGTAGAAAGCGTTAAGGGACGGGGGCAGCGCAGCGCAGGTGGCACTGGAGTGATGCTTTTAATTTTTATTTAATGCAGGAGCGCCGTCTGTTCTGTGCCCAGAGCTCAGGGACTCTACGTCTGGGCGGCTGGAGGGGCCTTCTTGGTATTCTCCGCACAAGAGCTCGGGAGAAGGCAGCAGGGGTGATTGGCACCTTTGTGAGGCCGCCAGGGATGTTTGTTATTCCAAGGCTGAAGCCGAGGCGCTTGAGGGAGTGGCATATTGCCGGCCTACCACAAAAAAGGAGAAATGAAAAGAAATTAATCCCCTATCGATTTGAAAGCAGGTTAGAAGTTGAAGCCAATTTTTTGTTTAGCCTAAAATTATATGCCTGAGATTCACTATTTCTGTGCATACGCCACCTCTGCCTTTTTCTTGTAGCGAGTGCAGCAGCATTGCAGACAGCTGTGCATGTAATGTAGTTTTTTTGCCCATTTATAGGGCGCACCCCATAAGCTAAATTGGCTCTTTCTGTGTATCTGGCAGATGGTGATATTACCCGTTTCAGAAGAGCTCTGTCTTTCGACCTCTAAATGACCTCCATGTGATGTCACTGCGGATCCATCCGATTTCCTTGTGTCACTTTGTCAAAGGACATCTGATAATGTTTATTTTTATTTTTTTACTTTTTTTTCCCCCCATTGTCCTCGAAACTAGATTTTTACAAAAAAATAATGGGATTTTGCCATTTTTTTTCTCTTTGCCCCCTTCATCCCCATTTCATCTTTTCATACAATTGTTTTTCATTCAAATGTCGACAAACTTCAACGAATTCCAACTCTATTCTCACCTTTTGCCCTACTTTTAAAAATAATAATTAGAAGCCTTCCTAAATAAGTACATAATGATTTAATGAGCGAGTCGGGCATTCTCTGCAACTTTGTTTTTGTGAAACTGTCCAATGTTAATTAGCAACATATACTTTGCAAAGTTAAAAAGTAAAAAGAATTGGAGGATGCAAAATACAACTACATAGAAAGATACTCCTCTGGTTCAAGATACATATGGCAACCTTGCCACAAAAAACGGTGTGCAAATGAGTTTTCCAAGTTTTACCAAAATCGAGGGCAACATCAATAACTTTTTTTTATTCTGTAACTATTTATTCAGTGATATTATTCTCTTCTCCTTGGCTTGGGCTTCATTTCCTGAAAATTTGTTTAAGTTTTCAAATCCTTCACCTCTCGGCTCCTCATCCTCCTCTTAAAATGAAACTGCTTTGAGAAATGTAAAGTTCCTCTCCTTAAGACCAAAATCTGAACTCCAGCTGTTTCAGAGCTCCTTAGAGAAATGCTAGAAAGAAAACTAAAAGATGGTGCAGCTGAAGAAGATTGGAGGTTTTGGCTGGAATTGTAAGCAGTTTAGAAAGCCAACAATGGAATACTATTTTAGATACTTTTTTGTAAACCCTTGCAGCAAAAAAGAAAGAGATATTTAAAGGAATTCAAATTGTCTGCAGATCCAGAAATGATTTATAGTGCAGTGATGTTTGCCCCTTTCCAAACATAGAGTTCAGGGCTTCTTTACAAGCACAATGTTAATCAAATAGACCTTAGGAATACAGTTCTTAAATGCTTCTTGGTTGCCAGCAGACATGTAGTTCGCGAACTACCCCAGAGCATGGCTGATAGTAAATGAAGTTGGCTTAGTGCAGAAGCCCAGACCTCCTTAGCTATAGCTGGGTCTTCCCTAATGTGTTGCTCAAGCAGACCCCCAGGTACTGCCTCTTTTTAGTCAATGGGTAAGGCACCATTTTTTGCTAGTGTTATTTGTGTTAGCGTTTGGTACCAAGTGGACCTCTGACACAGCTGTAAGTGAAGTGTGAGGTAAGGCTTCAGAGTCTCATCTCTGGTTTGCTCACAAGTGGTAGGATAAAACACATCTTTGTCGTATTTAATGTCACTATGCAATTATCTGCAGCTGCTTTGCAATCATAATTATACGAGCAAGAATTCTTCACTCGGGTGTCTTAATGCCATCCAATAAACAATGTTGGGACTACAAGCCTGGCTTGATGAACTCCAGTGTTAATTTCATAATATATAGGAAAGATCATCTTCTATGAACACACAAAGTCTACAGTCAGTGGACAGGAAAAATGTGAAGGATAACAGAAGTGTTCTATGAGAAAGAGATGGGACATTTTGTGTTGGTACAAGCACAATGGATTGGAATGCAGCCCAAAGCAATGGTCAGAGATTAATTGAAGCATTTCTTCCATCACATTGTTGCGGGAGAACCATCAGAAATAGCCTGCTCTAGTGATCTGGAGAGAAGTAAGTTGAATACCATTTGAATTTCAGCTTCTGAATCTAGGTAGCGATCACATGGTGATGTAATGGACTGCAGGCAGCAGTGGATTCCCCCCGCACCAGTCATGCTGTCCCTCCACTGTGGCTAGTGTGCATCAAGAAGATGATCAGACAAACCACTCTTTCTGTTCCTCGAGCACGGCTGGATCCTGTTTAAGTTCCCCCTGGGCACTCTGTTAGGTGGAGCCTATTTCTTAGGACTATAGTAAACTCATGTTGAGATGTTGGGCTCCTCCTGCTCTCTCTGAATTCATCCTGTGATTCTGTCAAGTTGTAGGAATGACATTCTTGCTGGATACATGACTACATATCACATGAAGGCATCTTTGTCTTTCACCACCAAGTGCTTCATGTTGAAACTCCCTAGGACACTACCAGCCAAAGAGTTGAAGGGGAAATGGTGTCCTTTGCGGTTTGTGCAACATAGTAAACCCACGACCACACCCCGGCGCCTGGTCGGGTGTTAACGAAAGGCTGGGAATTCACACCTGATATAAAAGTTGGTGTACAATTTGCAATATTTTCATTTTGATTCATTTCTGTTCCAGAGACTGGATATCCTTCGAACTTCATTCCTTTATTGTCTCTTTTGCCATGTCAGTGCATTGATTGGCCGACTCTGCTCACATGGCTTATCTTCTGATTCATTCCTTGCAGGCCTGAACTCTGTTATACTGTATCTGAATATTTTCTCAAGCAAAGCGGGTGTGATAAAGCGAATGCCTATCTTTGCACCGTTGATGAGGAACATAAAGTTGTGATTAGCTGGCAACGTCAAATCAGTAATAGTTTTTTTTTTTTTCTGCGCTATCAGTTAAAAAATAGACAATTGTCGTGCTGGGATTGTGCACATTTGAACTTTACATGGAGATTGTTTTTCCTGTGAGAGCAGGTAACACGTGGTCAAAGGTCAGGATTTGTCGTCTTATTAGTAGAGGAACCTACATTTTGACATCTGCCTGACGAGATAAGGATATCTGAATATAGTGCCTTGTGGTGGGTTAGCCCTTACAAATGCCAAGTGCCTCTGATTTGAAGCACAGCACTGGTCACTTTTGTCTCTGTTCAGATCAGAGTTCAAGTAAACGTCTTAATCGACACTGTTGTGAAGGTGGAGGGAAAGCATGGTCCTTATGATAGAATATTCTAATGAGCTCTATTTTATAATGTTCTGGTAAAAAAAAAAAAATATGACCTGGAGTTCAGGCTCGTTTTAAAAATATCGAGAACATGGAAAAGTTCCTAGTAACAGAATCGCACACTGTGATTTGTTTGCTACCAAAGTGTTTAAAGGAACAGAGACTGCATTGTATTTTTGCACTTCTTCACCCAGTGCACCAGGTGCACCCGAAGACAGAGAAACCATTGTCTTCCTGGTTTGCAGGGAGTAGCTGGGGAAAGCTTTAGTATTTAATAATGTCTTCTTTATTCAGTATAAGGTTTTGCGAATTAGCTCAAAAGGCTACTTATTCTTCCCTCCCTTGCTTATTAATTCAATTTATTTCACTTTTAGGATTTAAAGCAAACATGGCCGTAGGTGTCAATAGCAATACTTTGGTTCTTAAGGGAGTGGAATCCCGAAAGTCTCCAGGCTCCCTGAAGGTCAGGGAGGGCAAGTTTAAGTGAAGAGTTTATCCTAATTGTTGACCAGGGGGAGTTAGTGTACATCGTAAACGTTACCTAGACAGGTGTGTAGCTCCCTGAGCTATCTTGCCTCAAAGCTCACCTTCTATTTGTGTCCTTAAAGACTTAGTTATACCTTGAAGGCTCGCCACACATCCATGCTTGTGCCATTGAAAGTAGTGGTGGGGATTATTGTAGAACGAGAACTGACCCCTTCAAGTGTTCTGTTTGTCTTTCTTTGAGATGTTATATAGTGCTTGTAAGTTCCTGGCAGCTAGATCAAAGCACTTTACAGAGAGGGGGGAAAAGCTGTTACAGAAAGTAGCTGTGGGACATTATGGCTTCCTCAGAGTCCTGATAATCCAGCTGATAGTTATTAGCTAGTCGAATACTCATTTGGGGAGGAGCAGCTGTATATACAGGGCTTTTTTGAATTCCAACAATTCTATCAATTAATTTTTATAAAGCCCTTCACACCACTAAACGTGTCGTTTCAAAGTGCTACAGATGGTAGCTCTTATGTTAATCAGTTTTTATAAAACTCAAGGTGCCGACCTCAGAAAGACTGAGTTTGCCTTGCTTGTTTTAGTAAGTTATTTTGCCAAATACCAGCCTACAATGTTATCTTCCCGACGAAGAATTGGAGGCATGGAATTTTAAAGATGTGTAACATCGTAAGGGCATTTTTTTTTCGAGCTTTGTTGATGTTTCAAATAGTTTCCCGTTGAGTGTTTGTGAGCTAGAGCAGGATGATTCCTGGAAGTGCTTCCGGGTCATTCTATGGAAGTGTGGACTCGGCCAGAACAAGCCCGAGCTCCTGTGACAGTATGATTACAGGCTTCTTGCTTTAAAAAAAACATAGTGTTCCTCCATTAACAAACACTGCCCTTTGACTCTACTAAACTTGTTGTCACTCTGTGAACAGGAAAGTGCAGAGCCCAGCAGACTCCTGGAATGTGTTACCGACGAGGGTGTGAATGTGACTGACTGCCGGTGAGAATGATTGACGCAGGTAGCCATTATTGTCTATAAGCAGCTGTGTTTATGCTGCAGGCTCTCTCAGCCACCCCCTTCTCTACAAAGAGGCTGAACCTGCTGGTCAAGTTTGGTGAAAAATGTGGCCAGGCCTTTTGGAGAAGACTGTCGACAGACTACTAAGCTCATGGCAACAATTCCAACAATACGTGGTTGTTGGTGCCTTCATGGACATGTCCATGAGTGTCACGTAATCCTGAGGGAAAGGCAAATGTGCCTAATTCTCTCAAACCTGCCTCGCAGGAAACTCTTTAGTCCTTTCATGTTTCCTTTTCCCTGGTATGTGTACCAGTAGATTAGCCAGGGTGGCATGGCCCTAGTGCAAGGAAGGGATAGGACCCTCTGGCTGCTGGTTTAATTATAAAATACAACAATAATCAAGGTCCGGTGGCCCCCTCAGGCCTCTGAGCTCGGATGCCACTGCACCTTTTGCACAAATAGAAGGTACCCCCCTGCCGTAGGCAGACTGGCCAATAGAAAAGTCGGGTGATTTCCTGACAGGCACATGCCTCTAAACAGCCAGCAAGCCTGGGGACGATTGTACTGTGTCAGGCAGCATAATATGCTCCTGAGCCGGATTGAGTTTCAGTGGGTCTAATCTTCCAGGAAATAGCTCTTAGTACCTTGATCTGAAGGATACCTCTTTCTTTAAAAAAAATAATTGTATCGGATGCTGAGCTTCACTCTGTTGAAGGGCTGCAGTGTTCGTTCATTGGCTTTTGTTTGTGGACTTTGCCTTCAAAAGACCATACTTTCCTGCAGTGGGTGGCAAATCATACCTTCACTTCCTTCTTCTCCAGAAAAGCTGCCACAGGCTACCAAATTTATTGTGAATAGATAGAGACTGACACTAAATTTATCAAACTCCAGAACATATACAAACATTTCTCTGCAGTGGTCCTCTTCACCTGTGTGTCCAAGGGTATAAATGATTCAGGCAGCTCCTCTAAATTCCATTGACTATTTCGTTCTTCTCTTTCTGTTGGATCTTGGACTAGTCTTCAGTCCTGCTCAGATAGACCCTGTTTGTATGCTGAAATAGCAAGTGGGTGAGGCTGAAGCATGTGTTTTTTGTTTTTTTATATATCTTTCTTTACTGGAATAAAAATAGATATAGTTTATTAGGCATGTGACTTGCTTCTGACTTTGGATCCTCTGCCAGGCGTTAAGCTGATTGTGTCAATTGGAAGATCATTGAAATATCGCTACTGCTTTTTCATCCATAGCAACAGCTTGGATGTTCTGTGTGGTAACTTGTAGTTGGGGTGATTCTTGCTTTCTGTCATCTTTTAATATAAATGTGGATGTGGTAGTCTGTTTACACTCATAATACTGATTATAGCAAAACCATTTCCAGCCCAATCTCTACATGCAGCCTCAGAACATGTTTTCTGGATGTGGGAGCGTTAGCATGCTGGTTCTGGCTAGTGCGTTCAGCCAGCCTTGCGCCCTTCATGGTACGGCGCCTCCATGCTCTGGGCATTTATGGGTGATTACAGAGTAAGTGAGCCATCTGGAGCACCAGGTGATGTGGACTGTAGAAGCAGGTGATATGAAAAACAATTTCAGCCATAAAGTTAATGGTTAAGCTCCAAGGGCAGAGGGTGAGCAAACATTGGCACTAGGGCTGTAACAGCCTGTTCGCTTCCTCTGCTTTTTGTTTCTGGTCTCTGTGCTTTCTGTCACCCTTCGTGTTTGCTCTAGAGACAGCCATTCACTACTACACTGTGTTTCCATTTTATGCTGGTGAAACTCTTGGGAGTTTTGGGGTGGCACCTTATAAACTGAACATATTGAAGAGTTTGTTATTAATCTATTTATACAGCATGTTCTACCCACAAGGGCTGATCCAGCTCTTGTACATAACAATCAGTAATCTGTGCCTAACCAATTAAAGTATGACTGTGCATACATAAACCTTCAAGGAAGGCAGTATGTACTGAATCCAAGACTAGGCCCTCATTATGAGTGGCCTGGTAAATGGGCCTGATTTTCTCTACCCCCAGAGTTACCTGCAGATACCAGGGGTACCAGTAACTCTGGGTGTGGGGACACTGTGGCTCATTTTGAGTAGAACCCTGGGTGTCCACCAAGCAATGAGGAATTATTGGCAAATATTTAATTCTAACTCTGAATTCAATGGTAATTCCTCATTTTGGGCTGGGCTTTCACTCCGGAATTTTTGCTGCGTCCAGATTTAAAAAAAAAAAAAAAAAAAAAACAGGCTAAAGTTATGAGATCTGCAGTGTTCCTGCATATCTCATAAATTCGATTGGGCCAGTAATTGCTGTTATCAGTCCTATCGAAATTAAAAAAGTACATTCATAATGATTACCTAGTTTAAAACCCATAAACTGGATTTGTTTTTAGTTAGATATAGCTCCGAGTATTAATGTGAGAAAAACAGCAGTGAGTAAGTGTTGACTTTTTGTCTATTACTCGTTTGAAAACAAAAAAACAGTTGTCATAATCAAAACCAAATATGCTTTCTTTTCATGTATGCGGCCTTCTACCTCCGCCAAGTGACTTGTTTGGGTTAACCTTACAACGTGCGGTTACTGATGATTCCAGTTTTCATCAAGCCTTGTTTCTCCTCCTACGTTAGATGAGTCACTTTGGTGGGTGTAATATCGTTTGTGTGTCGGGAGGTGAAGAGGATATCTTCTCATTAAAGGTGGCCTTGGTTGGTTTATGAAAGTACATGGATTTATTTTTTGTTTTAAGCCTGATTCTTGTTTTTTGAATATACTGAATGTTGTTTTCGAGTCCTGATAATATAGATTGCCCTCAAATAAATTCAAGGTATAGGAGTTTGTCGACCTGTGTTGCTTTTGAATGTAAATCATTGCTTGGTTGTGTCATCTGGATGTGTTGGGCCAAAGTCTTGGTTTTGGAGATTGGCACCAATGATGTCACTACTTTGACACTTTGCTGGATAAGTCAGGGAATAGACAACAATTAGTAGGTCTCCCCTTGGGTGGTTTCGTTGAAGAGACTATTTAGTGCATATTTGGATATGAGAAGTATGTGCATGTACTGTATGGAATACCTGTTGGATGAAAACACTTTGGTATTTGGCTGGGGTTATTAGATTTTTAAAATCGCAAAGTTTATGACTTGCTTCAGTTCTTCATTTATACCAAAAACTGGATGCCTTAGCAAGTGTAAATCCATTGCATCTCACTTGGCAGTTTTTTTTTTTTTTAAAGGCTTTTTTTAAGCATACATTTGCTTAGCATTTGAATATATTTGGATCTTGTAAAGAACAAACAATTCAACCCTTCATTTGAATACATTCAACATTCTAAAATCGAGGTGTTCGTTTGTTAGTTTTACTGTTCTTTGGATGGATGTTACAATATATTATGTACATGTTCTGGAGTAGATTTAATCATTTCACAATTTCATTAGTCAAACCATTCAGAATTCATAAGTTTGCTAGATGACGTAATCTCATGGGAGACACTATCTTCCAGTCCTTGCTTTTGCCTTTAGAAATCATTGTTTACATACGTGTTATTCCACTGGTTCAATTGAAATAAACAAAGACGACAGGTCCCAAATGCATTTTAAGGAAATACAATAATTGGACATGGTGACCCCCATGAATTGGAGCTGTCTGGTAACTTTAGGAATGCCAATTCACTGGTTTGGGCTAATAGAGAAAATCACAAGTAATATTCATACCATCATTTTCAATAACAGTTATACAAGGTTTTTTTCTGGCAGATATTAAACCTGTTTTCAGTGAATGGACATTTGCTAGAGTTCTGACGTTCGGTCTTTCACTAAAATGACCAAGCTAATTTGGTATCAAGGTTCACGCAGGTTTTCTTAAACTTGACTTTAACTTATGTTTGGGAGTTGAATGAGGGCAGAGTGCTTCTTTGAAGGTGCTTTTTTTGTAGAAGGGGGTAGAGAAAAATAATTAAATAAGCAGTAATGTGGAATAGCATAAATAAGACAGAACCAGGGCATAGAAAATGCCACAGTAAGAAAGGTAACGTTTAATTTCACATAACCTCCCCCCCCCCCCAAAAAAAAAAAAAGTAGATAACAAATTATAGCATTTTGGGACATACCCACCAATTTTTTTTTTAATGCATGCAAATTCCAAGTGGGATGGTAGGAGGTAGAGGTCCAGCCCTAAACACAAAAAGAGCTCAAGCATGATATCCAGAGCTCTTCCCGAGAGATAATGGTGATATACACCTCAAAGCAACTACAAGTATCATCTGTTACTCCTGATGCTCCTGAAGGTATGGAGCGGACTTTGGTACAAGTACTATGTAGAAATCCTCTGAAGAGGCACAGGTGACTTGATTTCATATCCTAATTGTGGCTGTTTCCTAGGGGCATTTAGGGTGTCAGGAGACATCTATGTTGCTACGTCTGGGGTTTTAACCTTTGAAATTTAGACTGTTGGTGAACAACTTGTTGACTCTGAGGCGAAAGTGCCACCATTTTGGTTTCCTTGTTGATTTTATCTTGTTCATCAGAAATCGAAAGACATTAAAAGACTTCTCATATTGACATTTTTTGTTACAAAGTACGTATTTTAGCATAAAATTGGCTGAGGGATGCATTTGTTGCTTGTAACCTTCTGTTATTGCTTGCAATGTTGTGTGGCTGATTTCTTAATGTTTTGTTTTCCAGTTCAGCACTGTTAGGGCTTTTCCGTTCTTCATTTTTCCAGGTATATGAAACATGCCTTAAACTTACAGATCTGACCAGAACTCTCTGCCCACGCTGTAACTCGCACAAAGTGTTTCCTGACATGTTGACCTCCTACCCTGATTGGGCAGAAATTCTACCTGTAGCAGTCTGCAGAGAGCAGGAAGTGGAGCTGGTCTCGCAGTTCAGAGATATAAAGTACTGGAGGGCAGACTTCACTAAAGCAAAGGAAGTCATTGTAGAGCTTGCCAGCAGTATCCTCTCCTTCTCAACTTAGCTGATATAGAAAAGTTCTACAGCTTATCTTGGCAAAGAGATGAGATCTGAGACAAAGAGAGCAGCGATGCCTGAAATCCAAACATTATCAATTGGCCTGACTCAAGGTTTTGTTTTAAGGAGTGTATGATAAATTCCACTCCGCCTGCCGGGTTGATAGAGCTTTGGCCACCAACCGCCCCATGGGCTAGTTTTTTCTCGTGCATGGCTCACCAATAGTAAGTTGGCAAGCACAAGTGAAAATTGGCATCCCCTAGTGCAATTTTCAGGCACTCAGAGGGGCACCCAGTGAGATTTTCTCACCACAAACTGTTGTGGGTGGTCGTGACCATTTGGGGCGAGAAACTGCTGTTTGAGTAGAAAAGCTACTTGAGCTACAGCAAAACCAACTCCAGCAAAAGTGCCCTCTGGTGCTCCGTGTGGTGCCATTCACACTGTTTTTTCAGTGCAGAATGAGCTCACAGTGCTAAAAATAAGTGGTTGCAGTAGGTCATACAGATGTCCACCTATTCGCAGAATTTCGCGGAATCTTGTGGAGTGTTAAAGTAACTCCGCAGAATTCTGTGGAGTGAAACTCTGAGTTCTACCCACCCCTAGTTTTAAGTAGGAATAGAAGGGATTGTTTGTGCTTTGGCTAAGGTATGTATTATTGTGTAGGTGATATAAGAAATATTCTTATCTAATCTTTACTCTAAAGAATAAAGAAGCTCTGTAAAGGGAACACATAATTGAAGCAAGAGCCTCTACCACATTGAGTGCTGTACATAGAACAGTTTGTGTGTGCTTTTGTGTGTATATCCGTATGTACCAATATTACTGAAATCTACAATGTGTAATTAGAAAATACAATATTTACCTTTTTTGTCACACATTTGTATATTTACATTACATTAACGATGCTTACTCTGCCTGTTCTTGGTTGAGAGTATCCCTTTGAAAAGTCGAAATGAAACCCTTTGAGTTTGCGGATGTTTTGGTGCAAGGTCGGCCTGGTACAGCTCCAAGATTTGTGTACACAGGCTTTCTGTGTGCTCCTGAAATTCGGAGGCACTAGAGTGATCACATTTTAGAATGCTTCCTCCTGAAAGCTTTGACACTTTTTTTTTTTTTTGTATTTTTTTAAAACTACATTTGACCATTTGTTTCTTTCTTTATAATATTTTTTAAGTTCAATGACCTGTGTACACGTTGCAGAGGTAGAGAAATGTTATATTTGTTAGCGAGAAATATATTAGTTTGGTAGGTAGCGCTAAAGCCATAGTAAAACTGACATTGTTGGATATCGTCGGAAGGAACTGATGCATGTAGGCAGTATATGTTTCTGTGGGATGGAGATTGAGTGCAGGATTCTTACCCGTTGGCCCGCTCATTACCTGTTTGATCTTTGCTCTTTTATTATCATATTTAGTGCAATAAAGCACTTTATGGGACTTACATTGTGAATGCATCCAACACATAATTTACACTACAGCTCAGGGTACAGAATGGAACATTTTATATAAATCTTGCTTATTATCTTCTGTACTGGATAACAATTGTGCACCAGGGACGACTTGTCGTGCGGAAGGAAGATATACCGCCCACATCTGAAGGCGGCGGAGATGGCGTCTCTCAGGGGCGTGATAGCCACCTGTAGCCTCCTATCGCTTGGCACATTTGCTGTTTTTAATACCCCGCCATTCCTCGTAAGGATGGGTTGCGCTTTCATTGCACTCTGGAGGGTAGCGCATTCGAAGAAGGTTTCTCTGTTGCCACATCGGAGGCCATCTTTTTGTGTGCGAATATATCTTGGGCCGGGGAAAAAAAGGCTGCGGATGTCAAACCATTCTTGTTTTCTCATGTTATCAGAGTAGGAAACCATCTTCCCAGTGACGTGAAATAATAAGCCACTATGCAATGGCCAGAGCACATACAGGCACACTTTGCAAAGGTCTCCAGAACACATACTGGCATTATGTCATCAGCCTAGATAATCCTTGTGTGGCCTCAAAACAAACGACCCCTTTTCCTTTCCATCAGACTAAATGTACATCTTTTCATCAATGCAGCCATTATTCATGCTTCCTATATCACAAATAACTAGTGGGGCGGCGAGCAGATCACATTGTTATGCTATTCTGAGCAAAACAGTTAATTTATCACTGAATGGAATAAACGCATCCTCTCTCGCAATAAAATGAACACTTTCAATTATTTCAAACATAAGGCCATTGTTTGTGTGCCATCAGAAGAAATATGCCCATCTTTCTGTATCCTGACAACAAATACTGCTCCCTTCCTGACATGCGGGTGAATAAAAGTACTCATTATTTGACACTGGCGGGGAGAAAAGCACCCCCACACTCCCCCGTCATTGGAACAAACGCAGCACCATTTCTGTCACGTGAGCTAATACACTGCTCTTTGATACAGTTGGTGCAAATTCAACTCCCTCTCTGTGATCCAAGCAAATACGGACATTTTCCGTGTCATAAGTTAAAACACAGCACCTTTTCTATGTCATTACGGCAAATCCGCTTAATTATATTGTTAGAGGAGATTAAGCACTCTATCGTGAGTGCAAAAACGGCCCTTTTCTGACCTCAGAGCGAATGATGAAGCACTCTTTCTATGCCGTCATGGCAAATACTGCACCTTTCCTATGCCCTTGGAGCAAGCACCTTTCTATGTAATAAAATGAAAGGCAACAAACACTCTTGTGCCCTCTTTTAAAATGCATCATTATACCACCTCAGGAAACACAGTGCCTTTTTATGTGCTACTCCTTCAAGTACCGCACGTTTTCTGTTATCAATACAAATGCAGCACCATTTCTATGCCTCTGAATTATTACAGCACCCTCTGTCATCTAATGAAATACAGCATCCTTTCTGTCTGAACAATTAAGGCACACTTATCAAAGCCATAGGACCAAATAGGACATATTTATATCATCAGAAAAAAACTTCCTCTGTCATTAAATGAAATGACACATTTAGTTGTCTCTCTCCAAATGCAGCTCAGAGGGCGTGCCTGAATCAATGTTGTTTACTTTTTCGAAACATTTTCTTATATATTGACTATGAACCTTCCCCTTCATACTAAACGTGTTTATGGGCTGGCGCCCCTTCCTCAGCTTCGTGTACAGACAGCGCTGATTACATTGCTTTAATGTCAACAGTGAAAAGCCATCCATCCTGTCTGTCACCAGAGCAAATACTCGGTATCCCTTCTGTCATCAGAACAATTACATCTCGAATTCTGTCACCAGAGCTAATGTGCAGATCAGGGTTAGGTCGGCAGGGAAACTGCACAAGCTCTCTCGCATTGCTGCAAATAAGTCGTTTTTCTGATCCTTATAAATAAAGAAACACCATCTGCCATCGGTCATCATATGCAGAGCATTTCTACGCCATCCAAACATGTATGCAATTCTCTCTACGGCATGCAAATAAATGAACCCTTTTTCTTGTGTAAGAGCCTGCAGAACCTTTTATGACAGCAAGTACAGCAGGTTCTGTCATCAAAAGGAAGCCGCGTATTGTTTGGGTCACAAATTCACATCCTTTCCATGCCTTTCTTTATCTTTAGAGCATGCACAGCATCTATTTTATGTCTACAGTGCACACGCAGCACCCCTTGTCTTCAGAAAATGCGCATTCACGTCAGTGCCATTCAGGGATGCATTGCCTGCCACCTCCGTGGATACCCCTGTGTTCTTGAGTGTCTTTGGAGGCAGGAAGGTTGATTCTGTAGGGACGTGTGTTCTGAGGGGATGGACTAGTTTGTCACCCGAAGCCTAGCCCAGTTCCTAGAGATGGAAGTTTTTGGAAGCAGGTGGTGGAAACTGCTTGGCAAGGCATTATAGCACGGGAGGTAGGCTGTCGAGAGGGAGTGGTATTAATCTCCGCATTATAAAACTCCTGCAATGAGCGAGGTAACCCAGGACCGAACAGTAAGGTAGCATTCGTGATTTTAAGTTCTTCAGTCATACAGCAGAGGTTAATTTCTAATCCTTTCTCTGTGTCCCTGGGCCCCGGTATCAGGCTTTCCTAGAGGTGATCTCAAGGGATTAGTTGGGTCCCTCATCTTCTTCCTGAAGCACAGACCTCAAGAGCTGATAGCACTGAATATCTTGGAGAGCCAATACCCTCCATTTTGTCCTGGGCCCTTGTTTCCTCTCTCCAAGAGAGGAACACCAGTGATGAGCTAGAAGGCTCTGTCTTGAGGGCTAGTTTCCAGCTACCCTACAGATTGACAGCAGCTCGCACCAAGGTATTTCTGTGAGGTAGTCAGAGTTGGATTCTGGGTACGAGTTTGGCTCTATGTTGTCACAAGACCTTCGTTTCCGGTGCTTCTGGCTATGTTAGATGTTTGTCTTTTTTTTCTGAAGCTGGGGTGTCTAGTTCTTCTGCTAGAAACCTCAGAAGGAGCTGCTCTTCAGTGTGCTGAAACCCTGGTCTCTGAACTCTCTTGATTTGCTGTCTAATTTAGTTGAACCTTTCACTTCTTTCTGGTGATGAAGAAGAGAAGGACAGGAGAGATGATGTTGCACATGATAGTTGCATGCGGGAAACGTGTCCAGTATTTTTATAAGCACATCCCTTAACTCGTTTATAACTCCTTCATCCAAATTGTAAGGGTCCATTTTTAGAGGCCATGCCGTACATTGAGCTAGTAGTACTGATGCTCCTGGCGATGAGACTGCCTAGGGAATCTATGACGATGCCTGCGTTTCATGCTGCTGCGCTATGGTTGTCTACGTTATGTACTTAGCATATTCAGTCTTTGCTCCCTGTGAGCCATGTCCACTCAGCCTCCCTATAATCTCTTACCCCTGCCAATACTGTGTCCTTCTCCTTGCTTTTCAGAAAACAATGTTCAACCCTGCAGTTACTGTTACCTTCCCTCCTCCTTTGTCTCTCTTTTGACTTCCTCACTCTTTTCGCTCTCCCGTTGTCTTTCACGTTCTTTGCCTTCTCTTACAACCATCTTGTACAAATCTCCCTTCCGGTCTTTTTCCCTCCTTTTGCCTCATTAACCCTGTTGCTGTAGCCTCTTTCTTTTCTTTCCTGCTTGATTGCACCTAAGTCCTCGGTTATCTCGAGCTGCTCAGCTTTTGTAATGCCTCTCCCGCTCCCCCCACACACACTGCAGTTTCCTCCCACTTTCCCTTTCGTCTTACTCCTCTTCATATTCTTCGCATTCGTGCTTCCTCTGGGAGGCTAATTTATCGAACGGGAGAGGTAATAGATTTGCCTTCACTTAACACAGATGAGATCAGGAGGAGATGGAGGTAGTTAAGAATGGCCAATCGGCTGTAAAATTCTCTCCTGCCTGCAGTTTTGCAGATTGTATTTCGGTCTCACTGCCGCGTCCACAGAGTAACACATGAAAGCCCCTGCCTGGGAGCAGCTTAGCAAAGAGCGAGGCACAAGTGGCTGCCGGGTGAGGGTGCACAGCTCTTACAAAACTCCAGAAGCTCATCTGCGAGAGGCCAATATAGGTGATTCGTGAAAGACCCTTGTTCTGTTGGTGGGGATTTGAGAAACTAGGAGGATACAAGTGCTTGTAGCGGTAGTGGCGGTGTTATCCCCTCTATCCTCAAAAGTGATCCGACTGAGCAATGAAGGTGGCAATCACATGCATTTAGATGATTCAGTTTTCTAGGAACGTTTACTTGGGAAGCTGTAGCTGCTTTATCTCTTCTGACATCAGCTCGGGGAGTTCACATGTTTGCAGTGTGTAGAGTTTTGTTTGGTAAAGTAGCCGTTATTACTCTGCATTCGCAATATACAGCAAGGCTGTGTTGGGAAAGGGTTTGTCTGTGTGCGTGATTATACAGAAGTGTACATTATTAGGTGTGGAGGAAGATTTGCATTGATGACTACATAGCTTTGTGCTAGTTTCTCATCTGAATGTTTACTTACTGCCTCTGTTTGCATTGTCAAGTCACTTCCTTCTGTTCAGGATGGGGCTGGGGAGGAGTGCGTGACCATATTCGTTGCTTGAAGTGTGTGTGTGTGTGTGTGTGTATATATTTTATATATATATATATATATATATACACTAGGTAGTTATGGTAGGGACCTAGTTTCTATTGAGAAAACATTTTTTGTTTTGCTAATAGTTTTGGCACAGTTTGATGAATCTTCATGAAATTGTCCAACACAATGCAAAGGTCACTTCAGCATCTGTCTCGAAAGTTTCGGATGGAGTCCCCAAGGCTGAACTCTGCCCTGGAGAGGGGGCCACGTGATCCGCCCCCAAAAATAATTGGGCCAGGTTCCAGGGGAAGGGGTTCACAGGGCCAAGATCAGCCTAGGGCAGGGGCCGTGCGGACCACCTCCCCAAAAAAGAAAAAAATTAGGCCAGGCCTCAGGAGCTGGGGTCCCTGGGGCCGAGATCGGCATGAGGAGGGGAGGCCATGCACACCTCCAAAAAATTTAAATGTTTAGGCCAGGTGCCTGGGGGATGGGGTACCTGGAGTGAGATCGGCCTAGGGAGGGGGGGCGCGTGGCCCCTCTTCACAAAAAAAAAAATATATATTTATGCTGGATCCCAGGGAGATGGGATCCCCAGGACCAACATCAGTCTGTGAAGGGGGGGCGGGGAGGGCAACCATGTGGGGTTGGTTGGTTATAGGGGTTGGCCACAGGAACAGGCCGCAGTCCTTGCCCTGAGGACAACCCCCCACTGTGCACAACCAAAGGCCATGCACGACGGTGGTTGGATTAACGTATAGTAATGTTACTTAAACATCTGCAGTAAAATTACTGATCAGATTACTGCACATGGTGGGGGCGTGAGTTATATTTACCTTAGGGCATGAGTTATACTTTGTAGAGATAATTTTAACCATAACTGGTGAATTTCAATGGTTTGGTACGCTTAAATTGTGAGCCTAACTATAATGTCACCTGTAACCTTTTGGTTTTTTTCAGCAAATTTCTATGTTTGGTTTAAATGCTACTTTCTAACTATAACATCGCTGTTACCTTTGGTTTGTTCATTGAAAATATATATATATATATATATATATATATATATATATATATATATATATATATATATATATATATATATATATATGCTACAGTTAGGACCTAGTTTCCATACAAGATGCTTTTTTTGACTTGCCTATATCTTTGGCACCATTTGATGAATCTTCGCAAAATTTTCCAGTAAAAGTGCCCTCTGGGGTATCGTTGTGCATGGGAAGTTTTGCCATTATCCATAAAGTGGGGACTGAGAAAAAGGGGGGTTCAGAAAAAAATTGTTTCCCATGTTCATTCCCATAGACTCTCTAGACACGCCTGCAGCCTGAACCGCTGAACGAAATTACACCAAATTTGGCAAAAGGTAGCATTTGGACTGCAGATCACTCTTTTTTTTATTAAATGTAGGTAAATCCATTCAGTAGTTTCCAAGATATTACAGGGAATCAAAAATGTGTATATCTCAGTGGAACCTAAGCACAGATTTTTTTGGTGAGATCTGACTGGTTGACAGCACTTCAACCAGGAAGTGATTGCAGCCATCTTGGGACCAGTATACATGATAGCACCCTTTGAAACGTATTGCAGTGAATGGCAGGTTTTGAGGGTCACAAAAAGGAGAGCATATAAAGGGTGATTACAGATTTTAGTTACAATATAAGTCATTTCTTGATAAGGTAATTTTACCCTGTGAAAAAGCCTTCTGCTAGGGTTTCATGAGTCACGTTTGAGAGAAAATGTTTTCTGATGATTTTGCCATAGAGGTCATGAAAGGTGCTCCAGAAGCTAAAACAAGAGCCTATTTTCTGTAAAAAGACACTATCTTTCTCAGCAATTTGAGAACAAAGTCCGACATTCTCAGTAAAACATGTACTTCCAACAGGAGCAGACTGTCCGTTCATTCCTTTGTGTTCTACTGTAGTCTCCCAGAGTCAGTGTTCTAAAGAACAACTAGAGCACTAGTCTTACTTATGACAAGAGTGTGGTGCACTTGAAGCCGTCATGATTGAATCAACCTGATAAAAGTAGAAACATTTTAGAAAGGAACAAAATGAGGAAGTTAATTGCCTAGTAGAAACTATGGTTAGTGCTGTAGAAAGAAAAATTAGGACGTTTTAAGTGAGTTATCAAATATCTTCCTGCTGCACTTTAACTGGAGCAGCCTGTCAGTTGATTTCCTTGTGTTCTACTGCAGCCACCCAGAGTGTTCTAAGGAACAACTTGAAAGCCAGCAGTCTTACTTATGACAAACGTGTGGCACACCTGAATCATCTTAATTAAATCAAACCGGTAAAACTTAAAACATTTAATTTAGAAAACAACAAAATTAGAGGTTTCATTTTGTCATAGAAATTGTGGTTCGTGCTAATGAAAGAAAAATTAGGACACGGACAACTGAGCGAAGCAAGCTGACCACACAGGACAGGTGGGAGGGGCTGTGGCAGCACAGAAGGCCATGCATGGCAAGCGAGAGGGATAGTGGCAGCACAGTGGCCATGGTGGGCAAGAGAGGGGGCGGGGAGTGTGCACAGAGGACTATGGAGGACAGAAGGGATGGGTAGGGGCTAGACACAGGCAAGAGAGGGCAGGGAAGGAGCTTCACACCAGACCACTGGTGTAGGCAGGAGGAGCAGTAGCAGCACAAAACAGCACGGAGGGCAGCAGGGAGGGGATAGGGGCATGGAACTTGGACAGGCAGGTTGGAGGTGGCGGTATAGGCAGCAGTCATCTGACCATGCTAGGCAGGTGGGAGGGGCAGTGGCAGCTCAACAAAACACTCAGTAGATAGGAGGGGCAGGTCCATGGAACATGGTGAAGAAAAAGGAGGGAGCAGGGGCAAGCATACAGACATCAGAGGGCAGGGGGAAGGAGGGCAGGGGGAGCAAGCTAAGCACAGAGGCTAAGAAGGAGGGCAATGATGGGGCATAGATTTGTGCAGCGGAGGGCTGGAGGAGTGGGCAGGACATCAAGCTAAATGGAGGGTATTGGCAGCATATTGAACCATGCAGGGCAGGAGGGAGGGGGCAGGTGCATTGACTCAAACAGAGGGTTGGGAGGAGGTGGATGGGGCAGGAAGCTAGCTATTCAGGGCAGGCAGAAAGGGCAGTGTCAGAACAACAGCTTTGCTGGGCTGTAATGAGAGAGCAGGGGCATGGAATTGGACAATGGATGGCAAGGAAGGGGGCAGGACCTGCAAGCTTGGGTGGGGGCAGCACAAGCACTGTGCCAGGCCAGGCACTGTGTCCTATTCCTCCCCCCCCCCCCCCTCCAAAGTGCATTCCAATGGTTATTTTACTTAACCTTAAAACCCTAGAAATTCACTTAAAAAACAAAGGCTACAGGGACGTTATAGTTGGGTAGTTGGCTGTGTCATTAGCTGTTTTACTGAATGAGTGGTTTTCTATTTAGTTGTATGGGTAAACAAATGGATGTGTGAGTAGTTCTATGTGTGAGTGAATGGTTTTCTCAGTAGTTGTAGTGGTAAGTGAGTGACTGAGTGCTTCTATGGCTGAGTGAGTGGCTACATGAGTGGCTATTTTAGTGAGTTGGAGGCTGTATTAGTATATGTATGGGTGAGTTAGTGGGTGTGTCAGTGATTGTATGCATGAGTGTAAATAAATGTATGGGTGAGTGTGTACTTGTATCAGTGACTGATAAGGAGAGTGAGTATATATGTTGGTATCTATATGACTCAGTGGGTGTATAACTGGGTGAGTGGCTGTGTAATTTGTTGTAGGGGTGTTTCAGTGGGTGAGCAAGTAGTTGTATGGGTAAGTGACTCGTTTTCTGAGCGGCTGTATGTCTATATGACTGGGTGTGTTAGAATGTATTGCTGAGTAAGTGGATGTATGAGTACTGAGTGTGTGAGTGTCTCAGTGGCTGTATATGAGACTAAGTGAAGATTGTATTAGCTGTGTAGGTGGCTGTGTATCTGTCTGAATGGCTTTTATATGTTGGTGTGTGAGTAATTGCATGGCAAAGTGAGTGATTGTGTGACTGGCTATATCAATAAGCGAATGGGTGTAGGAGTGCATTATACAGCAATTGTTTTTGTGTAGTTGTATGAGTGTGTGAATGGGTATGTGAGTAGTGTGAGTGGGTGTATGAGAGATTTGTATGGGGGTGTGAGTCAGGTGTGATTCTTTACGTAGATGATATCATCAGTGATGTCACTGGCCATGTCATAAGTGATGTAATATGTGAGATCATAAGCAGTGCATTGCAGGGTGTAAATTATAGTTTGGGCTGGTAACTATAACTGTGTCAATTTCTATGGTTTGTGTAAATAAATTCTGTACCTAACTATAGTGTCCCTGTAACCCTTTTTTTTTTAATGAATTTTTATGGTATATATAAAGTATTTCTCAGCTCCCTGGACTGTTGGCAGTTTAGCTTTTCAAAGTTAAAAGGCAGAATGATGTCTGCGATTTGTGGTTTGGGGAGGGCATCATTCAATTTCCCCTATGCTGTAGTGGAGGTGAGCATCTTGCAACCTTCTAACTTAATGTGAGTCTGAACTATGGTATGTGTTATCCTGGACAGAAAGTAGTCCCCTCTATATCCCTTTACCTCATGTTTGCCCCTCTCTTGACTGAGAACAACTAGAATAGAAATACTACTGTTCTTACAACCTGCGTAAAGGAGAATTTACAGCCACTTTTCACCTTCTCGTTCCTGCACAGCGCACCCAAGCAATGATGGCGCTAAGAGAGTTAACCCATAAATCTCTATCCCATGCCCTACGCAAAAAGGTACTAGGAAGGGAAATCGAAACGTTTGCCTAATTGCTTTTCTGCAATGATTCATCTTGGAAGCAGAAACTAGAACGTTTGAATCTCTCTCCTAAATTCCAACTAGGAACATGCTTGACTGTTCTGTGAACTCCCACTGCAAGCTTCCACAATGAAAAAGAACCCAGAGTCCATCCAAATTTCCTTAAAGAACCATTGTCTAAAGGCATTGCCAGTTGAGACTTATCGAGCTCAGATGATGATTCCCTTAGATTGGATACTCTGAACAACCATTTGGGCTGAAGGAGCAAGTTGTTGCATGTTGGTCGAGATTGACTTAATACTGGCTAGTTGCTAGACTTACAGGCCTTTCAAAAGTAGTGTGAACAATAGTAAGCTTATTCTCATGTTGACACCCACAGAGTGTATTTACAAATTGTCTATTATAGCCTGCTATAGTTATCACTCAATGAAACGGACGCCAATGTTTTCGGTATTTATCCAGTGCGAAAAGTATTGCCTACAGCATGCTTTGGGGGAATAACATGCAGATTTTGGTGCTTATTGCACCAAAGTCCTCGTGTTCTGGTATCTTTTGGGCATTTTTTGCTGAAAAAATATCAGCAGAATTCACCAGAATTTATCAAGGGTGTGTGTGTGTGTGTTTCAAATCAAAAGTCATAATTGTGGAATTTATCAGCCCACTCGCAATGAGGGCCTCTGTCTATTAGTGGGCACATTGTATCACTTTCGCAAATGCATCACATTTTCCTTTGAGGTCACAGAAGGAATTTTCAATTCAAATAATTTTTACATGCTGTTTTGTTTAAGCAAAGTCAGTCCTGCGACCTGGGTTTTGTAAAGCTAAGCTGAGGGGTGAAAACGGAGACTGTGAACTCCAACCAGAGAAGGTAAACAGTAGCGTTAATGTTTTACAAGCAATGAGAAAACTTTTGTTTGTTGGTGTTTGGCAGACATTTAGTTGGGCGACCAAAAAAATGAAAAAATACCCGACGAGGCAGACATTGCAGAGAAATACAGGGATGAAATGAAGCGGTGGATCCTGCCTCTAATGCCTAGCTTTGTTTTATTGGGTATAGGTAAAACCTAGGACTAATTGAAGCTGACGCAGCATTGCTGGGCCCGAGCTCGCCAATCAATGCCCTACGCCATGCATTTGCTAATCAGTCTATAACACTTTCTTCCATAATCAGCTTCTCTTTCCAACTGGCTGCTTTTCCCCCTGCTTTGACTTTGATTAACTCCTCTGTGGGTTGAGGATCTGCGCTGCACGTTGGTAAGGTGTGTTACCGCCTTTGTTGAGTGCATTCAGGGTCTATATTCGAGGGGGTGGGTGAATCGGTTCTCCTGAGAACCTGTACTTTCTGAAATGCTACAATCCAAGGAGGAGGGTTGTTATGGTTGCGGTAGAGTTTTCTGGGGTGCAATGAGCAAGGAAGGGCAGAGAGTATTTGTGAAGTGTGGATCCTTTAGTGGGAGGTTCTGCTGGGTGCTCTGAGTACAGGGGGTGGTTTGGTGGTGGAAGGATGCAGCATAAAATCCGAGCTTTCGCAGCAACATTTTCTGTCTAATTCCGAAATTCCTCACTGTTTCTTTACCTCCGTAGAGGTGGAATATTTTAACTGATTCTGCCCTACCGTTTTTTCTTTGGTGAATAAATATTCTTGCTCAATGGAAGTGCTTGGGTCCTGAAATACCAGGAACGTTACAACCACTTGTTCCCTCCTTATGATTTCCTCTGCTATCTTGGGGGCCTAGAATAGGCTTCTGTCTAAAGTGCTTACCTGGAGCCCAAGGATGTACTCCTAACAATGTGAATTCTCGGTTTGCCTCCTCTCCGGAGCATGCATTTCTTCCCTAAAGCCCTTTGTTGATTTTGCGAGACATTCAAAATTAAGGTATTCGGCAAAATCTAGAAAAAAAAAGTTAGGAAACAGCCGATATGATCTTACAATCAGGCTACCTGACAATTATGTAGAAATATTGGGTTGAGTACATCTTCACCACCAAATAAGCCTGTAAGGCCTACATTACACCACTGCATCTCACTCATCAAGCCATCTCTGGACCTTGGGCTCCTCCACAGCTATCAAGTTGTGATCATGTTGTGCTTACTTGCAGTCCAGTTGTTGTTTGCATGCCGACAACCTTCAAAACATGTGTCTTCCAGTCTATTGTATTGGGCAGTGATTTCAGCATAGGCTATCAGTTTAGTGCCAGTAATTGCAACTTTGAAAGGATCACAGCTATGTTCTTCCCCCTTTAGTTTTCAATGCACTTTTGAGTTCACACTCTTCTCTTTTCAGAAGGAAAGTCTTCTTTCCTCTTGTATGGCTCTGTCATGCATTGTCTCTTCTCTCCTTGGAGCCAAATGCTTCTCCCTACATCAAGATATTGCACCCTGTTGCATTCCGACTTGTGTCGAGCACTTATGAAACCCTGAGCTGCTTTCTCTGTACAATCATTCCTTAGATCCCTTAACTAGAGTCCTGCATTGGCTATACATTGTCTCCTTCTCTGGAGTACGAGATGGCACTCCTACATAGAGTGCTAATTCCTCTCAGGAGCCTATGGGTAAACTCCTCACCCCAACATCCTAGTTAGTCTGCTAGACTTCTGGTCGAGTACTCTAGAACCCTAGGGCCAGGCTCTGTCTACAGTGTCCTGCCTTTACCTGGAGCCCAAAGCAAGGTCTCAATCCCTGTAACTCCACCTCAGTTACCCGGCTTCTTGTCCTTCCCTGAAACCTTCTTACACAGAATCCTAGGATTTCAAGGCACCGGAAATCTCGACCTAGGTTCCCTGGACTCCAAACTTCCTTTCATAGCATTTGTTCCTTAATCTGATGTCCTGATGTCACTTTTCCTAGATCCTGAAGTTGTGGGACCATCTAGCAATATCTATGTTTAAATTACACTTGTTTCCCACTTACCAAGGATGCTGGGGAATTTATCTTGGGTGGAAGGTAGGGCCTCTTTTTCTCTGCTTGGTAGACAAGTCGCGAAATTAAAGACTAATTCCTAGGATAGGTAGTAGAAATTGAGTCAGATACATTATAATATATTAATTTGGACAAGCAAAACTAAAATGTACGTTTCCAATGAAGGACACTAAACAATTTCCAGAAACCTTTACTTTGTAGTACTGTAACAATAATAACGAATAATAATAAACTCAAGCATTTGCCTTTCCTGTTCAACAGATGTTCAAGAAATATGTTTTTCAGCTAGCTCCAGAGCTGTCCAGACAGCTGACAGTCTTTAGAGTAGAGGTTTGGAGTCGGCCCGGTTTTAGTTGTTAGAAGATACAGGTGGCCCTTTTGTATTCTCTAGTGTCACCCAAAAAAGCTGAACTTGATTATTTCAAGAGAAATGAAGCCAAGTAGTCACATCTAAGTTAGATAGATGTCCATTTATCCCATTTCCATTGGTCAAAGTGTTTATTGTTCCTCCTCCCAGGCACAGTGCCCTCCTCATCCCTCAAATTTAGACTGATTGGTCTCTGTAGGCTTCTGGAACAGAAGTTATGAAGGTCAAAATGGTCACTTTTCCTCATCTCCTTTCATAAATAACTAGACTGCCTCAAAAGTAAAAAGGCTTAACTGATGAACCACTGGTTGCAGTAAATACTTTTCAGTGACTGTCACTACTAGAATTCTTTTATCTGAGGATCTGATGAATATTGCGGAGTCTAAGGCATTGCATCTTGAGGTGTGGCATACCTGGACAAAAGATAGTATCCTCTGCTACTTGCATGCTCTTGGGGAATGTACCCTTGGAGATTTTGAAGGGCTCTTGTTCACTGAAGTTGACCAAGTGGGAGACATATGCCCCCCCACTCCAACTCCGAGACAAGGAGGAGACCGAAGAAAGGAGTCCGTGAGGCTGACCAAGATGCTGTTCTGGGACACAAACCTGCTTCACTTTGCTACTCGCATGCGGCCCTCAGTGACAAGCCACACATAAGAACTAGGCCTGAGCAAAATTTCCATTACACAAATGTAATCTTGAATAATTTCCCATAACGATTTACTCGTAATTCTAGAACATATGCCATTATGCTACATGGAGTAATTAAACTGTTTTCGTGGCAAACGTTTATAACAAGAAAAATGCAAGTGACCAGAATACAAGTGATGGTTGCTTATGGCGCTTGCGTCTTTTGCTCTATTTTAGTACAAAATAAGTCCAGGCATCCAAAATGGACACGAGGACCCGTTTGGCACTAAAATACAGCGCTGAATGCTAGTTTTGCATTTTGTGTAATTTTTTTAATAGAATTGTACAGAATTAAATTGCATGAATTTTGCACATCACTAATGACAATAGCCCTCACACCCTTTGATGAGAGGAAAGGGGGTCCTCTATTCATCGACCACTGGATATTACTCTCCCTGAGTACATTCCAGATGTAGTCCAACAACGATCATATCGATGCCACCAGCCACTGATCTCTAAATGAGACGTTTAACAGTGGGGATTGCTCTACATAATGGAGGGGGCTTGTTTGGGCCTCCTGTCTCCCAAGTTGGAGCTTGTTATGGTGCAGGAGAGCTCAGAATTTGGTGGCCTGATGGCTTATTTTTTCAAGGGTCCCCTAGACCATCGTTTAATTTGTAAAAGAATGAGAACAGGTGCACAAAGCCCTGTTCAGTAACCTGTGGCCAGTGCAATTAAAGTTTGGGGCACAGACTTCCAAAGAAGCATTGCTTTAAAACCACTTGATGCTTTTTTAATACGCTGCTACCTCCTGACCGTTTCCTGCTTTTCCCCTCTACAGCGGGTTTTCCGTCTTTCTCTTCCTTTATCAGTTTTGTTTTTCTATCTGTTGCACTCCGGAAATGTCTGGTCAGGAAAAAAAAAAAGTGCTGGTCCCCAAAAAAAGTGCCTCAAAAATAAGTGCTGGTGGTTTCCACCGGCTCAAATTAAGCACTTTCGTGGACAGGCTGTAATCCGTAAGGACACTTTCTAAGAAAACCCTAAAGACATTAGGATGAAACAGCTCTAAACACACAGGTGTTGAGATGGGCCATCCTCCTCGCCAAATGGTCTAACCTTATCAGAAACGAGTTCCTTGCATTCTTTCCATTTGTGAATCACTATAGTCAGGGCTATGGTGTATGTTGAATAATTGTGGATTTGCTGCATTTGAGACATCATCCCTCAGCTGCTGCATAATTTAAACATTTTAACAAAACAAATTGTTTCTAGAGCAAACAAATCAAAAATTACTAAAATGCGGCAACACGTGTTCTGTGCAGCAGAAGGCACTTTGAAAAGTTTAAATGTTCCCCTTTTAGTTGCATATTGATGCACACGTGTTCAACTAGTACTCAGAAGGTGAACCCTTTGTTCAGACATGTAAAATGATAAAATAATGAATTGATATTAACACAAAATGTACTGAATTATGCAGCATAATTTGCATGTTCTTGCTGGATAATTTAGTAAACCCTGCTGTATAATGTGGTCTTCCTTTGCTGCATAATTCCAGTTGGCCTGTTTCATAGTGTCTCTCTCTCCCTGCGTTATTTATTTCTGTTTACCACTCCCGTGTCTGGTTAGTTTCATTTCAGTGTATATCCGGCACTGGAACATCCTCACCATAGAGCAGTGACACTCAAAGTATGGCCCAGGGGTCGCATGCGGCTCGCCTGACCTTCAGGTGCGGCACCTTGGTTTACAGCAACAAAAGCTGCTCGTTACTCACTCAGGTCTAAGATTAAAACATTTCACTGAAGTTAAAGAAAGGGTGTAATTAGGGTGTCCTGCAGCTCTTAACTTAAACACATTCATCTTTAATAAAGACATGTTGTAGCAAAAGTGTAACAGTATGATGAAGCCTGTTCAAAATGTGTATTTCGTTAACAAGCAGAACCGTTTCACCTTAGTATATCGGTGCATTGAGAAATGTATATATATTTACCCCCCCCCCCCCCCCCCAAAAAAAAAAACATCAATGCCAATAGTGAACTAAGAGGCAACTTAGCTACGTGCACTCTGGTGGTGCGGGAGCTTGATTTCTATTACACCTGAAGATCATTATAGTTTATTAAATAAATCACAGGAGAAGGTTTTCTGCAGCATAGAGCCTGAAGTCATGTGAAGGTTGTCATATGTGAAAGTGAAGAAAAAGGAGGGGAGTGAAATAAAACAATTGCCTTGGATCACACAGTTTGGTTAAGTGAGGAAGCCTGGACTAATCCCAGGTTTTTTGTTTCACCGACGCTAGATGTATATGCTTTGCTTCCCCTGCACCCACCATACAGCCCGGCTACCCACACTCTGAATGCCAGGCCACACACATTAGTGTGGCCTTCGGTTACATCACAGACCAAACATTGTGGCCCCTGAGAAAATGTTTGTGAGTACCCATGCCCCAGAGCCTGGGTGCTCACGTTGGGTTTCCAGGACCTTGCCAGACCCACTGTGCATGAAGGAAGGCTCTCTTTTAGACGCTTTTGGTTTCTCCCATCCTTTGTTGACATAGTTTCAGTGTGTCTCAATCTCCTTGGATGCAAGAGTGTGAGGCATGGGCTGGGGTGGGGTTTGATTGTTAACTTGTTGACACTGCAGCACCGGTGAGCTCACCAGGAAAGTATGCACACAGATTGTTCAAATCGGGTATCCACACCTTTCTCTTTACCTGGGCTCGAGTCCACGTAGGTATGTGTACGCACCTGTCACTGGAACCCCCGGGGGACGTGAAAAAGCAGGCAACAGGGACGAGGCCTTCAGCTGGGGAATGTGGACTCTGACAAGACTTTGAACAGCTGAGAAACGTAAATGAGCTACAACATCCAAATAATTAGTATTAACTTTTCTGAAAATATTTTTCCTTGGGTAACTAAAAGAACACGGAAATACGAATGTCAATTGAGGAATTACATTTTAGGATCTTTAAATGAAGTGACTGTTAAAGTGCACAGGTCCATCTGGTTGTAAGTTTAAGCAACCTATTTTAATGATTTCATTTTTAGCTGACGTGAATGCAACTGTGCACCACAACGTCACCTAAAAATCGATTGCAAACTATCATTATTATCCTTGATGTGCTGTTACAAGTGCAAATTGATCATGGTTATTGGTTATACATTTAATTATAAAGTTATATTAGGAGGGGTCGAGTATTAGGGGATACGTTAAAGGCCAGATTGCTTTCTTTAACTTGCTAGCCCGATGTTCAGGGGATGTTTGAATTGCCAAATGCAAGTAAATCATTTACAAAGAATATTTTTTTAAATAACTCCACAGCACCTTTAATATTGTAGAACACGTTTCGCTATTGCAGACGCATTTTGTGACTGCCTTTTAATACAGTACTCCTGTTTTCCTGCCCAGGGTTAATCTTGAAAGCTCTTATGAGAGCCTTCCCTCTAGCTATGTTTGATATATTTTTTTGATGCAGCATTTAGCAGGACTCACAGAAAACCGTTATCTGAGGATTTGGCGCATTGAATAATTTCTTGGCTGTGTGGTGGTGGAGCAGGTTTGGTTAGTATTAGCTGCTTAGTATTTTTAGTGTGTTCGCTTCATTTGGTGTTGTCCCCGTGTGTACGGTGTCAGGTGACATTCATAATGGGACTCAGGAAATGATTGATGCAATTGATGTAGTGTGGGTGCGAAGTATTACTGCTTTGATGTGAGCATAGCATTTAAATCAAAATGTTACATTTTTAGTTTGCTGTAGTGGATTTGAAAGAGTATTTGGTTGCAGTGGGAGAACCAGGTTGGTCACAGTGTTCCGCTTGCTCCAGAACATTAGCACTTCACCCAGAGTTAAAAAGATTAAAAGACTGAGAAATCAGGAGATGTGAAAAATTTGTAAACCTTGGTTTTCGATCACTGCTTCAAAAAGGAAGATGGCTGTGACATACACACAGTTTCTTTATTTACATCTTCTGCTACTATCTTATGCAGCAGACTTATGTGCCATGTCATTCTGGGCCAGTAGTGTTTGCTTTCTAGGCAGCGTATCCTTCCACTGATCATGGAGATGCATTACAAAGGGGGAGGTTAGATGTCCTGGAATATGTCGGGTTCGTAAATATCATGGGGTGCTGACACCTAATGAGCTTTTTACCAGATGATAATCTGTGCAGTGCTGACACCTGAAGTTATGCGGAGGAGGGGGAATGATGAAGTCGAAGGCCTAGCAAGTCCTTTTTCTCTTTAGAAAGACATGCTGGACTGACACCTAGAGAGCTGTGCTAAGCTTTGCTCGTCCATTCGTGGCATAGGAAGCCATACAGAGTTGACACTGTGAACCCATGCTTGCACTAAGAGCCTAGCAGAGGGAATAACTAAGGAATCCCACACAACACAGAAGTCATGTCCGGTGAACACTTACAGAGGCATAAAGGACAAAGTGCTGTGTGTAAGGTCAACATTTATCAAATCTGTACATGACGGAAGAAGCCCTAAAAGGTAGGCACCAGTGCAGGTGTGCCTTTCGTGGAGAGTTATGAAGATCACTCATTGGAGAAGTTTTTAGGCTGGGATACTCCTGAGAGGTTGACAGCTGAAGATCCAAGTGCAGGGTAATCGACTTTACAGGTGATAAATGGAAAGCCATGCTGGTCATGGGAAATGTGCAGAAAATTGTAAACTGTGTAGGACTGGGAACTGGAGAAGAAGCAAGTTCTGGGATTCAAAGCAAAGTTAATGCTTGTTGGACAATCGGAACCTGTGGAACTGTGCGTGGGTAGCGCATGGTCTGTAGGCTGGGCTTGGGGGACCAGGGCAGGGAGGTTGCATGTGTTATCCACGCATAGTGAGTTCCATGGACCATTCTGAAAAATATTGTAGAGACAGATATTTCACTACAAAATAACTTTTATAGGTCTGTTCCTACCAACTTTCCTTTAGGAGTCCATTCAAAAGGACCATTCATCTGAGTAAGG
Source organism: Pleurodeles waltl (assembly GCF_031143425.1). Lineage (NCBI taxonomy): Eukaryota > Metazoa > Chordata > Amphibia > Caudata > Salamandridae > Pleurodeles > Pleurodeles waltl. The sequence goes on from NC_090446.1 coordinate 889,246,248, forward strand.
GACTGATTTAGATCTTGGCTGATGGAATACACTGTCACAAACGTGACAGAGATCATGTCTGCCCTATTACAATGTCCGTAGGATGTAGTGGATTGTAATAGGGAAGATGGGATATCTGTCCATCCCGTTGGTAATGGATTATTCCCCTGTACCAATATCTAAATCAGGCTGGTTAGTTTCTTCTTGAGACCGATTTGCAAAGATCCATAGAATGTCCATGTTTCTCTTGAAAGATTAATTTACAATGGTCACTGAATTGCCTAACTTCAGTTATGAGGTAATTTCTAAGTTGGCTGTGGATCCGTATGTTTTGACTCAAATGTTCTTTGTAGATAACCAAGCACCTGTTGCTAGGTCAGTGGTCTTCAAACTTTTTAATGCCACCCCCCCCGCCCACCCCAGTTGAAAAATAAAAATCATTGCCCCCCCCTCTGAATATTTCACAAGTATTTTAGAAAGATGGCAATGTTTAAATAGGTCTAAACCTATTTAAACATTGCAGTTAAGTACTGTTATATTTTTAAAACTGCAATAACATGTTTCTGATTAAAACAAAGGCATGTTATCTGTATAATATTTCTTTTGGCCAGAGTTTGGTGCCCCCACTGGGATCACTTGAGGCCCCCCAAGGGGGGTCCACCCCCCAGTTTGAAGACCTCTGTGCTAGGTATTGATGGCATGAAACCATACACCTCCCAAAGTTGGAGGCGAAGTTGCAGAACTTCACACTTCATGATCAAAAACAAAGTTTATTGGGAGGGATCTACTCCACACCACTCTAGGCCATGCCTCTCTATGCCACACCACTCTACTCCATTCTACTTAAATTTACTCCTCTCCACTCTTGCCACCCCACTCTATAGTACCCCACTCCACTCTATTGCTCTCTGCCACTCCATGCAGCTCTACTCTACCCCACTACATTCTATTCCACTTCACTCTACTACACTTCACTCTACACCACCCCACTTTATGCCACTGTACATCACTCCATTCCCCACCATGCCACTCTGCTCCATGCCACTCTTAGCCATCCCGCTGTACTCTACCTCATGAAAAGCCATTTTATGCCACGCTAATGTTGCCTCTCTACACCTCTCTACTCTGCCACACCACTATATGCCACTCTACTACTCTACGCTACTTTACTGTACACCGCTCTGCACCACTCTAACCATTCCACTCTCTGCCACTCCACCCCACTCTACGTCACTCTACCATGTGCCACTCTACTTCACTGTACCCTGCCACTCTGCTTCACTGTACCCTGCCACTCTGCTTCACTGTACTCTGCTTCACTCTACCCTGTGCCACTATACTTCCCTCTACGTCAATCTGTTCTTTTCTGCATCAGTCTATTCAACTTAGTGCCACGCTGCTCCACTATATGCCTCTGATCTGTATTCTATGCCACTCCATTCTACACCCCCTCCTTTATGCCACTGCACTCAGTTGAACTCATGCCATTTTACTCAGAGCCATTCTGTGCCACGCCATTCTATGTCACGCTACCCCACTCCACTCTACTCCACTGTATCCTGCTCTAAGCAGCTCCCCTCCACGTACACTACCCACTGTCCTCTGTGCCACTCTCCTCTACACCACACCACACCACTAATGGTCATGCTGAACAACAGTCACTCTGTTGTACAACAGAGCCAAAACATATTTGCAAAGCTAATGGCTCTCACATAGGCAAGGCCTGTTGGTGGCCAATGCTGTTTATATTCCCTTTCACTCAACCTCAGTCACCCTCCCAATATTTTCATGCAGCCCGTTTCTCCCACATCTCGGCCCACGTAGTATGTCTGATTCTACCTGTCCCCACCTCAGTACTTACAGCTTCCTCTTCCTCGGGCTCTAGCTCTCAGAGGCAAGTTGGACACAAACCGAGAGGGGCAGAGGGGAGAAAAGCGCCGCTGCCAGAATCTCATTTTGATAGAAATTGTATTGACAGCGAATTCCTTCTGTAGTATCTAATGATCCTTATCTTCGTTACATTTTAATTACAGCTGAAATTGCATGGTGGGGAAGCTGAAAATTAAACACCCAGAGGTCAGGGCCTGCGTGAGCCGGACGGCGCTGGCGGGCCCGGAGATAGACAGCGGGCTGTCCAACGTTATTGAAGCCAGGGGGGCCGGAGGGTGGCGCGCACGGCTGAGCCGAGATTCTATCGTGGCCCTGGCGATTCTCGCTTTAATTATTTCCATGTTCTTGTAATAGGGTTTTTTATCCACTCTCAGTTTTTGGTGAAGTCTTCGTGCGGCTATCAGCCTCTGGGAACAAGGAGAGATGGCTGATTTTTGATTCCTGCAGAGCTCCTACCCCACCCCTATCGAACGCACGGTTTTAGCAAGTGTACCAGAGCACCGACTGTATATTAACCATTTGTATTACTCTGTTGCCCGGCCCGTGCGCCGGAACTGCTTAAGGTGTTCTCACTGCCCACTCCCCGCATGGTCGGGGACTGTGGCCATGGCTGGAGTCCAGGCCCACAGGACCTCACAGCGCCGGCCTGGACAGGTGTCCAGTCGACAGATTCCCCAGAGTCCCAGGATTCAGAAAGGCCTGAAGAACTGAGAAGCCTGCCAGTCAGACGTACGGCACTGCCAGGGGCTGTCATCACATCCACCTGTAGGGCAATCTGCGAGTCTCCCGTTACACCACTCTGTCCCCAACTGCGCATGTATCTGCCCCTAACTCCCTTGTAGGAAAGACCTTCTCCAATGATCTTTCACGTGGCTGTAGAGTGAAGGCGCTAGAATTAGTACTTGAACATTTATATGACCCCTAACACTGAGGGAGTTCTGCCATTTTCGAGTTAATCTCGCATTTCTTTCCTTTAAATGCCGAGGAGGCCCAGTCGCACGTCCAGAAGGAAAAACTCCTGGTCCCTGCCTGACTACCTCACAAAGGGGCCAGGAGTTCACATTTCTAGTAATCTTTTTTTATGCACAGGTTCTCTAGGATAGTATATTGTGAGCTTGCAGGGAAAGGACACAGTCACAATAGACTTATAGACTTTCCTTTCGTGCAAGGCCCTCCGAGCAGTTGGTAATTTCGGAGCAGCCCCTGGGGACTTTTTTTGGGGGGGGGCGGGGAGGGGGCGGTGTGTGTGTGTGTGTGTGTGTATAGATAGATAGATAGATAGATAGATAGACATATAGGCTGGGATCCTACAAGTGCCTCCCAGTCAAGTCAGATAAATGTTTGTAAATATCTGCAGGTTACAGGTGTATAAGGGTCTACTTTCTGCAAGGGCAGTCATCATTTTGTGTTACTCCATTGTGGAGTGATCTACTCAGACAAAGTCATACTATACCTGCCATTAAGAAGGTGCATAGCAGAGTTGTCATGTGTACTGAACCTTTTATTTTCATTGGCCCATTAAAAAAGATGCTCCTGGCAAAGATGTTTGCCACAAAGTTCTCCTAGGGCATGGTGTTCTCAGTATCTGGGTGTTAGCGTCTGGCAGTCCTGAAGTAAGTCTAGCCTCCTTCTCTTGGACATTTGATCTCATAGGCCCAGGAGAGAATCTCAGTATTGTGAACTGTTCAACGAATTGGTGAAGGGCAGAGGCTGGTCCGCAAACCAGAGACTTTTCACAGGTTTGGCCTTGGAAAAAGAAGTTAACTTTACTTTTTCCTTGCTTACCAAGTTCCTGCCAGTAAGTCAACCGTTTGTGCTATGGTCAAAGTCATAGATGTTGGTCACATCAAACTTTTTAATCTCGACACTTTACAAATTCTGCCAGGATTAGTTTTTTCTGAAATCCTGACCACCACAATCGCCCAGCCCTTGTGCCTGAAGCTGGATACCATGAATAAGCCTTTGAGTCCTGGGGTAGGAAAGGTCTCCCGTTTATAGAGGTCTTGAGTATTCGTCCCATACAGAAAAACTGGAAGTGATTTACAGAAATTCACCTAATGCTCAAAGCCAGGAGCAAGAATGTGCCGCAGCTAGCTTGCAAAAGATCCGATCAGGGATAGGATGGTTGTAAGGTGTATCACCCCGTGCTTCCAACACACACATTCTGAAAAGGAGTGATGGTTATATCGCATGCTTTTATCTCTGGCACCGTGAAAGCAAATGAACATGTTACACCAGACTGATTAACCGGTATGGTAACGTGGTGCTTAAAGAATTCTTCTGTTCTTCCTAGTTTATAAGATGAAGGATAAAGGGGTCCAGGATGGTTCTGAGAGCCAAGGAGGTTAGAAGGGAGGGGTAAAGGGCAACAGGATAGCATAAGTGTCATTCTGGAAATCCTGTCCTTTTAGCAGGCATCAAAATGGATTCTGGGATATGTAGTTTTGAATTCTCATAAGCATGGGCATGCAAATCCCAACACGCAGGGTATTGTTGAATAGAACAATCTATATTGGCTGAAGGTGACCCTCATAGCATGTCGCTGTCTATGCCACTCACTGAATTATTCCGGGTTGTGACCATTACACAGTTAGAAGTGGGGAATATTACCCTGCCCCGTTCCCAGTCTATTTGGGCCGATTCAGCTGCGCGAAGTGAAGGCGATGTTCACCCGCCTCTCCACTGCCCCAGCCCCCCAGACACCAGCACTCTCCTCCCGATTGATGAAACTGTCTCGTTTCGGAGAGACCTTCTGCCAGTCGTCTGGTAGGAGCGGCGCAGGCAGCGCTGGAGCGAGAGCCACGGGGAATACATTACCTCGGGAAGCAGAAGGAAGTCTTTTTAATTGAATTCATTCTCCTTGATTTAACTTGCAAAAATAATTACCATTCGAACAGGATTGATGTTACCGTCTGGGGAACAAACACTGGCTCTGCCATCTTCTCCACTCCCGGCAAGCGCCGCGTCGGCATTTTCCACTGGACACTGTCTCCTTTCTGTCAGGGTCTCTGCTCTCCTGGCCCCCTTCTCCACAACTTCCACTCCAGTCAGTTTGCTCTCTAGAGCTTTCATGTTTGCAAGTTGGGGTTTTGATGAGCTGGTCTGTTAGTGCTGGGGATTTTTGGGTGTCTCATGAGGCAGAAGACCCTTCCGTTATTTTTCTGGTATTTTTGACATCAAAAATTGGGGGGTATGGATATGTATAATTGGATTGGTGATTCCTTCGAATCAGAGGATAGTAGATTCTTGATATTTAAAGACAGGTAAAAGCTGTCATCGGTGCATCGTGTGCAGAGCCCGAAATATGTGATGGTTCCAGGAGCACCCCAATCATGGCTGTCTTGTTCTACCCAACCGGAGGCGAGGATGCCAGTTTCTGTGCTTGTGTCATTGCTTGTAGAGCTGTGGTGGAGCAGCGGGCTCCATCTAAGGTGGTCCTGCAGGGCTCACACTGCATGCACCGGTGGTGCTTGAGTCCATCAGTGCAGAAGCGACAGAGGTGCTTGCACAAAGCAGTACGGATACTCAACATGGCATGGGCATCACTATCGGCAGAAGAGTGGGGCCTCAGGTTTGCTTACTCGGGGTTGCACTGCAGGTCTAGAAGAACAGTAGCAGAGCATTATGGGAAGCACTGCTTGGTAAATGTTCACTGCAGGGCCAAGAGGAACATTAGCAGAGCATCGTGGGAAGCATCGCTTACTAGGGGTTCACTGCAGGTTAAGGGTGCATTAACAGAGTCGGCTATTGGTTATTGCCGCCATTGCTTGGGTGCGATGTGAGGCTAGGTAGTGGTATACCATAGATGATTGGCAGACCACTATGGGAGTGAGTATTCGAAGAGACAAGGTGCCCTAGTGGTTATTAAGGCTTTAGCAGTGTGATGCTCAGTACCCTATATCAATGGTGCTTTATCTGAGCGGGTGGTGCTCGGTATTGTAAAGCAAGAGTTCATACCGCGGTACTCATAGAGCATATCATAATTGCACTATCAGAGCAGTGCGATGCTTAGTACTGATTATCAATGGCCTCAAATGAGCAGCATGGGGCCCAGTACTGTTAGAGCACAGATGCACGACATGCTAAAAGTGCACTTGCAGATGAGTGTAGAGCCCTGTATTGCTACAGCACAGATGCATTAGAGCATGGGGGCTCACTACTGGGATGGGATAGATGAATTAGTACAGTTTGTGGGGTGGGGTCTCTTTACTGCTAGATCACAGAAGCATTCAAGCACGTGGGGCTCATTACTGGGCTGGGATAGATGAATTAGTACAGTGTGTGGGGTGGGGGTCTTTTTGCTGCTACAGCACAGAAGCATTAGAGCACGGGGGCTCATTACTGGACTAGGATAAATGAATTAGTACAGTGTGTGGGGTGGGGGTCTCTTTACTGCTACTGCACAGAAGCATTAGAGCATGGGGGCTCACTACTGGACTGGGATAGATGAATTAGTACAGTGTGTGGGGTCTCTTTACTGCTACAGCACAGAAGCATTAGAGCACGGGGGCTCATTACTGGGCTGGGATAGATTAATGAGTACAGTGTGTGTGGGGTGGGGTCTCTATACTGCTAGATCACAGAAGCATTAGAGCACAGTGAGGCGCATTTATGGGGCAGGATATATGAATTAGTAGAGTGTGGGGCTCAGTACTGAGGGATCATAGATGCAGAAATGCTGCCACTGTACCCAAGGGCATTAATCCTGTGTGCCAGTTTGAGTTTGTTTTCAGCACACCCCGGGAAACGCCACCCAGCGCCCCTCTGCCTACACTTTCTGAAGCCTAGGCCCGTTCTGGCCTGCCACGACTCAGGCTGGGCTCCACTGCGCGGCCACACTGTAACACCGCATGTCCCCGGAGATACGGAAATGATAGATGGCTCTCTTAAACGTGTCTGTGTGTAGGGGAGGGGGGAGTCTATTGAGTAGGGGGCGCGTGAGTCAAAGGTGATAAATAATTCTGTGCAGTGCTGCGTTGCTGCTGCTCTGACAGGATTGAGTGGGCAAAAGGTGAGTTTTCTGTGGTTATTTCGTGAAATGTTGTTTCCAAATTGTTGTGCGAGTTTCTAGTGCGTACTGGAATCTGAAACATCAGGTAAAACAATTGCATTGGAGGCAATAAGCTGTATGTTTGAATCCTGCAGTTATGACTGAGGTGAATAAAATGAGTACCACATGGCTTGCGTCATCACACCAATAGCTTAATTGCTAAGAGACAATTCACTTTCTAGTAGGCATTATATTATTGTCCAATATAATTTAAATGGCATTACTGATGCTACATCGGCTGTTCCTAATACAATGTCTTCAACTGAGTGCATCATACCACCTTCAACTCTATTAACTGAATGTCCACCACATTCTAGAATACTATTACCTGAAATGTTTAATGTTACCTTAATTTCACCTTACATACCTGTAGTGTTTCGTGTGGTTCGCTGCAGTCCAAATTCTTAAATATGCCACAAGCATATAGTTTTAAAGATTCATGTGATTATCGTGAATCTAGACATTGGCAACGTTTCCTCCCTGCACCCAATTTTCTATGATGTTCCTCATCCTCCCAGGCCACCCCTGCTAACTCCCCTCCACCAAGAAAAAATATGAAAGTACTAAAGGATATCCGAAAAACCCCTGGCTCTGCCAAGGTCTTGGCTGGCCAGCAGGATTGCAGGCTGCCTGGAGCACACACCATGCATTTTTCATGGCTCTCTCAAGTCTCTGAAGAAAAGCATAAATTGCTGTTGCCGCATCCCTACGACTGTTATAAAAAGAACAAAAAAACATATCTAATAACCAACTTTGGCTGCGAGCTCAAGGAGTCCTGGATCAGCCGCAGGAACATATTCAAATAAGATGAACACGCAGGAATGGGGTCGGTGATAATGCAGAATATTTGTAAAGCAAATAGCATCAAGTGCACGGTCTTGGTCATGTTATTACCTTACTGAAGGATACCAGTGTTATCAAGATTGGAAGAATAAAAGGCAGAAAAATGCTGGAATTTTAACTTGTGATCAGCAGGTTACCCATGTATAGATAGCCCTTTATGTTACCCTATAGTACGGGTCTTCAGCAGATGCTTGACTCAGTGAAATTACAAATTTGACGCAATGACAGTGTGTAACCTGTGGCTTCCTTCATTGAGAATGCCTTCAAGGATGCTGGTATCAGCCAGCCGTAGCCATTAGGTGACAGGGACAAATGGTATCAGGCTCTATTGTATGGAGCATTGAGCAGTCTCAGATCAAATGACATGTTCCCTATACTGATCTAGGCTAGTGGATACACACACGCAATTGTTAGGAAGGACTTTGTGGTCCCATTGAATCTTCAATGGTAGCCTTGCTTGCTGGGACTTTAGCTATGGTAGCAGTTACTTTAAAATGTAGCATGAAAATTGGCCATGTTCTTCCAAAAGTCCCACTGGATGAATACAACTCTCTGAATGAAGTACGAGTTGAAACATCATTAGCTAGAAAGTGTCATGGCATCACTGAGATTGTGGCAGGGTTTTCTTGTTTTTAATGGAGTCCACATGCACAGGATGATGGAAACGACCGAGTCTTTACTGTCAATATTTTCGGTGTCCTGGGATGCAACTGGTGCAAAACACATTTTGAACAATATTGGGAGTCCCTGAGCACAACACTAAACCCTATCATATAATGTCCTGTTCACAAAAGAGTGCCTGGGCTGCCTCATGATGATGGCTCTATTCATTTAGGTTTTGGGCTCTAACAGTGGTAGTAAATATGTATTGTTAGAACCGCCCACTTGAATTTGCTGTTATTGTATTTGTAATGGGCTGCAGGGGCCCTCGTTGTTTAACTGACAAGTAGAACATTCCCAGATACTGAATACTGTACCTCCAATTGCCAGACCTTCATGCACCCTGGGACTAGTTATTGTGCACATGGTTACACCCATGGCACTAGAAGGGCCAAGTGGAGATTACTGGGCCCCTGCTTGATTCTAGCACCTGTGGAGAGTTAAAGCCCACCCTGATGTAGCTTGGCATAGGCAATGTGCATGGTGTGGTCTTACTGAGAGGAATTCAAGCAAAAAACCTTCAGTGGTGCCTCTTGAACTACTTTAACTCTAAATCCGGTGCTCCTCAGTGGCGTTTTGTCGAGGACGGGCAGGTTCACAAATTGGTCACCTGCCTTTTATTTATTTTGGAAGCACTGTCTTCAACTGTGTGTGTGCGTGTGTGCAATGTGGAGAAATGACATTTGCCACACAACAGCGATATACCTGGTTTTATTCTGTCTTGAGTGGCACCCTCGGATCCACAGGTCTGAGGCAATGCTGTGCTGTTCATTTGTCTCGTCTGATTCTCACAGTGACTGAAACCTTTGATCCAGAGTGTCCTCAAGATATGCTCCTTCTAAATCCCAGAGAATGTGTACCCATAAAGACCTCCTTCCACAGGGGCCATGCCCAACTAATGCATAATCCTCACCAATAACTTTCAGTTTTCCCACTTCCACACAAAGCGATGCCATGTAGGTAAGTGCAAACTAGATAACAAAAATGAAATTAAACATTAATAAAAAAGTAAGACACATTATCACACTCTGAAATGGCCTATGCAGCTTAAAAGAAATGTCCTTTTTTTTTGGGGGGGGGGGTTATTTTCATTCTGTACCGGCTGCATTGCACATCTACCCAAGGGATGCACAATCTTGAGTTCTGGAAATCAGACCTGTATTTGCTGCTTTCACTACCTTAACTTTTTTGTGAGTTGTGTGGAAAAAACGATCTTGTAATTGAACATATGCACTTGTTGTCGTGAGTGTGTGTGTGTGTTTGTTTTGCATCAATATTAAGAAAGAGCCATGGATGCAACAATGGAGATCAAAGCACTTTTCTTTTGGCCGAGCGATTGTTCAGTTTTAAATATGTTGTCACTTATCCTCTTCTTGTCGTCATTGTTGTAATATATCAGTTGAATTGTCATCAGTGTAAGCATAATGCATGTCAATGTTCCGTGTACTGCAGTGCCTGTTTGCCCCTGTGCCGCTTTTGCCTATATTCCATTGAATACACCATCACTCTTTCTCTTGGTTCCGAAGAGGTTGCCCTTTCTTTCTCTGTGCCAGGGTTCCATGGCACCCTTGGCACAGCCAGGCCGTCTGCTCATGAACTGGGAGACCTATTCCAGTCTTGTTATATTTTGGGAAATATGCTTTAGTACGCCTATGTATTGGGACTGAATGCTGCACCCCTAGTACAGTCTTAACTCTGGGTACCCTGGAAAGGTGCTAAAGTGTAGTGATGGAACTGAGCTGGGCTGGGCCCCATTGACAAGACATGGCAGGTGGGGAGGCTCGCTCTTTAGTCTGAGTTGCATCGGCAACGCTATGAGTAATCTCACATTGCAGATGGAATTTACCATCCTTAGCTAGGCAGGGTTGGGTGGTTGCAAAATCTACCTCACATTTGTGAAGAAACTCATAATGTAGCCTTCCATGGCATAATATAGCAGAGATATTCGGATACTGGCATTGAAGTAATGGTTTACTAAAGGCCACTTATGTTCCCCAGTAAGAAAGAACCAAGACTACAATGCTGGCTGCATTGGGAATGCATTTGTCATAGTGATCATTGAGGAGGACAATTCAAACATTAGCGCTTCTAAGATGTCAGTCGCTTACATGTGTACTGTCAGTTAATGTGGTGGCCACCAGGCCACTATTTCTGTCCATGGCCCTGAAAGGCACTCTTTCCCCATCCCACACGCCCAGCTTGCTCATAGAGAGAGCCCTGAGCTAAGCAGTAGCCTTGACCATAGGTGAGGGGGCTGGCTGCTAGGGGCAGTTCCAGGACCACCATATACTGCTGCTCTGTTGGATCCCCCAGGCCCACCACACGGTAGAGATGTCAAAAGCATGCTCCGAAGCCCCAAACCTTTGATTGGAACAGTGTGCCTGATGCAGGTCTTCGACAAGCACATTTGCTAATACAGCTTCTGTTTCAGTTCAGATTTCGCTCTTTTCCACAGTGACCCACCTTTGAACAAGAGTGAGATCTCATTTCTATTCCCCTCACTCCCTGTTAATCAGCTCTTTTCCCGGACTTCCTGCAGAGTGGCCCAGCGTGTGTCACCAGCATCCCCGAAACCCAATTACGGGGCGAAATCAGCGGTGCATTCCAGAAAATTGGCTATGGTGACAATGCAGCTGTTGTCTCTCTCTCCATTCCTGCTCCCCCTTCCCTCACACATCCCTTAACCCCTACAACAGTGGTATTCTTTTGTATTGTTGAAGGTGAGCCTGTTGCAGACTGCCACGGATCATCAGTCCTATTGTCCAAGTGTTTGCCTCTCAGAATAGGAAGCAATCTGACAGCTCATGACCTATGCATGAACTTTAAAGTTTAACGTCTCAACCTGTTCCTCTGCAGAGATCCAGTGTGTGATCTTTGACTGTGCCTTTCCAGTGCTTAATTTGTAGAATACGTGCCACACCCAAAGTTTTGCTCAAAGGTCAGTGGCTGATACTACTAACTGCCTGCACACCAAACATCAAGGTTGCATAGTCTTGGTTTCCATCTCATATATTGTTAATCCAGCACCAACACTTTCTGACACTTTATCTCACCCTTGCACCTTCCTCCTTTGTCATGGTTTTTCTGTCATCGTTTTGCTCCTTCTTATGACCTTGTGTGTTTTCATGTCTTTTGTGCTGGGTCAAAATCTGTTGAGGAAAAATGAGTGCCTGTCCAAATAACGAGTGGCGGTGGACCCCACTTGCAACCACAGACTCAAGTTGAGCACTGCGATTATGAAAGCCATAGTGTTTATGTTCTCTCTAGATGGGTGCATGGTAGTTATGCCTGCAGACAATGCTTGCTTTATCTTTATATTGTTATTGGAAAAGTTTCGTGAAACCCCAAGTTCTGAAAACAGGATTGGTGGTCACCATAGTGTTAAGGGAATTGTTCAGCTAAGGAAGTGAGGCCTCTTCTCTGTCTTGTAAGAATTCTCTTTTGTCATCCTCATTTTCCCATGCATTTCCAAGTGCAATGCAGCAGAATACAAGTAAGGTTTGCCCTGTACCACGGTTAATTCATTATATGATGGAGTCAAACGCTCATGCATAAGTTTAAATTGTATTTGTATAGCGCTTGCTAACCGTGGCAAGGCTTTGTAGCCCTTTACAGCGAGTAGCATGCGACTGCAGAACTAAAGATTAGTGGTTCATTCAGTGGTTATTGTTGGTTATTATGTTTAGTCATGTGCTCTCCAGTAAAAAAAAAACTGCATGCATTGCATCACCCATTGTAGCTCGGGTACTATCCCAGTGAGACTGGTCGGTGGGAGGGCACAGGATAGCACTTGTGTTCCTTTCACATCCATAAGGTGGCTGCAGAAGGCTCTCAGTGTAAAATCTATGCTCCAGAGGGTCATTATTTCGAAAGCCTTTTCATTAAAACTTTGCAGTGCTCATGTGTGTATGTGTGCATGCACATAACTTGCTTACACCCACACTTAAGGGGTCAAAGACAAATTAAGAGTGCAGAACCACACATGTTAAAGTGGAAGTGGGATTCTAAGTGCACATGAGAAGGTAGCTTCAAAGAAGAACCTTTAATTAAAAATAGGCTAGAAAAGTAATTACTTAAAATATATATGTGAGCCAATTAAAATTCCACGCAGGCCTGCAAAATCAAAGGGTGTTTATTCTCCAGCTGTGTCTGTGAGCAAGCACCGGGCCTTGTCTGATTTGCATTCGAAGGCTCACCTGCCGTGCTTAGTAGGCTTGTGAGAGCATCCTGGGCTAGAGGGGCTTCTACGCCAGGGAGCGCATTTGGATCTATTGCAGAGTTGGAGGGTCCCATGTTGGAAGGACCGAAGTTAGAAAACGGGACTTGACAGTAGGTTTGAGTCTAAGTATACCTGACTGCTTCATACGTGCAGGTTTCTGAGGCATTCATGAGCGAGTTCCTCAAGTACAGGTTCGTTTTTTCCTGTGGTTTAGGTTTGTGAACTCCTAATGACTGGCCTCCATATTTTCTTTTTTTTTTTCTTCAAGAGTTATAGGTTAGTACGGTGAGCTGTGTGTCAACTCTGGCTCCTGAATTGTGTGCACCAAGGGCCCCATGTCTGTATGTATGCTGTGCCTGTACGATAGTATGCATTGTGCACAGTGGAGAGGGGTTTTGCATTTGCTTCATCCCTTTGCTAGCTGATTTCCTAAGTTTGCTGGTCTGTTCCTTTTTAGGTCTAGTGTGCAAGAGTTGTGATGTATTGTAATCTATCTGTGGGCTTTTAACCACGCCCATTACTATCCCTTGTTCATCGGCTTTCCTTTCAAAAATCCTTTATCATCATCATTGGTAAATGCTTTACATTCGTCCCTCCTTGGGGCGATTTTGTTACCGCCTTGGCCATCGACCCTGTTACATGGATAATTGCACATTTGCCTATACGATTGACTGCGAGCAAACCTTTTCCTTTTGTGTGTCTCCTTCTTGGCCGTGGTGCTTTGAATTGGCTCACTTATGTCAACTGTTTTACTTTTCATTTTCAATTTATGTGGGAAGAAAAGTCCAGTTAGGAACTTAAAACACTAATAGCTCTAACTCGAGCAAACACGAGGCCCAATGCATTGCAAATGCTTGTTTTTTATGTTGCCTCACACTGGTTATGTTGCAGTACTTTAAGCGTACCTTAGCCAGGCAGTGACCAGCTTCATTTTATGATCTGTTTGAAGGATTTGTTCTGCCCATGCATGGTGGCAGGCCTTGCAGCTATGACCACTGCCTCGATCTGGGTGTATATGTGAGCTCTGTGTTGATTACTATAAGTGTCTGCAACACCAGAATTCAACTGGCAACATTTTGCTAACGTGATTAAGTTTATGAATTTCGTAAGCTGGCTTCCTTTGAGGTAGGGGACCTTTCCTGCACACACCTTTTGTGAGAGAGCCCTCACAAAAAGTAGGCTCTTTGTTGTTCTCCAGCAAAATATGCTGTTTGAGAGAGTTTTGACTAATTTTAAACTTCTATAAAGATAAAATATAACTAAGACAACTTAGCACACCACTAGGTTTTAACTTTCTGGGACATGGCTGGAGGGAGTCCCAAAAAGTTGGAGTAATGTGGAAAAAAAAGAATTCAATGTAAAGCTTTCTTTCATCCAGTGAATTATGTGGTTAGGATCAAGGTAACATTTGGTTGTTTCCTGTGCTCTGGTGTGCTACAGCTATGTTCAAATTGCATGCTCAACAAACAGTGCTACTCTAGACTGTGTGTTGCTGCTGCAGCATTGCATGAGCACTAAAAAAAGAAATCTTGAAAGACCATATTCCTTGCTAGTGTGGACAAAAGCACTCTCCTCCGCCCCTGTCTCTCACATGCAACTTGTAACCCCTTTGATTTTCCAAGTCTTATGAGATGAGATTTGACTATATAGGTCCTTGAAGGTTTGGGACTCAAATGTTTACATGGCTAAGACTCTTGGGTTGCTCCAGGCATTGCATATGGTGCTTAGAGTCAGCCCACTTTAAGTTTTGTCAGTAACACTTCACAGTAGAAGTGCTGGTTATGCGAGTGTGGGCAGAGGAGTTAAACTGAGTCCTGTGCATGTAATTTCCAGACAGTGCTCTGCCTGTGTTTACAACTGAAGTGCATCCCATATCTGTGTCTTCATTCCTCATCTTTGAAGAGGAGAATTGCTGTCTGGAGATGAAGAATGTTTTAAAAATATTGTCAGAGTATGGCCATTAGAATTGCCAGAAGATGATATTGCTGGTTTGGGTTAAAAAGGGTTCTTTCAACAGCTCTCATTAGAACCCTAGCTGGGCGAAATCAGAAGATTATGTATCTGTTTGTTGGATTTGAGGTGAACGGGATACTTATTTGGTCCTCTAGCAGTATCATAGCAGACCATACTGCTGTACATGGCTGAGGTGCACCATGAGAGTTTAATTCCATGATATTTGGTTGTAGCAGGGTTGTTTATTGTACTTAGCAGAATATATTTACCAGGTTGTCTTTCTGTAAGAATTCTGAGGGTTATTGGCAGAGCTGTGTTGGTTTATCTTTGCATTGCCATTAAGCCGCTAAGTAGCTGGAGCAAATGTTGTCTATCTAGAGCAGTGGTCCTCAAACTTGCTAATGCCGCACCCCCACCCACCCCCCAGTGGGAAAAAATAAATCGGGCCCCCCTCTTTGAATTTTTCATAACATTCTATTAAGTTGGCAATGTTTAAATAATCCTAGACTTATTTAAACATTGCAGTTAAGTTCTGTTACCTTTTTACAAATGCAATAAACATGCTTTTGCTTTAAACAAAGCACTATTACCTGCATAATCTTTCTTTTGACCAGCCTGGCGCCCGCCCTGGGATCACTTGAGGCCCCCCTAGGGGGGCCCGCCCCCCAGTTTGAAGACCCCTGATCTAGAGTAAACTACCCACGGGTACCTTTTTGATGCTGCTGTACTAAGAACATATTGAAGTGCACTGGCAGAGGTGCTCAATGCACCTATTATCTATCAGCAAGTGAACACTTGTCATGGGTGAGATGAAGTGCCATGGATGCATTCCCACTTCTAGCATCACTTTGGTGGTTATCTCGATGAGAGGACCTCAATAACCTAGCTGTGCTGCGTTATCGGGCCGGCCATCGAAGTGACAGGTGCGGCTCAGCAGGTCCTTTGGGGTTCATATCCCGACAGTAGCAGGTGGTGTGGTTGGTTAAGATTAACTTACAAAGGCAGCTTCACATGAAGCCCACTTTTAAACGGTTTCACCTTGCTAATTAGATGTTGTAACTTGAAAACATCTGTTGGCAGCATGAGGGTGTCAGCCGAGCCCATTGAGAGGGTGATTTGTGCCAGCAGGATGCAAGAAAAGCTTCAATGCTGTACCTGCTAGTGCTTGGATGCCATTTATACACAGGGTTCAGGAAGGAATGTTCTAGCCTTCTGTGCCCTGTTGAAAATAAAACAAACTAAAACGATGACACCGTCAATTCATAGCATCCTCTCATCACACAAGACACATCCTACATCACCAGTGCACTTGTAGCAATGATTGAACATTTGTCATTTGTTAGGTTTGATTGTGATTTCAATATGGAGGACTAGATCCTGCAGTAATCTGTACCCACCCCCTCCCCGTCACAGATTTGTTCGGGTTCTATCTCAAATGAAAAAAATAACCATCTTTCAGCTGTGATCCTAGGATGTATTACTTAACGACCAAACAGTCGTTTTGCACTTAGTGTAGGCATTATATATCTCTTTATTAAATAAATGTCCATTGTTATTGAGTACCCCCAATAATTAGAAAGCCCTGCTAAGGTGAGCTGTTTGTCAGTGGGCCCCTAACTTTCTGCACTGGAGCCCCAGCACGTGCGTAGATATGTCCTGCTTTCTAGCCTCTCCGCAGCCGGGCTCTCCTCCACATGCATCCACGCTGGTATCAAATCTCCCCCTGCATCTTAAATAAATAAAAAAACCATTTCACAGGTCGATGGCAGCAAGACTGGTGCTCATAAAAGCAAGTTAATCATTGCACAGAGCGACACAGTCATTTGCCTCTGACTCAGGCCTGAGTGGGCAGTTGACTAATTATTAATCAGAAGCAGCTCCCTGCCCCCTCCATGGTTAAGGGTTTCCATGATCTGTGAGGTGGTCCTGTGTGTCCCATAAAATGTATCTACAAATTACCTTGGGTAGTAGGGACCATATGCTCCTCAACGCTTGTGCCCATGGCCGAGGGCTTGTAAATCTTAACCTAGTTGAAAAAACTCAGAGGCAGCTGCACATATAACACTGGCCACCATGCACCGTCAGATGGGTATGAGTTTTGATACTCCTCACACCCCTCCTCCAACTGAGTGGAGCTGGAGGGCAGGGCGCTTGACAGTTTTCTGTGTGCTAGCAGTATCATGTGGGGCAAAGCGGGAGGAGATGTGTCCCTGGTCACCGACTACCTTGGCACAGCCCGGCTGCAGTGCCATTTTCAGTGTTTACTTTGCCTTGGCTTTACCTGCCTGATGCAAACTCCTTGTGTAAATGCAACCTTTGTCCTTTTGCGGATTGGCTTTCAAAGTGGACATTTCTCCTCTGAGTCCCTCTGGGGCAGGCGCACCTAATGAAGTGGGTCCTAGCTGCTTACTCAGCTGAAGAATAATTATATGACGACTGCAAGACATAATACAGCATGAAATGCTCAGATGAAACCAAAGTGGCGTCGAGTCTTTTCCCAGGTGGTAACAGCTCACCCTCCCAGTGGTATCTGTACATTGAAAGCGCATGGCTGGTCACAAATAAAAAGCTACGATGACGTGCAAACTGAATCAACAAATAAACACAATTGTGTATTGTGCACAAACTTACGGGTTCCACCAGCAAAGTTGTGTGAAGTTGGCAACTTTTGCACGTTATGAACCAGTAAAGTGTTTACGTTTCCACGGTTTTTCCCTCTGTGGACAAGAGACATGGTTTCTCAGAAAACAATTTTTAGGTCTGCCACTATATGAAAGTTTCTGTAGAGATTTCTCCCGCAGAACATATGTACAGAGTTCTTTCTCCTACTTTTTATGTTCCTAGTTTTATGAAGGAGAGGCCAGTTTGACACTTTCACATGCAGACGCCACAGTAATAAGCATTATTAAGAGGTTTCTTAAAAAAAAGACTAGTGTTCAATGACCCATGCATTTGGTTTGTTACTAGCTACTACGTACATTGCATAATCAAAAATAATTTGGTAAAATGAAGTCGCTTGAAAAAATGGTGTGCTGCTTTCACGGCAATAGATAATATGGATCATTTGCTTCTTACATACAACAAATGGAGTTCTCTCTTTGCATTATTTTGTAGAGAATTTTATTACAACATCTCTTCGGATGCATTCGTTTTATTGAGCGCATAATGGT
Source organism: Pleurodeles waltl (assembly GCF_031143425.1). Taxonomy (NCBI): domain Eukaryota; kingdom Metazoa; phylum Chordata; class Amphibia; order Caudata; family Salamandridae; genus Pleurodeles; species Pleurodeles waltl. The sequence continues at coordinate 889,264,012 of NC_090446.1, forward strand.
GATAGGTTCAGGTGTCACAGTAAGACTGAAAACTGTCCAACAAGTCACTCGTGCATGCACGCAGTGTGTGCATTAACCCACCATAATCTTATGGATTGAACAATGTTGATAAAACAATGCCACCAGCCTGTTCGGGGGAGGGGGCTCTGGTTAAGTCTAAGTGTGCCGGGGCTGTGAACATCATTATGGCTGTGAGGACCAGACTTCGCCCGATACTGTTCTCCTTAGGGGTTTCCCAATGAAGGGGTTTGGTGCCTGGTGATCGCATTAAAGGGGGTCTGCCACTGGTGTTCTGAAGTACGTTGCTTGGTGCAACTAGTTCACGCACTGCAATGATGCTGTAGTAGGTATATGCTTGTGTTCAGTGACTGTTCCCCAACGGTATGAACTCAAAAATTTGCTTTTTGAATCGGGGCATTGCAAAAGCAACTCATACGGGTCAGGATTTGCTGCCCGCCAGCACGACAAATTCTGAAAAATAATTTGCCCATGATAGTTTGTTCAGTGGTGCAGGCCTTGAACTGCCTTCCTGAATTTGTCCCAGCTATTTTGTTCAATGGGTTATGGGTGGGAGATTACTCTAGAAGGAGAGATAGGAAATCCAAATTTGCTTGAGCATGTTCTCTGGGGTAGTTTAATATTGTATTGACATTTATAAAACAAAATCCATAGATGAGATGTTTTCAAGGAAGAGCTGGCATAAGTGAATCTCAAATTATTTCAGAACACAAACATAAAATGTGCTGAAATAAGTAAAATAAGTAAAGCTGTATTAAAGTGTTACAAAAAAAGCACATTAGAATGAGACAAAACAAGGAGGAGGGCAATAATGACTGTTAATTGCATGGCATCTATTGGCTTCAGATGGGGCTGCTAGCAGCACTGATACTGCTAGGTGCCGCAGTACTTCTTTCCAGTGACCCGGAAGTACCTCAGTAGTGGCCAGTCCTGCCTGGGAGCACAGTAATGTGTGTGGCTACCATGAACAAAGGTGTCGCCCACCGCATTGACTAAATGCACTGTGCGCCTTTTGAGGAGCATACTTTATATTCGTTTAAAACTCCTTTTATTGAATTAGGAGGGAGGGGATTTTTTAAAAAGCTAGTTCAATGTTGTTACAGTGCAGCCTTCATGAAAACCTTTTAAATCTAGTGTTGTTATGCCTGGCTAATAAATAGCACATTTTTGGTGCCCAACGGCTAGTTCTCCAGTTTCCCAAAATGACATTTTACTCAGTGAAATGTGATTTGTTCTTTCACTGCTGCATTGGCTGTGTTCGGGCTTTCCTCATCTACAAAGATGAAACCGTGCGTCCTTGCAAATGTTTCCCCTGGCCGTATTTGAAGACAACGTGGGTGTTCACTGGGCCCCTATTGCCCGCACGTGGACAGCAAGCTAGAAAGGACAGTCAGCCACTCGAGGAGAGGTGGCAACCCTAGTTCATGGATGACGGCCTGCGATTGTCCTCCCTCCTGCCCCTGACCCAGCCCCCCGACACATCATCATCGTAACCCCCCTCCTGCTTGCCTTCCCACTCGAGAGCTTCAGTGACCCTACTGAACTTCCTTCACGCTCCCTTACAGCGAGTTCAGAAAAGGAGAGTGGTTTATTTAAATATTTGAATATAAAATGTGTCTTTTTGCAGCCACTTTGCATTAAGGCGCCTACCTTTCCACATAAGGGCGCCTTCTATATGCAAATGCCTGAACTCTTTCTGAGTATCACGGTCCACTTGAGCTATAAATATGAATATTTAGTCTTTCTCGCTTTAGATTATCCAGTTTTGACTCTCTTGCTGTCTGCGCAGGAAGTGCTACCTGTGCGGGTGCTTAAGTTTGCAATTTTTCACAGTGCTGCAAATTACTGTCATTTTCAAAGCGCTGGAAAGGGCAAAGTATGTTAAATTCTACTTATTGAAATTGAGGGGACAAGACTGTGACCTGCTCTATTGCACCGTTCTTTGATGCTCTGCTGGAGAAGAAACTGACATGGATTGACGGAAAGGTTAGCCTGTCACAAGCCACAAGTGATGGTAGAATTTCCTGTCCTCGCCCCTTGTTCGTTGCACACCACACTGATGTGACTCTGGCATAAACTCTTGATTGCTATAGTTGTGTGCCCAGTGCAAGTTCTGAGTGCTAGTGGTTCCTTTGAACTGTCTGCACGATATCTGGGCCAATGAGTAGACCGTTTTGAGTGTGATTGACACAACACAAAGCTCTATTTTGGAGTTTAATGTTTATTATTTAAACTCTGTGCAGACCAGTGAGCAGTTTCAAAGTAGAGGCTGCACTTGTTTCCCATTGGCCAGGCTTCCAGGTATTCCGACTGGGCCAGAAAGCTTCTCTGACCCTTTGGAGTAACTTAGTTGACCAGTCAAGGCTCAGCTCATGGGTGGCATAGTGAAAGTTGGGACCACATATATTATGCCATGATACTAGTATAATTCAGATGTCATTCCTGGTTGTTATTTAACAAAAAAAAACAAAAAAGAATAACCCAGTAATAGATAAGAAACAACAAAACTTGGATGTATAATAAGTCTGATTCTCGTATTGACCGTTCAGGGCCTAACTAGTGTTCACTGGGTTTAAGAGCGTTTTGAACATCTGTTGGGGTTCTGTTCTATTGCATAAGGGGGGCAGTAATGTTTTCCTATGGAATATTAGCAGAATACTTGGCTGTAAAGCTGCCCAAAGTGCTGAAATTGTTAGTAGCATACAGTTGTGCACTGTATTTTGCTTTTGTACTGATATCTCAGAATCTACTGTCAGTGGTCAATAGCCTGCCAGTGCCATTAGCCCATGATGGCACAGGGGTTCCAGGCGAGGCAACTAACCGGGTTTAGTCACCTACATTTTTAGTCAATCCAACTTATGAGCCACTGGTTGTTGTCAAGGTAGTCCACTGTTGGTTTGCATAGTAAAGCTAAGGCTAGCTTCTGGTTCATAATTAGGAAAGTCATGGTCCTTTAAATTGTTCTGTGTTGGACAACAATAGGCACAGCACCACTATGCCTAACATGGATAGGGTAAGGTAACACCAGCAGCAGGCAGTGACAACAGCGCTAAACACTGCTTCTGCCTTGATGAGATGGGCAACTTGCACCCCAACATCTGGGAAGGCAATGCATACTTCACGTGGGGTCTTGTCACAATTAAGTTATACAAAGTGCTAGAGTGGGATTCCTTCTTAAATTTATATTCCAATCAGAAACGTTGCAAAATTCAAGCATTGAGCATGAACCAATTGATTTGTAACTGGCATTTTGATAATTTTTCCTCTCAGCAGAAAGCTTTTCTGTTGTTCCGATTGATCACGCTTTGTCTGCGTTCCCCTCCCCTTTTACCTCTAGCGTTTGCTCTCTTTCAAAGCTGTCGAACTGATATTACTTTGGTATGGCAGTTTGGAACCTTTTATCAAGACAATTCCCATTGGATGTCGGTGGACAGGGTTGCCCTTTTTGCTTGCCTGCAGCAGCATTCAGCCTCCAGTTATCAATGTTCTCCTACAAAAGGTATCTCAATAACTCACCATTAGTAGTGGTTGTGATGGGTGTTGCACTAATCTCTTGATTCACAATAATCCCAGTGCTCATAGTCATGTCCTTGGGGAGTTGTCTCTGGGTTTTAATATCAAACCGAGGAAAAAGAATCATCCCTGGCGGGCACCTAAGTAAACTGCTAGTAGCAAGAATCTAGCTGTCAAGTGTAGGAGTGGGTTCTCACTCTAGGGAACAGTGGCAAGACCTGTGGCATTTTGGGGTGCCTGTTGTCCTGGAGAACTAAGCTTTACCATAGCATTATAAATTCAGGAGAACTTCAGGGAACTTAGAAAAGAATATGGGGTGGACAGCTTGCACAAACAGATATGGGCCTTTAACCTTACTTTAAAAAATTTAATTTTTTAGGCTTTTGTAAGCTTCTGTAGGTGTCAGATTAAAAATATACCACTCGCAGCTCGCGGGGGCTAAAAGGGGTGGGGCGGCACGTGGGGCTGTGGGGGGATAATTATAAAATAGCAAAAATTAAAACTTACTTGCCTCGCTGCTGCTGTGCCGCCACTCCTCCTTCTTGGTCACAGGAGGCACAGGATCCCAGGCTGCCCTGAGGCCAATCCTAACACTGCATGAATGCAGCATTAGGATTGGCTGGAGCGCCCAGCCAGGGTGCTCCCAGGCAGACTGGGAGCCTATCCCTGCTCTTTGCAGGCCAGGAGCTGTGTTGCCTGGCTGGAGAGAGCACAGTGCGCATGTATTTTTGGCTGGCCTGAGACGGCAGGCAAAACAAACGTGCACAGTGCCCGTCACCCCAGTGGTCCTGCCCTTTTAACAAAGAAATAATAACAAATATAGTTTGTTAATGGTTTACAGCGGCTGCTGCTGGCGGGGGTGAAGCTCCTCCTCCGCCATAGCGGAGGAGCCGCCACTAAAGTATACTGCTTTGAAGGTTATCACATCCTATTATCATAGATGAATGCTTTACACAAAACAATTTTTGGTCTGAGTGAGCTTTAGATTCTGTTCTCTTTCCCAAAACGCAGGCATGATGTACAATGAAGAAGGTTAAGGCATATGACCTTCTTTGATAGTCAAACTACGTGTGGTCTGGTCTATATTCTTAACAGTACAGGGCCACACCTCTTCCCACACCTAGCTTAAGTGAGTCTAATAGGAGGGTAAAAAAATTATTCTGTAAAAGTAAGCTTACTCTCCATGTTGTAGTTTGCTGAGAGCAAAGCTAGCATCCTTTTGAAAATGAGGCATGGGCACGAGGAAATAGCAAATGTCCAAATGTAGACAAATTGTATTTAGTATTTTTCAGTCTGCAGCCTGCCTGGAGACAAGGCTAATCATCTATTTTTTTTGTCTCTATTCTTAAGAGAATCATAGAGCAAGTGCCAGTGTGCCTCCTTAACAGACTCGGGAGCGGCTTGCGGAGCTTTGTAGGGGCATTCAGATTGGCTGGGGCACCCAGCCAGGGTGCTCCCAGGAAGGCTGGGAGCCTGTGCCTGCTCCCTCCAGCCTGGCAACACAATGTTGGACTGGAGAGAGCACAGTGCGCATGTGTGTTTGACCAGCCCTAGACGGGCGGCCAAATATACATGCGCACTGTGGGTGAGTGCTGATCTCTCCCCCTTCCATCCCCGTCATAACCCGTGGCCTCGCCCCTTTTACTACAAAATGATAATAAACATAGTTTATTATCATTTTGTAGTAATAGGTTTGCAGCTGGTGCTGCTGGCGGGGGGCAACGCACAGGCTGTCATAAATGCTCTTTCTGGGATGCCTGAAGTTTCTTCCTCCTTGAGAGACACTCACGCTCTCTTTATAAAATAGTTCTCAGTATTATTGAGAAAAAAAGTGATCTGTGATTTTAAAAAAGGAATGTACATGTGTGAATTCCCTTGTACATTTCCCTAAAATTATTGTTTCCACCTGAATATCATATGAACTATTGATACACTATCAACTTATAACACAAAAATGGTTGTACTGTACATACTGATGAATGAAATTGCAAACTATATTATTCATTGTAAATGTATGTGAATGGTATTGAACAAACATATTGAACAAACATAAAAAAGAGGGAACTCTAAAGCAGAAATAAAGCAAGACATATGTCACTTCCCCCATCTTTTAAAATCCCTTTTCCTTTTACTCCTTGCCATCTCCCCTACCAGCTTCCCTTCCCCACCTCTGTCCTTTCAGCCTTCTCTCTTTAATGCCATCACCCTCTGCCTATCACCGTCTCCAGTCTTGTCAAGGGATCTAAGCTGTATTCATGCGCCTTTTGATACAAGAAAAGCTGTTCTCTAATCCTTCACGGGAAATGGGATTGCTGAAATCAAAAGTGTGGGAAGAGGGAGGTGGTAGCCTTTGCGTGCTGTGGCACGTGTGGCACTGGGTATGGAAAGGGTACAAATCAGCGTGTGTTTGATATGCAGGACCTTACCTAGGACCAAATGTACGTAGATTCAATTTTGCATTTTCTAAATAGCGACTTCATAAAAATCGCTATCTAGGAAATGCAAAATACTATGTACCAAAATACTATATACCAAGATACCGATTTCCTAATAGCGATACAGAGTAGGAATTGCTATTAGGAAATCGCAAATAATGAATTCCATGCCATTTGTGACGATGGGCCAGTTTTGCATTTCCCAAATAGCGATTTTCTATTTGGCAAATGCAAAACCAAGGATGGCTGTGAGGAAAAGCCCCCCAGAAAGGTACCCCAAAATGCACCCCAGAAATAGTGGTGCAAATGTAGAGCATACATTTGCCCAAGGGAAATGAGTGTGCTCTATTGCCCTTTAAAAAGGAAAAAAACATTTTGGGGTGCTTTTTTAAATGGCACATTGTTACCATTTACTTGATGTCAATGGTAATTGCATTTCCTAAATGGCCAGTTCATATTTAGGAAATGCTTTGTATATCTGAATAGGAATTGCAAATAGGTAACCCCTATTTGTGATTTCCTATCCAGAAGATCGCCAATTGCGACTTCTACTGGGTAAAAATTGCAATTTGCCATTCCTTAAAGGGCTTTCTACATCTAAAAAAAAAAAAAAAGGTTTGCATTTATTAACGGCACAAAATAACGATTCAGACTGTTAAGAAATGCAAAATGGCTTGGTACATCTGGCCCTTCGTGACATCATCTGTCCCTCTTACTGCATATGCAGCAAGTGGAGCAATTTCTCAGTTGCTACATTGCATGCGACTGCAGCACTCCGAGTGACCTGGATTATTTCGGGCATAATTTGGCTAATAGTATCAATTTGTACCCCTCCTTTGGAGACTAACGAGATATTGCTGTAGATACGATACCTTATTTTTAACATCTTTCAAGCAGTTCAGCTTAGAAATGTCGGCCATTTTGTATTGTTTGGAAAAGCAGAGAAGCTGTGTAGAAATCAACAGTTTTGTGTCTGGAAAACAAGAGCGGATGTAAGGCAACCCCACCTCATGCAGACCAACTATTCTCAATTTATTTATATGGGAGTGGGTTTCGTTTTCCATTCCGTGTGACCCAGAGACGTCCGTTTCACCTGTTTTCAGATCTAAACCATTGCAGTCTGGGTCTGATTAAAAGCTCAGGCTACGTATATTGAGCATTTATATGTTACTGAAATGCTTGAGAGACCTGTAACACCCTTCCTGACTATCAATATATTGCTGGGTAAATGTTGGCGTGGGATGGTTTAGTTTATTCATGCACAACTGAACTTGGCTTGATCTAATAGGGGGGACCAGGTCACTTGCAGGTGCTGCACTGGCTGGAAAGCCTCAGAGAGGGCGCCTGTGTGTGAGGGTATTTCTGTTCCAGAGAAGTCAGTCACTGGCATTGGGCCTTTTGTGTATTGACAGATTGCGGACCAGGCCTGAAGCCAGAACTCTTCCTGTATCTTACTCTAGTGATGGGGCAGGGGCTTCAAACTGCTTTTTTCCGTTTTGTGTTTATTATAACATAGGGCAGTTGGTACCGATTAATACATTGTGTCAACCTTCAGCCACTCTTGGTGTTCAATGTAAGACCGCTGGGGCTTATGGACACACATGTAGATCTGATTTGTGCATTGTAAATCACGAGGCTGTAGTTGATTGAAAAAAAGCAGTGCCTGGTAAGTCTTATAAAATAAACACGTTGTACTTTTACGGTTTTGCAAGACCACCGATGTCTGGCGTGGAACCTCGTCTGTACACATGCACTCCTGGATCGAAAAAGGTTGTCTCCAGATTCTTTCTTAGTTTTACTGCATCTCTAGGTCCGGTGTTTGGCGAGTAATGTTAATAGGTCACTAGACTGGGCTAGATGCCCGGGATCTGCTCGCTTCCCACGTCACCAGAAATGTTCGGATAGGTCGCAAGATGGCGTGTGGAGAGTCCCGTGAAGGAGGCCGGAAAAGCCGTTCTACTTTATTAATGGTGATATTAATCAGTCCGGCCTGTGTACTTCTCCACGCCGGCCCCATTAATAATAAAAGCCCGGGGCTTGGTAATGCATTCACGGCTCCACCCCAGTCGGCCATTTCCCAGGGATTAGGCGGTTTTTGATGGGGCCGAGCGGCACTTAATGCTGAGAGAATGCTCAGCCCTGCTTACCCTGTCACCACTAAGCATCCGCCATTAGAGGTATTTGCACAATATTTACTGGCCCCCACAGGACCGCCCCCTTTCTCACCCCAACCCCGCCTCGCACTGGGAGGTGCAAAGGGTAATAGGGGTGTGTGGGCCAGATATCGGCTGGGAGGTGGCAGCCGGCGCCCTTCTCCTTGGTACTGCAAAGTCCCAAAAGAGACCAGAACATTCCCAGCACTCCCTAATATATTCAAATATATGGAAAACTTCTGTTTGTTTACTCTTGCATTGGCAGGCCTTCCGATTTAGAGCACTGCCTTTAAATTTGTTTTAGTGCCCTTATATGTTTTTTTCTGTAACAATCGCCCCGCGCTCCAGACCTCACGACATAGGCTTCTTTTAACCGTCAAACACCTTGCTGCTTTGGAAGATATGTGGATCTGAAAAATAATGTGTCTAATGTGTTACCCTTATTTTGTGGACCAACTTAAAAGTACACGAGGGCGTCTAGAGCTGTCAGATGCAGATGTGGCCATAGTTACAGTAACAAATAATTTATAGAACACTGAGCTACGTCGCAATATGCTTTGAAAATGATTCTGCAAACTAGATTTTGATTTTATCGACCTCATGCAACTGAAATCCTGGATGGGCCCTTCTGACGTTCGCATCCATGTCCCACAGTTTGCACACAGCAGTCTGCAGCAAACTCATTTACCCACTGTTACGTTAGCTTGATATACAGACGTATTGCATGCATAAATGAGTTGGAGAGCAATAAAACCGTGAAAAATAATGAGAAACCGAGGAGGCCATTTTGGGGATTTGAGGCGTTGCTTGCGAGCTGGACCTCGCGCGCGGTGCACTGCTCTGCGATGGGGCGAGAGAGGGGGGCGTAAACCAGGCGAGTCCTGTATCAGCAGGAAAACCATAAACCAAGCTGATGAGAAGTGTCAGAAAGAATTTAGACATTGATCTATTTTACTTCAGGGTGGGGGCAGTGCACGTGAGCGGCAGCCGTGCTCTGGGCACTTTGCTGCTGCTGCAGCAGAGTGTATCAGCCGTCAGCCTGCATTATGGTGACCCGCGGGGAGTAGTAGCAGTTTGTTTTCATTTATTTCTCATTGCAACCACCCTTCTGGAGCTTGCGTTATAGTTCGGTGGGCTAATGTACCTGCTGCAGGGAGCGGCTTCAAATCAGCCCAGGCACATTTCATTCTACAGAAATGACGCAGTATGTTTAAGTGCACAATAAGGCCGGCATTTTTTTTAGGTTGAGGTGATAGGAGGAGGATTTTATATATTACAATGGCCAACTTATTGTTATGCAGAGCTGTGTGGGCTGTGTAGTATTGTTCAGATATTGCACCCGTGCAGCTGTAGATGCGCACAGCGCCTCTGACATTTTAGTCGCTGCTGAAAATGCAATATTTCAGTTTTGTTTTTTATATTCAAAGTAAGGCTGCATAGTCCTTGGTCGTTCTACAGAAAAAACATGCAGAAGATTTGCGAAAGTTGATAATAGATCAGAGTACATTGAGACACCCGAGTAAACCGCAATGCAACCAATGTTAACAGAAATCGGTATAGAGTTTTCAAAAAAGCCCGGCTTGTGACGGGGTCTGTCCCAAATGTGTAGATGTGTTGATGTTGAGCAATGGTCTGCTGATATTGGTGTGTTAATGTAAGCCAGGAATGGCTGATGTTTGGTGAGGTCCTCTTGAACTTTTTTACAGATGATGATATACACCGGATTCGGTTATTGTGTGCTAAGCACGAGTTGCCTTCAGTCAGTTCTTCTGATTTCAATAGCAGCCCTGGAAATCTGGTGACCTGTATGAGATTCTATTTATTTACTGAGGATTCATTTGACCTTTTGGGGATTTGAATTCTGTATTCAACAATCTGGTCCTAAAAATGTACAGTATTCTTCTAAAGCATTCCTTTTGTGCTGACAAATGGGCATGTTTTTTTAGAAATCCTGCAAATTTCTGTTAATTTCACCAGAAACCATTAGTGTGCACTTGCTGGCCAGCCTTGTCTTGCTCCGCTGCCCACTGTTGCAATTGGTGACTTTCCTGCTTCTCGTTAGTTTTTAACAGTATTGCTATGTTTCAGTCTGTCTTGGCTCAACCCACTGTGGTCATGGGTGCCTGACCTGATTTTACTGTGGCATGGCACACTGGTATGTGTGTGTCATTATTTGTGAGTACAGACACACAGCATGCTTTTTTGGCCTTCTGACTTTCCTTTAGGTCGGGACATTGTTGTTTTGTGTGTCACATCTCTTGCCTGTGAGATTCGACTTTTTTACCTGTATGCGTTAGCCTGGCCTTTCACATAGTAACAGCTGTTCATTTTATATTCCTTGCGTTGGTCCAGTTATTGTTGTGCGCTCATTGACTGGCCGGCTTCAGCCAGTTTTTGCCATTTTAACCTACTGAGCCTGGTTTGGCATAGTTCAGCCCTCCTTTTGGTGTGTGCACCTCGCCTGCCTTCTCTTTGGGTTGGCTAATTGTTATTGTATTCAACTGTTGTCTTAACCTGGTGTCTACCCATTGTAGTCGTTTCTACCTGGCCTGCATCCTGGGATGAGGGAGTGTCCCATGCCTTTCTTCAGGTGTTGTGGCCTTTCTGACTTTGCTTTGGTTCCTTATTCCTTTGCACTGTGTGTGTTTGTGTCAGCCTGGTCTTTGAATGCCTTCCTACCTGTTCTCGCCGTGTGTTCCTTTGGCTGGGTTAATCCAGTTCTGTCTGTATGCCTTGCCTTAGTCCGGGAACTTGATCCCTTGTCCTGTGCGCCTGGCATGGTTAGGCCCATTGTTGCCTTGTTTGCTTGGCCTGCCCTGTTTTAGTTTTGCTGCTGGTTTCTGGGTGCACCTGGTTTCCCTGTGCATGGGTTGGGGCCATTGTTCCTGTGTGTGCTTGACCTGCTTTCACTGTGAGGCGGCCTTTAAGTCTGTTTCTGCGTACACGTGCGCCTTGAGTGGATTCAAGGGTGGCGCGGAGGAAGGGAAACCACTGACTCCACAGAATCGAATGTTTGTGATCGCGGTGCCTCGGAAGGCTGCTTTGTTCTGCGGAAGAAACAAGGAGAACAATGAGGTTTCGTCTTAAGTGACCTTTCAGCCTGGCCTGCAGCACAGCCCTGCCATCACTGCTGTTGCCTCCTTCCGGATAAACAAAGGCTCTTCTCGCCAGTACCCAGCGGCAGGTCCCGTCCGGACACAGCCTTAAACCCAGGCAAAGAGATGCCCTCCCCTCGGGACTTCTGGAGGGCCCCCACACATTTTAAATAATATGGTCTGGTCAGCTTACTGTAAGAAAAAGGTCGTGGGTCAAGCTCCGCTCCTAGAACCAAACAGGCGTAACTTACACTCGTGAACCGGGCAAGACACAAAGCAACCAGAGTTTCCTCTTCCGCAGTCGGCTGTCACAGGCAGGCGGATTATGTGTTAATGTAGATGTGTGCCAGAGCCGGCCCAGGTCCGAGTGTATTGCACAGAAGCACCGCACAGCACGGGTACCACCAGCCCCAATGCAAGCAAGTGAAACGGGCACCGCCTCTCCCAGTGCCGGTCCTGACGCAGAGAATTTCCTTCAGGTCCCTGGGGCGCGTGCCACTCTTATCACGGTAGCTGTGCACCCAGGTAGAACCGGAAGTCCTGCCTGCACCTCGGAAGACGAAGAGGCAGCCGCAGCCCGTGAACATGTGCATGGACCCTGCCAGGCGAATCCCTGTAATGCCCAGTGTTAATATGTTGTTTGTTAAATTATTTATATATTTAATGTATTTAAAGGAAATGTACAGATTAAAACAGATGCGGGGTTCTGCTAAAGACAAAGCTCGCTTTTGAATTGCTCCCGAAAGTACACATTTGTTTTGTTGTGTATGAGGGGCCAGCTATGGCCCATATACCAGCAATGGGGGGCATCATTTCGAGATAGCCAAGAGATTCCGAGGCTACCGGAAAGTAGAGATCCGAGACAGTGATGGACCAGACAGGGAGGACTTTGGATTAGGACATGTTCAGTGCCTTAGGAGAGCAGAATGTGTCTACTACATTGAGGTGGACATTCCACATGGAAAGACTCCATGGATTCTGATCATATCGGGACCCCAGACACCTCGCTGCCAATAACAGTATATTTCACTAAGATACACTTGGACAAGGCTTAGTGCCTTTGCTTGCCTGCCTCAGGAAGAGGGCAATCCACCTTGAAGCATAGCCCAGAAGAATTGAGTCCCCTACAAAACTTCCACAGGGTATGCACTGCATAGCATACCGTAGGCCTTCACTGGTCGTGCCTGCAGTTGTGGCTCAGACCCTCAAACCGATTGCTGCTCCATGAATGAGTCTTAAATCTGCCAACATGCCATGGAAGGCAGCTTTGCAACGCACATTTGTTAACGATGCCAGTCTAGCGGCCCCACTCTTTAATTCGGCAACTACACTGAACGGATGTGTAGGGAATGTTTGACAGGGTTGCAAAAGGTCCCTGCAGTTCAAGGGAGCCCCCAACCCTCCAAGGGGTCCCATGCAGCCCAAGGTCGATGAATATCTGTGAGATGTGGCAGACCCAGCGCTCCTCTTCACATTCTGCGGGGGTGGTGGGTCATTGTTTTATGTGACGCCACTGGTTTATGGCACACTCCAGTTAAGTAACCTAGATGGAAGGGCATTGAAAAGTTTTTTGGGTACACACCGTGAGTGATTTTGTTATTCTCTTGCAATACCCTGTAGAAACCAACTTGTGTTGTTTGAAAAGCAAAAGGCTTTCAGAGTTAAATCTTTCTGATGACTTGCATGTGATTACGTCATTGGCCACCTTTTAAGAAATACTGGTCAAAACCTTGTATTTGACAGAGGCAGCATAGCCCACCTTCAAGTAGGGCTGGGGTATAATCAGTCCTACGAGAGGACCTTTTCTGGGCCTTGTTACACACTGGGCTACATTTTATCATTTCAAGTTTCACACTAAAATCAAAGACAGAAGTGAGTTTGTCTGAACTGAGCTGAGGTCTTACCAAACGCTGGTGCGCATTCGCGGGTTAAATCTTAAGATCACGCTACACAGTATAAAAATAAATTTACATCTCAGCTGACTGTCTTCTTTCATATTTTCTGTAAACCCACCACTTCATAGCACTATGAAGTGACCTTCTTGACTGCACTGGGCTTCACAAAACCAATAAATTAAAAAAAATATTTCAGTGTTGCAATTAAAATAAACAGAGAATGATGAAAACGGAACGCATACCTTACTACCAATGGTAGCGTGGAGAGAAGCACAGAGGGTGCTGCCGGGCATTGTTTAACCCATGGCTCTTCAACCTTTTCTGTAATAAGAGCTACTTATGTCCAATGAAACTCACCCAGAGCAACAAATATTATTAGTATTGTAACAGTGACCACATCAGACAAGATTACATTAGTGGTCACCATATCCAGGATTACTACCAACAATCACCTCAGTGCTCCAGACATGGTTGCCATCAATAATGTGAACAAGGCTTTATCAATATGGAATGCCTCTGCGTGAGTAATACCTAACAGCCATAGCTACTATGTCTCCGGTAACAAGGCAATAACTTTTGAAAAAAGTTTCCCCAGTGCCATGTGTTTTATCACCTCAGTATCTAATTTAAATATATTTAGGAAATTAAACTATTTTTCTCCAAATATCAGCATATGAGTTCTGAAAATGAGCACATTTCATCTTAAGTATACACTCTCAGTTTTGGTATACGTAAATTAATTCAATCAATTAATTCATACGTAATTAATCAAAGGCTTCTAATTTAGAATGGGCTACATAGAGAAGAGCTACTTACAGAAAACTGGAGAGCTACCAGTAGCTCACAAGCTACTCGTTGTTTAGCCTATCTACCCGAGTTTTGGACCCTTTTCTTGTAAACTCCCTCTCTTCTACCCCCTGTGATGACAAACTCCTGGCTTTGTTTTCTGCACCAGGCCAAACCTGCACACACTGATATCAAGCAAGGCTTTCTTGCAGCGCGGCCTGTTCGGTTTTGTTTGCTGTTGCACGAGGTGCATAGAAGCCTTTTGTTGAGGTGAATACAGCAACCTGTACATGCATTCTTGTTCCTCGTGTATCCATCCATCCATCCATCCATCCACCCACCTCGGGGGCCAAGCGGCAGCGCTGGTGGCTGGGGCGATGCGTTGACGTGCTGACAATGGCCGCTGCTGCTGGATTCTTACATGGCTTCAGTAAGCAATGGATGCAGAGGTGGGCAGCAGGGGTAGCTCTCGGTTCGCCTTCCTGGGGTGATAGTCTCCATTTTGCAAAAGGTATAGGTTGGTGTGACTTAGCACACTCTCCGTCCATGCTCAATTTGAAACATAAATATATAATAAATAAATCCATAATCAAAGGGGCTAGGCCCAAAGTTTTTATTGGTGGCTTGCCTCGTATTCTGCCAAATTATGTGATTTCTAATTACCTAGCCTTGATTACACCTCAGTGCCTCTTTCTCACACCACCCTCTCCTTCCTGTGTCTGTCTAGCTTTTGCAGGCTCTTTTTCAGCTCTAAGTTCTCATTTAGTTCCGGTTTTGTTGCCTTACTCTTCCTTCTACCTTGGGCTAGGCCCAAAGTTTTTATTGGTCGCTTGCCTCGTATTCTGCCAAATTATGTGATTTCTAATTACCTAGCCTTGATTACACGTCAGTGCCTCTTTCTCACACCACCCTCTCCTTCCTGTGTCTGTTTAGCTTTTGCAGGCTCTTTTTCAGCCCTAAGTTCTCATTTAGTCCCGGTTTTGCTGCCTTACTCTTCCTTCTACCTGCTTTGCCTTTCTTTATCCGTCATAGAAGGACACAGACAGAATTTGTGAGGAGGGGGGCAACCTTCTGGGAGTTTCAAAAGGCTGATTGGGCTGGGTCAGCCTCAGTTCTTTCGACTCCTTTTCCCACATGAGAACTTTTCTAGTCGTGGTAAGGTGTAGGTGCGGCGACCATGCACCGAGCCCTACCTGCCGAGTGCCTCTCCGCCTGACCTAGAAGTGGCATGAGCAGTGCCTCACACACGAGCAGTCCTGACACCGGCTGGGAATGGCCGGTTCTGTGACCTTCTCGTGCACTGGTCCCGCCCTCGCCACAGAGGTGGGCAAACCTCGTCTTGGCTGCAGAAGGAGTATACAAATTATAGGGTTGAGCCGGAAATCTCGTCTAGGCGTGGAGTGAGAGGAAGTGTAAAAGGATCCTAGCATGCTCAGGGCAGGTTTCGTGATATTCTCTGTGAAGCATTCTTTTTTTCCTTTTGTTTTATAGTTGACAGATAGTCATCTGCCCTTCTGCCTTCAAGGGTTTTCTTAACATTTGGGTGTCACAGCTGCAGACTGGTCTAGTTTTACCCGTTCTCGTCTCCAAGGTCTCGGGTATCAAGTGCACAGTAATCATTCTCGCGCTTCCGGGTGACCATGCACACCTGTTTAAACTCTGAATTTTAACCACGCCTGGCCCTGTGCGGGGTTAGGCAAAATGACCCTGACAGCAGAGTAGGGACCGCTAGGACGTTGCAAGCTCTCGGAAAAGAGGTGCCTTTGTTTTATAGACGGTGTTTGAGATGAGCTGTCCACTGACACCCCTTCCCTCCCGCACACAAACTCTGATCTCCAACATCTAAAGTTGCCATTTTGTCGTCGTTCTAGGACAGACTCGGCAGTGCGTGCTCGCCGACGTTCCGCAAGCAACCAGAATGACGAGCACTACGGGTGCCGAGAGTTACCGAGAACGCGGGCTGCTTCCGAGTTCTGAGGTGGAAAAACAAAATGGGTACAAGCAGGCTCCTGCTTTGAAAGATTATATAACATGGAAAAAAGCAGTAGCAGCGCAGCCTTCGCCTACACTGAACAGATGCAGCAGACATTAGTAGTACTTTCTTCCCTCACACCGTCGACAGACAAACCACAGATCAGTCACAGTGTAGGTGTCCCTCACGCACACAAGATGTAAAAGCCTCACCGTCTGGTAGCAGCATCACTACGAGCTTTCCTCTTACCCAGAACAGGTACAGGCCTGGTAGCGGCAGTGCAAGCTTCCCTCATTCCCAGAACAGGTACAGGCTTGGTAGCGGCAGTGCAAGCTTCCCTCATTCCCAGAACAGGTACAGGCCTGGTAGCGGCAGTGCAAGCTTCCCTCATTCCCAGAACAGGTACAGGCCTGGTAGCGGCAGTGCAAGCTTCCCTCGTATGCAGAACAGGTACAGGCCTGGTAGCGGCAGTGCAAGCTTCCCTCATTCCCAGAACAGGTACAGGCCTGGTAGCGGCAGTGCAAGCTTCCCTCATTCCCAGACCAGGTACAGGCCTGGTAGCGGCAGTGCAAGCTTCCCTCATTCCCAGAACAGGTAGAGCCCTAGCAGCCGCAGTGAGCGCTTTCTACATACCCAGGATGGGTACAGACCTGGCGGCAGCAGCAGTGCAAGAGTTTTCCTCATACTCGGGCCTGGCAGCTGCAGTGCAGTTTTCCTCACACCCACAGCAGGCACAAACCTGACAGCTACAATGCAAGCTTCCCTCATCCCCAGAACTGCTACAGGCCTCTCAGCAGGAGTGTAAGCCTTCCACATAAGCAGTGGAGATAGAGGCCTGGCAGCCACAGTGCAAGCTTTCCTTACACCTAGAACAGGTACAGGCTTGGTAGCAGCAGAGCAAGCTTCCCTCGTATGCAGAACAGGTACAGGCCTGGCAGCTGCAGTGCCAGCTTTCCTCATATCCAGAACTGGTACAGGCCTGGCAGCTGCAGTGCAAGCTTTCCTCATACCCAGAACAGGAACAGGCCTGGCAGCAGCAGTGTAAGCTTCCCTCATACCCAGAACTGGTATAGGCAGTAGCAGCTCCTCCACTATGGTGGAGGAGTGTCGCCCCACCACCAGCAGCAGCTGTTGCAAAACCTTTATAGTAAAAACATCACAAACTTTGTTTATGATGTTTTTACTATAAAAGGGATGGCCCACGGGCATAACAGGGACAGAGAGGGAGTGCACAGCACTCCCCCAAAGTGCGCATGTATGTTTGGCGGGCGTCTCAGCAGGCTAAAAATACATGCGCACTAGGATCTCTCCAACCCGGCACCGAGTTGCTGGGTTGGAGAGAGCAGGCATAGGCTCCCACTCTGCCTCGGACAGCCCTGGCTGGGTGCTCCATCCGCAGCATGAAAGCAGTGGTAGGATTGGACGCAGGGCAGGCTGGGAGCCAGTGCCTGCAATGCAAGACGGAGTAGAGCAGGGCAGATGGAGCGGCGTGACGTGGAAAAAAGGTATGTTTTTTTAAATTTTTTATTATTATAGATTTTTTTGCCCCCCCACCACGTGCGCCCCCCCCCCCCCTTTTCTCTCCTGTGAGCCGCGCCTGGGTATAAGCCTGGCAGCAGCACTACAAGCTTTGCCCATTCCCAGAGCAGGTACAGGTCTGGCAGCAGCAGTGCAAGCTTTCTTCATACCGAGGACAGGTTACCGGCCTGGCAGCAGCAGTGCAAGCTTTCTTCATACCGAGGACAGGTTACCGGCCTGGCAGCAGCAGTGCAAGCTTTCTTCATACCGAGGACAGGTTACCGGCCTGGCAGCAGCAGTGCAGGCTTTGCTCATACCAAGGACAGGTTACCGGCCTGGCAGCAGCAGTGCAAGCTTTCTTCATACCGAGGACAGGTTACAGCCTGGCAGCAGCAGTGCAAGCTTTTTTCATACCAAGGACAGGTTACCGGCCTGGCAGCAGCAGTGCAAGCTTTCTTCATACCGAGGACAGGTTACAGCCTGGCAGCAGCAGTGCAAGCTTTGCTCATACCGAGGACAGGTTACAGCCTGGCAGCAGCAGTGCAAGCTTTGCTCATACCAAGGACAGGTTACCGCCCTGGCAGCAGCAGTGCAAGCTTTGCTCATACCAAGGACAGGTTACCGGCCTGGCAGCAGCAGTGCAAGCTTTCTTCATACCGAGGACAGGTTACCGGCCTGGCAGCAGCAGTGCAAGCTTTCTTCATACCGAGGACAGGTTACCGGCCTGGCAGCAGCAGTGCAAGTTTGACTCAGTCCCTTTCCTCACAGCAGCAATAAGAGCTTCCTCATATCCTGAACAGTTACAATGTACGTTGCTTCAAACTCCAGCAGTGCAAGCTTTCCTCATACCTGGAACAGGTACAAGCCTGCAGCATCAGTGCAAGCCTCCCTCATAATCAAAGAGGTAACAGGCGGACAGCAGCACAGCAAGCTCTCCTAGTATTCTGAATAGGTGCAGAGCAGGCATTAGCAGTGCAGGCTTTGGGGCAGGCATTAGCAGCGCAGGCTTTGGGGCAGAAATTGGGGCAGAAATTAGCAGCGCAGGCTTTGGGGCAGAAATTAGCAGCGCAGGCTTTGGGGCAGAAATTAGCAGCGCAGGCTTTGGGGCAGAAATTAGCAGCGCAAGCGTTGAGGCAGGCTGCAGCAGCGCAAGCGTTGAGGCAGGCTGCAGGCAGCGCAAGCGTTGAGGCAGGCTGCAGGCAGCGCAAGCGTTGAGGCAGGCTGCAGGCAGCGCAAGCGTTGAGGCAGGCTGCAGGCGCGCAAGCGTTGAGGCAGGCGCGCAAGCGTTGAGGCAGGCTGCAGGCGCGCAAGCGTTGAGGCAGGCTGCAGGCAGCGCAAGCGTTGAGGCAGGCTGCAGGCAGCGCAAGCGTTGAGGCAGGCTGCAGGCAGCGCAAGCGTTGAGGCAGGCTGCAGGCAGCGCAAGCGTTGAGGCAGGCTGCAGGCAGCGCAAGCTTTTCCCACACCGAGGAAAAATTTAGGATAGGTGACAGCTTTCCTCCTAACCAGATCGAGTACAGCACAGACTGCCGCGACACTAGCTTGTATCTTACCCAACATAAGTTCAGACCAGGCAGCAGCAGTGTAGGGTTTCCTCATATCCTGGATAGGTACAGGCGTGTAGCAACAGCTGTGCAAGTGTTTCATATACCCAGCACAGGTAGACAGACAGCGAGCGGCAATGCACGCCTTCCTCGTATACAGAATAGGTACAGGGCTAACAGTAGGAGTGCAAGCTTTAATATTCTGTATACACAAGGCAGAATTTGCCTAAGAAATGCAATTCCTCTTACAGCCAAAACAGGTTCAGCACAACAGTAGTCAAGCATCCCTCATACACAGAATGGTACAATGTGAGCCATGCCAATGCGAGAACCACAGGCTTGAAACAGGTACTGGGCTATCAGAGCAGTGTAAATCTTCCTCACGTCGATTGCATGTACATTTCCCTCATAAACAGAACTTCTAAAGAACATACAGCATGAGTCAAGCGTCTGACAATCTGATCAGTTAAAATGTAAGGAGCAGCAGTGTCTGTCCCTGATTCCAAAGCAGGTTCCAGACTGCCAAAAGCAGTGCAAGATTCCCTCACATCCAGATTTAGGTACAAGTACAACAGACCTTATCTTTGCTGACACACCAAACAGCTACAGGATAAACTACAGCTGTGCAAGCTTCCCTCTCATCCTGATTAGACATAGCACAAGGACAGCAAACCTAATCTCTGTAATACTTCAAAGAGCCACCACATACTGTCCAGCGGTGCAAGTTTCCCTCTCGGCCAGGTTAGATACAGCACAAGTATGGCAAACCTAATCTTCGTTGACACACCAAACACCCACAGTACACACTCCAGCAGTGCAAGCTTCCCTCACATTCAGAATATTTACTGCACAGTAAACCTAACCTTCCCTAACACTCCAGACAGCTACAGCATATGCTCCAGGAGTGCAAACTTCTCTCACATTGAGAATACGTACTGCACAAACACAGCAAATCTAATATTCCCTGACACCTCGAACTTTCAAAGTAGTCACTCCAACAGTGCAAGCTTCCCCTTGCATCCAGAGTACATACAACACAATCTTCCCTAACACTCCAAACAGCCACAGCATACACTCCAGCAATGAAAGCTTCCCTCACATTCAGAATATGTCCTCCACAGTAAAACTAAACATCTCTGACACTCCACACAACCAACTACAGCATACACTCCAGGAGTGCAAGCTTCTCTCACATTAAGAATATTTACTGCACAGTAAACCTATTCCTACCTGACACCCCACACAACTAACAAAGCATACTCTCCAGCCTTGCAAGCTTCCCTTCCATCCAGAATAGTTCAATACAAGCGCACAAACCCCAGTCTTCCCTGACACTCGCAACAGCATACACTCCATCAGTGCAAGCTTCCTCTCATCCAGAATATGAATGTACTGCCCAGCAAACCTAATCTTACTTGAGATCTGAAATATTCAAAGTATTTGCTGCAACAGTGCAAGCTTACCTTGTATCCAGAGTGAATGCAACGCAAGTACAGGAAACCTAATCTTCCTCAACACTCAAAACAGCCACAGCATCCACTCCAGCGATGCAAGCGTCCTCACATACAGAATGTGTACTGCACAGCAAACTTAATCTTCCCTAAAACTCTAAGCAGCCACAGCATAGGCTGCAGCAAATCAAGCGTCTCTCACATTGCAAATATGTACAGCACAAACACGGTAACCCTAATATTGCCTAACACTCCAGACAGCCACAGCATATGCTCCAGCAGTGCAAGCTTCTCTTGCATCAAGAATGTGTATTGTACAAGCACAGCTAACCTAATCATCCCTTGCTTCCAGACAACTACATCACATACTCCTGCAGTGCAAGCGGCACACACATCGGAACAGGTGCAGCACAAGCACGGCATACCTAATCCCTGACACTCCAGACAGCCACAGCATACGCTCCAGCAGTGCAAGCTTCCCTCACTCCCAGACCAGCACAAGCACAGGATAGAAGCTTCTGCTGCAGTCAGAAGAGGTGAAGCACGAACAGCAGCAGTAATGCAAACTGTTCACTCGCACCCAGAAAAGGCTCAGCTCAGGTGTCAGAGGTTTAAATTTACACAAACAGCGGGAAGGCCATGTCATCACTCTTGCCTTGAGCTAAGCCTACAGTAAATCATCTCAAGTGCTACTTCGATCAGCGGTGTATCCTATGCAAGCCTACAGAGAGGAGGCCGGGAACATCCACCATTGACTTCCAATGAATTATCCCCTCCTCTGCTGCTTACGAAAGGCAAAAAGCGGAATCCGCCGGTAAGCAGCAGCCTTACGGCGCATGCGTCTATCCAGCTTCTGCCCCGCTCTCCTCTCACCACTGGGACCGGCCCATCCATCTGCCCCCTGCTTCCTGCTCACCCTTCCTCCATGATGGATGCGGCGCTCCAGCAAGAAGTGCAAACTTTCCTTTTCTTCGCGAAGGTACAAAAGGGGGGAAAACGCTACGACAAAAGGATCCCAGGAGGGCGAAATTGCTACGGAAGCAAGATTTTGGTGCGCGCGCGTCGAAAAGAAAGAGAAATGCCATTTGCATATCTTGCATTTCTTCGCCGCTCGCCGCGCGCTCTGTTGTATGACGGGCCCGCAGGTGGAGCGGCTGCCAGGCAGTTAGGCTGTCAAAGGCGCTCTGCTCCAATAGACTGCCGGGCTTATCATAAGGGAAACAGAAGAGCGCTGGAGACGGGGAGCGGCTGCTTAAGGATGCAAGAGACTGTCTTTGGGCGCGGGAGGGGCGAGCGAAGAGGCTGCTTCGGAAACTTGCCTTTTGTGCAGTCGGCGTTTAATATTCTGCTAAAGTGTTTGGCTGTGAGGGAAAGGCAACACATTTCTCGCTTTTAGAAATGTGTTCTTCTGTGGGCGAGCTTGAACGAAGCTTGGCCAGAGCGCTGCTATCAAACCCCCTTTTTCCCCCTTTCTCCCCCTGGATGTTGAATCGTTACCATTGACTTAGGTGAGAAGCCTATGCCTCGGAGCGCTTTGAGCGTGCCGGCGAGGGCCTCGGCGCTATGTGGCTTGTTCCCACAGAAGAGCGGTAGGAACAGCGTCTCCGGGAGCTCGGGTCTCCAAAGCTGGGTCAGAAGCCACGGCCTAGGAGTGCACCCAACCCCCCATCATCTCATGGTTCCTTGTGTGACTTAATGGCTAATGGTTTACAAATGGTTGAAAGATGGAGTCCTGGGGCCTAACTTGTGGAATGCCCTGAGGTCGCACCCACAGTACTGGCTCTTACAGAAGAATCTGAAAATCGAACTATTCCAGCTTGCCTACAATAGAATCTGATGCTCATGTGAGTGACAACAAAGAATATGGGCTTGAGCCCTCTCACCAATCATTGACTAGATTCCATCTCCCACCACTCTTGTTCCACTCCTTGTGCACCACTTTTTTAAAACTGAAAAAATACGTCTTGCATATGTTTGTGTAAAAGTCTGGACTACAAAGTTACAGATGATAACTCAAACTCTATACAAATAGCTGTGCTACACTTACATGGTTGACATGATTTGTATCACAAATGATGTTGGCCCAATATGGTAAATCTGTTCTGAAAACAGTATTTCCAGAATGACATTTGGCCAACGCATAACATTTCTACTGAGTTTCCTAACGATATGTCGAGAGAGACAAAGGTTATTTAAGAGTCCTAAAGCATGTGATATCATTTCAAAATCATAACCACTGGGATAATTTATCCCCAAACTGACAAGAAGATGGTGCTCAGTCCCACTTGAATCTGCAAAATAGTTTGCAAACAATTAAGAAAAGAAAAGTAGCCCTCGTCTGGTGGTCTGGTTCTATAATCTAATATCAGCTCTACCTTTCATAGTCTTAAAACATTTTATAACCCGCTGTGAGGTTCACAAACCTCAAGAATCGTGCTATTTGGACCTCAGAGCCAGGAACATTGCTGCAGGGGATAGCCAAAGGCCACACACTGCACATAGCTTACTGGGCATGGCCATACACCTTTAGAGGAATTCAAACGGGGTGTGTTCCATTTTCAGCAGCAAGGAGCAATAGTATGGCTGACACTGTCATCGGTGATGTGACTTGCTACCATTCCTGATGTTATCATTGATGTACTTTGAAGTTTTATCTGGGGTCCCTGTAGTCATCAGTAGTAGTGGGAGTATTACAGTAGCATGATTAACAATTAATGAGAATGTTATTATGCTTTAGGTTTTGCATTGCAACCATAATTTCCTACACTGAAGTTTTGTCAGGGTACAGTCACACATTCACTCTCATAAACACGTACACTGTTTTATTTTCTGCCTTACACTCTTAACTTTAGAGTGCTGTAAATGGGAGGCATTAATATGACCGAGCACAGCAGTGATTATTTGATCAAACTCTGTGCAGTGTAAGATCTCTTCACCAACTCGGGTGCAATGCTCCCCTTCTTATTCAGGATTCTTGTTTGTAAAGCAACACATTACAAAAAGATCGCGAAGCAGGTTCATTAAGGTGCACTGAGCGTTTGTTTTTACATGCCTATGAAGATGTTTGAACTGTTAAATTATTTCTACATTTCAGCCATGCATCTTTCATCTGACCTTGATTAGGGGTGCCTGAAGTTATGAACTTCCCTCACAGGGATAAAATTAGGGCTGGGCAGAATTTCGATTATGCTGGAGTAATCAGAATAATTTTGGTAATACTATGTTACTTTGTCACACAGAATTACTGGTAATAATGCAATTACTCTTGCGTGAGAAATTAAGAGGAATGTGAGGGAAAAATATCTCCTACTGCAACAACACATTTGGCGAGTGGCTACTTACTGTTCATGCTCTGCTGTAATTAGCTCTATTTCTTAGTTCAAAATGTATCCTCACGTCCATTTTGGTCGTCAGAGTGCATTTTGCGCAATGAAAATAGTGCTAAATGCCGGTAGCAAGTTTGGGAAAATCTTAACTCAAGAGCACTTTAAGCAAGCACGAGTAGCCGCATTGTTTTTGCATTTTATTGCACTAAGTGCTATTTCTTAGTGCAAAATGCATTCTCAAACCCATTTTTAATAAGAGGGGGCATTCTTATGCTAATTATTATCTTGAAAATAGTCTGAAAAGCAGAATTATTATTCTTGCGTAATTCAAGCATAAGCTTGTGGAATCTTGGACCTGCGCCCACCCATATATGAACTAATCATTGGCAAAGTGAATAGGTTGTGGCTTTAAGATGAGTCACATTTTTTATGTGAAAATTTGAGCTAAAATAGATTTCTTTTTAAGAAAAGCACATCTGGGCAGTGACTACTTCTGGTTATTGATTTGAATTTTGATACAAGGGCAAACCCTTTCCAATGAAGAAGTAAAACTGTTTCCTTGGTCTGGTAATAACCAGACCATACTGTAATATTTATTAATGTGCCAGGCATCATCCTGCAATATTTTACAGTATCACTTGTCTTTCTAGAACACGAGCTACTATTTCAGTGCAGTGAAGGCTCTTGAAAGGGGGCTGAGGAGGGTGCGGGGGTTGGGGGTGCCGGATAAGCATTGTGAGCGAGGGGTTCGGAGTGTAATAAGAACGTTTTTACAAGAACAGTAATACCCTATTCCAGCTTGGCTAATGGGGTTAACATCAGTAAACACATTCACGAAACCAGGAGGCAACAATGGAGAAGAATTTGCGGTCTCCATGCTGAGGAGCAAATTGGTCTACTTTGTCACAACATGATGGGAGTGACCTGAGGATATAGGGATCCAGACCTTGTCTGTCGTCAATACTTTTGTCAACATTTGAAAGTTCCCACCTTTCAAGGTAACCCCGTCTTCGGAAACTCTGGGCACTGTTGCTTTGTGAGATCTGCCCGAATATTCGCTTACCCGGCCCTCATCCTTATTCGTGCCCTCGAGGTGATGAGCACTGCCTTTTCCCTCAAAGGAAATAATACCCCTCTTCTCCCAGTAAATAACATTCATATATGTGTGCGCAATTACGGAACGCCTGCGGGTAGCGCATTTCCATTTCATATGCGATCCCATGTTCTAGAAATGCTGAATCTGATCCCTCCATCAGGGCGCAGACACGCAACCTTTCTTGGAGGAAGAAAGGCAGTGGAAATGTATACATAATGTATCGTCTATCTCACAGGATGCTGCCCTCCTGCTGCCCGTGGAAACATCTACTGAGGGAGCAGATGCTGCTGCCTTGGAACAGCCTCAATTAGATCCCGGCTTAAAGCAGACCAATTTAATGTACATGCAGTTATTTCTGGTTCAAGTTGCTTCAGAGCTGCAGGTGGATATATGTGTCAGAAGCAGATCTGAATGCCTAAAGCGTGAAATATCGCATCGTTTTGGGTTCTTCCAGGTGCACAATTGAACAAAAAAAAAAACTTTCAACTTCCTTTACGTCCCTTCCCACGAGACAGCGACTCCCGCTCCTGATCTCACCAATTCAGTATCCATAATGAGATTCAGTCACTTGATAACGAAACATCAGTCGTAGCTTTCTTTATATTTCTGACTGGGCAGTGTTTTTCATTTTCAGGGTTTCATGCTGTGTTCTCCTTTTAAGAGTATTTTATTTTTATCTAGCACCATTTTAAAGGGGACAGGAATGAGAAGTCTTGTTTCTAGGGCATCGAGGTGTGCTGAGTGTTCTGGTGGTAGGAGCAGGATTGAGCCTTCACTCGCTCACATTTGTTTGGAGTAGGAATGAGTGTTTAAACGGTACTCAGTGTAGTGATTGGGAGTGCGTATTCTGAGCCAGTGGTTGCAGGTGGGGGACACCTGTTCTCCATTTTGGGCACTGTGATTTATTTTGAATTATCAGACTGTGTCCCAGAACAAGAGAGAGAGGCAGAAGTGGGGGGACAGACAAGGGAAAGCAAAGACTGGAAAACCATGACAAAGGGAGAAGACAGATGAAAAAGAACCTGCAAGTTTGAGATACAGGGGGACAGTGTGTGGTGGGGGAGGATGAAAGAGGCATGAGGTGGGGCTATATGTTGAAACCACGAGTGCTTCAAGCACCCATGGCTCAACGAGTTCGGAACAACAAACTCGTTGGTATCAGTAATGCCTTTACAACAATTTTTTGTTGTAAAGGCATTCCTGGTAAAAGCATTAGTGATCACCATGCACGGTTCCAGCATGCTTCCCCCCCTAACCCCCACCCCTAAAAATTACAGCGACCCCCCACAACCACCCCACCCCCACCCCCAAAAATACCCCAAGTCCCCACCCGCCCCTAAAGCACCCCAACCCGCCCCTAAAACCTAAACCCTGACCTCCCTTCCTAAACCCTAATCACCCCAAATCCCTCACCCCACCCCTAAAAGAAACAGCCCCAGTCCCAGCCCAACTTACCTCCTCCTTCACCGCGTCAACTCCCTTCTTCTGTGCCTTAACCACGCATGTACGTGGTTCACAAATGTGTGGTTAAGGCACGAAAACCAGGAAGTCGTGGAAAACGAAACCGTTGTTTCGCTTTCGTTTTCCACAACTTGGTGGTTTAGGAGTCGTTGTTCTGGGTGTTTCCCATGAGGTGGGATCAAGTCTACGCAGCCTTGTTATTCGGCAAATGGAATGAGTCCTGTTTTTTAGAGAGTAGTCTGCTGACGAGGCACTGTTCTTTAAACTAAGGTCTGTTGCTAGGTTTATATTCCTTGGACAAGATTGCATTGCTAAGGCCTTGTTATTTAGATAACAATGAACTTCTGGGGTCCAGTTAATTGGACTAGTGTATACATTTAGTTCCCTGTTCTATGAACAGGAGTGTTTTTAATGAACCCTATTATTTTCACAGATTTCTGATTGATGGAACTTGTTTATTAACAGGTGTGTGAGACTAGTGCACATTTTGGCAGGACAATGTTGATGCAGTCCTATGTCTTGGACACTAGAATGTCGGTGAGGCCTTATTGTATGAACATAAATGAATGGGCCTGGCTCTTGTCTAGTGAGGACATGCCGGACAGTGACTCCAGGAACCCCTTCAGTCTAGTACCCGGGTCTTAAAGCACCTGACAAAGACCGGAGGGGGTCCCTCTACTTATCTTGCTGGGGGGCCCTCAAGTTTTGTTATGCCACTGACACCAGAATGTTCAGTCACACCGCAGTGACAGGGAGTTGCTATTGGTATGTTTATCAGTGAACAAGAGGAGACATTTCAACCTAGAAAGTGATATGAAGTCAATGTTTATTTGGAAAAATATTAATTTGGCATCAACTAGGTACGTGCCTTTGGCAGTGTGTAACCTTCAACCACGTTGTCTAATAAGAAGCATAACTTTAAAATCAATACCTCTATTTTCTCACCTGTCCTTCATGTACCTTGGGAGAGGGCACAGCTTATTATTATTGGCAATGTGTGCCTTATGTTCCGGTAATGTGGTATAAAAAGACATGGCTTATTTAGTGGTTGATTTGATAAAAGGGTCAGACTGGGATGAAAAATAGACCCATCAAAATAAAGTGGCTTTCATTAGCAAACCAGACATCTGAAAAAGTGGCCCACATTTGAAAATCAGGCCAGTTTTAAACTTGTAAAGACACCTTGTTTAGTTATTTTGCAAGATATGGGAGTCTGCATGCATTTGTGCTTGCTGAAGGCAGTGCCTATGGTAATATCAGAGAACTCGATAGTAAAAACAGGTCCACCTGGCCATAAAACAGGGCCACAAGCTTTTAAAAATCCAGTCCGCACATTGCTCTGTCAGACCAACCCATCTGGTACTGCCTGATTACCCTGTAGTCCAGTCTGACCCTGGTAGTTAACGCTGTACATGCCATCTAAAGGATGTTCACGTTCAAGTCAGTCATAAAGCCATACTACCACAGAAATGTTTCACACCACTTGCATTCTTATTGTGTGTTTTAACTGATCAGAGGATTCATGCTTGTCCTATGAAGTAGATACGTTCGACCGTAAAGTTCTTTATAAGCAAACTTCCTGTTAAAAGAAATACAATGCTGACAGTTACATGTGCTGGTAAACAGACACCAGGCTTTGGGTCTCATTTGTGAAAAGATCATGGGCAATGCTTAGTTTGGAACAGAATGAGTGTCGGTGCCCAAAGTTCTCCTTATAAGTCAGTGGCCATCACTACTCCCTGTCACTTCATTTGATCTATTCCAATATCCTGCTTCCTTCCTTTGTGACCATGTTTCTATCTTTCCCTTCCTACTTCTTTCACCTCATTGTCCGTTTCTTGATCTCGCTAAATGTCTTATTAAGAGCAATATATGCCGGTCCCCAAAGATAAATGCCAGTGGGCCCCACGATCTCAGATTAAGTACTGGTCATGACATTCTCCAATAAGCCTTTTTCCCTGGAAAGCTTGTAAGTTGGGGTGCATGCCAGCCACTTGTGATACTGTCTCCATCTGTGTCCCAGCCCTCTCATCCTTACAGCGCGACAAACGTGTTCAAAATGTCTCAAATTACTTTGTGTAATGGTTAGCCCGAATTCAAATTCTAGTGAAATATGATTCAAGAGATCGTAATTGTAATTTAATTTATTTATTGCTTATTAACCCTGAAGAGGGATAAAAGCACTTTATACCGTCAAGGTTATTGTTTAATTAGGATTATTGGTTACTGTTAGTTATTCAGATTAGTCTTGTGTGCTCAAAGCAAACCATTCCATGCATCATTTCAGTTTCTTTATTGTGGACTAAATTACTAGTGGTCGGTTGCGATCATTAGTGGGGGGAGCACACTCACATGGTTGGTGATATTAATATAGGAGTTTGAGGAGCTTAGATATTGTTAGGTTGCATAGCAATGCCTTTCAGAGGAAGAAGGAGAGATTGTGACCTTGTAAGTGAGTTGAATTTGGTGATATACAATAATAATGACAAACATGCAAGTGCCCGAGTAGGTTGTGCTTAGAGAGGAGGTGTACAAGGATGAAAGGGAAGGGCAGACACATTGAAAGCGCTGAAAAACAGCCAGGTGACAAAAATAACTTTTAACTGGAGGACAGATGCTGGGTTTAAAGAGTGTAGAGAATATTTCTGAAGCAGCATGCAGTCAGTTTGAGGATTTAAGAATGTAGAAACAAACAACACAATTTACTTGTACAAATCGTGCTATTTTAGTAATTTTTGGGTAGATACTAGAATCATCTTGTGTGGTAGTTGTGGAACTGACATAGTGAGAAATCGTACTGTCCTCCTATGGCATCCATGGCTGATTCCACCCTTGTGTTACAGATATATTTTATGTCCTCTGATCTGAACACTGCACCATAATGTTCTGAAGAATGTTTTAAATCTAATTCTACAAGCATATAGATACTCCCTGCATGTAGCCACATGTGACCTGCCTGAATATTATGTATCATGCCAGTACCTCCAGCATCATGCATTACTTGATTCACGTGGTTGCCCACCTCACTCTCTGTACGTCTGAATGTACAGCTTTCTTTTTGTCACACCATGAATAACTCCATGTTTCTTTAGTAGGCTTTTTATATCTAACCTTATCCAAGACTTTTTGATTTTAGTAAGCTCCTATGTATGACATATTGGTAGGTGTTTTCAGACAGCCATCTTCATCCATTGGTCTTGTTATTCACATTTTACCTGCCCACAGTAGCATACACCATGGGTCAGTGTGTCATTCAACTTAAGCACTAGCTAAGTTCACTGTGAATTATGGCATGCTTCCCTTTCACACAGAACACATGTACTTAAAGGAGTTTCCTTTGGTGCCAGGTACATTTTGAGACCAAAAAATTTTTTTGCTTCAATGCATTGTTTTAGGCTGATAAGGGCCTGGCAGTCCTCAATTATAAAGTTTGCAAAAACCATGACACTACAAACCAAACATTAGAAAAAAGGCTGTCTGGCATTGTCCGACCTATTGGCTTTGCCAAGACTTTGTTAATATTGTGTATTGGATGGAAAGTGGATAATTTTTAGATAAATGTAGAAGTAGACCCTGTCCACCCTCCTAAAATGGATGCTCCTATATTGCCCATTAATCTCGATATTCCGAGCACGCCTTCCAGCCTGGTTCTCGGAATGAAATATTTTATCTAAACGGTATCCATCTGTTCACTCTGGCATTAATGTGGATTAATTGCCCCACCGCAGAGTGTGTTGACTCTTCTCACTGCTTCCCTAAGTGACAAACTCACCTGTGCGTGCGTGGGGTGTGAGAGGGGAGCCTGTTTACAGCCTTGCCACCCACGCGTGCTTGGTTCACTGTAAGAGGCCATAACTAGTTCCATTACCCTGCACTAGGAAAACTCTGGGAGGGTAATGCAACCCCTGGAGGGGAGGGAAACTGTGGGCTTTCATCTCTTCCCCTCTCCCTCCTCTTCTGCACTCAAGTCCTACTAAAAATAGTCACTAAAACAGAATTAAGCATGAGAACCACACTAGCTCTCTGAATAAATCCACGCTCACGTCCTTAATCCAAGTGTTTTGCTGTGTTCAAGTTCTTTTTTTTTATTGCCGAATTATGATCTGTCTTTTTCCCTCCTCCCTCCTCCTTCCTGCTTCCTATCTCTTATTGGATGCTGTTTCTTCCCTACCCCGTCGACCTTCCATCTGTCACGCCATCCATCTGCCTCCAAGAGCTATCTTCCATTTTGTGCTTAATGCTGTAGATCTGATCACAAGCTGCAGTAAAATGAAAGCATGTGTCAAAGTCACCAGACATTAAGTCTTTCCTCTCTGTCGGGTGTGCGTTAAAATTGTTGGATCCACTGGGGATAGGAAAAAGGTCTGCACTGGCTGGAGAGCCCTGTTGGATTTCAGAAAGGCAGCTGGGAAAATGCTCACTCCTGTTCCTGATCGTAAAAAAAAATCGAAATCTTATTAATAGAATATGTCAGTTTTGAAGCATAATTCAGCTTCATGGATACAAATTGTTATTAATCATTGTGGGAATTCTACTTTAGAATGGCTGGTGGGACCTGGCTGGCACTGCAGTGCTAGTTGAAATGCCCATTGATGGCACCAGTAGTTCTAAACTTTAGCAGAACTGGCTAGCATTCTAACTCAAGTCCAGCACAATGGTATATTAGAATTATCAAATCAATTCTGGAAAAATATGTAGACATGCCTGCTATAGAACGAATGCAACCAATTTGATGTTGTCAACTAGTAAACATAGTATAAGCATGTCCACACGTCCACCACCCGGGGTCCAAAGTCGATATTATTTGCCCATATTCCACTTCTGGATCCAGCAGAGGCTGCTTGCAAATTGTCATGTAGAAACTTCACCGGGACTTCCTGGAATTAGATGATAGTTTTCCCCATATACAATGTGGACATGCTTGCTTATGACTGCTGCCACGTTGTGCACCCATCTACCACAGCTAGGCCTTTGGCCCTATACCCAGTGGCAGTTCACAAGGCTAATTGCCAACTGCGTGCACTCACTCCTTATAGAGGTGTGATGGGTAAAATACCCCTCTGATGACTGTCTTAACATAAAAAGACAATGGAAAATTTTCAAGGAAAACAAATATTCTCTGAAAGCTTGTCTGTCGCTGTTTTCTGTTTAATATATCCTGTAAGGCTGCTGCCAAATCCTAAAGTGGATTGTGTTGTTTATTTATTTGCTTTTTTCTTTGATTAGAACACTTTGACTCAAGTGGTGCTCCATCAAAATTCAAAGCGCTCCAGCCACCACTCTCATGAAGTGCGAGATTTTGAAAACTGCCCATTTCTAAGCAAAGTCCATAGCAAGACATACATATTGATGGGGCAAAATCAATAAAACTCCAAATGAAATCCGAGGGGAGCGAAGAGAAGCTTGGAGGTTGCTTTTTTTTTTTTTTTTTTTTAAATTCACCGCACAAACGGTGCCTATGGATTTATGCAGGATTTAGCGGGCGCAAAATCGTATGCATTCTTAACCACATTTCTAAGGTGATTCGTGCTCTTGGGAACTGTGTGGCTTGCAGGTTAGGGATCCCAATTAGTGTGTCTGACTCAGCCTTTCAACCATATGCGGATGACAAAATGAGTAGCAGCCAGTTGCATTAATGATAGCGCCTGTTCTTTCCAGCACTCATGGGTTAACATATATTCCTGTGCTACAGCAAGGGGTAGAATATTATGCAGTATTTGTTAAAATTAGACATTTACTCCTGATTGAGCATTTTGTGCAAAGCAAATTTATCCGGCTGAGACATATATTTTTGGACAGTCTGTTTTTTTTCGCAGCCTTTGGTGAATTAATGCAATTTTGCTGTGCTATGGTTAGGCCTAGAAGCATTTTACTTACGCTGTAGAAATTGAAGTAATTTTGGTAATTTGGTGTACTTTGTGCAAAAATTACGTGATTGTGCCCATTTACATGATTGAGGAATTTGGTGCAAACATTCTAATTCAGGAACACAACCAACAAACTAAGAAGAGTGGCTGGTGCTCTTTGTTGTCTGTTACATTTAGCATTAATTTTGCAGCGCAAAATGTATCCTCGGTTTATTTTGCAAATGAGGGTGTATTCTGCACTAAGAAAATTATTCTAATTCTGTGTTAAACTCCTCGTGCAACTCTACGTAATTTCATGTAATTTTACGGTAACGTTGCATAGTTATGCTACAGCAATTTTCATGATGTACACTCACGTCTAGCTATGATGCGGTAATAACGCATGCTGTTACGCTGTTGCTGCATCTATGACGCACTTTCGCCATGTCTCGAAATGTGTACAAAGTGGAAAGATGCGCAACAAGTGGGTTCCAGCACATTTTTTCCATTATAGTACAAGAATGAATGAATGAATGACCATATGGGGAATTGTAGTCCTATGGAAATGTGTTCTATAAAATCTACATGAGAATTGTTATTGTTGTGTATTATTATCACGTTTATTACATGCTCTAATTTGGGCAATGTCATGAGCAGGATTTTTTTGCAGTAAGATTTTGCAAGCGTTCAATGTTCCTAGCAGGGGAACAGATGCCCTCAGCCCTGCTGCCCTCTTGGGAGTCGTGACCAATCAGATGCCGGCCTAATTGACATGTATACTCTTGTTTATGTACAAATGACAGGCTGGCATGGGCTCGATTTGAATTTGCAATGCTAATCTCGAGGGATGTCAGTTTAGCATCTCTGGAAATGTTTAGGTCACACATGAGCGGTGACATATTGGTCTCTGGGCTGGGCGGTTGGAGGCGCATGTACGTGGACAGATTTTCATAAGCCTGAGAAGGAACTCTTGAAGAAGGGTCGAATGAAATACTGAGCCCATTGGCACCCAATCCATGTTCCCAGGATCACAAGAATTTCTTAGGTTATTTAGGGCATTTTGTTGAACACTGCAGGGAGAGTGGCATGGATGTCAGCTAAGTGTTGCAAGGGGTCGCAGCTGCGCTCCCTGACACTACCTGTGTGACCCCTATTCTCAGAGGTGGCACAATCAGTGCCAGGAACACGGGGGCAGCCCGTACATATGGAAGCCGCGTGGGGCTCCACTCTCTCGTTGCTTTCCGTAAATGTTTGTATTACATTAATAGTGAATAATCTTACATGCTTAACTATTAGTGTAATTTAGGAAATAGAATACAATTAGCTGGAATATGACAGTGTATGAGTGTTTGTGTGCGAGTGTGTATGTGTGAATGCTTGTTTATTTGAAAATGTGCGAGTGAAAGAGAAGGTTAAAGGACGTGTGATGT
Source organism: Pleurodeles waltl (assembly GCF_031143425.1). Lineage (NCBI taxonomy): Eukaryota > Metazoa > Chordata > Amphibia > Caudata > Salamandridae > Pleurodeles > Pleurodeles waltl. The sequence goes on from NC_090446.1 coordinate 889,297,548, forward strand.
CACTTATGCTACCCTGGCATTTTTGTGAATTTATGTCTATTTATTGCAGCAAAGGAGTCTGCCATATCTCACAGATATTCATAGGCCTATGTTGAATCGAAGCATTAGAGGCCTCTGCAGTAGCCCACAATATGGCACACTTTACAGGTGGTCCTTATGGCACCATTAACGGTAGTAAATAGAATATTACTCTATGTGCATCTGTTTGTTGTTATTAGATTAATGGGAACACTTCAAGAGGCTGATTGCACATGGAATGTTAGGAGAGGTCAAAATTGCAGCACTAAGAAATGACCAATTCCAAAGGGCATCAGTAATGTTGGGTTAGGGAGAAAACTCCAGATTATGAGAAAATGAGGAATAAAAAGTGGAAGCATGTTTTTCTTCACTGATTCCCCACACGGTTTGCAGGAATGTTATACAGACTTTCACCAGCGCGTTACACTTGCTTTGTGCAGGCATAATGACTGGGTAACACTCAGAATGCACAATCTAGCTTTTAAATAGCACGGGGTCATTATTGAAGGATAAGTGTCTTGGTGCCGTGTTTCTCAGTTGCTATTTTCACTTTTTTAGACTTAATATGGCTCGCACCCTCCTGTTGGATCCAAAGACACATTATGGAGGCAGAATTTTTAATAGCGACATGCGACCTTGTTAAATTCTGTTGCAGTGATAATATAATTTAACTGAATATGTTTAATTATGAACTGTCCATGGATGCTTTTTTCTGATTGGTTGTTGGGAGGGTCAGTGCTACTAGACTGTGTATGATTGAGATGGCTCTCTGTGTATTCCACACCATACATGAAGGGAGCATGAGAGGGTGGAACTTCTCTTCCGCTAGTCAACACTGTGAAGGCCATATTCACAGTGCTTTCCTCCATGAGTAGGTGTGTTTTACTTCAGGAAATTCAGCCCAAAGCAGTGTTGGAATGAAGGAGGAACCAGCCGAATTCTCAATCCTCGAGCTTGTATTGAGCCGGATCGGGTATCCATCTGTCCCCTTGAAATATGCTGAATTGGTCATGTGTAATTTTCCAACACCGGGACAAGATTCGGCAGTGCCCATGCATTGTCTGCTTTCTGTACACAGCAGCAATGTGCAGAATGAGAGGGTTTTTTTTTTTTTTTTTTACACATTGACAATAAATAATGCAATTAAGTAGTGTAAATCTATGTTCAGGATGTTACATAAAACAATGAGGGTTTCATGGTGTAGGACTCACTCGCAGTACAAACTGGTAGGAATTATTTGAGAAGATTATATAGTTGGAATAAACACAAGTAGGGTTCAAAATGTAATGCACTGCTTGGGGTTGTCCTTTATTACTACCCGAAAAAACAATTTTTTGCAGCCTTGTAATAACGGTTTGAGAAGATATAAAAGGTCTAAACCCATGCTTTGCAGTTTTCATGTAAGTCGTTCATGCTTGTTCATAGGTCACTGTGCCATAATAGGATTGCAGTTCATGAGCTGCAAATAATGAAAATATCACTGCCAAAAGTAGTGACCCACTTAACCTATCTGCATAACATAATCTGTCATCTGCATGTTACATGATCTCCTTTGCAGGAGACACATTAATCCTCTATGCTACTTTGAGTCAACACTGTGACCAAACAAAAGACACATCTCTCCAGCAAGTGCTTCAACCACCAGAGTTATCTTAACATTTTATTTATTTCATGAGATGTACTGGGTCCACAAAGCTCTCTGAAGCAGGTGTTTCCTCCTTACAAGATGTTTTAAACTGCAGCTTTTGCAACCAATTAAGCCAGAACAGATTTACTGTCACGTTTTTCTTTGGTTCAGAATTGCTACAGACGTTCTAAAAATAAATGTATAAATTGACTGTTGGAGTGCTATTGATGACTCTGCCTCCTGTGACTCTAAGCACTTTCTGCCACCCACTCTGACACCCAATTTGTGGGTGCTCAGCCTAAGGTTTTTCTAATTTCAGCACTGGTCCCAAATTAGCAGTAATGCACTACACCAACTTACAGAAAATCTTTGTGACTATGCTAGATAGAGAAGTTTGTTAGCAACAAAAATCGGGTGAAAAGTATGTTTGCAGTAGAAGTTTTGGAAAGTGTATTTCTAGTATTAAAGCTGGTTCAAAGGTATGTTTGCAATATCAGACTTAGTTTACTGGAGGGAACATTTGCAAGTAGTTCATCACTGGAGCTATAGGAGGGTTTCTGCATCACTGTGGTAGCTTCTGAAACTTCATTGTTCGGTACCTGCATAAGAGAGCTTTCTACTTCAGTTTACAGAGCATAAAAGGTTCATGACTACTGTGGCTTGACATAAGCAGTCCCTCTAGAATTATGCTATTTTGTTGCTCTGCCATTTTCCGTCTAGTCATGGATTTGCCTCATTTGCATACAATCAATTTTCTGCTGCGTAGATTTAAAAAAAAAAAAAAAAAATCCAGCTCAAATGAAACAAAAGTACCTAAAAAATGTGGCGACATTTTGCCGTGCAGTGGTACACCCTTTACAAAAGTTGACAGATAATATTTCTGTTGCTTATTGCTCTTTTGGGTGTCAAACTGGTACTAATGAAGTGAAACATTTCCCCGCATAGTGATAAAGTGAAAAATAGTTAGGCAAGTTTATCAAACAATGTGCAGCATTGTGATGACCAAGTTACCTTTTTTGTCGCCTAATTTAGTCGAACCTGCCACATAACTTGGTCCTCCCATCCCCCAAAATTCCAGCGACCCTGGACAGAAGTGAAGTCTAACATGCACTGGTATCATGTAAGCTTAATGTCAGAGAAGGTCCTGGACTGCACCTGCTGGGTTGTCTCAGAATTGTCAAATGTTGGTCCACGAGGTTCAAGCTCTTGCCACATTTTCAAGTTATCCGTATAAAATAGACCTGCATGAAATTCATCACAGTGGTCATTATTTCCATAATCATTTTCCAGCTGATGGTCTGTCATTATTCGTTGTCTTTCCGGGACGTACGTTGGACAACCTTGCTATAGCCCACAAGCAAGTGTTTGAAAGTCACCTGGCCTTTTTCCTGCCTTCCTATTCGGGCGCAGGCAGCGAGGATTCTCCCAAATCATGAGTGTGCCATCTTTGCACCATGGTCTAGCTGCCCTCTAAGTTTAGCAGCCCTTTGCTACAGTTTCTTCAAAGCTAATCGTTTAATTTTTCCCACCAGCCTGGGCTTTTCAAGCTTTTTTTTCTCCTTTTTCCGGTTGACGAACATTCCGAGAGCTGAAATGAAGCTAAGTAAAAAGCCTTCCTATTCCTTGGAAATTGGGCTCCAGCTGCTGCTGGCTGCAGTTGCCATGGTAGCTACGTGACACACGTTGGCGCGGAGGGGAGCGCTGCGACGTGCACGGGGGGCGAGGGGGAGAGGATGTGATCAAGCGACGTCAAGGGAAAGGATGGGTCTATAGCCGGGGCAGCGGAAGGCGAGGGGGCACGACTTTGAGGTGTCAGGCAGTAGCCAAAAAGCGGGCAATGCGAGCTGAAACTGCGGGAGTGAAAAGACCATAAGGGGGAACTCAGCAAAACAAGGCATTTTAAAAAAAAATGGATAATATTTTAGCACCTAGAATTTCTCTCATCCGTACCATCTCCACCATCCCAGCACCAGCTCTATAAGAATGCAAGTGTGTCCCAAGCCAGGCATAGCCACAAAAGGGTAAGGGTGATAAATCAGAGGCTGTCATCTCAAATAAACATGTGGTAAGGATGAGGAAGGATCGCCCCCACTCTCATTGATCTATGACTGACTGACTGCGTTTTTTTCTTTGGCCTTTCATAAGTAGAAGACCATAGAATGTTTTTCTCAATATCAGTATGGTTCGTCCTGCTTATGCTTGCTTGCATGCCAGTCTGTAGTGCCTTTGCTGAGACGCTGACTCAGGTGCCAATCATTTCTAATTGCTGCTCTGCTTTTTCCACCGTCTGGACACCTGCCTGCATGGGAAAACAACGAGATCATCAGATTGTTTCTCACACTCCATTGAACAGTCATCAAAAGATACTGCAGGCCTGGGGAAGACCTGAAATGCCGACTATGCTTCCCAGCTCTCCATGTAAATACTTCTACATATTACGTTCATCCTACACTTTTGTGGCAGACCTACTCCTAGAAGATGACATATTGTTATTACAATGGCGTAACAAAACTTGAGGGCCTCCCTTGCATAATACTTGGAAGTCTTGATCCCCCCTCTACCCTAGCCAGGCGCTCTCAGGCCAGGGTCCTGCTCCCTGTGCACAGTGCCAGCTAGTGAACAAGCGTATCAAACTAAATGATCCCAGACCCAGTCAGTGTACTGTGCTGAGGGCCCCCTGAAACTGAGCCCCCCCCCCACACCATGGAGACTGAGAGATAATGTTACACCACTGTGTTAGCAGTGCGCTATGACAAATTCTGTTTGGCCTCTGGCTCATCTAACAAGGCCTTCAGAAAGTCACATCTTTGTTGCAGGATCCCACACACGTGTCCACACATCAGTCATGCGCATTAGTTTCTGGTGCAGGGCCGGTGTGTATTCCAAGTGTGCTGTACTTGGGAAACAATAGCTACCTAGCTAATATGTCTCATTAGCCCCATGTCAGCAGATCACTAAAATAAGCAAAGGGTGCTCCTTGGATCGTAGATTGCCAGAATTAGTTTTGAGGAAATATCATAGGAAACTCCCCCAATCTGGTTCTCCTTCACCTGTTTATAATCTGATCCCCCCCACCTCCCAGCGTTGCCGCCAATAGCGATGGATTCACATAGATTAGTATATTCTGTAGGTTGCTAATATTTCATCTGGAGCCTAATTGGGAACATTGTTTTGAGTTACTGGCTGGTTTTAGCAGCGAAAAAAATCAATGGCAGTGATAACAGCATCGCTTTAATGTGTCAGACCGAGATGAATGGGGGCTGTTGGCTGACTGAGGTCAGAGCTGAGGAAGGTGCTGCAACAGGAGTCTTGGTTGTCTATGCATTCCCCCCCTAACAAGTCAAATGGCATTGCAATTGTTTACCATTGATTGGCTTTATAGCTGCTCTCATTTGTTTGCTTTATATTCATAAACTTGAGTCGGCTTTCCTTCTTCTTTTTGTTTGTCCATTTTCTGGACCACCGCCTTGTTATTTGTGTCATACACTGCTTACTTTACAGGCATTTTCATTCTTTTTGGTTCAGCACTCCAAGAGTGCATGTGTTTCCAGCTGTTGCCCTTCTGTGCTCCACATCCCCATTCTACTTCTATTTCATATTTTAATTTACTAGTCCATCTCGTATCGGAAAATAAGAAAATAATGTGGCACCTGCGTAAATGTGTAAGCACCCATGTGTAATTGAGCATGTATGTGCCTAGAGAATGATCTGGCCATGTCATTGGACTTTTTTACTTCCCTTTTCACCGTGCTGCACAACATCTTGCCAATGCTGTAGTGATGGCTAAAAGCCATTGGCAAATACAAATGGTCCTAAAGGTGAGACCTATTGGCTTCTCCAATGCTTGTTATAGATGGTCTTCATCCATCTTGATGACTTGTGACTGGACATACGAGTCTTGTAATATTTTATCCTAACAAGTTGAACTAAGGTTTTAAGGTGTAGCCACTCACTTCTTTATCGCAGCAAGTGCCTAGAGAGCCCTTTGAATTCATATGAATAGGAACTCTTCATTATTGAATGTGTATCATCTGTAGTCTTTTCTGCCATAAAGGAAGGCACTACACCAGAAGACGTGGTTGGCCTCTAAAGCTGCAAAGAGACAGTGATGTGGCTACAGACACGTGATTGACTTGGCCTCAGTCCTACTGTGTTTTCAGAAACCTTGTTTCCATATGAGTGTTCTACCTCGAAGTACAATACAGCAGATAGTTCCAACTTCATCATATGAAACTAAGCTTTCAATACATTTAGGGCTATTACATGTACTTCCTCGTACTTTTCTAAAATTAATCTAATCAGTTTTCTAGCTTAAAGCAATAGCATTTGTTCAAATGTGTTTTTTAAACACCTATTTTTCAGGATACTTTTCCTGCTTCCAGAAAAAATATGAAAGGAGAATAAAATTCAACACTAAAAATTGGTAGGCCTCACCAAACAATTTTTGGGCACCCTCACCCTCTAGTACTCACCAGTGGTGTGTATCATCTCCATTAGCTTATTCTAGTGGATTGTTTCATCATCACGTCCCCTATCTGAATGCAGACATGGTACAGGTAGGTAACACCTCCACCAAGAGGGTAAACCTCAAAATATGAAGTTGGGTGGGATCTGTATGCAATACGATAATATTACATTTACCGCTGACTTCAGGAACTCATCTTTAATATATGTTGGAGTAGGGGTAAGATTAAAAGCAAAGGTGGATGTGCGAGGGTCAAACTACTAATCCTTCACATCCTATATGCATTAGTAATTGAGCGGTCTACATGTTTCAGCCATTTCTGCCCTACTAGGTCAAGTGGCTTTCGTAAGCACCTTGGGAAAGGCAGATCCCTTAGTTAGGCATATCGACAGTACCCTGAAATATTCCATGCCAATTGCAGAGGATGTTTATGCTTACAGTTCTCCAGCAACATTTTCCATCACTCATACCCCTGGGCGGAAGAAAAAAAATAGAATACCGTATATGGACATCATAAATCCTGACCTGGCAAATAGTCCACTATTAGTGCACCAAGCCCATCTAATCTAAAAACATTATCACCAATTGTGAAATGTTCATAGTCCTTACACCCCATCAACACACACATTTATAGTGAGTGCAGGGAGAGAGAAGGAAACAAAATTAAAAAGAAAAACCCTTTAAGGTTACTGTTTTGTTCTTACCGAACAATGTTACAGAAATGAGATGAATACAATTTTGTGTCACTTCCAAATTCCCAAATGTTTCGCAATCTCTTGTGTGTGGAGTCAGAGGCAATTTTAACTTTATTATATTTCATACAGGGCCCACCCAACTTAATATTTTGATGTTTTCCCTCTTAGTGGAGGTGTTACCTACCTGTACCTTGTCTGCATCCAGGTAGGGGACACTATGATGAAACAATCCACTAGGATAAGCCAGAGGAGATGACATACACCGTTGGCAAATACCAGGGTTTGAGAGTCCCCAAAAAGTGTTTGGCGAGAGGTAGTAAAGATTAGTGTTGGGTTTCACTCTCTTTAGATGTTTTTTTTCTGTGTTCTCGTTGGAAAGATGAGTGAATCCTCGAATCTTCTCACTCCCCCTTTTGATATTTTGGTACTTTCCCTGTTTCGTCATTGGCCTGTAAGTTAGCCTTATAAGCTGATGACACATTTACTGGAACAAAATGTAAAGGATTATTTGCAGCAACTCTTAACTGCCTAATGATGTGCTTTACCTTCCAATGCAAAGCAAAATATGCCTTTGATAATGAGCTGGTTATGGAAAGTGCACACCTCCTGATAAGCTAATAGTTTTAGATTGGACTATAATGTATTCAGGACGATAACGTTGCATTTTAGTGCCTGCAACGTTATCAATGAGAAAAATGCTGGATCGTTCCTAAGACATCTGATTTAGTTTTCTTTCATAAATATACTCTCCAAACGTCTGTGCGATAAACACTTTATTACTTCACACCCAATTGTCATTTGCTTTACTCCCTAATTAGTTTTTGATTTTACATTTCTGTGAAGTTGTCTTGGCCAAAAACGTGGTAGATGTGCTGCTCATGTGCACATTCTTTTATGTATTATTTTCTCTCGCTGATTGTTTTATGATTTATGTATTCATCCTGACCATAGCTCCTTCCTTGGGTTCCCCACTCCCCACCACACGTCTCCACTGACTTTGCACGACCCCTCTGTGCCTGCCGTGTATTGCACCTTGAGAGATGCTCTGTAACCAGTCCCTGCTCTTGTTTTCTTTTGCTCTTGAATAATTTTGTAATATGGTCATTTGTCAGCGCATTATCCAAGCGTGGCACCGAGAACCTTCCATCAGCTCCGGCTCTGCTGGCAGGTGCCCCGCCGTGCCCTGCTCAGTGTTGTGTGCACAGCAGAGGTAAGTTGATCTGGCTGCGGTGAGTACCAGGCAGCTCATTCTTAGCCGGTGAGCTCACTCGGATATGGCGCTCGGGGTCAGCAGGGGAAGCATTGATTTAGTCAGTGTACCGTGAGCGCGGCCCTCTGGGTTCAGCTCTATGCATGCATGGGGCTGTTGACTACAGAGCCAGCCTGATCCGTGAAAGAGTCTCGGGGAGATTATTGATGGCCTGCCTTGGAATGGAATTCAATAACCGTTTCTGCATCAAGCACAAGGGCTTTCGGTCTACATATTGGTATCCACGTGCTTGGATGCAGTCCGGCTAGAACAGTTCCTTGCATCAGGGCCCCGAATGGCAATAAAGTCACCTTACTGATGCAGGGACGCATAGGTTGATGTAGCTGTTTGTGTGCTAAGCTTGTTCGGTGTCAACAGTGATCCTGCTGTAGTGTGCGGCAATATGGTGCCATGGACAAAAGAGTACTGTGTCAAGCAAAGGTGAACTTGCACTTAAAGCCCATTGGCTGCTCAAACCGATTACTAGAACTGCTCATGCAGGTGAAGGAAACAGCACGGCCGTCTTTAAGAAGAACCAGAGAAGGAAATTATTCAAATGTTAGGCAGGAAATCATTTTACTAGAATAGTTCCCTTCTTCCCCCTCCCAACACCAGTCTTGAAGACAATGTCCCTCACTAGCTCTAACTTAGGTAGGAACTCAGGGTACAGCACTCCGCTGCCTTTTGGCTAGGTTCACGCTATGGAAATACTATACACATGCATAAAAACAAGGGGTGGTTTGAAAAGGATCTGCTGAAGCCATACAAGAAGCCAAAAGAAATATGGATTGAGACTAGAGGGGTGGCCATTGGTAGGTGCCAAAAGGGATATCTAAAGGCATATTTTGAGCACACAGTGAGCATAGCGCCAGAAGGAAAAGCACCAAAAGGGAAGGGCCTGAGGTGTGCAGTCACTAATGTGTGCTATGCAGCATTCAAAGATCTAGTGGGGTGAGGTATGAGCCACTATCCAGAGGAGGTGCTAGACAGGGTCATTAAACAAAATAAGTTGTTAAATGTGGTGGGAGTTGAGGCAGCTATGAGGTAGGGGACATATTGTTCAAAAGTACGGATAGATGTGCAATTAGTTTAAAAAAATAAATAAAAAAAGACTTTAATACGGAGGCACAACCACATTGCAAGCCAAGGTACTTGAGGCTTCACAGAAATGGAGAGACAGATACAGGTAAGGTTAGCTTTCTTTATACCATAGGCTGGAGAGGTTAATGAGTGGTGGCTCAAGAGGTGAGAGAAGTCCGCACATTCGGCTGCAGTTATGATAACACTTCTGTGGTTAACCTATTGGATTTTAAAGTGAAATAGCCTCTTTGCTGAGGTTTTTTTTTTTTTTTTTTTTTTTTTTTTTTTTTTTAAGGTTCTACCTATCACAGTGCAGCTATCTGGTTGCATACAGTCTATAATGAGCTTTGCAAGAACTTACTGAGGCTTACGGACCACCCACTAATTAACCTTGGTTGGCTTTATTGTCAATCTTATTTGCTTGTTTACTTGTTATTCAATGGCTTTCCTTCTCCCAGCTCCTCTATCTTGTGTTTCTTTCTCTCCGGTGCAAAGCCTCTTATTCATCTTACTGATTTGCTAACTTGTATGCTTTCAGTGCTTACTTTTAGTGGAACTTATTTTTTCTTCTTGGTTAAGCACATCATGAGAATGCATGTGTTTTATAGCTCTGTTTTTCTCTCCCCCATGTTTTGTTCTTTTCCTCATGTATTTAGACTCCACTCCGTGCTTCTGTCACTTTTGTGTGCTTCTTTCTCTTTTGTGTACACCCCCACCCCTACACCACGCTTGGTTGCTTTTTTACACCCATTCGCTTTTCTATAGTCCTTTTTATTTAGTTTTTAATTATTTCACGCTAAAAAAAGTTAATTTTTTATTTACCGATCCAAGTGGTCACCATCTTGAATCGATAAATACAAAATTAAAGCAAATTACACAAGCATCATTCTGCTGTCACATGAACGATTCATTATGGATGCACGGATCACTGAAATGCCACAATCACCAGCAGTGGTTGAGCCATTGCACTTTTTTTTCTTCTTTTGATGGTGCTGCAAAGCATCTAGGTAAAAGTTGGACGCTGTAGTGCATCGCCAAAAGGCATTGGCCGAGCAATAGGTCCCAAAGGCGAGACCAATTATATTTGCCAGTGTTTCTTTTAAATGTTTTCATCCACATTGTCTAAATTCTGAGTGTCTTGAAAGACGGCAGCCGGTTGGACTGTCCATGTACTCCTGCCGGGCACAGGTAGCTGTCATTTGCGCAGCAGATGGAGAGGTACTGGAACTATGAATTAGGACGGACGAGTTTCTTTGCTTGGTGTAAAGCCCATGACGTCATTTCAGTGCCTCTGTCCATAAAACTAACTTACCCAACGCGCAAGTGACCATCGTTGCTCGCACATCCCTGTGGGTAGTGGACGCACCCGCGTCTGTTGCCTGGCTGCGGAATGCAAATGAGCAGAAAACGTCTGCCATTGAAAATGTGATGGTTTAATGTAATTTATTAAAACGAGACACTGCCACGTTTCACGCTGCCATGGTAACCAGCCAATGCAGCGAGTGCCATTTGAGGCATTTAAGTGATATCGATTTGTGATGTTTTATTTTTTCCACTGCTTTTAGTGTCATGTAAAGTGTGTAACATCTTCAAATCTCCTGGGCACCGATGCAAGTTCTAAACCCAAGTCTTTCAGTGGCCAAGAAATCTCTCTATTCATTGGCCTGCGGCCCAGTTCCCTGCTTTCTCCAGTCATGTGTATTCTTGCCAAGGCTATGGCTTTTGTGGGCTGTTAGAGCTTTTCAGTCAATTCTACAATACTGTTATAGTCCATAGTACAAGTGTGTGCTGCTCATCTCCCACCACCATCCACGAAGATACGCCCATCCTCACATGCATGCTCATTGCTGAGAGTCGTAAGTCAGGACATTAACCAGTGTCTGGAGTGCATCTGAGGGTTATTAACAGTCGGTGTCGACGGCATGTCCATTTTCTTCATATGGAATACTTGTAATTTTTGTGAAAAGTAAGTGTTTAGTGAACTACGTGTCTTTAGTGAAATGCCCTCTGGCGATTGCCTATGTGAAAATTGCACAAGGGGAATGCCAGATTCGGAGTTGGGTTTGCCTAGAGATTTTAGATGTGACGTTTTTGTAGAGGAGAAAGCTCATCTGGGCACGATGTGAATTGCTAATGCTTGGTGCTTGATGAAATGGGTGCTTTCCTCGGAACTGATATCAGCGGCTTGGAGTAGGCCCAGCAATCGCATTTCTATCCACTATTTCTGTCCCTTACACAAATCAGACAGTGGTACAGCTCAGTGTGCCCTCGCATGAGTTTTGCTTAAAAATTCCTGGGATGCTTAGAATGGCATCATACACGTTTTAACACCCACCGCATGACGACAGAAGGATGGCCTGTTGTTCTTACACTTAACCCCTTAACATTGTCTTTCCTATCTTAAGCTGAGAGGTTTGGAGGAGAGCAAGAAGTGGAAGCTACAGAAAGTAAACAAGGGTTTATGGGCCTTGCTTTCTTTCTTTCTCTGTTCTCAAAACTCGAGTCCTTGGTTGGCAGATACTTTGCCAGCAGTGGTAAAAGGCAAGCCAGGGCTAGCTTTTCTCACCCTGGTTATCCTTAATTTACATCACAGGATACACGTTCTTCAGTGAAGGTCAAAGGCTAATACCTTGGCATGCTGTGCCAGCTTTCTGTGCTTGTACGGTATATAGAATATGATTGATGTTGGCAACTTTGGACAACAAAAACAGTTACACCCAGAACTCTGCTGGGCCTGGGGTAAAAATTAAGTTATCACAGTGTTATTTGAATGATTTGGGGAATTTCAAGTTGTGCTTGTTATACAGAATTCCTGAAACCGGCCATTATGCTACCTCAAGTAAATGCACGCTGTTTGTGATGAAAATGTACAGAGAACGCGTCACCTGCGTTAAAAGGTTTACCACAAATGCACAAGAACAACAGAAAGCAAGCAGCCGTGGTTCATGGTGCTGTTCTTCTTTTTTTTTTTTTTGCACTATCTTTAGTGTGAAATGCATCTTATTAGAACTTGACACAAGTTCACAGGGCATTTAGGCTAAAATATAGGGGTAAATGACAAGTTTGCGTTTTGTGCAGTTACTGTCAATTCTGGATAATTTTGCAGCAATTTCATGTAATTATTTGCAGAAATTTCATGTAATTATACAAAGGTGAATTTCACACACTCCTACACGGACATCAATTGGGGGCAACAGTCAAGGCCCCTGGCCTGCCCTGATACTTTACACTGCTCATGCAACCCCTAATGTCAGAGACCCAGAGGATAGTAAGAGAGTACACAGAGTTGTGGAAACCATGTTTACACTGTGTAGTTTCCCGGCCTTGCCCCTGTGTGTATCATAGTTGCTAAGGACCAAATAAAGATCGTTGAGGGGTTAAGATTGAGACAGTGGGCAGTCCCTATCACACCAGCCCTGATCAAACTATGCATGACCTCACTTCAGATTCCCTTCAAAAGTTTGTGAATTGATGTCCTGAGTCTAGATACAGTGAGGGTGGCAGTAAGCCGCAGAAGGCTTGAGTCTGCCTTTAGCCAGATGTCTCAGCTGAGGTCCTCTGGGACTCTAGAGACAGTGAGCATTGGGAAAGCCGGTAGGTCTTGATTTTGGGACCTACTGGATTTGCCGGTGCATTTTGGGAATGTCTTAGAGGATCTACGATTTGCAACATAGCCAAAAGTAAATTAATGAATACAAAACAAAAAGCAGGATGATGTGCTCGCAGCTGCTGCATCACTTTGGAGGTGAGCACATGCGCCATGATGTGTGTGCACATATGCATCACAACACAGGGTCACCTGCATAATTGTGTGTTTTTTTTTTTTTTTTTAATTTTCTGATTTAAGTTGGGTCTGTGGGGGGGGGGGGGGGAGAAATGAAAAAGTAGTGTGAAAGTGCTTGAGCCCCTTAGCAATTTGCTGCCTAATCCACCCAAAAAAATAACAAAAAAAAGACAGTGGGCCATAGAGGAGTAGGTTGGAGACTGGGAAAAGCAGAGCACAACAGAGAGCAATATAGAGGTGTGGAGAGTAACACGAGTAAGAAGACAGCTTTGAGCGCAGGGAAGGCCAGAAGTTTGGTGGTGAGGTAGCACACGAGCTTGCAGCACGAGCGAGAGCAAAACGGAGCACAGGGGTAAGGAAGTAGCACATGAGGTGGAGACATGTACTCTTATGGAGCTCAAAACAAAAAGAAAGAACACGGGGGTCAGAAAAAGCATGAAGGGTGAGGAGGACGGGAGCAACACACAAGGCGCAGCTGGGAGAAGCAACATAAGCGGTGTGGGAAGTAAAACCGATATGAGAGGAATGTAGAGCACAGGGGTGAAAGAGAAGCCCATGGGCTGGAGAGAGGAACACAGAGCTGAGGATAGAAACACAGCGGTGAGAAAGAAATGCTGGTTGAGTGGGGAGAAGCAATTGAGGGTGAACACAACCGAGCGGTGCGGGGAAAAAACATGGGTGCAAAAGCAACATAGAGCAAGGGGCAAGAGAAGGACATGAGGCAAATAGCTGGACAACATATAAATTCTTGGAATTCATAACCAAAAAGAATAAAAGTAGTGCTTGAAAATGTTAAATATTCAACTATTATGACCAAAGAAGTATGTAACTATACCAATAGATGATGCATTTGTAAACTGTGTAAAAATAGGACTCTTCTAGCTAAACATCTAGAGAATATTACGATGTAAAAGTGCTCTGAAAGCTGTGGGTGTGTGGTTGGTGAAGTCTAGAAACAGCACTTCTGATAGAGTGCCATTGACTTCCATACAGCCTGAACAAATGCAGTTCCATAAATATTAACACAAATGTGAATTGTCGCATTAGAATCTTCAGCAATGCCAAAGGTGCCACCAAGTGTGACCAGAGGAGATGGGGAAGAGGCGGTAGCACATCAGAAAGTCTGAAATATCGGTTACTTTGAAGCAATGCTCTGCCTTTTGTGCAGAATCCCTCCGTTACCCTTTAAGGCAGCCCACAGGCACAGCAGGTGTAGTGGCATCAGGGTTCTGGAGTGTGAAAGAACCCACTCCACCTTATTATAGTTCAACACCCAGCTCTAAAAGCAGGGCAACTAGAATTATGCGATTCTGTGTTTACTGCGATTTCGGCATAATTATTGTGCTACTGCACATAAAATCATTGGTTTCTCGCTCAAACTGATCAAAAGTTACCTAAACAGCAGTGTTACATTTTGTGATGCAATACAAGGCCCTTCTAATTGGTTGACTGGTAATTTTTCAGTAGCTTAATAATGTATTTGGGTGTTAAAGTGTTGCTAATGAGGTGAGACCTAAGCCAAGCCAGTGTTATCATGGGCAAAAATGATAAAATAATTGATACTATCTGAAAATGTGCCACATTATGCCATTTAATTTACCTTTTCTTGCTGCATAATTTAGTCAACTCTGCCACATAATTCCAGTGGCCCAACTGAGCATTACCCATTTCCTTGCGTGCAATAGTGCCCCGTCAATACCATTGACAGTAAGTCCTGCACTGCCCGCCCGCCTTAGTCTGAATCTGAGAACAGAGGTGGGCTTAGATTTGTTTCAGAGAGTTGTTCACCACCCCTGAGATGTGAAAGTGGCAGTGATAGAGACTTTTCTGCAACTCGTCTTTCCCTCCACAAGTATGTCCATGCTTCTTTCCACTTGAGCGCCCCACTGGGTGTTCTCATGGACCCAAGAGTTCCATCTGAAAGGACGAGGATTGCTGAAAAGGGTCCACTTCCTCAGTGAATAGGCGGGAGGGGGCAAGAGCTTGGGGAAGGTGCCAGGGCGCTGGAATGCTTACCAGGGATTCATTGTGTTTGGCTGTTTCTCTTAAAGGGCAATGTGCAAAACACACAAGGCTCCCCCACTTACTGAGAGCCCGGGCAGCTGAGAGAGACAAAGTGAAGATGAGTTGGGGCCTCTTCTATTTCCTGAGCGCTGCCCTCCTGCCATTCGGGTTTAATGTGGTCCTAAGAGCTGCCAATTACCTTCAAATGACCTCTAAGAGCTCTTCTCCCGGTGTTCTTTGTTGCCATTGCCTCTCCACTTCCCCAGACCCATCTTCGAGGTCCACAATGAGTACCCACTTGTTCCTCACAAAGATAATTTGCCACTTGTGCGAGTGTGGGGGTTGGGCGAGGTGTGTGCTGCATGTTGGGTTGCAGGGGGAGGGGTGTCCATTCTTATATTCTCTACTGTGAAGCTGTGTTAGCTGATTACAACATTTAAGGGTTTTGACCTCTAAGTGTCCAGTGTCTGTATGGCACTTAGTAGTCTGTAGCCTGCGTTGAAAAGCACCCACACAATGAAGCAAAAACGTGATATTGTCAAGAATCAAATAATGTGGTTGGCTTGGGAAGCCTACCTTAGAACCTTTTTTTATTTTTAAGCTCACTCATCATTTTAAACACTAAGTGCATTCCCTCACTAGGCTGCACTTTCACACGCTTAAACCTTCTCTGAGCGATATGGCACTGTAGGTAACTGGCTTTAGACCACAGATGAGGAGGGGACAAGAAGGGGAAGGGTATGCGTTAATGAGAAGAGAACATGTGAAGGAACGGGATAAATCGGGGGGTGAAAAGAGTGTTCAGTAGTGATGATGAGAGGAATCTGCTCACAACAGGTGCACCTGCAAGATATGCATTAGGGTAGCAGAGAATGTCCTGGTAGCTCGGATATTGCACCCAATCCCCCATCTCAGCTCTTCCCTTCTGCACAGCCCTTGTCGGCCTTCTCATGTAAATATCTTGGTAATAGACAGATGTGCATATGGGTCAACAGCTGGAGACGGGTTTGGAGAAAGAAGAGTAATGGGGTGGGGATTGGGAGAAGGGGCACTGCTCAGTTCCGTAGATGATCCGGCTTTCAGAATACAGAATGTGAGGAAGTGGATCAGCAGATGGCCATCGGTAGGGCCGGGCTGGAAACCGAGAGCAGCCCCACAGTGCAAGAGGCAGAGACTAGAAATGGCCCATGTGCCTTTCCTGGTCAGTCCTCAGCTATAGCCTGCATCCTAGCAGGGAAGTGTGGCAGAACAGGGGGCCCAAATGAGACAGCAGCTTTCTAGTGCCAGCCGGCAAATGTCAGAGGAATTTGACCTGCTATATTTCTCAACACTGCCACCAACCGTAAATTTCCCAGGAGCAAAACTGCTCTGAAAGCAAGAAGTTTCTGCAGATGCGCCATTTGCCACCGCTGAAATACGCCGGGAACCGGTGCCCTGGAGGGAGTGGATGGCTTTATTTCTCTGTGAATTACGCGAGAGGCGCTTGGTGCCAGATGAGGGAAGGCAGGTTAATATTCCCGTGAAATACTATAAGGGTGCCTCATGTGAAACCTCAAATAAATATCCGAACGTAAACTGTGATTTTGTTCACTGACCTATGAAACCTTGGCGCATTAAACGTTTCTTTTTTGAAAGCCCTAAAAATGTCCAGTTTACCAAAACATTTTTCTTTTCTTTTTTTCCGTCCCTTTTCTTTCCTCCCTTTCCTTTTTTTTTCTTTTCATTTAACTGTGCGAAGTTACCTCATCGGCGAGTGACATTCTCCACTACCAACCAGGCGCCAGACCTGCAGGACCCCTCCCAGCACAGTTACTACGATAGCGGATTGGAGGAGTCCGAGACTCCCAGCAGCAAGTCGTCATCGGGGCCCCGCATTGGGCCCTTGGCGCTGCCAGAGGACCACTACGAACGCACAACCCCTGATGGCAGCATCGGTGAAATGGAGCATCCTGAGAATGGTAAGGCCGGGAGGGTGTTCGGTCTGTTTTTCACCCAACTGTTTGTGTTTGGTGGCACCACTGTGTTTGGTAGCAGTATTTTCTTTTTCTGATCTAATGAGATTAGTAGCCTCATTTGGTCCCAACCTGTTAGCTGTGTAAATAATAACCCTTTTAATCACCCATAGTCTCAGAGAAAAGAACCTATTTTAGTCCTATTATCCACATAATTACAATTAAAGTAGGTGTTGGGCTTGGGCGTAGTGTGCAGACGTGCTTCTCCAGGGGACTCATCCTAGATCCACCATAGGACCTCACTGGAGGAGCTTTCTGTAAGGATGCACCTGTGACTCTCCTTGAAAGCAAGTGTATTCAAGATTTGGCTTGCAAGTGTTTTAAGTTGTGCTCTGTAAAACAGTCTGCTTAAGATGTAACAACTTCCTCTAAAGACAGATCTCTCATAGCAAATGTCCTTCCCCATGGAACACCCCAGGAGTCCTGCACACCTCCAAGCACAACTTCAACTGCTAAAGAGGGGTATAAGAAACTGAAAAGTTCCTTCAAATCAACATGGACGGCTGCAATCCTAAACTGTGCAGGGAAAAGTAGCAGCAAATTATGGTTATGTGGGTGTGATGTAGGTAAAACCTAAAAGTCGTGTTTAGAATGACAAATAACAGCGTTTCTCACAGAGTCTTTCCCCAACACACGATTACATATATTGGGGTGATCTTGGCTTTTGACTAAAGTGAAGGTAGAACATTACTGTGAAAATCAGCTACTAACTGCTGTATCTAGCCTCATGGCACAAGTAAGAGAGATTCATTTGCACCAATTGGACAAACTCTGGATTAGGAGTGGAAGATATGCATTTTAAATTGTTCACAAGAGGGTGATGACTGGGCATGGGGCAAAGGGTAAGAGAATACGAAATCCATACATGGTGACTTCCACTGAGTACAACCTGTTAACCAGCTTGCCTCACTGGAAGAATGGATTACAGTAGTGACAGAATTCACAAAAGCTCCTGAACAGTCTGCAGAGTCTGGAAGTCAGAAAAATTGGACCCCACTGTATGCACCAACCTGTAGGAAATTCATAGACATTGGAATAGGAAGTTGGCACAGAGCCCGCGATACTTGGAAGATGTGCATTGATCTTCCTTCTCTGGTTACCAAGCATGCGGTATCAATTTGAGTATTTTGAATTCTCTTAGGAGATTGTTTGAAATTCTTGGAGACATACAAGGTCTGCAATCTAGACGTAACAATATTGCTGCATGGACTGCTATAATACTTTGCACAAGAGGTAAAATGAAAACAGATTTTGGGAATAGGTTGATCTGTGAGATAATGGTCAAGGAAGAAGTCACGCTCTGTCCCTACTTTGATAGGTTAGTATACCAGAACCATGCAGAGTGATCATAAATCTGACCTTCGGATATACTCCGGACTACTGAAATGAGATTACATCTGTTTTGACTTTATCGGTAAACTGCTCTTACCCCCTATGTAGTGAGGCATATTGTAATGCTCGCCTAGGTATTGAGTCCCTTCAGATCAAGGGACCCTAATAAAGGAACAGCAGGGCCAGACCCAAACTAGGCTTTTAGGATAGCCATAAAATAAATATATAAATAGTGAATGTAATCTAACTCATGTCCATAGTGGGTAGGTAATGTAAGAATCTAGCATCTGGGTTCTGGACACTTCTGCATAGACTGTTCCATGTTTCACCTTTGAAGAGAACCCAGATAGTTATATTCTGGTGTCAGACTGAGCAGGGCCCACCAATGCTGCTGAGAGTACACGGTCCTTTACAGGTGGGAAGTAAGAGTGAGCCATCCTTCTGCAGGGCCTTGTCTTTGAGCCCTTAGCTCCTATGCTAATGTTGAAGGTGCCCCCCTCCCAATTGCTGGCCTTGGTAGATGTCAGTAGCTTCAACCCTGTGCTGATGTTTAGGTTAGGTGGAGCACACTAATTTTTAAATTAGTTTAAAAAAAAATGTTCAATGTTTTTTAATGTATTTATTTACACTCTGCTCTGGGCATGAAGAGAGAGAACCTACACGCTTGTTCCTGTGCTGGTGGTAGGCTCAAAGTAATTCAGTGGACAGGATTTGATTTTTGCATCTGCTTTCTCCTGAGCGAAACTGCTTTATTTTGAATACTTTACTCATGCCATCTAGTGCACTTAGTGTGTTTTCCCGAAGTGCTTGTTATCAAAATGTATAGATGCTATACAATTACTTTTACAATATTCCTTTACCTAAAGGTTGCGTTCCATCTTCTCCCATCCTGAGAGTGGTCACTTTATCCACTGGACTTCACTTCTGCTTGTGCCCCAAGAGGGGCCGACCTCTCTGATGAATTAGTGACAAGATGCAGGATGAAGGATGATAAAGGTATAGCTTTTGAAATGGCAATGATGCGAGGGAAGTATTACAATGGACATGAGAAGATATTAATTCCCAAAAGGGAAGCTCTGCTGCACCTCCTGAATTACGGAGACTGTAAAATATTAGATGTGCCTGTAAAGGAATTTTGGGAAGGATAATCCAGAAACCACAGAATACTGTCAGTGGAGCATAAGTTCCAGGCTTATACTGAAAAGGGACTCACCATTGCGGACTTGAAGGCATGAACCATAACTCAACCCATTGAACTGTTAATAAAGGATAGCAATGTTTGCTTAGAAGAAAGGCGCATGGCAGGTCGCAGTAGACCAGCACGCTTAAGGAGGTTTTTTTTGGAACAGCAGCATGCTTGTTAGAGAATGGTATTCCATGGCACTGCCCAGATTGTTCCAGTGACTGTTGGATCATGTCTGCCAGCATAGTCAGAACAACTAAGGGTCTTTTTATCACTGTACGGGTAAGGGTTGGGGATCAGCCAGCGGGAGAGTTTTGCTTTTTCACGCTGGATGTGACCACGACCTGACATCAGGCGTGGCAGCATCTGCTCAATCCTAATTGAATTATCAGCTCCTTAGCATGGCCAGTTAATCTCATTTTCAGGAGATGGGGCTCCAGAAAGCTGTGCGGCTCAGCTGGCCTACCCCAGCTAACCCCCCCTTCTCTCGGCCCGGGCACTAACTGCATTGGGCCTGCTGCCTAGTCCATCCAGCCATTTCCTGCTCTTTCCATCTAATTGGATCATGGAGGATATTGGAAGGGACTAGCGAGCTGCCTTAGTGAGACAGATTCTCTCTCCTCTGAGATGTCAAACGTCACAACACGTACTCTTTTCAGAGCTTTTAGTTAACACATTCTTCCCCATTCGATTTCCTACAGTTGCCGGTTCTATCACTTTTGTGGCGATCAGCAGAAATGCGTGGAACGAATGCCACTGTGTTTCCCAAGACTAGGGCCTTGGGCAGTGGGTCCATGAGTTCAAGATTGGTTGAACTCATGGACCCACTGCCTAATAGCAGCACTCTGAAAGGTTGTCCTCCCACATTTGGTAATTGTTGAAAAAAGACCCCTTGAAAGCCCACAAGAGTGACCATAAACAGTGTGGGGATTTTAATATACCTCTGCTTTATACCATGAGAATCCATGCTCCAATATGTTGCGTGAGTGGGATGCGCGTACATGCCTATGACCTAACAAAGAAACCGGCTTGCAGATGCTTCAGGGGTGCATTTTTAGACCATGGGCAATTGAAAATATCATCTTGTAGGCAAGTGAGAACTTTCTGATTGCCGAGTACCAAATGCAGTGGAAAAAGTGTCAGACGAGGTAGCAAAATATTATTACAGAAATGGACTGACATTTTTATTGTTCCTCGAAGCAAGGCAGTATCTGCCCTGATTATATAGTTCATTGAATTTATGCAACATCCCTGTAAAATACTTTATGTGAGAGCAAAAGTGTATAATAGGCTTGTAAATAAACAGAGCGATTATTGTAGGCTCCTTGAAGCCTTCCTCCTGTTCTATATACAGCTTTTATACTCTAGGCATTGATTATATGAGACTCTTGGGAGGCGACGACGCCTACATAAAGGGCTCTCCATACTTGCATTTTAACACTGAGGGTTATTTCTCTTTTGAACAATTTCGTTTCCACTATGTCAAATAATTAGTGAATGAAAGCAATGAATGGACTTAACTCACACTTCTGAGGCATCAATCCCTTTCAGCTACTCTAAAGTACAAAAACAAATGTTTGCAATTAATGGCTTCATAAGGTTTACCTGGATTACTTCATTTTTATTATAAATGAAAGGTGACATTTAAGGAGTAATAGCCAAACTGGCTCCCTATCTGATGGAAGCCTATCCCCGAACACACCTAGCCCAATATCTATCAAAAGATTTGGTACTGAAATAATGTTTTCTATGTATGTATTTCGATGTAATTTATTTTTCTAAAACAAAATGCATCCTGTTTACGTTAAAAAAAAAAAATATAGTGGAAGTACAAGGTATAGAGATAGAGACCTTTTACCTTTTTTCTAAAATCCCTGGGGGTAATATGTTTGCATATTACACGTGTATAATGTTGCTGTACACAAGGGGACACATTTCAGTCTGCAACTCTGGTGACAACACATCCGAACACGGTGTCGGTTCAAGTACTGCAACAAAGCCACAGAAGAAGCAGTGCACAGATATTGACAAGTAGGTGAAGAATAAAAAACGTAAGCCTGCTATTTCCCCCCAAAAACGTAAGGGTCCTCAAGGAGTTACTGACCGTTTTTTAATGATGGTGACATAAGTGGAAAGAAATGGAAATGTGGCTTATACTTTTCAAAGTAGCACTCTTTCTTTTCTTTATTTCGGCCAATTAGGCCATAAAAGATGTACACAAAAAACACACATATGAACATGTAAAACCATCAAGGGAAAGTAAACAGGAAACACATCAGATAAAAGACCATACAATTGAAATGAAAACTTAAAATTAGATAGGAGCCTGCAACTTTAAAATACGGGTACGAGTATGCCAGACATTGGTAAGGAATTTGGCTAGTGCAAACACAATTGGACCTGAAACATCAGTTTTTAAAATTCTGTACACCGGGAGGTACTCCCTAAAACCAAGGTTTCTAATAAGTGGTAGGAGCCAATATTTCCTGGCGGCCATGTAAGTTGGACAAAACAAGACCACATGCAGATCGCTTTCCTCTGCTCCCACACATGTCGGACATAGCTTGGTAGATGGCAGTGTTGACCAGGAGCAGGTGTAAGATCGCAGAGGCAATGTGCCATATCTCCATTGGAGAAAAAGCTTCCTGGCCAGCACAGGAGACATAGCATCCAGAACCCTCTCCAAACGGTATGAGTCCTTGCTTTGCGCGAATACAGATGTTAATGACCCCTCATTCTTGCAGTCTAGGGCCATAGCTAATTTCTGCTCGTGGTAAGCACTGACCAAAGCTCTTCGTGGGATCCTTAGTGAGGCGTTAGCTGGATCCGACCACAGGTCAGGGAGGCCCAATCCCATACAGGACTTTTTTATATATTTTATCCACGGGATCTGTAGGGCTTTAGGGTGGGTTAAAAACTCCCTCAGTTCCGCCCTATAAGAAGAGAGTTCTTCGGTGCTCCATAGCCTTCGCCAGAAGACTATGGGTCTGAGACCTAATTCATCTGCTATTGGTCTCAGACCCAGATCCATCCTCAGGGGGAGGAGCGGAGTACTGGACGGAAGTGCTACTATCTGTCTAATGAAGTTGTTCTCAGTTATAGACAAACTGCAGGAAGCTGTGTGACCCCACAGTTCCGCCCCGTACATCAGAGCTCCTCTAGCCTGTGCCTTGTATATCTGGATAAGCGGCCCCAGCGGTCGATATGTGGAGCTTCTCATCAACCGAGCAATGCCGCCAGTGGTCTGCACTAATTTAAGGTTAACCCTAGTCTGGTGAGTTCCCCAGGACATGGTTTCATTCAACGTTACACCTAGATATTCAAAGGTGGAAACTCTCTCTAAATGTGAAGCTCCCAGTAAGGGGTTCGGGCGTGATCTTGGGGTTGGGTTCATAACCATAAACTTGGTTTTGTTAGCATTGATTTCTAACCCCCTATCTGTGCAAAAAGCCACAAAAGAATCAAGGATCCTCTGTATCCCCATGGGGGTTTTGGACAGCAGCAGGGCGTCATCTGCAAACATGATTGCAGGCACCCTGCCGCCATTCAATTTTGGGGCATCAGTGTATTCAGTTCCATTGAGATGGGCGATTACCCCGTTGACGAAGAGGCAGAACAGGGTCGGTGCCAATACACAGCCCTGTCTAACCCCCCTGTCAACGGGGAATCTGTCTGTTAATTCCCCATGTTTCCCGCACCTGACCCGGGCATAGTTATTATGGTGCAATCTCTTTAAAATTATCAGGATGTCTGGGGGGACCCCCATCTCAGCCAGAACACTCCAGAGTTTCCCTCTGGGCACGAGGTCGAACGCAGCCCTCAGGTCCACAAATATAGTGTATAAACTACCCCCTTCCAATATTGCTGCCCTCCAATAGATAACGTTCAGACGAAAAACCTGGTCCACTGTAGAAACTCCCTTTCTAAATCCCGCCTGATACGGACTAAGGGCACCCGTTTCTTCCACCCAGTCCTGAAGCCGATTCAGCAGTATCCTGCCAAACAGCTTCTGTGACACGTCAATTAGACTGATTGGTCTGTAGTTGGCTGGGAGCAGGGGCGAGCCCCTTTTAAATATAGGAACCACCTCTGCCCCCAGCCAAGTACTCGGAATTTCCATGCCACACAAAACTCCATTAAACACTGCAGCCAGATAGGGGGCCCAAACACCAGGCTCCTGCTTGAACAGGTCCCCGGGCAGGCCGTCCAATCCTGGCGCCTTTCCAGCTTTAAGTCCCATTAGTGCTACCTTCACCTCCCCCACTGTTATCAAATCCCCGCCATACTCTACCAGTCCAGTACCGCAATCAATCTTAGTTTCTCCCTGCTCGGAACTGTAGAGAGACTGGAAGTGTGCCAGCCACACCCCTGCTGCAATATTTGGTTCTATTGCCGAATGGAGGTTCCCCGACCCCCCGTTTACTACTCTCCAAAACATTCGGTGGTCTCTTGTTGCGAGGGAAGTGGTAAGCTCCTCCCACTGGTTCTCCTCCCATTCGGTTTTAGCATGGATGACCAGTTTTTTATAAGCCCGTCTACTTTCTCGCAGCTTCTCTCTATCTGTTCCCTCCTTGATGCATCTGAGGAGTTCTCCCTTTGCCTTCCTACAGACTGCATTATACCATAAGGAGTTATGTTGTTGGATCCTCTTCTGATTCTGGACCCTGGTAAAAAGCTCAGAGGCCGCTCCCTTTATAAGGTCCTCATGAGCCTGGTATAATTTCTCATAGTGGGCTATATTGCCCACATCGTTGGCTAGCTCTCCCACTTTTTTCAAAATGGGGATTAAACCTGCGTAGAGCTTCGAAAGTTTCACTTGGCTCGTAGCTAGTTTATCCCACCTGATTCTTCTCCTGTTATTGTCTAATAGTAGTTCAGGTTTGGACTCCCCCATGGTTGTTGTGGAGGCCTTTGGCCCAGGATGGCTAAGATCGAGTTCAAGGGCGTTATGGTCACTATCCAGTCTCTCCACCACCCTAAAGTCCAGGATAGAAGACCAGTTCACTATCTGTACAAGAGCATAGTCCAAGCGGGACTCTCTTCCCACTCTATTGTACGTTTTTTTGCTTGGTACATCAGACTTAATACGTCCATTGCAGGCTCTAATTCCATGCTTTAGGGTGAGAGCAGTAATCTGCAAAGCCACAGGCGTCCATGCCTTTGGGGAAGGTGCTACAACAGAGGGTACTGACCACCTGAACTCTTCTTCCATGGGAAATCCCTCTACGAGACCGACCAACGGCTCGAAATGGGAATTTAAATCCCCTCCCACTATGTAAGGGATATCTCTTGGCATTTCCGCTAAATATACTGAAAGCTCCTCTATAGTGGGGGATTCACGCGAAGCTCCCACTGGCCTAGAGTAAATATTTATCAGGGCTAGTTTCGCTAGGTTCGGCCAGGCTAATAAAACCACTAGGATATCATCTGATGGCACCGGTAGGCGTGAAGCCTGACATCCTAAGTGGGAAGCCACCCAAGTTGTAAGTCCACCAGAGGGGCGGCCCTTACCCTCCCACCTAGCCGAGATGGAAAATGACTCGTAACCTTGATGGTTGTAATCTTCCCTTGCCCAAGTCTCTTGGAACATGCAAACATCCCCGGACTCAATGTAAGTTATCCAATCTTGGGTGCCCAGTTTGCTGGCTAAACCAGCCACATTCCACCAAATTAGTCTCATGTGCGCTGGAGAAGCCACAGAACAGATTGCAGGGATGGAATGGGGGGAAGAGCCAGTACCAAAGCCAGAAACTACACCAATTGCTCTACCAGGGGCATTTTCAGAAGTGGGTTCAGCCGGATCAGGCAGTTTACTGGGACCATTATCCAAGGTCACAGGATTTGAGTTCGGGTTTGGGGGCAGTCAGTCCACACCATCCAGACCCTTCAGACAATTAAAACGATTGTGGTCCAAAAAGGGAGTCTCCGAAGGTCGATAAACTGGACGTGGAGCATATACCCTGTGTCTAGATCTTCGTTCCACCCTTGTCCAGTTACCTTGTGACAAGTCATGGTGCAAGCGAATGGGAGGGAAAAAGAAAGAAACTGGCAAAGTCTGTATGGTAGAATCTAATGATCTATTTGACCCAGCACAAATGTATAGTACTGTTCCAGGGTCTCGGAAAGACACAATGATACAGTCCCCTGCTATTGATTTCCCCGACTTCCCCAACCATGGTACCCTTCTTACCATAATGATCTCATTGTTGAGGTGAGCTGGAAGAGGTCTATTCCAATTCAACCATTTAATGGTTTTCCTCTTGAGTGAGTGATAGTTCTCATTTTCACCCAATTCTAGAGAGGGAACACCAGCCAACACCACCATGAGGCTGTTAGCCTCTGGTGGTAAGTCGGGTCCTCGTGGTCTAGGGGCAGGCTTACCAGGGAGTATACGTTGGAGTGCTGGGCCATCTGCTTCCCTGCTCTTGTATTTATCACAAGCACAGAGTATTTACAGTATGGGCTACTAGATTATGTGCCCATCATTCACCCAAATCTGAAATGTAAAATAGACTGACCAAGGAATCGAAGGAAACAGCAGTTTGTCCGGATCCGTCTGTGCATAGGATTCACAAAAATGCGAATTTCCTTTTCATGCTCATCTCTGCTGGTATTTATTTATTCTGTGCATGTTTTTCCAAATCACCAAGCAACAATTGTGTTCTCATTCAGCAAGCTGTGGAGAGAGCCACTTCCTATTTATCATGTCATTGCTTTGCTGTCTCTCTGTGTGTGCGCTGTTTCTCTTTTTGGTTGTCTGTATTGAATTCTGATGAAGTTTTGAAGGTACTGTTTTCCCTGTATTTTTGGTTTCCACTTCTCAATGTGCCTATTGGGGTCACCTCACAATATGGCACTATCTGTCTTTTAAGGGCTGTCTAAGCATCTGCCGATTTGTTCATTGCTAGTTTTGGTTTTGTATTGGCTGTATTTTCATCTACTTTGTAGTTCTTTTCATTATATTTCCCGACTAACTACGGATCAGTGACTAGCAATATATCTTATTGTTTGTGTCTTTCTTTTCTTTTGGCGTGCATTTTTTACATCATGTCCTGTGGATTGATTGTTGTCTTCTTGTGGTTGACATGGCATCCTTGGGCTGCCATAATGTCCCAATGTCTGCCTGACGTGTATCATGTAGCCTTTGGCCTGACTCGCAGATGCTTGCTTTACATAGTTTGTTTTATATGTTGGGGTTGGTGTCCTGACTCATTAAAGGTGAACAATCATCTTCAAAGTGGCCTGTATTTCTGTCTCGTCTCCTGACTTTCAGTCGGTTGCCTGCCATGTCAGGGTGGCTCGTTTTTGTTTAGTTAATCTGGCTTTCTTAGGATAGGTTGTTGCCAAGTGGTGGGTTCTCTGTATTTTAGGGGTTTGCAGTTCGGTTTTGCCACATCTCTGTTGTTCTTTATTTAAAGTTCTAATTTAACACTCCGCTTTTCATGCTTATTCACTTTTGTCAGTCATTAGTGCTGTCCTATTTGTTCTGAATCTATTTTCCACCTACTCTTTCAGGGTATTATTTTGCATTGTAGCATTTGTTGAATATGTTTCTGCCACTGATGAATAGGGTTGAGCATCGTTATACCTCACTTGCTTGGATGCCTCAGGGAATCCATTTAGTATGTCAGGGAAGGGGTGATGCCTTCTACGGCTCGGGCCTGTTTTCAGCACACAAGTTCAGGGGAGGTTTGGGACCCTTTTTCATATCCAGAAGAAACCTAGAGAGATTAATGGCTGAGGAAAGGGTCAGTCCCAATGTTAACAAAAGGTTACTCAGTCATAGAGGAGATTGACCTCACCAAGGGGAGTTTCCCCTCCCCACGGGATTGTACACAATTATTTTATAAAGATTGCAATGTTTAATATGTCTAGACCTATTTAAACATTGCAGTTAAGTACTGTTACCTTTTAAAAAATGTAATAACATGCTTCTTCTTAAAACAAAGGCCTGTTATCTGTATAATGCTTCTTTTGGCCGGAGTCTGGCGCGCCCCCTGGGACCACTTGAGGCCCCCCTAGGGGGGCCCGACCCCCAGTTTGAAGACCCCTGTGTTAGTGTTAGGGGCTAGTTTGGCAGTGTGTTGCGATAGATAGATAGATAGATAGATAGATAGATAGATAGATAGATAGATAGATAGATAAGGTCTGTGCGATCCCCTAACAAAATGACAAAACAAGCATTGGTGAAACCAATATTCTGGCAGTCAGTTGGCTGTGCTAATGCTCGTTCATCTTTGCTATAGTTCTCCACCCTATCTGGCAGGAGAATACATTGTGTGCTCTGATTACCTTTTGCTCACTGGGAATTTCCTCTTTGGTTGCATTTCTAGGCACCAGGTGGCAGATAGTGATAGAGCCATGGTTAGAACTTCAGACTTGATCTACGGCTGGAGGAGGCATGACAAATGCAAGTTACCAATTCAGATGTTCCACAGGTCGAGTCGGTGGGGCCTTCAAATTTCTAGAGTAAAGTTCCAGCTTATATCCTTAGTTCATGGAAGTAATGCTAGAATATTCTTCCTCTCACTGCCAAGACCCACTTTAAAGCCTGTTGGGTGATCCATAAGTCACATGGATTGCGTAAGCCTTCGCTAATTTGCCTTTCTAAACAGCAAACACTATTAGGAACAGATTCACACCAATGGTATGGTACCAAAAGACTCCCAAAATTAAACACTCCAACAGCACCCCTCTGTATATGGACCGATGTTCTGGAACAACCTTCCTTTGCATGTCTGACTTTGAAATCCACCTTCTTGTTTTTTTCCTAACTTCCTAGATGGTGTCCTTTCCCTCCCCATTTCACCCTTCAGGGAAGCTGTCTCTGTCACATTTATTGGAATACATTCACATGAATATTGTCTTGTGTTCGTCTTGTAAATTACCTGATGGTTTGTGTGGCCTCGCATGTTGGCTTTCATTCTGTTGCAAGGTATTGCGTGTCACTACCCAAGAAGTGAAGTCTCACTTTAGAAATACCACCATTAACATCACTCATTTAAAACAACTTCTCTCACTTACACGCCCACCGTCTTATTACACACGCAGCCAACATCATGGTGAGGAGAAAAGTGTACTGCACCGGCTGAACATTTACAATAAGGAGAAGTAGATTTCTCTTATGGGGACAGCCATTCTGCACCTAGAAAAGGTAAAGACCCAAGGCAAGTGATTTTGTGATCCCCACTTTGAGGACAATGTTCCCCTTGCCCTTGAGCAGCCTCGTTTGTTCCAAGGGGCCTTGAGTCAGGTGTACGGCCATTCTTTTGATTAGGGAGCACCAAGACCAAACCATCAGACACGCAGGGGATCTTTTGGGGTGGGGTTTGCTGCAGGGGAATTGAAAACGTCATATCTAATTAACCGTAGTGTCAACTGGTGGTTTCTTCCTGTAGCCTGGGCTTTTGCAACTTGAGTGTGGTTCGCTTCTTGCAAAGGATGAGTTTATTCGCTGCTCGAGCACGCTCAGCTAATGTCTGTATTTTACTGTGTTTGACCCCCTACTGCCTCCCCTGCATTCCTTTGACCAGCCTCTCGGCTCCTGTTGTATGTCTCTTGATCCGTGCATCTTGTGGCTGAGTCCCTTTGGCGCGTGTCTGAATTCCTGAGGATAAAGCTGGAGACCGTCTAAACAGGGGGCCCGGGAGCCTCCCAGGATGGACCGTCTGGGGCTGCCATCACGTGCCAGCTTTCAGGTGCATTGTGGCAGTCTGCCCCGTCGGTCGAACGGCCTCATGAGGGTTTGATGCCAGACGTGCTCACGGATGTTCTGACGCACACCGCTCTATTACGAGGTGGACTGACGCGGAATCCGAGAGAGGCGGCCGCTATTCGTCAGCGCCTCTTCACTGCTCGCACCAGCGTCAGGAGGAGGGGACGCCTACACTCCTCGCCGCCATATCTGGTGCCCCCTGCCAGGTGAGTGGGAGCGCTGTGTTGTGCCCGCATGTGCTGCTGGAGTCAGGAAAACAAAGCTGCTTTTTGTTAGGGTTCGGTGCGGGGGCGGAGTTCGGGAACAGTACATACATTATGTGCCTTACGTTGTTTGTGGGCTGCCGTGGTACAGAACACGGGCAGTGCCAACAACGCACCACCCCCCGCCCTTCAGCAGCGCGCCGGAACAGTTTGTGGATATCCGGGTGCTGCTCGGTACAGCCCACACTTCCGGCTCGTTCATTGTACCGGCACTCCGAAGACGGGGACCGGTGGTACGAGCTGAAAGATGTACAGGTATTCGCAAGAAGAGAGTGCACATTTTAACTCCTCATACGGCAGCCACAGGTGATGTTTAGGATGACGCGCACGGTTCAGTAACTGCCCAGAATATATTGTACACCCTCTTAGGTTATAGAAGAGCCGGTACTGCTTAGTACAGTACAGATCTCCGAGCACGGTACACGTAACATTGTGAAATAGTGCTCGTTTCCCGTTGGTACCAGTAAAGTATAGGTATTTTCAGGAATGTAGGACACGTACCCCTGGTGATGCGTCACATGTACCTTTACCACTGGGAGAACGCAGACATTTTCGTGCTGGTACAGCCTGTTCGATGAGCCGGTAGTCTCAAAACGGAATTCACTTTCCATTGCTGCTTCCTACAGGTGTGCAGGTAAAAGAATAACATAGTACGCGTGTCAGTGCTACCAGAGGCTATGCAGTACCTCTCCCCCACACTTTCCTTATGAAAGGGGTGTGCATTTCCCGGTTAGGATTCTGTGATGGAACAACTAATGCGCAAACCATGCATGCCTGAACAACGACCTCATTGTTACCACAAATGCCTTTACCATGCATATATTTACAACAAATGTTCATTGTAAAAGCATGTGTGGGAACTGCATGCATGGTTCTACAATGCCACTGCCCTAAAAACATAACTACCCGACCACCCCACCTGCCCTAAAAACAGTACTATCCTAAACCCCAACCCTCACCCCTAAAAACAAAAGTACCCCCACACCCCAGGCCACCCTGAGCCCAAAACCCCCCTGACCCTGCACCTGCCCTAAAAACAACCACCCCCCACCCGCCCTAAAATAAAAACTACCCCAACCGCCCCACCTCCGCCCTTATAAAAAAAAAAAGACCTCAACCCCGCCTCTAAAAACAAAACTACCCTGACGCCGCCCAACCTTTAAACGAAAACTATACTGATTTCCCACCCACCCTGAGGCCTGAAACCTACCATGACCCCTCACCCCACCACTAAAAACAAAACTACCCCATACTGCCCCTATAAATAAAACTACCCCAACCCTCACCTCTAAATTCAAAACTACTCGACCGCCACCCCTAAAAACAAAACTACCCTGACCCCCATCCACCTCTAAATACAATACTACCACGCCCCCACCCTAAAAGTCAGACTACCCCAACCTCCACCCCTAAAAACAAAACTACCCAAACACCCACCCCAGCTCCTAAAAACTTCCCCGATACCCCCACCTACCTTGAGCCCTAAAACCTTCCCCGCACCCCTCTCCCAGAAATAAAACTAACCCTCCCCTAAAAACAAAATTACTCCAACCCCACCCCTAAAAACCAAACTACCCCCACCCACCCCTAAAAACAAAATTACCCCAACTCCCACCCCTAAAAACCAACCTACCCCGACCCCCACTCTGCACTAAAAACAAAATTACCCTGCCCCTAAAAACCAAACTACTCAAACCCCCACCCCTGCCCCTAAAAACAAAACTATCCTGACCCCGCCCCTAAAAACAAAACTACCCGCCCCTAAAAACTACCCCTATACCCTCACCCACCCTGATCGCTAAAGACTTCCCTGACCCCCACACCTAAAAACCAAACTACCCCAACCCCCACCCCTAAAAACCAAACTTCCCCTCCCCCCTCCAACCCCACCCTAGAAATACATTTACCAATACCCCGACCCCTAAAAACAAACTACCCAACCCTCTCACCCCACCCCTAAAAACAAAACTACCCTAATCCCCACCCTAAAAACAAAACTACCCCATCCCAAAAAAGAAACTACGCCAACCACCCACACCCCGCCCTAAAAAACAAACTATCCCGATCCCCACCCCTAAAAACAAAAGTACCCCAAGCTCGTCCCTAAAAGCAACTACCCCGAAACCCCACACCCACCCGGAGCATTAAAGCCTTCCCTGACCCCACCCCCCTCCCCCACCTGCCCTAAAAACAGCCTACCTCCAGGCCTAAAAATAAAATTACCCCACACCCACCCCTAAAAACAAAATTAACCTGCCCCCCCCCTAAGTACAAAATTACCCTGACTCCTTACCCCCACTCCTAAAAAATAAAAAATAAAACAACCCCCCAACACCCACCCTTAAAAAACAAACTACCCCACCCTAAAAACAAAATTGCCCTGACCACCCCTCACTGCCCCTAACAAAAAAAACCAACCCCCACCCCTAAAAACTACCCCTGTGCCCCAGCCCCACTTACCTGACTGCGTCATCTCCAGATGCACTCTTTTTCTCTGCCTTAACCACACATATCCTTTGTTCAGCACATGCGCGGTAAGGCAGAGAAAAAGGGAGTCGTTCCGGACGTTTAACGCAAGTGACATCACAAAGGTGGATATATTTCCCTACAGGTCCAAGGAACAGATTGGCACACATTCTTGGGAATACCCTCTACTCTCAGTTCCCCCGTCTGCCCCCTTCCCTATTTCTATAGATATGCTGTTGCTATTATGAAAGAGCACACATCGGCTACTGGTTGATAGAGACGTCGCTATGAAAGAGTGCACATTATCTACCTGTACAAACTGCAGATGTACAATTAGTTCTTACGACTAGAATACACCCCCACCCGTCATGTGTTATACAGATGTACACTTGACACTATGAAAGGAAGCACATCTCCAAGCTCGCACAGGTATTTTCAAGAAGAACACATAGGCCCCGGCTGGTGCAGAAGATGTACAGGTAGCACTGGGGCACATTGCACGTTTCCATGCTGGTACTAGTCACAGATGTACAGGTGTTTCCAGGAATGGAGCGCACGTCTCCTGAATGGCACGCGTCACAGATGAACAAGCAATGACTAGACTCGCATTCCCTGCTGTTGTCAGCGTTTCACAGGTGAAACGGGGAGGAGAATACTCACGACCCAGTGGTTGGAACAGATGCACAGGTCATCATTATTACCTTCATCTCCCTGCTCCCTCTGAAACATTATACACAACCCAGTGCTACGTTTCTGCTTTGTAATTTCATTGCTGCTTTATATTTAGGACTGCAGGACGTTTAGGCGTGTGGTGCCTTTATGGTAACCCAAGATTCTTCAGGGATTTTGAAGTCTCCTCTCTTTCTTTCTCCTATGTATTTTTTGTTTAGTTTAACATGCTGCTTTCGCTTCTAGAGGTCAAGCCTAATGCATTTGCAAGTTACCAGTTCCTAGCCCTGGCTGGTGGCTTTTCTTATTTGGATACTGGGGTTTGTTTTCTTTCTTTGTGTTTGCTGTGTAATCTCATGGTTGACGGTGTCTTTTTTTCTACCCTGACACTTGTTACTCCGAGCACCGTCTGCTTCTGAAATTCTAATCCCGGTGTCGAGTTTTCTACCGAAGACTTTCCATTGATGACTTAATTCTCCAGCTATATAAAGGACATCTTTTAAGCCTCACTAGCCGTTTTCTGTGATGCCAACCACCGAAACCCGTTATCTATCACCGGTAAACACCGAAAAGTGATTGGATTCCTTTTGTGTTCCTTACACGTTTGACAATACATCAGTGTATCTGCGCTGGGTGTTCCCGCATCTTTTTTGCTGGCACGTGTTACAGATGCTCATTCTGGAGACCAACAAAGTGAAGAAGCCTCAGAGTAGGAGGACATTAAAAGGTGAATACCCCAGGGCTCAGTACTCACTCCTGCCAACAGGGCTGAGTGCAGTTTTCTAAAACAATTCCCTGAATAATACCACAGAATGTTTAGGAGGGTCCCACAAAACTCTGCACAAACTGCAAAATATCTTGCACCATGGCTTTGGCAGATTTCTGGCATTCTCTTTGTGTGCACTGACAATATGGTGTCCTTGATCGTGGGCAGATGCATGAAAGGGCAGAATTATGTATAATCTTGCAAAGCAGGATTGGGGATTTTCCACAAATCCTTTTAAAAGCTGGATTCCATGGAGCTATGCACTTTATGCAGAAAAGGATAGTATTGAGGTATCCCTTGCTTGCGTATGCATTGGTTTTATAAACAACGAGTTACCAGAGATAATGCGTTGCTCACTTTAAATACTCTGTATTCTCTCTACTTGAGGATGTAGTGAACATTACTGGCATAAAACAATGAATGAAATGTCTGCCACTCTATCACTTTGCAGTATAAAAAGTAGCCAATCATATGACGTCAGTCTTGAGAACTCCCCATAAGGGACAGACCAACCCGATCTGCCATGTGAAATCAGTCTTGGTAAAGACCTATAAGGGACAAGCCATCCAGAGCTGCCAGATGAAATCAGACTCTTCCCATAAAGGACATGCCATGCCCCCTCTTCACTTGATCACTAGTAATCCCAGGCATGCTTTGGTCCTGCTGGACCTCATCAGTGAGGTGCAGTTTGTGCTGCTCGTGCATGGAGCTGTGGGGCATACATCAGGGTACTAAGGCCTTTTATTCGGGAATAAAACAGAAAGAAAATGGATGTAATGTGTCAAGAGTCTCAGCTGTACATAGTTATCTCGCCCATAATAACCTATCTTTCCATCACAGCCGTTCATCGTTACCCTGTCTATATGTTTGTCCATCCATCCATCCATCCACCCACCCACCCACTATGTAAAACAGTACTGCTGTCAGCAGAAAAGGTACAATGCAGCTTGGCCTGCAAGGCCACGACCCTTTGCCTGGAAAAACAACCAACATTGAAAAGTATAATCCTTTGACATAGTGAGGGAAGTACAGCATCCCACAGTGCACACTTCTGTCTATAACCGTGGCACTTTAGTGTCTCTCCGCACAAAAAGAGGTGAACTCGGGACCCACTAACACTACGGTCCAGACTCGAAGTCTGGGTCGCACATCGCCCTGTACAAAACTGCCTGGGCTAACGTGATGTATTGAGCTGCTGGAGATTCTGACATTAAGAAAGAGTGATGGAGCCTAATATATTAGAATTCATAGAAGGAGGCTGGAAGGGACCACAGTGGCAATATTTAATGTGAAAATGAAATGGAAAGGTGTGTTTTACTGAAGGTAATAAATACAAATGCAACAGTTAATGTTTTATAACGACGTAAAATAAATTCACATAGAATTCTTGGAAACACATTTTAACATTCAAAGCTGTTAACTAGCAGAATAATCTTTCTGTGATGTAGTTTGAGTGTGTATTGATAGAAGCTTCAAATCAAAATACTTGCGATAGTAAACAGTGTGCGTCTTCGTGTCAGCTGCTGGACAGAAGGATATTGGCCACGAGGGGTCTCCGTGCAATAGTCTACAATGATTTCTTTAGCACAGCAGAGGGATGTTGAGGTGACCCTTTGTGGCCAGTATATAATGACCTCCACGATTTCTTCAGCAAGAGGCGTCGATGACCCATTTTATTTATTAAAACGGGACATTTAGGTTCCTTTCAGCAGAGTGAAAGGGTAGAATGGGGATCAGTTGAGCCTCCTACCGAAGGACAATGTTGGCTCCTACCTCGCAGTGTAGGTCAGACGTCATTGTCCCAGGGGTCTTGGTACATGGTATTTCTTGTCACGGAGTTTAGGGCTTATCGTGACGAATTAGCTGCCCTTTAAAGTTTCTAGGTCTGATTCCGTGGCTCGAGTTTCCTTCACCATCCTGCACATCGTTAACTTCTCTATTGTATTCTGCTGATGTTTGTTTTTACTCCAGGGCAAACAGAACATGGATGTTAAGATGAATCTCTGGCCTTGCCAGCTATAAACAATGGTGATCGGGCCTTCCAACCTGTTTCCTCTCCAGTGAGCAAGACGGTGCAGTCTGGGCTGTGACGAGGACCCATTGAAAATATTGGACAACACTTCCTCCTTAGTGACACGTCTACAAAAAGCATCCACCTATATCGGCTAATGACTCTGTGAGTCACACTTGTCACGTCTTTGGAATGTGGGCGAGAAGTTGACAGATCTCCAACAGACAACAGCGAATCTGAATACTTAAGCTCCTGGCAGCGGCCGCTCCATATATAAACCAAATAGCAAAACCGCACGAGAGAGAGGACGACTCCTGCGAGAAGACATTGCATTGCCTCTGTTGTTGACCCTGAATAAGTAAACAAGGTTCTTTCAAGCCTTTGGAAATCTTTAGAGTTTTAGGTTAATAGTGGTGGGACACTGAGGCCATGAGTAGGAGGAAACCTAAGCGCCTACTCAGTGCCAGGGGGACGTAGCCAAGGCGAGAACGATGGCAGTCGTGATTTACAGAGCTCTGCCAACTGCTGCTCTTATTCTCAGCCACTTCTACAGGGATGGCAAAAATGGAGGGCCCTTTCTGGGTGTGGACTACCTATTAGAAGCTGAGTGGGTCTGTGGGTTGCCATGAGCGACCCATTCCTCTGTGCAGGGGATGGGAGCACCCAGTGGGCCTGCTTTCTGCTCTACAGCAGGGCTGTCGGGCCCATCATAATAGTGTGCTAAGCACTGTCTGAGTTTATAAAGAATGTGTGAACGTAAAGGGCACCCACACCACCAATGGCTGCTGTCTCACCAAGCATCCCAGAAACAGGATACTGTTCGTGCTGCCTCACTGTGCCTGGTGGGCAAGCAAGCCACCTGTGCACTGTGTGGACATTAGCCGGGATCCCACACCTCCTGTTCTTTGCAGAGACGCACTAGGCTGAAAAGTGTGGGGTGGATTGGTATCCCCATCCCAGACCCTGTAATGGGGAAGCAAAGACAAAGTGGACCACCCCTGGCCACTGCGCACTGCTCAGGTGTAGACGCACAGGTGACTATAGATGTACCGGATGGTACTCACAAGCCCCTACTGGCAACCCCAGCACTTGGTGCAGATAGTTATCCAGATCCTGACATTAGTGACCTTCAATTTTATGAAGGCCAAGATTGTTGCAGTGGAGATAGGCCTACTCTGCAAGATCAAAATAAACTGTGTGTGAGGGCAACCCTAACAGAGAATTCAGTCAGAACTGCAGTGTCAGAAGACAGACCCCCAACAACAGGTGCACAAGCTTTCGGACCTTCTCAGAGCAATGAAAGACAGAGCAGAAGACGCAGAGGGCTGGGCTCGCTGCAGCAACATACGTGTAGTAGGCCATGTAGAGGGCATCAAGGAGCAGGACCTGGTCACCTAAGTGTAGGAATACTTAAAGAGGGAGTTACTTCTTGTTGCCAGTGACTGCGAGACATTGGTCTGAAATATGCCATGCTATTCAAGGCCATCCTGCAGATCACTTACAAGGGTAAGTCCCTCTTGTTTACAGACCCACGCATGAGACTGGGAAGAGACTCAAGGGACATCCACACAGTCAGGGACCTCACATGAGTGGTTGCAGTGTTCCAGAGGTTTGCACCGGTGGTGGCACTCTAGGTGTGGGGGCCCATGCAGTCACAACGCACAACAAATCCTAGGTGGACAAGGCAAAATCATATTGGTGTTGCTATGGGACCCCCTTCATTTTCGCATCGGAGGCGAGTAGCAAGGAGGAGACCAGAGACTACCTTCGAAGTTTGGGCGATGAGGTAAAGGAACTCCCAAGGGTTATGCCTCAATCCCCAGAAGAACTGATATGATGCCAATATCTAAATCAAGAAGAGATATATATTTGAGACTGCTGTGGCCCGGCAAGATGGTTGATTGCTGTACGAGTGCAACAACACCAGTCTGGAGATCGAATTTACCTGCCAATCGTCACTGAGTTGTACTCTGCCACATGTGGGACTGGCGGGTCAGATCATCAGGCTGAATTGGGGCTCAGCCTGTGTAAATCGGTGACAGGAGCGACTCCATGCCCAACCCTTAAGAATTTGAGTTGTTACTGAAATGTTTAATTTAATCTTTTATTTGCCCTTTATTTCTCTGTCCAGCCGGACCTTTACTAGTCACGTTCTTTACTCTTTCCACTTTTTTTTTTACTTAATCTATGCTCTCCTGGACGGTCCACCTTTTTTGTTCATGGCTTTCTTTCACTATGAGAATGGGCAGGGTATGGTTCTTGGCTCAGCCTAGGGAGAATAGCTACTGATAGGCATTGTGTTGCTTCGGCCAGCTGTTTGCAGAAGGAACCCTATCATTTAGGAAACTCTAAGAGATATGTACCATCTCAAAGTAAAAAATTATTGACCCAGACAGCACTTATGGGAGCCATCGGGGAGTTGTGGGCAGACCCCGGTTAAGAACGTGACATAGATCCAGTAATACAAGTGTTAACGTGAAGCTTCATAAGATACAGGATTACCATTGTATATAAGGCAATGGGTCAGGCAGTGGGACCTGCATTAATCAACCTGAAAG
Source organism: Pleurodeles waltl (assembly GCF_031143425.1). Taxonomy (NCBI): domain Eukaryota; kingdom Metazoa; phylum Chordata; class Amphibia; order Caudata; family Salamandridae; genus Pleurodeles; species Pleurodeles waltl. The sequence continues at coordinate 889,335,445 of NC_090446.1, forward strand.
CCCACTGGAACCAATACCTACAGACTGCCTTATTAGACACAGACTGGAATAAGATCTTGAGCCATAACCTGTAGGTCTAGAAAATCGTACGTCTGAAGCTGCTGTACTTCAATTATATACATCGCACATATCTAACCCCTTCACATCTTCCCAGGATGTTTGGTACGCTGTAACACAAATGTCCCTGATGCAGCAAAGAAAATGCCAACTTTTACCACATTTCATGGCAATGTGCAGCACTGCACCCATTTTAGAAGGACTTCTGCACCTATGTTACACACGTAATGCTCCGGCAACACAATAACGTACCAAAGACCTGTCTGCTAGGCCTGATGCCTCGCTCCAAGGTGGATGAAGTGGGAAGTAGACTCGTATTGCCTGGCATTTGTCAGAACAATGTCCTTTCCTGGACGAGAGCATAGGACGACGTGATCTAGCAGCTCCATCGGCAGGCCAGGCGGTGCAATAAAATAACAAGATGGGACACAGTATTCATTACATTGGAACCTGGCTTTGTCTTGAGGCCACCCTAGTGTGCTGGCTGATGGAGCTGTCTCCATGACAGCCTGTGTAGATGGTACTCAGAGGTGGGGGAGAACACACTGGGCACTATCATTTGTTGGAGTTTGACCTTCCTTCCCATTACACCATTTCCTTGACACTGTGGAAGTCTATGTTGGTGGATGCCCCCCTTTGACCACTCCTTAGGGACTGCTATAGGGAGTTCTTACAATGACATTAAGAGCTGCTCTGCATGCTATTTTGGTGGCTTGCGCCCGTTTTGCATTCATGAACATTAATAGCTTTGTCCTCAGTACATTTAATCTACTGTGTATTTGTTGTTGAAGTCCTTAAGGACTGCTTGAGTGTTCTATCGAACAGGTAAGCAATTTGAAATATTATCTTCTTTAACATGTAAAATCTTCAATAAATACCCTTTTTTTTTTTTAAAGTGTCTACTCCATCCTTGCTCTATTTATTTGTGGTAGGTGATGAGTTTTGGCTAGATGCTTAGCTCAATCATGGTGCACCTTTGTATTTCACCAGTCACTTCCAAACTCATGAGTAATGTTGAACATTTAATGTCTTCTGAAAACTTACCTCATCTCTGCTGGGAGCAGTTTTCTTATTATTGCATGTTTATATATGAGCATATCTTGCTTCACCTTCTCGGGAAAGTGTTAAGAAATGGCCGAATCTGGCGTGTCGTTCTCTAGATCCGGAAAAGAACTGCCTGATTACTCTGGACACCGGAGCCACATCAAAGCTGCTTACTCTGCCCCCCCCCCCCCCCTTCCCTTCGCCTTTTCACTAATCCATTGCTTCTTGGACAGAGATGGATCCTTGTTAGCCAGAACATCAGACTAATTAAAATGTGATTTGTGGCAGAAAAGCTCAGGATAGGGACAGAGAGTTCTGTACAAATAAGGCAGGCGAGGTGGGGGTGGGATGCAAGAGAGGGTTGAATAGGACATGTGCAGGGGGGGGGGACATCATGTGACTTAAACCTTCAATGAAGGATGAGGATGGCATACTTGACAAATGGGGAGGGCGCATCCTTCCTCTATGAGCCTTTGACAGTTCTTTATAAACTGCAGTAGCATATCAAAGGCAAAGCTGGTAACTGCACTTGACAGCAAGCCACCCTACAATTTCTCTTCAAATATTAAAACAAAAAATGTTATGTTGAAAAAAAATGAATACACGCCAAGTTGTTGGCATGTAGTGGATCCCATGTTGAAGGTATGAACATAGATGACAAAAAAAAATCATTGCTTTCAGCACTGACAAGAAACTGCAAGAATGAAGGGGAAGTGCTGTACAATATCACGTACATAATGTAAATGACAGAGCCCTACTTCAGAAATCTAAGAATAGTGAAAACATATAAAGTCAGTTCGCTGCAATCCTGAGTGTCAAACACTGGTCCGCTGGGTTTTCTCTACTAAGTTATGTCTCTAAAACAGTCCATTTGACGTTACCAGGACATTGTTTTCTTTTCCTATCTTGATCCCTTTTAGCCTGGTGTACATGTGGACAGAAAGTGGTGAATGTGCAGAAACTAACTTGCCTATGACCTGAGGTTCTGTGCCCTACCTATCACTGTAAACCACAAGAGGTCCACAGTGAGGTGGAAATAATGGACAGCAGCATCGAAAAGCTTACGAAACTTTGTAGAAACAGCCCTTTGTTGGTGTTCTGATTCACATACAAGTTTTGGTTTCATTTTGATTAAACATAAGTGAGAACTACACCTAAAAATGACAATAGAAATGTCCCTGCCAATGACCCTATGTTGTAAAGCTCAGTCCCCTTGACTTGTTGGTAAATTAATGTGACCTGCCTTTCAAAAGATATATTCTGTGATTTTTGTGCTGGTGTACAGAAAGATTTAACCCTGCGATACCTGGCACTCAGTTAAAGCACAGTGGTGCCTTTCAGCTAATTGCAGCTCTTAATAGATCTGCCTGAAATCAGCATGAAATAAACCAGTAATTCACAGGGGTGTAATTTCTGCTGACCCCTGGACTTAGTTTTACCAGAGCATGGGATGTATGCCTTTAGTTGGCTTTAAAAGTTGCACTGACGATGCTTTAGATCTGCATGGTGGTTCATATTGGTGTAAAGCAGACTACTCACTTCTGGTTACCCCATCTGTTTTCCACCTGATCAATCTGTTCCAATTGGTGTAAGAGGTAAGGCTGTTTTGTTAGTTATGGATTTTGGAATTACCATTAACTGGTGAATTTCAGTGGTTTTGAAGTTTTAATCTGTAAATATAGCTGTACTTTAACTGCAGTTTTTGTCATTGACTTCTTGTTCTTCTGATTGTATTAAACTTCTGTGAAAGTATTCCCTACGTTGCTGCTTTCCTCCTCCTCCTTCTGTGGGCAATGGGAAGTGGCTTTTGACCAATCGTTTTGCCCAAACCACTATGGGCTAAGCCTTTAGCGTTAGGTGCACCCACCACCCCCCCATAGAGGAATTGTCCTTGCATATTTCAGGGCGTACCAAATTGTTTCATTATATAATTTTATTTTCAGAATTCATGGATCCAGAACCGTATTTGTGAGTCGTGTGCCCCCAGGAGGATATGTGGGGTTCTGGAGGGGCCAAGACCATCAAACTGGGCCCCGGATTTAAATTTTTTAAATCACTTTTGAAAACGTCTTTTTGATACCAGGATGGCAGTGTGGCCACGGTCACGGGCCTGTGTTTCATAGTATCCCTATTTTCTGTTACTTTTCCCATGATGATGCTTAGTGTGCTGTGTTTGGAGATTACGGCCACAGCCAGTTAGAGACCTTTAGATTCACAATTCTGCAACGCAAAGAGAAAAAACTCCTTCATGGGTGCCAGCACAGAAGATCTTGTCCTTTCAGACACACTAGGCTTCTGCTACATATGTTATCTCAGGCGAGGTGGGGCTTCAGATGGTTTTCATCCTAAGGTCCAAGTCCCTGTTGGTTGTAGCAAGCCCATTAGTATTTTTAAGTGCACACATACAGAGGTGAAAGGCCATCTCGCTCAATACTGATTCGCCTTTGCCTCCAAGAACGTGCTCCTTTCATTTAGAAAGCTATGTAAGCTGCAGAAGGCCCGATGTCTTGTGTGACATCATGTCTGGAATTCTTACAAACATCATGCCTTCTGGAAATTTTTTTTTTTTTTTTTTTTAACAAGTTACATTCATGCTGCTCACAATGATTCCAGCCCCGTTGTCATCGCATCATAGCTGTACATTTTGCGTGCTCAGCGGCTTCTGTCCAAGATTTTTCTTTGAATTCTGGGAACTGTAGTCACGGTTTCACATTGGAATAAACAAGTCTTCAGGTTCTAGAATTAAAATAATGAAAAGCTGGCCTGGAGCAGTTAATCATGCATGGGCCTGGGAAACGTAGAAGCACCACCCTCACCCAAGCTCTGGGTCTTACATCACAATTCCCGTACCTTTGTGGCACTTAGGCCACTGGTCTCCACTTTAGGAGAATGCCTTTTATAATTCTCGCAGCAAGAAATATGCCACCCCCCAGCTTCTGTGGTCTCGTGACTGTGGATCAGTCTTGGCAGCAGGTATTTGTAGAATAATGCTAGGGAGATACCGGAGATAAAGAGAAGAGCAAACAAGCATTTTCAATGCAACGGGTCTCGCATTTGCTCGAATCGGAGCAATTCGCGTTGTAAAGAAAAAAAAACGCAGCGCGATCGCACTATCTAAAATGCAGTGCGATTACGCTGAGTGGAAAATTAACAGATAAAGTAGTCCGGACCCCTGGCGGAAAACATCGAGCCTCGTATGTTTTTAGTAGTTTACCGGTGCTGTGTAGGGGGGCTAAACACCGGAAAAGGCATGAAGTATGCATGCCTTTCACAAATGAAAGCAAGCAGATTTTAAAAGGCAAGCCCACGAACCAGTGTAAGTGACTGACGTGATATGGGCATGGTTTGAAGCCCAAAGAGAGATTACAGAATGGTCGGAGCGCTTTGCATTCACCCATAAAAACCACCAGACGCACCTAATTGTCCAAGAAAAGAAGGGGGCAGTGGCTGCACGATTTCTGCGACTGTGACATCAGCACGGTCCCCAAGGCCTGCTTGAAGATACCGTTTTTTTTTTTTATCTCAAGTGGTGTTAAAAGGGAAGAGGAAATGCCACTACTAAACAGAGCCGATTTGCACTAGACTGTCCCTCAAAGCTTTTTTTTGTTCATCATAATGAAAAATAAACAAATGGTAGGAGGTGTAGAAGAGGATAGGTCAGGAGGATCGCCAAAGTATTAACTCCTGCAAAGGTTAGTTTTGAATAACAAACATCATTTTTTTTCTCTTTAGAAGGTCAGATACGCCTTTTCACTCCTTCTCCATTAACAAGTGTCTTAGTGAGAATTGTGGATGAAAGGATCCCAGGCTTCCTTAAAAATGCCCTGTGCTAGGGCTGAGATGGAACTGCATGCGCCCACGCTTCTACTATGTAATGCTAGCGTTCTGTGAACAAATGCATGTCTGCCTCTTGCCTGTTCTGTGAAAAAATGCATGTGTGCCTCTTGCCTGTTCTGTGTACAAGAATGCCTGTTGGTATTTCTTATTCGCAGCGCAGGAAGGCGTGTCTTGCTTATTCTGTGTAGCAATGCTTGTCTGTCTTGCCTGGTCGCAGTGCCAGAAAGCATTTCTGCATCTTGTGTGTATTAGTCGAGAGTGACAAGCTGTTCTAAATCTGTAGGAAAAGATTTGAGAAGAGTAAGAACTCTTCCTCTAATTCCTATAGAGGTGATGCGATGTAAGAGAATACCATGGTTGACCGTATCAAAAGCTGCAGAGAGATTTAATAAAATCAAGGCAGGATTACGTCCTGGATCAACAATGTGGCTAATTTCTTCAGATGCAGTGCAGATCAAGCCATTGACCCTTCTTCGGAAACCAGCCATTGCTCCTTCTATTGAGTAACCATTCTTCTATTGAGCAAGTCATTGTCCCTTCTCTGGAAACGAACCATTGTTTTTTTCTATGGAAACTAGCCATTGTTTCCTCCATGGAAACAATCTATTGTTTATTCTATACAGCAAGCCTTTGCTCCTGCTATGGAAGCAAGCAAGTGCTCCCCAAAGGGAAACAACCCATTGTGACTCCGATAGAAACCACCCATTGCTCCTATGTAAACAATCCATGGCTCCTTTTATGTACACATGACTGGACAATTCTAGCACTCTTACCTGCCCTAGAGGATTCCAATGGGCTCGCTATACAGCTGTGAGATCAGGTATAAATCCTGTTGACACTGAACTTGGTACAACACATGTTTTATAGATGGCATACATAGCTTAGAGGTATACTTGGGAGTTACTCGGAGTTTTCACTGAAAGGACATTTTTTATTTTGCTAACAACTTTGGCGCCGTTTCACAAACTGCATGAACCCCCCTCCTCCAAAAACAACGTTTATTCAATTTTAGTTCAGCACGGTTTGGCTAAATCCTTTCAGTAGTTTGAGATATTACTATAAAGTGTTGCATGGATTGACAGGGTTAGCAAGCAGAGGTTGGCTTTGCTGATAAGTCATTAGCTGCGCCTGCAACATTTAATGAAAGTTTTTACGCCAACCCCAGCAGTTCCTGTCCACTTCAATCTCCGGAGGAGAGCCTTTTAGAAACTGAGTAGGACCATTGGAGAAGAATAGTTATGGTGTATGCGACATCAGCAGGTACAAATGAGAAATCCCAGTGACAATAATGCCAATATATCACTTTCTGCACCAGCCACATTGTGGTATTTTTGCCAACTTGCTGCGGCCTGGTGAAAAATAGAATTTGGCCTCTCATTTACTGAAGTTTTGCACGGGTGCTCAGGTGTCAAACAATAGTCAGTTTGCTGATAGTTTTAAAGGGTCACATGAGTAGCATTAAACTGTGGTGTCTTATACAAGGTCCTAGTTTAGTTGGACGTTTTGGCATACACTGTGATATGGTTTTGTAGCCTCCAAGCCTCTCACTTATCAGGCCTACCAGACGTCCTTTGAAAAGACTGAATTCTGTTCTTCATTATATATCTTGATCTTTGTTTTATCCCTTGTTCTTTCTTTTTATTTCTTTTTCTTACCTCTTTATTTTACTCTGTCAATTGCCTCTTGAAGTTTTATTTTTCTTGTTTCCTTTATATATTTCAATTTGTCAGATTTTTGTTTACATTTTAGATTTTCCTCTTTCCTTTTGTTGTTAATTATTACCCTCACATCTTTATTTTCTTCATCTGTATTATGTCTTTGCCTCTCAAATTGTTTTCCCTTTTCTGTCATCTGTCTTTCTTTTCTCAGTAGCCTACTTCTGTATGTTTTTTTCACCTTCCCAAGTGTCTTTTTTTCTTATCTCTTGGTTCATTTTCATTTCTTCCCTGATTCCCTTTCTGCTTTCTTCACTACATAGCTAGATTCGATCTCTTTTCTATAACGTCTCTGTTCTCGCTTTTTCTTTCTTTATTACTGATTATTTCTACATCTTTTCCTTTGGTTACTGCTTACTGTTTCCTCTTTCATGCTTTTGTCTTTTTATTTAATCTTTGTCTTCCTTTCTCTTTCTTACATTTTGTTTGCGCTTTGCTCTCATCCGCCCTTTCTTTCCTTTCTTTCTCATTCCATTTAATTACTTCTTTCTATTATTTTCTCAATCCCTAACTACTTCTTCCTTCTGGCCTCCATTTTTTCATTCCTTCTCTAATTCCCTTTCTCCTTTCCACATTTATTCTTTTTTATATAGCTCCTCTTTTCTTATTTACCTTTCTTTTATGCTTATTTATTTCACTGCAATGCGTTTTCCTTACATTAGCTCCTCCCTCTATTGTTACCTTTCATTTGTTTTGGTTTATTCCTTATAAATGCATTATTCTGTTTCTTTGCTCTCTTATTCTTTTATATTCTTCATCGTTCCCACCTTCTCCTTCTTGTGACTGGTGGTTTTACCTTTATGTAATTAATTCTGTGGGATTTGAAACTTGTTGCCGAGGGATTTGTGAAGATTTTCACACTAATTCTCTCGGAACAGAATATGGTTGAGGAGTTTGGAATGGCTGTGAGTTAAAAATAGGAAAGAGATCACCCGTTGCCAGAGAGAAGATAAGGAGATTACAGTGGTCTCCTAGGCGAGCTTAAAGAACCTCCGCTGGACTGTTCAGCTGCTTTAGCCATCTCTCGAGGCAAATGTTCTACACAGCTCCGAAAAGTATCAAGCCCACTGCTGGTCCCTAGCCTGTACTGAAGCTAGGCCACTTAATTAAGAGCATAACGTTACTTGCGAGAAAAGCCCCTTTGGGGAGCATTGCTACCATGGAAGCATACCCCTGCCTATTAGTTAGGCACAGTTCACCAATAGGTGCACCCCTTCCATGGGACACTTCTCTTGGTGGCAATCCTGCCCTTCCCTTGTGGGCTACAGACACAGCATAGTCGCCCTAAGGAATGACAAGCCCTCTTCTTGAGATGTACTTTTCTCCCTCCTGTAATCACATCCCTCATGGATCTAGAGGTTTGACTCCACCTGCCTAAGGCGAGGACCTCCCATCTGAGTGTAATAAGGAATCCGGTCATTAGGGGTTTCTTCTTATATTCTCGATGAGCCAGTGTTATTTCCTGGTGGAAATATGGTTCTACTGTGCTCTAGTGTGAACACCCCATTCTGACACACAATGTGCTTCATGGAAAACACCCTTCATCAATAAATGATGGCACCAGCAGGGGACATTTTTCTAGTTTCAAAGGGACAAACAATGTCTGTTCTAAAATAATGGGGGGAGGGAGGACGGGTCTTCCCACATTTTTATCTTGGTGATAGCTCAACAACGATATAAAACAATACTTTCCTCCTCTTAAGCTTTAGGAAGCCCTCCACACCCCGCCTCAACACCTGCCTCCTAAAATCAAGAAACGTAGATCATTCGTGCTTGTGCCATTACAAAGTATGCCATTGTATAGACAGATATGAATAGTCCAGTCCAAACTGAGTGTATGAGTCATCGAGAAGTGGCCTGGTGGATTCTTTATGGCCACCATATGTCCACTCCATCAGAAGCATACTCCCTCCTACAATAAGGAGAACATCACTATGGGGCCTTCTTTCTGGGATATACTTCTCAAAGAAGCAGGAATGTAAAGTACTCCAGATTTCTCATAGACATAAGCTTTGTGCCATGATCAGACCAACTAGACAGCCAAAAAGCAAAGCACTTTCCACTACTAGACGCCCTAAAAATAGCAATGCTCCAATGCTCCCCCAACTATGATGGACACAGAATGCACTGCTTCACTGAAAGTTACATGTTTTCTTTATGCTACGCCAGGCCATGTGACTACTCTTAGGTTACTATTTTTAAAAAATGTGCCATACAGGGCTGTAGGAGGCTGGACTGGCTTGTAGTGAGTACCAAGGGGTACTTACACCTTGCACCAGGCCCAGTTATCCCTTATTAGTGTAGAGGGGTGTCTAGCAGCTTAGGCTGATAGAAAAGGTAGCTTAGCAGAGCAGCTTAGGCTGAACTAGGAGACGAGTGAAGCTCCTACAGTACCACTATTGTCATATGCACAATATCATAAGAAAACACAATACACAGATATACTAAAAATAAAGGTACTTTATTTTTATGACAATATGCCAAAAGTATCTCAGTGAGTACCCTCAGTATGAGGATAGCAAATATACACAAGATATTTGTACACAATACCAAAATATGCAGTAATAGCAATAGAAAACAGTGCAAACAATGTATAGTCGCAATAGAATGCAATGGGGGCACATAGGGATAGGGGCAACACAAACCATATACACTAGAAGTGGAATGCGAACCACGAATGGACCCCAAACCTATGTGACCTTGTAGAGGGTCGCTGGGACTGTAAGAAAACAGTGAGGGTTAGAAAAATAGCCCACCCCAAGACCCTGAAAAGTAGGTGCAAAGTGCACCTAAGTTCCCCAAAGAGCACAGAAGTCGTGATAGGGGAATTCTGCAGGAAAGACCAACACCAGCAATGCAACAACAATGGATTTCCAGACGAGAGTACCTGTGGAACAAGGGGACTAAGTCCAAAAGTCACAATCAAGTCGGGAGTGGGCAGATGCCCAGGAAATGCCAGCTGTGGATGCAAAGAAGCTGCCACTGGATGGTAGAAGCTGAGGATTCTGCACGAACGACAAGGGCTAGAAACTTCCCCTTTGGAGGATGGATGTCCCACGTCGGGAAGAGTCGCGCAGAAGTGTTTTTCCCACAGAAAGACCACAAACAAGCCTTGCTAGCTGCAAAGCTCGCGGTTTGGGTTTTTGGATGCTGCTGTGGCCCAGGAGGGACCAGGATGTCACCAATTGCGTCAGGGGACAGAGGGGGCGCCCAGCAAGACAAAGAGCCCTCTCAGAAGCAGGCAACACCTGCAAAAGTGCCGGAACAGGCACTACGAATTGGAGTGAAACGGTGCTCACCCGAAGTTGCACAAGAGAGTCCCACACTGCCGGAGGACAACTCAGGAGGTCGTGCAATGCAGGATAGAGTGACGTGGACCCAGGCTTGGCTGTGCACAAAGGAAATCTTCGTGGAGTGCACAGGAGCCGGAGTAGCTGCAAAACCTGCGGTTCCCAGCAATGCAGTCTGGCGTGTGGAGGCAAGGACTTACCTCCACCAAACTTGGACTGAAGAGTCACTGGACTGTGGGAGTCACTTGGACAGAGTTGCTGAGTTCAAGGGACCTCGCTCGTCGTGCTGAGAGGAGACCCAGAGGACCGGTGATGCAGTTCTTTGATGCCTGCGGTTGCAGAGGGAAGATTCCGTCGACCCACGGGAGATTTCTTCTGAGATTCTAGTGCAGAGAGGAGGCAGACTACCCCCACAGCATGCACCACCAGGAAAACAGTCGAGAAGATGGCTGTATCAGCGTTACAGTGTCGCAGTAGTCGTCATTGCTACTTTGTTGCAGTTTTGCATGCTTCCAGCGCGGTCAGCAGTCGATTCCTTGGCAGAAGGTGAAGAGAGAGATGCAGAGGAACTCTAATGAGCTCTTGCATTCGTTATCTAAAGAATTCCCCAAAGCAGAGACCCTAAATAGCAAGAAAAGGAGGTTTGGCTACTTAGGAGAGAAGATAGGCTAGCAACACCTGAAGGAGCCTATCAGAAGGAGTCTCTGACGTCACCTGCTGGCCCTGGCCACTCAGAGCAGTCCAGTGTGCCAGCAGCACCTCTGTTTCCAAGATGGCAGAGGTCTGGAGCACACTGGAGGAGCTCTGGGCACCTCCCAGGGGAGGTGCAGGTCAGGGGAGTGGTCACTCCCCTTTCCTTTGTCCAGTTTCGGGCCAGAGCAGGGCTGGGGGATCCCTGAACCGGTGTACCACCATCTGTGCCCATCAAAGCATTTCCAGAGGCTGGGGGAGGCTACTCCTCCCCAGCCCTGACACCTTATTCCAAAGGGAGAGGGTGTAACACCCTCTCTCTGAGGAAGTCCTTTGTTCTGCCTTCCTGGGCCAAGCCTGGCTGGACCCCAGGAGGGCAGAAACCTGTCTGAGGGGTTGGCAGCAGCTGCAGTGAAACCCCGGGAAAGGCAGTTTGGCAGTACCCGGGTCTGTGCTAGAGACCCGGGGAATCATGGGATTGTCTCCCCAATACCAGGATGGCATTGGTGGGGCAATTTCATGATCTTAGACATGTTACATGGCCATATTCGGAGTTACTATTGTGAAGCTACACATAGGTAGTGACCTATATGTAGAGCACGCGTGAAATGGTGTCCCCGCACTCACAAAGTCCAGGGAATTGGCCCTGAACAATGTGGGGGCACCTTGGCTAGTGCCAGAGTGCCCACACACTAAGTAACTTAGCACCCAACCTTTACCAGGTAAAGGTTAGACATATAGGTGACTTATAAGTTACTTAAGTGCAGTGTAAAATGGCTGTGAAATAACGTGGACGTTATTTCACTCAGGCTGCAGTGGCAGGCCTGTGTAAGAATAGTCAGAGCTCCCTATGGGTGGCAAAAGAAATGCTGCAGCCCATAGGGATCTCCTGGAACCTCAATACCCTGGGTACCTCAGTACCATATACTAGGGAATTATAAGGGTGTTCCAGTATGCCAATGTAAATTGGTAAAATTGGTCACTAGCCTGTTAGTGACAATTTGGAAAGAAATGAGAGAGCATAACCACTGAGGTTCTGATTAGCAGAGCCTCAGTGAGACAGTTAGTCATAACACAGGGAACACATACAGGGCACACTTATGAGCACTGGGGCCCTGGCTGGCAGGGTCCCAGTGACACATACAACTAAAACAACATATATACAGTGAAATATGGGGGTAACATGCCAGGCAAGATGGTACTTTCCTACAAGGGCACAACAACAAAGACAGACTTTCAGATGTGTGAATGCAGAGTCACACCATTTGTTTACCCTCAGTTACTTCACAGCAAAATGGATGCAATAGGAAAAAACACCACCAAGATGGTCGATTTAGGAGTAATTCTTCAACGTTCAGGTTTTTCATGTAATTGTAGTACCTGTAAAAGGTACTAATTTGAGTTTGGAAATCATTTTTTAATACTACTACAATCAATAATACTAGTATAAATATTGGCGTGAAAGAAATGATCGATACCTGCGGAATAAAACTACTACTAATATCCCACTGGTAGTGCTTGTTTCTTTCACCCAGTCATCTTTGGCTTCTCTTTTATCCTACCAAAAGGGCTGTCATTTGATGCCAGTCGTCAATGAGACATTGTGTGAAACAGAGTCCTGTCACTTAAGAATTAAACTGAGAGCACCAGCTCTATGCCATTGGGACCTTTATTGGCAGAAAGGGGGCTAAGGTTCTGAATTGGTTGACATGTAGCTGGCGCTTGTAGGTGCCATTTTCCGTCTTTGAGCCACTGTTCTGGCAACAGGCCTCAAGATCTCTTTCAAGCTTAGACTGTCTGATTACACACATGACTGCTATTCCTGGTCAGTACACCTGGGGGCCTTGCGGACATGTCCTGATGTCAGCCACCGCATCCAAGCTATCTGGTGTCTGCCTATGGTCCTGCCTTCATGTGGGAAAGAGCGCAGCAAACACTGTGTATCCATGGAAATGTAGTCAGGGTGGACTAAAGCCTGCATCTCCTATGTAGGTCACTTTGCTTCCCTGGTGTTGCCTGGGTGGGAGGGTTTGAAACGGAGGGTCACTGCACAACAGCACTACTTAGCAGGAAAATCAGTCTTGGTCGAAATTCATTTACACCTGTTATGATTTTCCTGTGAAAGTTATTTCTGGTAAAATGTCACAATCTTATTTCCTTCCCACAGTGCTGGTAATGGGAACAATTTACTCAGGGAACTCATAGCTATGGGAAGACAGAGTCAAGAGGGGGCAGAGTCTTGGGGTTATATTCATAATGTGGAGTGTCATGGGTCAGCAGTCCACATGCAATATTTTTTTTTAAATTGCCCCCAAAGAAATTATCATTAAGGAAAAAATATAGTTGTCCTTTATAGCAAAGTCGTGAAGTATTAACTGTTTTCACTCCTCAAACAACTTTGTGTGCATCTTTACATCAAAGATCATGGTTATACCATGAACAAAGCCTTGATATGTTGCCCTTTGCATGTAGTCTAAAATATCTCAATGTAATATACACAAAAATAATATAAGGTAAGAAAAACTGCTAAAAATTGGCATTTTGTGATCATTAACCTCTTGGTTCTAAGTCCCATCTGGCTTCCATCGCTAGAGTATTAGTGGTCAGAACTAGTTGACTCCATCTTACTGTCCTTTGGACAGCACAGATAACAGCTTGGCTGCTCGATGACTGAATACTATTGGGAGCTGGTTATTGTATAGCCTTGTTGTATGGTTGTTAGAAATAGGTTCTCTAGTTGGCACTGGTTTGCACCCTGTCCAGGTAAGGATCCTCACTCTAGTCAGGGTAAGGGAGTCAAACAGCTAAGATAATCCCTGCACACCCCCTTTGTAGCTTGGCTTAAGCAGTTAGGCTTCTCAGAGGCAATGTGTAAAGTATTTGTACACATGCACAGTAAATCAGTGAAAACATCACAAAGTACTCCACACCAGTTTTTACCAATATTTACCTGAGTAAAACAAAAACAAAACAACAAAAATACATTATACACAAGGAAAGATACACATTTTCAAAGATTAAATGTAGTATAGCGCTTAGAAACACAATAGCTCCAACTGGGGCTATCAAAACATCCAGACGGAGTCACTTCCAACAGTCCAGCTCAACCTGTGAAGGAGCCAGGGCCAGCTAAAGAATCATGTATACTCCGGGTACAGTACCTTGGAAAATGATGCGGAAACAAAGACGTTGCACGGCCTCAAGGAGATGAAGAGTCGCTGAAACCGGTGCAGCGTTCCTTCCTTGCGGCTAGGAAGGGGAGGTGAGGCATGGGTTCGTTATGGTTGCAGAGGAAGCAATGAGGCATTGGCAGTGGTTCCATATGACAAGGGGGAGTTGATGAATCCAGCAGATCAAGACCCAAGGCATCGACTTTGCGGTGTTGCGTCACATCACGAGGCCACAGGTTCTATGGTAGAGTCAGGTGCCACAGATGTCAGTGACACAGCACTATGTCCCCACGCTGTGGCGGGACTTTGTAGATGCTGTGGTGGTGTCAGGGCCTGCATTGTAGGTTACGGTCGCTGCACTCATCTGTGACTAAGGCTTTGTTGCAGGTAGCAGCACTGAATCAGAGAGTGGTGCAGTTTCTGAAGTCATTCTGGAAGTTGCTGTTTTATTTTTTTTCTTGTTGCTTCAAAACTTACTCCAAAGGGCACAGGAATTGGATTTGGCACCACTTGGCAAGTCAGGACTCTCAGCAAGATGGTCCAATTTCTGTCTTTGATGGCCCTGAGGCAAGCTCAGTGCAAGCCCTTGGAGAACTTACGCCTGGACTTTGCTTTCTACATCCTGGTTTCTTTCACTCCCAGGACATAAGTAGCAAGCAGCAGGCCAGCACAACCAAGCAAAAGGCAGACTGGCAGTCCCTCCTCCAGCATCCAGCTCCTCTGCCTGACATAATTTCCTCAGTCCAGGATGATTATAACTATGGAGTGTCAGAGATCCAGTACTTTTACCCATGTCCGTCTTTAAAGTAGGCAAACTTCAAGGAGAAGTCTTTGTAGTGCACAAGACCCTGCCTTTCCCTGCTCTGGTCCCAGACACACTCCAGAGGGTTTAGACTGATTTATGTGAGGACAGGCACAGCCCTGTTCAGGTGCAAGTGTCAGCTCCTCTCCCCACTCTAGCTCAGGAATACCCATCAGCCTGGTGATAGGCCATCAGAATGTGCAGGGCACACCTTAGTCCCCTGTGTGTGACAGTCTAGAGTGAATTCACAAACCGTGCAACTGTCATCCTGACCCAGACCTGTAGTCAGCCGACAGACAGGGGCACAGAATGATTAAGCAAGAAATGCCCAGTTTCTTAAAGTGTCATTTTCAAATTCACAATTAAAAAAACAACTTAACCAAATGATGCATTCTTAAATTGTGAGTTCAGAGGCTGGTCTGTGCCCATTGGGAAACTACACTTAAAAGATATTTCAAGGCAATCTCCATGTTACCCTATGGGAGAGATAGGTTTTGCAATAGTGAAAAACGAAATTAGCAGTATTTCACTATCAGGACATGTAAACACACCAGGACATGTCTTACCTTTTAAATGCACTGCACCCTGCCCACGGGCTGCCTTGGGCCTACCTTAGGGATGACTCACATGGTAATAAAAGGTAGAGTTTGAGCCTGGCAAGTGGGTGCACTAGCCAGGTCAATATTTGCAATTTAAAACTGCACTCACAGATGCTGCAATGGCAGTCCACATTTACAGGGCTACTCAAGTGGGGAGCACAATCAGTGCTGCAGGCCCACTGGTATCATGTGATATACAGCCCTGGGCACACCTGGTGCGCTATACTAGGAACTTCCTAGTAAATCAAATATGCCAATCATGGAGAAACCAATCACCAATACATTTTAGACAAGGAACACGTGCACTTTAGCACTGGTTAGCAGTGGTAAAGTGCCTAGAGTGCTAAAGCCAAGAAAAATAGGTCAGAAAAAATAGGAGGAAGAAGGCAAAAAGTTTGAGGATAACCCTGCAAAAAAGGGGCAGGTCCAATAATTATCACCTCGATGTAGGGTTATTTGTTTGTTTGTTTGTGGGGCACTACACTTTGTCTCCACTCGGCTGTAAAGTACAGCTCAGTTTGGCCAGCCAAACTGACTTGCACACGTAGAAGCGCACCATTACTCCTTCTTCACCTGTTGATGTGGAGGAGGGTGGTCCCAGCCCACCCAATGAAAGTGGAAAAATAAAGAGATATTAAAATATTTTTATGATCCTTTATTTTTCTGCTTTCAGCAGCGGGGACGACGTTCCTCTGCCATAGCTTAGGGGCTGCCCCTGGTCAACACTCTTCCTCCTTGTCCTTCATGACAGTCTATTTCTTCTTATTGTTTAGGATCACACCCTGCCTCTTCCCCCATACAATCTTTCTATGCTGCCTCTTCCCCCATACAATCTTTCTATACATTCATCTTCCTTGTAGCATACCCAGTCTCTCTCCTTTCATAGTGTCCGTGCCCTCTCACTTCCCCTTCTGCTCTCTCGAACTCCACTTGCCATTTCATGCCCCAATACACAAATGTTCTTACACCCCCCCTTTGCTCTCTCATGCCCTGTACCCTCACACCCCATTGCCCTCTCATTCCCAATGCTCTTATGCCTCCACTTTCCACTCACGTCCCACTTCCCCTCTCATGCTATGTGTGCACTTTTTCATCTCCTATACCCTTCTTTGCATCGCCAAATATGCCTCTCATGCGCCCTGCACGCCCATTATTCACAGCCCCCTCTGCCCTCCCATCGGTCCTCTGGTACTCGAACGCCCCCCACTGTCTCATATTTGCTACTGCTCTGATACCTCCACCTTTGCCTCTCATATCCCCACTGCCTCTTTCCGTATGTCCTCTCCAGCCTCACATACCTCACTGGCATCTCAATGCCCATTTCTGACCTCTCAGCGCCCCCACATACACCATGCCATATCCCTCCTCTCTCATACCCCCTCTTTGCTCCACTCATGAACACTATGCCCTCTTATATTCCCCTGAGACTCATACCTCCTCTGTGGCCACTTATACCCTGCTCCTGTGGTACAGGGACATTTCTCTCTATGCGGTCCCCTTTGGTGTTTCATATCTCTCCCTGATCGCAGCCCTCCTCTACAGGGAGTGCAGAATTATTAGGCAAATGAGTATTTTGACCACATCATCCTCTTTATGCATGTTGTCTTACTCCAAGCTGTATAGGCTCGAAAGCCTACTACCAATTAAGCATATTAGGTGATGTGCATCTCTGTAATGAGAAGGGGTGTGGTCTAATGACATCAACACCCTATATCAGGTGTGCATAATTATTAGGCAACTTCCTTTCCTTTGGCAAAATGGGTCAAAAGAAGGACTTGACAGGCTCAGAAAAGTCAAAAATTGTGAGATATCTTGCAGAGGGATGCAGCACTCTTAAAATTGCAAAGCTTCTGAAGCGTGATCATCGAACAATCAAGCGTTTCATTCAAAATAGTCAACAGGGTCGCAAGAAGCGTGTGGAAAAACCAAGGCGCAAAATAACTGCCCATGAACTGAGAAAAGTCAAGCGTGCAGCTGCCACGATGCCACTTGCCACCAGTTTGGCCATATTTCAGAGCTGCAACATCACTGGAGTGCCCAAAAGCACAAGGTGTGCAATACTCAGAGACATGGCCAAGGTAAGAAAGGCTGAAAGACGACCACCACTGAACAAGACACACAAGCTGAAACGTCAAGACTGGGCCAAGAAATATCTCAAGACTGATTTTTCTAAGGTTTTATGGACTGATGAAATGAGAGTGAGTCTTGATGGGCCAGATGGATGGGCCCATGGCTGGATTGGTAAAGGGCAGAGAGCTCCAGTCCGACTCAGACGCCAGCAAGGTGGAGGTGGAGTACTGGTTTGGGCTGGTATCATCAAAGATGAGCTTGTGGGGCCTTTTCGGGTTGAGGATGGAGTCAAGCTCAACTCCCAGTCCTACTGCCAGTTCCTGGAAGATACCTTCTTCAAGCAGTGGTACAGGAAGAAGTCTGCATCCTTCAAGAAAAACATGATTCTCATGCAGGACAATGCTCCATCACACGCGTCCAAGTACTCCACAGCGTGGCTGGCAAGAAAGGGTATAAAAGAAGGAAATCTAATGACATGGCCTCCTTGTTCACCTGATCTGAACCCCATTGAGAACCTGTGGTCCATCATCAAATGTGAGATTTACAAGGAGGGAAAACAGTACACCTCTCTGAACAGTGTCTGGGAGGCTGTGGTTGCTGCTGCACGCAATGTTGATGGTGAACAGATCAAAACACTGACAGAATCCATGGATGGCAGGCTTTTGAGTGTCCTTGCAAAGAAAGGTGGCTATATTGGTCACTGATTTGTTTTTGTTTTGTTTTTGAATGTCAGAAATGTATATTTGTGAATGTTGAGATGTTATATTGGTTTCACTGGTAATAATAAATAATTGAAATGGGTATATATTTTTTTTTGTTAAGTTGCCTAATAATTATGCACAGTAATAGTCACCTGCACACACAGATATCCCCCTAACATAGCTAAAACTAAAAACAAACTAAAAACTACTTCCAAAAATATTCAGCTTTGATATTAATTAGTTTTTTGGGTTCATTGAGAACATGGTTGTTGTTCAATAATAAAATTAATCCTCAAAAATACAACTTGCCTAATAATTCTGCACTCCCTGTATTCTCATTTAATTTCATGTATGCATTGCATCTCTTACTATTTATCTAATCCACCTTTCTTGTCCCCCAGACATATTCCCCCTTTTCCACACCTCCTTCTCTTCTCCTTATAACATGCCTATCATTTTCCCTCATCATATCTCGTTCTCTCTCTATCTCCAAACTCTCCTCTTCTGGTAATCTGTATTTTTTTCCCTTCCAAGTTGTCACACATTTCCTTTGGGTCTCCTCGTGAGCCATCTTACCCTCTGCTTCTCATTTCCGTCCTTATCCTCCTCGAATCTTCCCTTTCCCATACCATTACCTTACTTCCCCGCACATCTCTTTCCCTGCTGTGTCTCTGTTCCCCTCAGTGCTTTAATTGGGCCAGAGATGAATCGACTCTCTCCGTCTCTTCCTCTCATTCCCTTCCTCTTCCTCTCGTCCTTTAATTGGCAGCCGGATGAATGTGCGCCCTCCGTCACCCACGGTCTCTTCCTCTTGTTCCTCCTTTCTCCCACCGTCTCTCCTACCGTCTCTCCTGCCTCTCTCCCCGTCTCTCACTCACGAGAATTTCTTGCGTTTCTTATTTCTTACAAACACCGGGTTGTCTCTTGCTCATGGCTCTCACCCTCACGCCTCCCACACACCAGTGCTTCTCTTACGCTGTTATTTGCCTCACAATCTCACTTTCTCCCACTCACTTCTCGCCTGTCTTCACTATTTCCACCCCCACGCTCCTCCCCCTCTGCATTTATCACTCCACTTTTTCTCCCCCCCCCCCTCCGCCATTTCCCTTCTGTGATTTTGTTCCTCCATTTACACAGATAGGGAGTGAGAAGAGACCCAGCTCCTGTTTGATCTTCACGGCATTTTATCGCCCCACACGACTCTCCCTCTTTCACTCTGTCTCACTCATTCATTCCCTCTTTCACCTCCCCTCAACCCTTCCTTAAGTTCCTTGCTGCACTCATTCTTCTCGTGTCTTTCTCATCTCGTACTTACTGCGTTCTGGTGTTATTTGGCTTGTAAAGCTCATGCAAACTTTGTGGCTTCGTGGCGCTGGACATCCCGTTTTAGAATTAGGGGGTCTGCCGGAAAAACATGAGGCCGGTCATCTTTGCTGAAAGGACTTTATTAAATATACCTAAACCAAACTACAACGTCCATTGGGCATGTAGTGTTATGGCATGTAATGTTACGGCCCCGGGCTGCAAAATGTGTCCCTGTTGACATGGAGTGAGATGACAACCATGCCTCGGCTCACATCTAGACCTGCTCGTCTCTAGGATGACTGGGTATATCATTCCCTGTAAATTAATCCCCCTTTTGCACACTCCAGATTTCAGAGATGAGGATGAGGCCTACCATTACACAACTGCAGCCCTTTTTGTCCAGGAGTTTGAGATCCTTGGCTAAATGCTAAATCATGTCCAATGTTTCCAGGAGATTTTTACCAGTATGCTCTTGTCCCTGAATGGTCAGGCCATCTGAATTTGAAAAATATGAATAACGCTAGCAGGACTTACTGTAATTGCATCACAGACACACCGTAAGCCGCGCCACGCTCTCACACCACAGTTACTCCCATCTTCACCTCGGGCCTGCGTCACTCCTACCTTTACAGCAACCTTTGTGTATGTGACTTGAAGGATAGACAGACACTGTCTGCATTTTGCTTTGTTATGTATACTTGTGTTGCAGGACACAACCTCACACGCGTGAGTGACAGGTGCCACTAACTGTGATGGACGTGGCATGCCCGTGCTCTGTTTGGGGCATATCTTGCACTGCTGTTCTCGGCGGGGTATCTTTTTGAAAGCTTGCCCTCTGCAGCCATGGTAACTTTTCTTAGTATTATACCGAACCTTGAGAAAAAATGGTAATAAAAAAATAATGTTGCCGTGCTTCTATTTTTTTATTACCTTTCACATTTGTTTTTCATGTGTGTCCTCTTCCCCCTTCCCTCTTAATTTCGTCCTTTTTTCCACGTTTTGCTTACTTGCTCCCTTTTACTATTCCTTTCACAGCCTATCTCCCCACCAGTTGAATCCCCCCCTTCCTCTTCTCTAATTGCTGTGGAGATGAATAGTTTCTCTGTGAAATCTCCTGACTTTTCTCCATCCATCTCTCCCTGTCTGTCCATCCCTCTGTCCCTCTATTCCCTCTAATTGCTGGAGAGATGAATGCCTAATCTGTGGGGTCCTCTGCCGCTCTGTCTCCCTGTCCCCCTCTCGGTTTGTGTCCCTTCTGATTAGACTGAAACAGCCGGGATATTCAGACTGTAGCTTTTAATTAAATGATAAGGCTGCCAGCACCCTCCCACATCCACGATAAGCGGTGTCTTCATCTCTCACAGGCCCCCTCCGCTTCCTTTTCTAGTTCTCTCCCTCTTTTTCTCTTTCATGTCCTTTATAATTATATTTTTTATCATCTCAATGGCAAAATAACCATGTTAACTCTTTAAAAAGCAAACACTTTCAAACCCAAATAATACATTTCCTCATGTTCCTTTAAATGCCCTGTTCCGCTTCCTTTCTGAATTATAGGATGTATATATAGATGAAAGTGAGCGCTTGTTTACATTCGCCTATTGAAAGCTCCGTGGCTCCTGGAGATCTCCAGATTTTTCCAGATGTGTGTTTAAAAAGCTGCTGAGAACTGAAGGCTTGTCAATAAAATAATTCCAAGCTGGCAGAGTTCTTTGCAAAGACTGGCAATAGATGAGACATACTTATGTGAGATCGAGTTATTGTCTGTTCAGACGATGCATTTTTTTTTTTTTTTTATGTCATAACTTGAGACAATTATTCTTGAAGGTCTCTCTGGGGGCTCTGACCTCCAGAGTTCTGGCCAGGTGGCAGTTTGTGATGTGCACATCAGAATCCCTCCTTCTGCTTGATGGGGAAGGGATAGTACAAATGTGTACTCACAGACCAGTTGATTCAACTAACTTCTGGATGCTGGATCTTGGTTGGTGGCAGTTTGGTAATTTTTGTGGTAGAGCCCGAGGATTTTGTGCTGGCTCCCATTCGCCTTAGTGATAGCCAGGAAATGTCACAAACAGCCAGAACAAGTCCCTATGAATGGCTGGTGGTATGCTAAATTCTGACTCCCTGTAGAGGAATCTGTGTGTAAGTAGCCCTGCTCGTCTGTGGGGTCACCTCTTTGCTAAGCTGCCTAAATTACTCCATGCCTTCATGGACAGTGTTTCCAGTCTGGGCTTTCAAGCCACGGATTGATGCTTTAAGGCTCACCAGACTAATTAGCCAAATGAGATCAAGACAGACTAGAACACAGATGAGGATTTGGATTGTGATGTTAAGGCCCCGGCTGGATACCTTGTCATCGATAAAATGGAGGGAGATGGTAACCATACTTCTTGCTCACATCAGGCCCGCTCATCTCTATGATGACTGGATAGATCACATCCTGATAAAGAAACTCCCTTGTGTGCATTTCAAACAACAGTTATGGGGATGAACCCTACCTTGGCAAACCAGGAGCTCTTTTTCTCTGTCTGGGAGTGTCTGGGATTCTTGGCTGAATGCAAAATTCATGTCCAATTCGTCAGGGACATTTTGAGATGGGTGCTCTTGCCCCTTATCCCCTGAATGGCCAGATACCTTGAATTTGAAATGACAACGGGTAGTTGTGACCCAAACTCTTGGAGCACTGAACCCTTGAGCCAGCACAAGCATACACACTTGAAATCCACTAGTCTCCTGGAAGAAAACATTCCATAAACGTATCTGGTGTGATAATCTTCACTACGTTTCCTGTAGGGATAGCTGGGCTCCCCTTAGCACTCTTTACCTCAAGAACCTGCCACTGCCTGGTCCATGAGCTGAAGAGACCAAAGAAGAGTAAATCCACTGCAAGAGTTTTGAGTAATTGCTTTCGGTCCGGCCCAGCCCACTAAAAGCATTCTGGAGCAGGGCCTCCAGTTGCAAGAGCCCCAACCCCTGTCAGTGGCCAGGAAAGGGTGGCCGTATTAGCACCTTTCAACCCACTTGTAGGTGCCAGGTGACCTTTTGATATTCCTGCAACATTGTTCCTGATGTCAGCATTTGTTGCTGTCACAACTGGTACAGCGCCCGCCCTGCCAATGCCACTCTTATTTTCAGCTTTATACAAACCAATATATTCCCAAATTGATATAATTGTTAAATACGGTGTTAATATATATTAAATAAAAAAAATATACATAAACATGCTATTTTATGTGTGTGGTTCGCTAGTATGCTTCATTGATTCTTAAGCTTGAGGAGTGAAAGAAAATAAAAAAAAACACGGATCGAAGTGCCTCTGGTCAAATCATAAGGCAACAGGTTTTTGTTTTGTTTTTTGCATTCCAGCATGCTTCTGATAGGCTGCCATGTCAACCATCTGTTTGTTTCTCTTAGCATAGCAGTGTTCTCCATCCTTTCTGTTCTTTGGGACCTGCCTCATGCCGCCTCCGTCCTGTGCTTCAAGCCAAACAAGCAACGGACCTTTTCTCTCCTAATGATGTTTTCTGCCAGCGCGCTAAGCTGTCTTACTCTCAGCCCGGGTTTATATTCTCTCTCTATCTTTGCATTTCAAGAAGGCAAAGAGAAGATTAAAAACTAGAAATCTGTCGGGAGGGGTTAGGAGGAAGGAGAAAGGGGGATTAGAATATATTGCCTTGTGTATCACATACTCTGAGAACACAAGACTAGTCAGTAAAGATTAGCTTCTCAAGTTCTATCCACCCCCCTTTTTCTTGCATGCCAGATAATTCCTTAAACTCTTAAACACGCATTGAGTTTTGTAAGGTTATCCCTTTTTCTGCATCACATTTCTGCCTTTACATTTAAAAAGGAAACATAACACTTAGAACGAATGTAGGATGCTTTGTGTCAATTTTTTATTGGGTGTATTTAGGAAATTCTGCTTTTGACATCCACTACTTTGTCTATTACAGTAGGCATTTGACAAGATAAAATATAATAATCTGTAAAGTAACTAAGAGGGGAATGCAATACCTCACAACCAGGCAACGGGCAGTGCGAAGGGGTGGATGGGCAGATTGTGGCCCTCAAACACAAGAAATAAAATGGACGGCTCCCTACAATTCCTCTGTAAGGTAGTGCTAGAAACCACACTTCAACATTTGGAGAGGAATGGCATGAGGATCCTATGAAGCCCCCTGCATGAGACAAGATTCTGTAGCATGATTCGCTATAAGTGTGTGTAAGACTTTGGGCAGGTCCAGGCACATAGAAAGAATAGGCAAGTCTATGCACTCTTTGATCCCTAAACCATATTGAAAATATGAGATACCACAACATCATCCAATGCAGTGCAACATGATAACCTTTTTCTGTGCAATGTGGTCCCTAAAGCCAAAGGAAAAACAGCACTTCCAAAGAAACGTAATGTTATGTGCGATTGACAACAGAGACTTGTAAATACTGAAGAAAAATGTATATCTTTTGACCTAGCTAAGACGATATATGGTAAGTGGGGACACAGGCCCTGCACCAGTCATATAGTAAACTGGAACACATCGAAATTCAACCAACTGATTCGTGAAGCCACACACATGCAGTGAGGCTTAAATGAATGACGCAGTCCAGAACAGGACATGATAGCCTTAAGGGGTGAGAACATACAAGACTACACTTAAAGGGAATAAGGTTTTGAGACAAGAAGACAGAATCCTATGATGCAGAACCACAGTTAAAGGGATTAAGGAATAAAATGCGCCAGCAGGACATAAGCCTGTCATGCACCAAATCTATATGGTTCTGATCTACATATCATTTGAATGTGTGGTGGTTTACTGTAGGATTAACACGAACACTTCATTTGTAGTACCAATAATTTATTACATACCGGACTATGACAAATCCATGCTCAAGTTGACTATTGACCTAAGACTATACATGGGAGCATTAGTTTGGGGGATTTCCATCTGCCGGTCTATGTCCAAGAGCCTAAAAAGACCTTAGAGTTTAAGAAGAATATGTTGACTCCAGGTGCAACCAAATTATGAGAGGCCACATGCCTGAAACTGTTTAGCTTACATCATCAAACTCACTGGTAGAAGGCCAGCAGTGATCTGACCTGCCTTTAATGTTATTACAAATATGTCCCTTGTCCCTGTAATACCAACAACGAACAGAGACAACTGTCCTTCAGACAGACAATACTTGCAAACAGAAAGCCTAGAACCTGAAATCCTTTTTAACGGGTTCTCAAGCTCAAGGTCACTGGGACCCACAACAAGCAATATGTATTGCAAAATGAAATAAGGAATTGGGGGCATAAATGGTATAATTCACATCTGTCCATCCAGCTCAACGAAGGCTGGGGTCTGGTATTCAACTGCAAGAACTCCGAACACATATCCCTAAACCGTGACCAGAGTGAAATACTGCAGAACAATCCAGATAGCAAAAAGGGAATACTATGCCCTGGCATCAGTAAAGCTTCTCATTTGCCTTTCTGGGTCAACTACTCTAATTTATAGACAGCCTTTTACATCATATTTCACTGGCTAATGGAATCTTTGGGAGAAAGCTCTAGAAAGGAACTAACCATTTGCAAGCAGCTAATATCAGGAAAGCCTAACTTAGTCTACTAAATACTCCATCAAACTAATGGAGTTTGAGCTCCCAAGTTGCTCTCTGGCACTTTGCGAGCACTAGTTATAAGCTAGTTGTGTTAAATGCTTTGCGAAACGTGAGCTACAATGACATTTTGAATCCTTACTCTTTGGATTAGTTGGAAGTCAGTATCTGCGCTTTGAAGGCTGACTCACTGGTCTTCTTGAGCATTTTAGTGGTTTGACCCACATTTCTCGCATAGATGGTCAGAATGCAATGTCCATGCAGTAGCCCTTTTCTAAATCTAAAAGCACAAAAAATATATTTAGACTAAAGACAGTTAGCGTTCTCAATGCGCCTTATATATTATCATATGTTCTACTGAAATATATATTTAAAAAACTGTGTCCCATTCGCAATCCAATACTACAACCATGATTTCAAAACCTCCACACTTTGCTGTGACATCACAGGTGGCTAATGCACATTTTGAAGCAACCTAGGTTTAGTTTAGTAGATGTAGTTTAATGGCTAAGT
Source organism: Pleurodeles waltl (assembly GCF_031143425.1). Taxonomy (NCBI): domain Eukaryota; kingdom Metazoa; phylum Chordata; class Amphibia; order Caudata; family Salamandridae; genus Pleurodeles; species Pleurodeles waltl. Next base: position 889,360,839 of record NC_090446.1, read on the forward strand.
TTTGCACTATGGGACCAGTTAACTCAAGCTCTAAGCCCAGTTCGTTCAATCGGCCACATTGTGTACACATTGTCTGCACTTGAGCAAGTCACATTGCCCCACTGTGTCTCGGTCACCTTGTTCGTCAAGGGACGAGTGCTTAGCTTAACACTGAGTTCAATGCTATCACAGGACCATATCAACCACTGCTTAGGCTACACAGGCCAAATATATTCTTTGCCAGCTCGTGCTGTTCTGCACACGTTGCTATCCTGGCTGGTGGTCAATCAGCTTACAACAACATAGACATGATATTTTGGCACGGGCCAGAGAAGTCCCAGCCCTGTGCATAGGCTACGGGGTGCCTCTGTGTCCAGTCAGCTAACAGTGCCAGGAGGGGAGGAGTCCCCTCTGGCATGGTGCGCTTTCTCTCATTTCACAGTCCAAGGGAGATGGGCTGACTCAGCACCCGTGAAGAGCAGGAAAGATTTGTTGGATTTGCTCTAAGCAGAAGGTTTTTTATAATGGAGGCGGGGGGATCAGCCTGCAGTTTATTAAGGATATCACCTCGTCAGCACCCCCTCCCCTCCGCTGGCAGCCTGGCTGTGTCTGCAGTAAGGTGCAGGGATCTCCTCTCCATCGGTACCGCAGCGGTACTCCTCCGCCGATTAATGCAGTAGAGGGAAAGGGATAGCCTTGTATATCAAAGCTGCGGTGTCACTTGGCAGATTGCACTTGCATTAAGGAGCATGGATATTCCAACCCTCACCCCGCCTCATGCAAGCTCCCTGTTTGCAGAGGCAGCTTGGCCTATAGGGAAATCAGGAGAGACAGCCCCCCACCCCCTTCCACTGTTCGTCAGATTCATGCTGTTGCTCCTAGAGAGAACCCGGATATCCGGTCCTCAGAAAGAACCCTCTGGATGCACAGATCTACGGGATATCTTATTGCAAGCATCCTTTCACCCAGTAGAGTGAGCTGCAGGAATGTCTACGGGTGCTTGAGGGGATCGGGTTCTTTCCTCTTTCTTCGCCATCCCTGTTCCCTCCTCAACCTTTGTACCATTTTAGCCCCACCTCTCCGCCTTCATCAATATTTCAAATAACATTTAGCCCAATCAAGTCCTCGCCCGTGATGTGTGTCCTCAGTTCACTCCTGCTCTCGCGAGATGGTCTCCCAAGGGATTCATACTGTCATCTTCCCGATGCCCCCTTTCGTTCACTCTCCTCCCTTGTATCAGTGGATCATTTCAGGCTGACGGCATCCTTAACAGCAGATCATATCTGACAGCAGCGCCAGGAGTGTTTATCTAAGGTATTGGATGCAGTAATCCATGTTTGCTCAGTGAGGTTGCAGTCTGCCGCACCGATGAAGGGTTCTCATCCGGAGTTCATTGAATGCGTGCAGAGGGGCACGGAGGGGAGGGGGAAACACACACAGGCCGGCCGAGAAATGATGCACGTCCCCGTGCACTGTCAGGGAACGATGCATGTGCCAGCAGTGGTTTATTGTGGGGGTGTAGCTTGGGTAATTACACAAAATTATTGCGAAATTGCGCAAGATTATGGGAATTTAACACGAAACGTAGCCCAGCATTTAGCACTATTTTCTTAGAGCAAAATGCACCCTTGAATCCAAAATGGACCTGAGGATGCATTTTGTGATAAGAAATGGAGCTAAATGAAACCGAGCATGAGCAGTCGCTGTCCCACTGTTCCTGTGCTCTTGAGGTAGGTATTTTTTTCCTCAAATTACCTTAAATAACCTAAGGGGGTAATTTACAATAATTTTCTATCACAAGAGTAACACAAAATTACTGACATTATTCTGATTGCTCCAGCATAATTGAAGTGTTGCCAGGACTTATTTTACTACATGTCTTGATGGATGAGCAGAGTAATAGTTCACCTGTACAAGGGCCAGGCAACAGAGGGCAGGAGTACATTGGCCTAATGGATGGGCAGGAAGCACTATACATCCATCATTACTGCAATGGGCAAGAATGTGCAATAACAGAAGTGTGAGGCACAGCCACTTGGCCTGCAAAAAATATTCAAAGGCTTGCAGAAGGGTAATGCAAACCGAAGTATAGAGTATAAATATATGGGTTAGCTTGAGGTAGGCAGGAGCACAGGTACAAAGGCACAGTTTTAAGAAGTGGCAGAGGAGCAATGTGTGCATCCATGGACCAGAGGTGAAGGGAACAGAAATGCATCCAAGGGGCAACAGATACACAGATCATGTACATGGGTCACTGAAGTAATAGGGTGACACAGGTATAGGGAAACATGTGGTCTAGTGTTAAGTAGCCAATTCTGGGGATCTGGATGCCAGTTCAGACTCGACACGACTGAAATTTGTGTGGTTCTGAGAAAATAAATTAAACTCCCTGTGACTAAAATTGTGTGTTAAGTTTAATGTGGATGCAAATGTGTGAAATGTATCAGTGTGCAATAAAATGTGTCAATTCCTAATATATATATATATACACACACACAGGTTGGCACAGTCTCGCTCTCTCTGGTTGAATCTCTCCTGGGTATACAGTGCAAGCAAATGGCGTTATGTCCTGCATACTCAAACAGCTAGAACTCTCCCCTGGCCACTGTTCTTGCTGTGCTGGTCGGAAGTGGGACAGTGTTTTGTGAATGGAAAACCTTCTATCCAGTATAGTCCCCACTGCATGGCAGGGGCCTTGGCTGCCCTCACCCGGGTCCGTTGATTTATTTGTATTGGACACATTAGCTGAACACATGCTTAGCCTGAGATTGACGAGGAAATCAATAGCTGCTCTTGCTGGCAGGGTCGATAGCTCTTACATCGGCTCTTGATCGCCGATGAGTGAGCCTGCGCTCGGGGCCTGTTAAGTCGAATTGATTGCGCACACCCAGGATTCAGAGCCGTGTCCTGATAGCTTCTGGGTCACTCTGCAGGCAGGAGGCTGGCAGTGCCAACATGATGCTGTGCATTAGCCAGTGGTTGCTGCTCCTTTAACAGCAGCTCAGAAATGATCTACAGGCTCAAGTAACTGCTCCATTTCCCACAGATGGGCCCTGCTGAAAACCAAGAGCCACTGAAAAGTTTTAACCTAAATCTTACCCCAAAAGCTAGTCTTTGAGTTGTTTTGTAGTGGAAAAAAAGCCACCAATAGCAGTACCGCGGCTCCCCAGCCACTAAAGCCCAGAATCCTTTGTCAAAACCACTGAGATCTGTGCCCCCTTAGCCAATCAACAACACCCAGATCATCAATATCCCACTAGAAAACGCCTAAAGTAATCAAGTATCTATACCACTCCCATCTTCCTACTTTTCAGCGACAGATTCTCAAGGCCACCTTTGTCAGACTGATGTCCAGAGCCTGCCTCTCATGTTGTAGCCTCTGGCACATAGACTGTATCATGTCCCAGTAAACTTATACATCCCATCTTCTGATGACACCGTGTTCTCATTGTGTCCCACCTGAACTCAGTCACAGACTCTCCGAGCCTGGTGTGTCACGCGGTGAGAGGACATATATACAAAAGGTGTCTGCTTTCTCTCTCTTCTATTTTAATGTTCATTTCACTTACAATATTTCACTCTGGTTCGAATTTATCTTAGCTAGGCCAGGTGAAATTAATATTTTGTGTGGAAGATTTAAAAAAAGCTTGCAATCTCCGAGAAAGCTGCATAGTTCATATAAAATTGGCTGTGTCCAATTAAAAGCTTTAAAAATACATTTTTAAGAATAGTCTCTCCAACACCTTTTTTTGAGTGAATTGATTGCAAAACTTTTAGTAGGTTTTTGTTCGTCCAGTTAAAATTTCTTGACTTTCACAAAGTTTGCAAAGTTTTAAATCAAACAAGGTTTGTGAAAAATAACGTCAACTCTACCCACCCCTAGTACTAAGTCTGAGTTTGAGCTTTTTGTTCCTCAGCAAAGATAGCCACCTGTTTTCATGCTATGCAGCTCTCTTGCGTTTCTAGATCCCCAACAGAGATTGTTCATTATTTCATGAATCACTTTGCATTCTGTGTTTCTTCTATGTCACCCTGGAAACTCGTTGTAGTCTCCAAAGGTTTGCGGCTTGACCTGTGTTTGCCAGTGAGGCAATTCAGTGTTTGGCTACTCGGCGTTATTTGATGAGTGCGTTCTTGGGGTTGGATTTCTGCTCAAAGGGAGGGATTTTGCAGGAGAGACACTTTATATTAGTGTTCAGCCCCTCGTGTAAACAATTTCTCATCAATGCCCCCTAGAATGATTAACATATTTTTCAATAATTATTCTATAACATGGCTGCCCTAAACATATGTTAACAACCCAAACATATTTTAACAACCCAAACATTGCAGTTATGGTCAGTTATCCCTTGCAAATGCAACTAAATACATGATGGACAACATGCTGTGGGCATGCTGGTCTCCCTAACGTGTAAAAGTATTCAGTGTGTGATCCTTTATCAGAAATTTGGGAATGGGACTTTGAAGGTAATTTGGAGCCCTGTCAATTTGACTCCTATTGTCAGCCAGGACATGAGTTACAATACTAATGACCCTTTACAGAGTGGCTCATCTTGATGGTCTTCATGGATGTGCCAAGACCCCGTCCCCCTCGAGATCAGTTTATGCCCCCCAGTTTGAAGACCTCTTCCATAGGGGCTCAGTCCCTACCTCACGGTTGTAACACAATGAGGCTAAACCTCCGTGGGCGTGAATGTTTTGCTTAAAAGGGATTTTGCCTGGAAGTTCAGGTTGTACCCTTTTTAAGTGGGGAGCTGGATTATAATTGCATAGAAGAGCAAAATATAATGCAATTGAATGTTACCTGGAGTGGTCACCAATAGCTAAGATTCTATCACTTCTTGTTTTTTTTCTGTCTATGTAATTGATTAGCAGTTTTCCACAAAACATCCCTCCAGTGGTTCACAGTATTTATGGTTTGACTGTCTGCATTTCTGGTTTTGTCTGTGTTGGCAGGTCAGAATGTTTACTCGCTTAATGTTTGGTGAACATTTGAAAGTTGGTTACATTTCAGACCACAATAAGGTAATCCTTCTGTATGAGGTTTTCTAAAAGTAATGTTGCATCCAAGTTTGTTTTATTTCCTTAAGTGTCCCCCTTCACCTAACCCCCCAAAACATATTATGGTGTTCTAGAAATAATGTTTCATCACTTAACACTTCCCTTTTTGGGGCATGCGTGGAGATTGCCCATTGCAGTGCCTCCTAGGCGCTTGTGCCACCTTTTTGTTTACTGGGATACGAGACTATAGGAAACGGTATTACGATTTCAAGATCTTTCTTACTATCTTAGAGGATCAGAACTGTAAGAATCGGAGTCCCTCAGATGCATGGGCTTGTAAAAGTGAATATTGGTTCTTCCTGTTAGTGCCTGGAGTTTCTACCAGCTAGTGAGACTCTGTGAAATTGACACGCTGGATCATGTGTGCAAGTCAATGAGCCTAGATCAGTAGCAAGCAAGTGAATGAACTCTTATTAACTCATGCATCCACTTGTTCTTAAATGCCAGCTGTACTGTCAGAGTGCAGGAGTTGTAGAACCAGCTGTAATTTGTCACTTTTGAGCACCATGCTTTTTGATAGTCCATCACTTCTGAGTGCTCCATTATATGGATTTGACGTGGAATCTGCTGACAAATCCCTCCTCATGCACTTATCAATCAGCCACCATTCATATACCTCTCCATTCATCCACACAGCTGCCTTTCCATCTCTCACGCACCTGCATGCCTTGCCTCCACATCCATGCAATACACCTCTACAAGCCTCTCTATCTCTTCATTCAGCTTTTCCTGGTACGTCTCTTGATCTCCCCAATTAAGCTTGTAAGACTCACTTCTACCTTACTTGAGGGGCTGGTAATGTAAAATTCAGACCCTTCTGTGACTTACGAATCTTGACAAAGTCTTATTTGCACTATCACCTCTATTAATGTGTAGGGACACACAGTTGTGCGACACTATTTGTGGTACACTGTTTCATCTGAGACAGAAAGTATGTCTCCAGCTGCTGATATATATATATATATATATATATATATATATATATATATATATATGTTTTTATAGAAGATGGCACGTAGTAGACCATCTCTAACAAACAGACCATTTACAGACTAAAGACACGTTGAAGTAATTTGGAAATTCTGTCTAGCCACAGATTTCTGAAACAAAATCATGAACCCACAACTCAATGAATACCACGTTCCCAAGTTACACCAAGATGGACCAGAATATAATATTTAAATATAACATCCCCAATCCCAACATCACAGAACAATCTAGAGACTGGTCTGTGATGGAAGTGTCTCAGAAATTCTGAAGGTACCCAGGATATACATTGGAACTACAAAGCCATACTAAGGACACAACATGTGCTGTACAAATGACATTGTAAGTGTGTCTCTTTTAAAATGTGCCCTGGCTGTCTATCAGTGTGCATGTTTTCTACTCACCAGAGTGAGTGTTTTCTAGATGTTTATCTCTTGTGTGTATGTGTCTTACCTAAGAAAATCGAAATTGGATGTCTCCTATACAAAATGTTGTGGGTGTGTAAAGTTGTCCTTTTTTGGTGGCTATCTGTATCGCTGAATTAGTATGAAAATCTATTTTGAGTGAGGTGTGTTTGGGATCTACTCTCATAGGGGACATCCATGTGTGACTGTCTGACTTGCTTGTTATTGCTTCTATGCCCCCTCTCTCTGGAGTTGTGTGTGTATCTCTGTCTATGGCTCATCAAAGATTTATTTTTCTCCACACTGTGGGATTTCTTTTGGAATAGCCGGATATGGTTTGCCACTCCTCTCAGTAGAGGTGTGCTTGTTTGACTGCTCTCTAGACAACTGTTGATTTGTATCTTTTTACGGCAGGTGTGACTGTGTGTTCTCTTCTTGGATATGTTTTTCCTTTATATTGGTTTATGCATCCATGGATACCTCTCTCAACTGACATATGTTAAGCATACCGTGTGTGTTAGGGGCATTTGTAAATTTGTCTCTGTGCAGATATGTTGATTTGGAACGCTTCTTTGTTGGACCCAACTGTTTGTCTTTTTGGCTGAGTTTGTGTCTCACTTTTCTATTTATATGAATACCACTTATCATTCTATCTATGCTTCTCTGCTTTCTCCTCTCATTGGAGATGCATATTTTGCCTTTTCCCCGGTGGCAGCAGTTGGGAAAGTAGGGTTGTCTTTCTCTCTTCAGTTGGGTGACTGCTTATTGGAGCATTTGTATGGGTGTCTCTCTGCAGAGATGTTACCACAGTTTTGAGTCTTCTCTCTTTGTGTGTGTTTTTGTTGAAGTTGACCAACCGTACGTGTGTTTCGTGCCTCATTTTTGTCGGTTTGTGTAGGAAATTAGGTCACCTTTACCTATTCATTAAGCCAATTTAGGAAGGCTCTTTATATAGTGGTTCAAAAGCAGGCACACTGTGTAAAGAGTTCAGTCAAACCCCAGGCAAATTACAGAGGCACAAATGACACCCCAGTGGTCTTTTTTGTAGTAGTGTGGACGAGCATTTAAGCATATCAGAGGATAGTGATGAGCATCTAATGCATCCACATAGGCAGTACGTGAGACACACTCAAAGAAATCCAATGCAATTATTTAAAAATAATGTTTATATAAACTTTGATTCAAAGATCACTGGAATCATGTGAGTACTTTTCAAGTTAGGGATTTTTATAGTTTTCAAAAGTGGACAGTGTAATTTTTTGGGTGCGGTAATGTTTTCCTGTGGGGGAAAACATGTTCTGCATTAAGTCACTTTTCAGTGACTAACAGGACTGTTCTCCAGGACTGTGGTCCAAGAGCACACCAACAGGTCACCTCGGGAGGCTCTGGGATGTCTAGGTACAGAGGTGTCTTATGGTGTTGGGTGTCCCATTCACTTCAATGGGAAATGGTCCAGTCAGTAAGTTGCTGTAAGCTGGGACTGGAAGGTAATGCCTGGAGAACCCACTCTAGCACATGGGAACACCATTGGTCCACTTCTTCTCGGATGTGGGGCTCGGGTGCAATGGTGTCTTTTGACATCAGTTCCAGTAATGGAGTTTCTCTCAGCTGGAGTGGGCCTGCAGAAAGAGGCTTCAGGTGGAGACTAGAAGTTCAGTCTGTCCCAACCCAGGGATAGGCTAAGCTCCAGAATGTCTCAGGAACATGTGGGCACCATTGACTGCCTCAAACTTGGTCTGCAGGGCTCAGGAGCAGAGGTGCTTCGAGGCACCGGGTCACAGTGTTCAGGGACTTGTTTGGGTCCTGGTGAACTGGTAAAGATAGGGCAATGGGGTCACTCTTCTGACATCCCTCAACCGTAGGTCTGCTTTGGTGTTGTTAGAATGCAGATTGGACCAACAACATGCCTTGGTAGCTGTAAGGGGTCTAGTCCCCAGGTAAAGGGGCAGGTAGCCTCTGGGTGGTGTCAGTGTCTCTGGACTTTGATGAAGTGGCGGAGGAGCCACCGCTGTGTGTGAGCCCTCTTCTTCCTGAAGGAGGCAGGAGTCAAAATTCCTCTTCCATCAGGTTCTTCTGGTTCAGATGGAGTGATCTGCGGTCCAAGAATGTACTTAGGTGGTTGTGGTGGTGGTAGTGGTGGAGGGACTGCCAGATTGATCCCCTGCACTAGGCAGTAATTGTAGGAATTCTACTGCTGAATATGAACAAATGTCTCAGTCTCCCCCACCTCCTTTTTGGCACTTCCCCTTCTCCGTACTGTAAAAATACTCATAATCCCCAGTCTCAAGATGGCATGAGCCAGCACCACTAGGCAAGGCTGTCTTTAGTTTCTTCGTCATCCCCCTAGTAGACTGGTTCACAACTGTTTTTCCCTCGTACTGTTGCTAAAGACAAACTGTGTAGGAGGGTCCTAGGTGTGAATGAAAAAACCCTCCTTTCCTTTTGGATGAATAGGAAAAGCCCTTCTCCAAGTCAAAAGTGGTAGTGCTAAAGTTGCCATTTTTTCAATAAATATGCCTGTCCACTACCAGATATCTTACCCCTACTAAGCTGCGTGCAGTTAACAACCATTGGCCTTTACTGGGCCCAAAAGCAATCCATTGTCCTCTAAGGTAGACATTAAGGGCCTCATTCCGACCCGGACGGGCGGCGGACGCCGCCCGCCGGGCGGAAACCGCCCAAACACCGCCCCGCGGTCAGAAGACCGCGGGGGGCATTTCAACTTTCCCGCTGGGCCGGCGGGCGATCTGCAAAAGATCGCCCGCCGGCCCACGGGAAAGCGCCTTCCACGAGGATGCCGGCTCCGAATGGAGCCGGCGGAGTGGAAGGTGTGCGACGGGTGCTGTGGCACCCGTCGCGCTTTTCAGTGTCTGCTAAGCAGACACTGAAAAGCAATGTGGGGCCCTGTTACGGGGCCCCTGCAGTGCCCATGCCATTGGCATGGGCACTGCAGGGGCCCCCAGGGGCCCCACGACACCCGTTCCCGCCAGCCAGGTTCTGGCGGTGTAAACCGCCAGAACCAGGCTGGCGGGAAGGGGGTCGGAATCCCCATGGCGGCGCAGCTTGCTGCGCCGCCATGGAGGATTCCCATGGGCAGCGGGAAACCGGCGGGAGACCGCTGGTTTCCCGTTTCTGACCGCGGCGTTACCGCCGCGGTCAGAATGCCCATGAATGCACCGCCAGCCTGTTGGCGGTGCATTCGCTGCCCTCGGCCCTGGCGGATTCAATCCGCCAGGGTCAGAATGAGGGCCTAAGTTTCCCAACCAAGGATGTTTGTTCCATCTCTGAAGGTGAGATGAGTAGCAGAATGAGTTTTAAACCAGTTCTGGCTCAGGTAGCTTAAAGTCCATTTTTTCAAAGTTACTTTCTGCTTAAGTTATGCAAAATCACAATTAGCCATTAAGTCACATTTTAAAAACTACACAGGGAAACACTTTTAAGTAGTTTTCTGTCCCTTCATAAGTGACGGAGTAAAACGAAGATCTTAATCCAATCTTGGCTAATTAGGGAAATGTCAGGCTAGGCCTGTGAAGTGAAATAGTTTAATTTGTATTTCACTTTCGAGTGTAACCTAACCTGTATACATAGTGTGCCCTATTTTTAGGTATCCACACCTATGGGTTTGCAGAGCACACTTTTAGGGGTGACTTACGATTGTATAAAAATAGGCTATTCATACCTAGCATAGGCACCTTCCCTCCCTTCTATCACTGCAGTGCAACTGCAACCTAGCCAGACACAGTGGTGTTCCTGACATAAACATTTTTGGTATGCATCTGGGTGGCATAAATACACACTGCAGCCCAGATATGCAATGTACCTTCCTATGGCATAAGTCGATTTATAGCAGTATTTACAATGGATTTTTAGGGAAGTTAAATAGGGCGTTCCAATGTACAGTACAAGATTTAGAGGGGAAATTCAGTCAGTTCGCCAGTGTTTACCAATGGTGAAGTGCACAGGGTCCTAAAGCTAGCAAAAACAGACTCCATAAAAAGGCAAAAAACTGGAGTAACCCTGCAAAAAAAATGAATTTGCTGTAGTTTGTTCCCCTCCTCTGTCATTGGACATATCTATAGTATTGTCTCAGTGCATAGAGTTTTGTGTATCTCCCCAGCTGAATGCCTTATATTTCCTCTTGCTAGATGCCTGAAGAGATATTTGTATATCTGCTCAACCTAAGTAAGGTTCCTCCTTCTGTTTACCTTTTCTTTACTGTTGGGCATTTATACATCTCCTTTCTTCAAGGTATGTATTTTTCTGGTTGGTCTGTGGAGATTTGTATGTGCCTGCAAATCGCCATTCTGTGTTGATGTAGAATGTTTTGTCACACCTCTGAAAGTACATGTACATCTGGCTCGGCACCATGTATGTGTGTTGTGTTATCTTTCGGTAATAGAATGACTATCTGTGAAGTTGTTTTCGACTTTTTTCCATCGGTATTTGCTGTGGCTCCCTAGATTTCTTATTTCTTTGTTGTATGAATCGGTTTATTCGTTTCTTGGTGACACTGCTCGAGTGTCCTTGTTGGTGCGTTCGACGTGCTCGTGTTGTTTCACTCATTCTCTTTTATATTTCTGCGGTCCAGTAAGTGTGTCACTGTCTGAGCCCGTTGATGCCGGGGTTCTGCGCGCTTCAGTAAGCTGACCTCTCGTCAAGGCAAAGGGAATCTGAGGAGGCGGGAGCCTTGTAAAACAGGCCTTCCGCACTGGGCCTCCTGCGAGGGACCGTTTTAATTAGGTTATAAATCTGCGCACAGTCTTGAAGTTTCTGAGCCATACAAATGAATGGAAAAGTGAAGGGAAGAGGAGGCGTGGGGGCCATGGCTGAGAGAGGGGGCGAGAAGGCAAGGTGGCCAAGAAGGGAGGAAGCGAGAGAGCAAATATTGCGATGATGATGAAGAAAGGAAGAAGGGATCCAAATGATGAGGGCACAGGGACCGGGTACAGGAGTGCGTTGGAGGTTAACTTGTATGGACTTCTTTCTACATGACGACAGGGAAACCAATAATTGGGGTAACAACGAGTATATAAGAGAGACAATTAGAGAAGAATTGGGGTGATGGAAAAAATGAAGAGAGGAAGAAAACAAAGTTGGATTAAAGGAGTAGGAAAGGTAATAGTTTATAGGGAGCAGCTAAGGTAAAGGATGAAATTATTTTTTGGCGACTTGAAAGTACGGGGAAGTGGAACACGAAGCAATGTGCAGCAAAGCTACGTCAAGATAGATCACTGGTTTCCGATGGGGTGGGTTAAGAAACAATGTAACAAGTGGAGAAAAGTAGGCCGCGTTGTTAGGCGTGTGGAGTAAGAGGAGCGCAGTGGTGCATCTGTCAGATGGAAAGGTCGGTGGGAGAAAATGGCGTAGTGTTAGATGGCAAGCGGGGAGCTAATAAAAGATATCATAGAAGGGAAGAGGGCGTGGATCCGACGCAGTGGTCTGGTGGAGAGATATGAGAGAGTTGAGGTCTGCTAAGGTGAGAGATGTGTGGGGAACGTGAGAGAAGGAGGGATACTAGGAGGGTCAATCAATGATAGCATGATTGCCTCTCCAGAGTGAGCCGAACAATCATGTGAACATTTTGTGCCCTGATTTGTAATTAAAGCGTCCGAGCTGTTTGTGGGCTGCAAGTACTCCCCTCCCCATCACTGATGGCGTTTATTCCAAGCTAATATATGTGAAGAGCTGCGTGGTAAATGTACAGAGGCGCAGGAGGTGCATGCCGGTGAGGGAAGGGAGCACAACATTAAAGGTGGGGGTAAAGGGAAGAATGGCGGGATGCAAGAACGTAGCTGAATGGCGAAATTAGGTGAGAGCGTTGCTTATAGACAAGCTGGAAAGACGATTGTGCTATGAGATAGACACTCACATAACAATCGCATATAGAAATGGCAAATAGCCTGGAAATCGCATAGCGCTAATTCAGATGAGAGGTGCACTGAGCTGTGGAGGGGCACTTAGATTTAGGTAAATCCCTTTGACACAAGCAGAGCACATGTGGGCAATAAGCAAATTGCAGTTGGGGAAAAGAAAGCGAAGGAGAGGAAGAGATGCCCAATGTGTTGAAAGGAAGAGGACACAGTGGACTCCTTGGTCCACATAAAGGAGCTCTAGTTACTGAGGCACATGGCCTGCTGGTGTGGTGGACATCTGCAAACCCTCAAAGCATCAGGTGATCCCTTGGAGACCTGGGAATGTTTTCCTCTTACCCAGCAAGTGAGTGAGTGGTGGAGGAAAATAGGCCGTGCACAATGGAGGTCGTGGGTCTAAGAGATATGGGAGGGTCACCACTTAAACTAAAAGATCAATTGATGGCAAATTCCCTTCTCCTGGGCTATCATTTCACTTTACTTAGCCACTGAAGCACTCTTCTCAATAATCTCTGAGATCTCATTTGTTGGCCTCTGTGGACTCTGGGACTGTTCCTGTTCTGTTAAGACCTCTTAGAAATTGGGTCTCTAGTTGGCAGTGGTTTGCTCCCTGTCCAAGTAGGGACCCTTACTCTAGTGATTGTAAGGGAGTCACAGTTAAGATAACCCCGGCTCACCTCATCAGTAGCTTGGCTCAAGCAGCTAGGCTTATCTCAGAAGCAATGTGTAAAGTATTTGTACACACACAGTAAAAACACCTCAAAAGTGCTCCACTCCAGTTTAGAAAAATAGCCAATTATTATATGAATAAACAATACCAAAACAACAAAAATTCAACATACCCAAGTGAAAGTACACATTTTCAAAGATTAAATGTAGGATAGTGTTTAGAAAGCCAATAGCTGCAAATGGGGCTTTAAAAAATGGCTTGACTGCTTCGCTTCCAACAGTCCGTCGCCAACCGCGAGGTAGCGTGGTCAGCCACGGAGTTGTATAAACCTCTGTCACAGTACCTTGGAAAAGGGTGAGGAAATGAAGACATTGCACGGAGTCGTGGAGATGAGGCAAAGCTAGAGTCGGTACAGCGTCAGTTCCTTACTGCCACTGTGGAGGTGAAGCATCTGCTCCTTACAGCTAGGCAGGGAAGGCGAGGCGTTGAGTTCCTTACAATAAGGGGGGCCGATGAATCCAGCAGGTAAGATGTGAAGCGCCGACTTCACAGTGTTGCGAACACATCACGGGGCCACAAGTGATACAGCAGAGTTGGAGTCCGGTGCAACGTAAAGACCTCTGCTGTGGTAGGTCTTTGAAGGTTCTGTGGCAGCATCTGGCCTACATTGTAGGTCACAGTCATTGCACTCAGCAAGGACCACAGCTCTGGTGCAGGCAGTGGCATGGAATCAGAAGCGAGCAGGTTCTGAAGTCGTTTTGGAAGTCGATGCACTAGTTTCTTCCTTCTTACACCAGAACTCATTCCCAAGGGCCCAGGAACTAGATGTGGCACCATTTGGCAAGAGCCATTAAGAGAGTCCAGGCGCTGGCAGGAGAAGGCTTTGTTGTCCCTGAGACTTCTTCACAGGAGGCAAGCTCAGTCCAAACCCTCGGAGAACCTTCAGAAGCACGATACAGAAAGCCAAGTCCAGTCCTTTCACTCCCAGGATGGAAGCAGCAGGCCAGCACAAAAAAAGCAACAGGCAGAGTGGCAGTCACTCCCACAGTATCCAGCTCTTCTTCCTGGCAGAATTTCCTCAGTCTAGAAGGATTCCTACTATGTGGTGTCAGAGGTCCAGTACTAATCCCCATTCCTGACTTTTGAAGTAGGCAAACTTCAAAGATAAATCTTGGTGGTGCACAGGACCCTGCCTTTCTCTGCCCTTGCCACAGACACACTCCAGGGGGATGTAGACTGCTTTGTGTGAGGACAGGCACAGCCCTATTCAGGTGCAAGTGTCACTCTGGCTCAGGAAGACCCATCTGTCTGGTGATGGACTAACAGGATATGTAGGGTACCCTTCAGCTCCCTTTCCTCAGTCACATTTTCTTTGTTTCTTTGTGTGACTGTCTAGAGTGAATGTACAAACAGCCCAACTGTCATCCTGACCCAGATGTGTATTCAGCAGACAGGCAGAGACACAAAATGGTTAAGGAAGAAAATGCCCACTTTCTAGAAGTGTCACTTTCAAACTTACAATTAAAAAAATAACTTCACCAAAAGATGTATTTTTAAACTTTGGGTTCAGAGACCCCATACACTATATCACTTTATAGGAAATTACACTTAAAAGATATTTCAAGGCAATCACCATGTTACCCTATGGACGTGATAGTACTTGCAATAATGCAAAACTAAATTAGTAGTATTTCACTAACCGTACATGTAAAACACACCAGTCCACGTCCTACCTTTTAAATACACTGCACCCTGCCCACTGGCTCCCTAGGGACCAACCTTGGGGGTGACTTACAGGTAATAAAAGGGAAGGCTCAGGTCAGGCCTGGCAAGTGGGTGCACTTGCCAGGTCGAAATGGCAGTTTAAAGCTGCACTCACAGGCACTGCAATGGCAGGCCTGAGCCATATGTACAGGGCTACTCGTGGGTGGGACAATCAGTGTTGCAGTCCTACTAGTAGCATTTGATTTACAGGCCCTGAGCACACACCGTGCACTGTACTGAGGACTTACCAGTAAATCAAATGTGCCAATCATGGAGAAATTAATCCTCAGTACATTTTAGACAGTAGGCATAAGCATTTGTTAGCCATGGTAAAGTGCCTGGAGTCCTAAAGCCAAAACAAAAAAACAGGTCAGAAAACAATAGGAGAAAGAAGGCAAAAGGTTTGAGGATAATCCTGCAAAAAGGACCAGGTCCATCAGGACCATCTGAGGTTCCCTTTTTGGTGGCCCATAAGACAGAGTAGAGGGTTTGCTTAGTCCTAGCTATGTGGAACGCAGGCAACCTTAGTCCAGGACACCCCAAAGTCCACACAGGCAAATATTGAGTAACCCTTCAGACTTCTAAAATGAGACCCTAGCTTAAATTTTTAGTTTGACAGATGGGCTGAAGGTCTGTTTCAGGTGGAGTTTATCATTATTCATGTTTTAGGAATCAGCATCTGCTAATCAGTGTAAAGGGCATCCTCATGGGCTTCTACTCACAGTAGATTGTCAGACATTTACCTAAGTTGGATTTTTTATGTATATGCCAGCTTTGTCAGATAAGAACAATACTGTATGCAAATGTTCCCTCTTGCTATTTCTGGGAAGACCTTGACTGTCTTTCCCTCACTTTCCCGAGTTTCCTGAAAGGCAAAAATTGTGCTTTCCAGCCCCACACCCAGGAAGTGAAGCATGAAATAGGGAGTTGGGAGGAATGGTCCCTTTGTTTGTCCTTGCACCATTTTTTGTTGCACATTCAAGCAAAAAGCTATACAACACTTGTTCACATGGGATGATAGTTAAAGGGTCTCCTTTTCCATTCACAGGTGGCTTTTGATGTTAAACAGAACAGCAGGCAGTCATCACCACTAAGCTATAACCACGCTGTAGCCCCGAAACAAATCATTGCCAACAGCTTTGCAGTAAGGAAGCCAGGGCATCTACTCCACTCAGAACAATTGTATGTGACCTCTTTGTGGGTTCCTCTTTTCCAAATAGTACAGTAGGCCCCTAAGAGGGAGCACAGATATGAGGCCTTGCTGAAGCTTAATTCAGGTGCTACCTGGGCGTACTACTATATTAGAGAGGAACTTCTAGAAAAATAGAAACAAAGTCAGGTTGCTGGAGGTGGCACGGAGGACTTTTATCCTGATTGTAGGATCTGAAGGGGCAGGACAGACTATACTTGTAGAGTACAGGACACATTGAATTGGAATTTGAGACAACATAAGCATACTGGATAGGACTCATAAGATTTAGCCCAAACTGCACAGGACTGACCAAGCTGAGACAAGCATGATGGTGCAGAACGAACCTAAATTTGGTGGCATGGAACCTACCAGCCTGGGGCACTAAAGAACAGACAACTGTATGACAGAATGTAACAGGCATGAAGAGACTCAAGTGGGTTAGGATTCAAGACAATGGGCCTGGCGAGGCAAGGACAAGGCAGAACTGACTGAATTGGTGCAGTTCAGAACTAACTAGACTGAGACAGGAACGATCAAATGTGAAAGAAGGATTTGTCGAGCTGACCATGCTAGACTTTGACATCACAGGACAGATGAAGGAGGACAAACCAAGACCTGACTGCAGCCCCTATGAGACTATGTAGACAGGCCAGAACAGTGCCAAACAACAGAGAGAATCAACCAAGCCTAGACAATACATGAAGACTAGATCATACAGCACTAGAGAGTAGGGTAGGACAACTAGACATGTCAAGGAGAACAGATCATGGATGATAGAGCAGATGGCTGAATAGATAAATGGAGAAATGGTTTTATGCATATGAAGCATACTTATTTATGAACTGGTTGAAGATTTTTCAGTATGCACATTGTGGGTCAGGGCTGGCAGTAGCAGAATGTGTGCCTCACGCACAGCAGCAGGGCAGTCTTCCTTCACGAGTGAACAGAAACTGTTCTGCACTAGCACACATGTTCCCCCTCATGAACGGAACAGTTAAAGCACAGGTAGCAGCAGCCTAGCCTGTTTTACACACGCACAGAACAAATACAGCATGGGCAGCAGCATTGTAAGATTTGCGCATGCCTGACGGTTGGCCATAGCTGTCATATAGCCTTTCTGTGTCACCAGCTAGACTTGAAATCAGCCAGTTTACCTAGAGGTGACCCTCAGATGGTTTGACTGTTGAAGACTCTTCCAAACCACCCACTCTGTTTTCACTCCTTTGTGCTGCATTTTTCCTTCCTCTTATCCAATTCCCTCACCTGATCTTCCATTGCCACTCCATCCCCAGTTTCCTTTATTTATAATTTACACTTTCATACTAAAAGACAAAATGTTTTTTACTTAATGATCAAAGTAGAGTCTGCCGTCTTGAATCTGCAAATAAGAAAAGGAAAGTGGTACCTATACCATTTTGTAGGTACACATGTGAGATGCCTGCACGCACCAACATAGTGACCTAGAAGACAAACAATGGTAATGTCATTGCCACTTTTTAATCTTTTTTCTGCATTTCACATTGAAACTTTAATGTTATCTTTAAACAGGTTTCAAAGTTAAAATTAGGGGCAGGAAATTTATTTGCCCCACATCACACAATAAATATGTTTTTGACCACCTAGGACCAAAACATTGCCTCCTGAAAGACCCTCTTCACTAATTTCCTTCCTTGCCAGTGTCTTCTTTTGGGACAAGGCCATTAGGCCCAGGGCCGAGTGACAGGTGTCAGCTCCTGGCCAGGACGTTACTCTTAGTGGCATTAGGAAGGCTCCAGGGCCCTGATTAAATGGAAATCTTGGCCACCGAGGACGGACATCTGCGGTGCATCAGAGGAAACATTTAATCTTCCTTATTTCTCTCATTCTCTTTAAAAATGCTCTTCATTTGTACAAGGCCTAAGCTTGGGTTTAGTTTTAAAGTATTCTCTTGAATATTTTGATTTTTCATTCCATGTTGTAATCATTTGCCCCTAAAATGTCTGTCTCATGAGAAGCATTTGCACATTGATGGACATTGCTTTTTGTAAATGTTCGAGCTCATATAATAAGAGATCGTCATGAAGTCAAAAAACTAAAACTTAAAACAGCAAACATTATGAACAGGCATAATGCCACACTAGTGGTCGAAAGCTCTACAGAAATGCTGATAGCACAAAATAAATATTTTCAAGGTGTGTAGGATGTCTAGAAGCCTACTATGTTCGTTTCTGATACTTGTTAGGAGAAATAGTACATTTTCATTCACACTTAGCTCTATCTCTATTTTTTGGAAAATATTTTAGGGTCTGAGTAAGTCTTTAGTAACGACTTAGCATACTGTTAGTAGATTCATAGTTAATGTCTTGTACATTTTTCAGTTCTGCAGTAAATCAATTTTAAGCCTTTGGTAAAGCTTTAATAAATCATTAGGTAAGCTTGTAGTATGTCATCAATAAAGCTTGAAAATAACAACAGACAGCAAATATAGTAGTCATTAGACATTCCTCAAATGCAGAGTAAATTGATTATCGTTTTGTGCCTGATAGAGCCTTTGCTGTTTTTATATCCTACTGTTGTATCAGTGGTTCAGATAACTAAGGGCCCGATTTATATATTGATAGAAAAATAACTGAGTTGCAATGGTGACTAAGAGCTCCCTCTCGGCCAACTTTATGATCTGCCAACCCGATTTAAATTCAGGACGACCATAGTTTCCCATGCTGAAAAGTACTCAATACTCAGTGCCCCCATCGCCATGGGAGGAAAGTCCCATGGTGAGGGGTTCAGTGTGTGTGTGTATATATATGTATATATAATATTTTATTTAAAAGAAAATCCCACTTTGGGATGTTCTTTTTTTTTTTTGTTTGTTTGTTTTTTTTTGTTGTTTTTTTTAATAAAAAAAAATAAAGTTTGATTTATGGCTCCATCATGCTGATAGAGCCGTCTGTCAAACTTATAATGTGTAGCAGCAGTTCCTGTCAATGCTTGAAATGTTTACTGGGTCACCGCAGACGGCACCTGCCACAGACCATTTTTTTCTTCAGTCCCACTCTTTGGAGGTTGTGCGTGGCCACAGATGTCAGTTTCGAATTTTTCTCAGTGTGGCTGAGCTTTTATTACTGCTTGCAAATTTCATATTTTGCATCTAGAGAAATATCCATCAAAAACTTGTTTTGTCGGAAAAGTCTTCAACAAACAGGATGTTAGCTCGTTCAATGTTTAACATAAGAAAACTAAAGGAAGATTCGCTGATTTTTATTGTAAATAGTTGCAATATTAATTTTCTGCATCTTTTATTGCTAAATAAGTGTAATAATTGTGAGGAAAAAATGTAAAATGTATATTTTTCTATTCCCGACTAAACATATTCTTGCTGCATTTTTCCTTCTGAATTTCAGTTTCATGAATATTGGTACATTTTCCTCTTCAGCTCATCAAGACGGAGAGAGAATAACGCCCCCCCCCCCCATATTTTCACACTAATAATTGTGCTGTTTTTTTTTTTTTTTTTTCTTGTTTTAAAATTCAATATTCAGTTTATTTTCCCACCTGTTGTTTCAAGAAAAATTATTGGGAAGTTTAATCATTTAAACATATGTAGCCACAACAAATTACAAGCACTCCGGTTTCTTGGGTTTGTGAAAATAAAATCCATCAATTGTTTTCTTCAAACCGCTTCAGTATTTTTTTAAGAGATTGACAGCAGAAACGTTTTCTTGACATTACATTATAAGTGATGTGTGAGGACATCAGTGCTATATAGTTCTGCCATGATTGAGTGAAAAGTAAGATTGTACCCTAAATAAAAAAAGGCCTCTTAGCCCTTGCGATGTAGAGTAGTGTTTGAGTCTGGATCGTGAGATTACTTTAATACATCACATTCTGCATTCGGGTGAACACGGGTTACTGAATTTCATGATGTACAGGACTGGCATTTTGGTTTCTGGTGTGTAAATCTGCCACATGAGGAAATTCCTCATACTCCTCCACACCCCGTCCAACCACCCCCACGGCATATGTCCGTTATTTATCGGCCATATTTAATTAAAAAAAAAAAACACTACTTCCGCGTTGCTGTGGTTGGGATGCCTGCGCTGGACCACCACAGCTTAGCATCTGCTCGCACAGCCGCGTTAGCCTGGCAGGGGTGTGCTGAGGGCACAGTGTGTGTCTGCCCTCATCGACAGTCGAGCACATCCCTCTCTGCCTTCCTGTCTAGACCAGGCTGATATCGACAGCGCAGACAAGTGCTCCCCCTTATCAGAGCCCGGTACCCTGATGGCAGCGTTATCCCACGAGATCCCATCCCTTGCTCAGGTAATGTGCCCATTAGTGCTCGCAGCAGGGGATGCGGAGATGGGCTGATCTGGGCGATTACACAGGTACAAATTCCACATTGATTAACCAGGCTCGCGCTGTGTGAACTACACTGCCTCCCCCGCTGCTCTCTCGGCTTTCATTCCTCCATGTCCCTGCTTACTACTGTTCGTTCTCGAGCTCTTATAGCTTAGCCATTCTGTTTCACAGGATGTTTCTCCATCAAATGCTATATCCTACTTCCCTCATATTTATTTGAAATCTCTCTTCATTTCTGTTATTCTCTGTTCCTTTCTCTCACTCTCTCCTTATGTCTTCTGTGATTGTCATCCCACCCCTTGCAGCCTGTTTTTTTTTTCTTTTTCTCGCGTCTTTTCTTTCCACCCTCTGCATCCCATTCTTGTGTCGTATTCAGGTATCGGCAAAACATTGTTGTATCGTTCCAACCCAGTATCTCTTCTTTCTTTTCTGTACTTTGTTTACCCTTTCATTAGCTCTAGGACTTCCATCTATTCATCCCTCCCTCTTTCCACTTTATCTCAACATCATCTTCTCTTTTTTCCTATTTCTCCCTTAACTTGGTTGCATTCTCCCTTCTCCGTCTCTTGTTTCTCTCATCTTGTTCATTCACATCTCCCCTTCATTCCCTCTTCTGCATGTGTTCTCTCATGTACTTAGCCCCATTTATATTATGTCTTTACTCTTTTCATGTTGCTCGCTTTTTCTTTCCAAGTGTGTGTGGGGGGGAGGGGGATCTTTTCTCTCCTGTGTAAACTCGCTCCTTTTACCTGCCTGTGTAACCTCCATTACGCATTGCGTGACTCTTTACTTTCTTATACTTTTCCTTTTGAATTCAGTTTTTTTCTCAATGTATGCTTACACCGCTGGCTGTCACCTTTCCCTCTCCTATGCTGCCCTATTTTTCCCATTGTCTTCGGCTCCTTCAGGGTCACTTATGCAAGTCATTCATTTTGAAGTCTCTTCTGTAGTTCTCCTGCACTGGAACCTGTTCAGAATGAAAAATGACCGCCGCCTCCCCAAAATTAGCAGAAGGTGGCTCCTGTGCCCTTGCTTAAACATTTTTCTAGACTATGTCATATGAAAGGCATAGCTGACTTCAGATTGCATTCCACAAACATTGGGGAGGTCTATATCTGTGTGGGAAAATGTGCAAAAAGTGATGAAATATCTTTTAATGTAGATTGGATTATCCATGTCTAGAGAGTGGGATCACAAATGCCTCGTGGTTTTCTCCCCCTCTTAGATTAACATGTCGGTAGATGTCTTACCGGCTTGAACTTCTAGGTTTTGTGGCATGCTTTAAACGTTCGTAGGAACCACTGACAATAGCATTGTTTCTTTATGTGTTTGGTTCGCAACTCTTGACAAAAGCACAACGCAGAACGAAAATGGTACTAGGGCAGGAGAAGCACAGTGCAGCAAAAATAGAGACGAGAGAAAAGCAGAAAAAGAAAACGGTGATACAAGGGTAGAGCTGGAAAGGGAAGGAGTAACGGAGGGCAAGACTAGCACTGGAAAAAACGGGACAGATATGGAAAAGGAAGGAGTAGGGGACCACATGAATTACAGGGTGGTGTGGTATAGGAGTTCAGGGGGAATGGCAGCACAAAAGTAGTGAAATAATAGATGGAAGAATCTGACAACATGAAAGAATTTGCACAGGTAGACATAAGAAACAAATCATGAGTAATGCTGGGAGAGACGCAAGAAGTGTAGAGGGCAGATGCAGTCTAGAATTAGGAGCAAAGTACAACTGCAATGAAGGGAAGTGGAGACCAGGAATAGGAGCAAGAGACATTTTAAGGGTTTACAAAAACACTCACAAAGTGGGTTTAGGGATGAACAGTGCATCTTGAGATTAATTGCAACTCACATCAACGATCCTGATCCTAGCTACAATTCCAGAGTAAATAGATTAAAAAAGGAAGAAATTACATATCATCTCCATCCAAATAGATGGATGTTGCAATGAATTGGAAAGAAAACATATACTTTTTTCTATATGCTCAATGTGGCTTGATGACTTGTTACGCTGGACTCAAGTGTGAGAGTGATGATCACCATGGAGTATATTGCCAGGACTCGAAATACTCAGAAGCTATCATCCGAACAGCTTCCTCTTCTATGTAGTATGAGATGTGGGGGGTAATTTGTCATAGTATTGAAGGTGTCAACACACATGGCTGGTGATGAAAGTATCCTGAAGAGTGTGGTATTGGATGTCCTTTTACAGATGAACGCCTCCTTGACTCAAAAATATAAATATAATATAGTATATAATATAATAAATGTAAGTATGTACCAAAGCTCATACAATGCTGGAGAGCACCAAATTCTCCTAGGCATCTAAAAAAAAAAATAGTAGATCGAACCCCTGAATCCATCTTGACTGGGGGAAATATATCACCTAAAAGCATCCAAAATCCTGCAGTGCGCGGTAATGATCTTGCACCAGAGAGGAGTCACACATCCATGAAACAGAGATGTTGTCGGTTAGGTAGACACAGTTCAGTAATCACCCCTGGACAATTTGCTGCTGCCAGAGCCCCTGTCACAGTGGAAGATGCTAAGAAGCAGACTTCATCAGCATTATGAAATATGAATGTTGTGGAAATCCAGTTTCATACATGGACCTGCTGCGGGCAGCTCAAGAAAATTCAGTTTCTCAGGATAGTTGTGATGCCAACAGAAGCAGAAGAAGATGCACTAGAAGGTGTAGTATTTTCTTATTGAATATAGGGTATTATAAAATATATATATTTTTTTATAGAGTGCCCTGAAGACCCCCAATTTGCAAAAGCATTTCCAGAGCCCATAAGTGAGTGCATCAAATATTTGAATCAATTTAATATTTTTTTTAAAGCCCTGGACGCAAGGCTTTTATTATTTTCTCAACTGGATAATACGGAAAGCTCAATCTCTGTACAGAGGATTTTATCAGTGCGCTTCCTTTTTCTGAGGAAAAATAACACCATGCTGTTTTCTATTAGAATCAACAGTTGCAGGGCCATTTTACATCTCTTTTATTTTTTTATTTTTTCACTTTTTCACTTGAACCTTTAGGCAAAGAAAGTCCAGGTGCATTCAGATCTTATTCATATCCTCTTCCCTTTCATATATAGCCAATCGATCAGTCAAAAGCGTGAGAAGCGTATTCCATGTACTGTCACCTGACCCCCCTGACCATTAGATTCATTCAGTTTTCACACACCTGCATGAAACAGGATTCTAAATATGTGGTGGCGAAAGGCAGGTGTTTCTCGTTTCTAAGTAAATGCTCGTTAAAACAGCACATGTTTGTGTTGTCTGTATTTGTGTGTTCATGTTGCAGTGGTGGCAGGGAAAAAGTTTGTAAGAAGAAATGGCTGTGGGTTGATAAAGGAGAAATGAGGTTCCTGGTGGGTGCTGATTGTGGCATTGAAGTGTGGTTGTGGGGCTTTACACAGCTGTGTGTAAAACTAGGTTTACATCATCTGTTGTCTAACACAGGGAGCCTAACTTTGGGCCTTGCGGCAGTGCTTAATTTGTGCTTGTTGTTTCCGGTGCTGAGAACCAGCACTTACTTTTGAGGGCCGGCGCTTAGTCTTCTGCATCAAGCATTTTCTGCGAGCAAAAGACATATGGGAAAGACGGAGGAAGGGAAAAACGAAAAACCGTCACAAAAGTAGAAAGTAGAAAGCAGAAAGCTGAAAGAGTGAGCTGAAGGGGCACGGAGTTGCGTTAAACGGATTGAAGAGGCCCGAGAGGGCTTCAGGATTACGCTTCTTCCATGTTCCGTGCTCTCACATTTAAATGAAGCAGCCACGTGTTCAAGAGGGGGGCTTTAGCACCCGCACGTTTTTATTTACAAATTAAGCACTGTCTTGCGGAACAAACCATGAAATGGCGGACACCTTGGCCTTGCTACTCCAATGACAGGGCAGGGGTTGATTGGTTTCCTCTTTTTCCTACTCCTGTGCCTGTAAAATAGAAGGATTTGCCATGTTATGGCTCACACGCCTATGAATTGTATGATTAGCCTCCAAATGAGGGCTTGTTTACCAGTACTTCCAGATGTGAGCATACAGTGCATTCTCGATGTGGTCACCTGTGCAGAGAGAAGGAAATGAACGGGATTGAAATGGAATGCAGAGCCCAAATGTGCAAATTGCATCTCTGACTGACACTCAGCCTTTCTCTTGCTATGGCTCAGTGGTGAGCTGTGATCCCCCAGGGTCTGATGCTGTCAAGCAGCGCTCTGCAGGCATCTCTGGGGACCTTCGTACTGCCTCTCCACTGTCACACCAGTGTTGATCTGACTCAGCATCCTGCCTCCTGTAGCGTCTAGGGTGTGCGTGGTGGTTCCTCCAGCAGTGGCCGAACTTGAGGCAGATTGTAGCTGCTTGGTCGAGCTCAGACCTTACAGAGAGAATCTCCCTTCCTGATCTCAATGAGGAGTTAAAATGCTAAAGCTATTTCTTCACTGACTTCTTTGAAATTTTCAACTCTGGCTTTCAGATTTTGTTCCCTGCATGTGAAATGAGGCTTCTGGGGACAACAGGTTGAGGATCACAATGTTCCATCTTGTAAACCGAGATGCTGTACCGAAAGCATCTGTTAGAACACCTTATTAGGAGCATCAGGAACAATTACATTACTCGATTTTTCCTTTCTGGGATCAGTGACCCCTTTCATTGTATCGTGAAGTCTGCGCTTTAAGGATACTTATTATTTGAAATCTCTGCACTGGAAACTGAAAGTCTCTGCAGGACAAAACGGTTGTAATGGGCAGCTATCCACGGCTCCTCCAGCCTTCAAGTTAAATGTGATGAAGGTGAGAATCTCTTCAGACCTAGCTTGCCCTTCACTTATGATATCTGACCTCCTGGACTTGAGGCAGGTCACGTGCCGGTGACTTTGTCCTGATGAAACACTCCAGCCTTGGCAAGACTGAAACCAGTTTCCACTGCCCCTTTGTGGCCGTCCACTCTGTACCAGATACACTGAGAATGGTGTGGCCTGTTACTTCATACCCCTCCTGCACCCAGCTACCCCCAGGAGACCTCTCTGTCCAGCCTCTCATTCTGCAGGCTCAATACATATTATTTTTCCGAAACCGACAGAATAGAAGCAGGCGTTGATACTCCTGAGGCCTCAGTAAACAGGCGTCCCCCCTACAGAGATAGCCTGGCAGTGTGCTAACCAGACACGTCCATGTCAATCTCAAGCAGTCTCCATGGAAACAGAGCAACTGGACATTCACTGGCTATGACTACAATCAGTGCATTAGAGATCAACTTATGCAGGGAAGAAGGAGGGGGCAGATACAGCTTTCACTCCTCTCTCTGGATCAGGTCCTCAGCACTTCAGGAATCATTGTCCTCTCATGTCACAAGGTCACCATTTACAATTCCCAGGACTCTTAAACTTCTTGAGTCCATAGTGCACAATTTATGCTATGTATCGATCACCTGACACTGCCTGGACAAGCCATGCATCGAGGTTGTTTTTGTCACATTAATTAACTCCTACATAGTAATGCTGGAATTCTGTGATGACTTCTCATCAAGTGTGAACTTAGAAGGTACAGCAGTTTCCCTCCCTCCTGGGAATGTTAAACTCTTTTGTATTAATGTGAGGTTCCCATTGAAAGTGATATGATTTTTATGTTGCAACTGATGCAGCACATTACATTTACAGGTTGCAGCTGAGACAAAGGGGGTCAAATTGTTAACTCAAAACTACAAAGTGTTTCTGAGAGGAACCCTTACTTCACATGATTTGCAGTGGCTGAGTGACATCTAGTGCTACACTGAGCTACACCTCAAACCACCATTGGCCACTGTTGCCACACAAAGCATTGGAGTGACCTATTGAAGCTTGAATGCCTGGCCTTCCGTTTGTGCAGGTTCCACATTTAGATCCGCAAAACTCTGGCCTCTATAGTGTTCATTTGATGGTGTTCACACTTTGTTTTGTAGTGTGCCCTTACTGTTTTTTGCGAGGTGTTGGCAGTCCTCACATTATCTGGTTGCGTCTTGGGTAACAAAATCTTGAAATAGCTATATTTTAGATAGTTCTCGCTCATGCGTTGAGTGTAGATTGATAATATGTAGACTGCATACGTTTTACAAGATAGGGAAGCTGATACTTGAGTAGCGTAGTTGCAAAATAAATTTGTTTGTGGTTAGTTAGTGATAATCTATGTATTTATAGAGGTAAACATGTTGTTCTCAAACAAGTTGATTCTTGAATAGTTTTTACATAGCCAATTTGTGTGGGAACATTCCCCTAAATAGACAATAGGAGTTATGAGTTTATCCCACATAGTCATGCTTAATTGTAGAAAATTTGGAGGTGTTGAGTCTTTGAAAGCACATAAAGTGTTGCTTTCACCTTTTCAAGTTCATCAATTTATATGTGGAGATTTGAGAAGAAGATATAGTTCAAAGGATGTGTTACGCTATGCCCATATTTAGATGGTGTAAGTCTTTTCCCCACACTGACTGGTTTAGGATTGGGTAAGCCATACATTGGCATATTCAGTCTTTAGCAGTCCATACTTGGAACTTCTTCAGCACAGTACGTTTTGTGTATAGCTATGCCTGCGGTGTATCTCTGTCTGTCTCATGTCCCACCCTCTTTCTCTCTGTTTCTCTCTCTCCTTCTCTTATATATCCGCACTGCCACAGGGAAGAGCGGTGAACATTTAAATGGTCCCGTAGCCCGAGATGTGCCACGATTAGGCTGCGACCCGCCTCATTTTAAGGTTCTAAAGTCTGCAGGGCCACCGGCTTTGAATCCCGTGCTGTAGACAGATATCCGGTAAATTAACTCATGTTCTACTAAAAAAATAAAATAAAAAAAAGGAAAAAATTGTTACTATGATTAAATGTGATGCAGATGTGACGTTTATTCTGTCCAATTTGCGGGCTGACAGCCTCATGCTGAACCTCACTTCAGGCTAAACAACAATATTATTTAACAAGACTTATACAGGGGTGAGAACGTGCAATATGTCATGTTGAGTTTGTATAGATAAATATTTCCCCAAACATTCATCCTTTAATTTGGGGTTACCTCTTGCCCAATGGTTGTGGAATTCGGTCAATGGCCACTTTCCATGAAAGTCGTATGAATTCCCATCTTGTGCGGACGTGCAACTTCTCATCAGTCACAAAGCTGATGATCACTTTCCTCTGGGGGTATTTCACATATATGAGGTCTTGGCATGTGGGGAGCAGGTTTATCTTACGCAGAGAGCTCTCTTTCTGAATCAGTTCTTTGGAACATATATTGGAAAAGACGATTTCACAAATATTAGAAAGCCTTGGTGCACCCTGGATGATAGTCATGAGAAAAAATGGACAAGAAATGGTCGGAGATGTTTAAGTGTCAAAAACATAGCTACTGGAAGAACAAGGATTTGAATCTAAATGGTCAAATCAAATAACAGTTGATGGGGAAACATTTCCATACCTATCAATAGAGTCAAGTATTAATAATCCAATAGCAGAGATGATACTTGTAAGCATTAAACTTGATTCATAATCAGTGCCTTACACTATCAGAGTAGAAATATGAACACCTAACACTACCTAGGTAAAAAGAGAATTGATACCTATCAGCTTAAACCTGTGACATCTAGTGATATCTAACAGTATCAACGTAGAGGCACACTGTTGGCAATCAGTTATTGGAAAATAAATCAACACCTAAACAAACACTACAGTACCAGAAATGTAATGAAAACGGATAAGCATTATATAAGCCCATTATTGACACCAAGCATGAAGAAGTTGAAAACAATGATACGTAGCAATAGCAAAAGACACATGCCATCACTGTTCTCAAATCTGAGACATATCAATAACAACCCAGCTCCACACTGACCAAAAGCATTACATCAGATATATCATCAATACTCTCATTTTCACTGGTACACTCTCTTACTTATATAATGTAACTGTTATGTGGAGTTCTACCATGTGTTCCTGCTTCTTGTTACACTGAAAGATGTATACAATCTTTCTGAGACATGAAACCTTCACTTCAATAATACTAGCGGCAGAGAGGTATTGCGGAATTACTTTCAGTCCTAGCCCTAAAAAAGATAGGAGGTTATGTCATATTTGTAGATGGTATTAATTAATCAAGCACCTGAAGAACAGACTTTATTAATGAAACAAGAAAATGTTCAAGAGGTGCCCTAGAGTTTTCCTATGAACTGCCATCTCTGTCCCCACTTACCAGTGCCCATGAAAGGCTAGTTGGGTTGGTGTTGTTTTTATTTTATTTTTTTTATTTTTAAAGAAGGCAGAAGAAATTTCACAACAGGGTGTGATCTTTGAAAGGCTCAAAAGATCCAAGGTAAAGTTAGGCACATTTCAGGTTCAACAGACATGACTAATTCCAGGGGTGCTGGCATTTATTTAAACTGATGGTTTGCTTACGAGCTAACCTTCTTAAGTAATGAACCATCAGCTGTGACCTTCACAACTGAGTTCTGTCCCCACTTATG
Organism: Pleurodeles waltl; assembly: GCF_031143425.1. Taxonomy (NCBI): domain Eukaryota; kingdom Metazoa; phylum Chordata; class Amphibia; order Caudata; family Salamandridae; genus Pleurodeles; species Pleurodeles waltl. Next base: position 889,389,586 of record NC_090446.1, read on the forward strand.
GGGTGATATCATTCATGTGAACTCCGACTCTGCTTTCCCCCGTGCTGCTGCATTGCTCTTGCGCCTGTCTTCTCTTTGCCTTTTCCCCTGTTTTTTGAGTGCCTTCTCCTTGCTTTTCCCTCGTTGTCCCTGTTTTCTCCTTGCTTTTCCTCCTCATTTTTTGTGTCCCCTCTCCTTGCTTTTGCCTTGTTTTCACTGCTTTCTCCTAGCTTTTTCTGCCATTTTTTGTGCCTTCTTGCTTTTCCCTTGTTTTCACTGCTTTCTCCTTGCTTTTTCCCTCATTTTATGTGCCTTCTCCTTGTTTTTCCCTTCTTTTTCACTGCTTTCTCCTTGGTTTTTCCTTCGTTTTTGTGTGCCTTCTCCCTGCTTTTCCCTTCTTTTTCACTGCTTTCTCCTTGGTTTTTCCCTCATTTTTTTGTGTGCCTTCTCCTTGCATTTTCCTTGTTTTTCACCTCTTTCTCCTTGCTTTTCCCTCTATTTTTTGTGCACCCCTCCTTGCTTTTCCCTCATTCTCACTGCTTTCTTCTTGCTTTTTTCCCCTGTTTTTTTATGCACCTTCTTGCTTTTCCCTCATTTTCACGACTTTTTCTTGGAGCTGCAGGCACCTGGATATCCTGTTGGTGATTAGCCACACTGTCCAAATCCTGATTGATTGATTGAGGCTTTGACTAATCTTTCAGGTTTGAACGCAATAGTGATTTCCTGCCAACATTTAGCAAGTCAGGAATGTTTGCCACAAATCTCCCTTGCTCTTACAGCAGTTGGCACTGCCAGTCATCAAGCTGATTGTCCTTTCCACACTGTACATTTTTTAATTTTCACACATTTTTTTTTTTATAACAAATGCGTTGGTGTTTAAATAAGTATAAAAGGGGGTGAAAGTTCAAAAGGGAGTGACATGGTCAAATAGCCATACATGTGCAAGCAAATCATCAGGGAGACATAATATAGGCAGAAAACACAAGAGGACACAGAATACCCAAAGGATACCAAAACGGTGCAAATTTGCCTGAGAACTACCTAAGTTAATCCCACCATGGTGCCTCATATGTTTAGGTGTTTGGCAGCGCACCCCCTTGCTTGTTGATTGCTTTTTCAATCTGTGTGCAGTGAGTCGTTCCCCTTAACCAATCTGTGAAGAGTGCTGCTCTGTCGGAGTATCTGTAATATCAATATTCTATTTGAACAGAAACAAATTGCAGGCTGACCAGTACTCATCTCACAGATCAGCCAATCCTCCATGATCCCAAGAAGACCTAAATGACTATTACGTTCAAATGGACACCTTGGGGTATTCGAGAGTGTCTCTGCTGCTTGTAACCAATAAAATTGGATTCAGAGCCAGTATTTTTCACATTAACTGCTTTGGGTGTCTTCTCACATTCTGCCTTATTTGTTACTCTGCCTCATTGCATGATTCTGGTTGAGATTTTGGTACCTTCGTAAAGAAGTGCAACCTCTTCCACACACATTATAACAAAATACGTGTGCACTACTGCTTGTAGCACTCTACGTGTTACCATCCTTATGTTGAATTGCATCTGCCATTGCCCGTTGTGAAGTATTGCTCCGCCATTTTCCAGTCAACAAGAGTGCCCACCATAGAAGGGCAGTTGTTTTTCATTGATGCACACTAGTTGATTTGATGATTTTGGTAACCTTAAGAACCTTTTTCAAGTTGAGTTCACAGTTTACATTGTCCACTTGTGAAACACCCTTCTGTGACCTAGCCAATCCCTTGTGTTCACATTGTGCTGTTCTGAAAACCCATTGATGTCCAATAGATCACGTCTTGAGCGTTTTCGATGATTTCGTTAACAGCAGCCTGGTGACGGTCCCTAAACACTCGCACTATGGCACTCTACCAGAGAGAGTAACATTACGTATACAAGGACATTGTGGGTGTACATTATGGCTACAGTAGCAGTGGAGATGAAAAGATGAGAAAAGTATGATGAACATCATACATGTGTGTATTGTGAGAGAATGTTCTTGCTTGGTTGAGGTTGACCCTAAGTGTTTCACTAATTGTAAAGCGTGATGGGTTCAGATTGAGTTGCTTCCATACTCTGCATTTTATTATACCAATTCATACAGCCTTTTCCAATACTATGCACCAGTGAATGATGACACAGGGTAGAGTGTGTCATGCCATATTTCACCCAAAAGCACTGGGTTTCCGTGCAATGCATTGCACCCTCTCATTATGTGATCGTATCTTGTCATTTGTCCACTAACATTGATTTGTAGGGAAAGCACCTGCAATGCTACTGTTAATGCCTTCTTCTAAGTTTGTATTTCATTTTAATATCACAATATAGCATGATATTTGAACATGCTTCACGATCAGGCGTAAAATGGATTCATGATAAGTGCAAATTGGTTATATACGCACTTAACATCACACGTTCACACAAAATGGGAAATAATAATTGAAAATGTGAATGATGTACCAGTTCATGCCATCACTACTCTCCACAGCTGCAAGTTAACACAGAAAGCCCTTTTTTTTTTACAGAGAAGGATGAGTAGGCCGGTTGCAAGTTCTACACAGGGTATAGGAGGCTTGAGTGGATTTAGTGTTGATCACAGGCATAAACAATAAACACTTCAGACTGGAACAGGCCTATGGCTGAGGGCATCTTTGCCCTGTGACAGTTTGGTACGAGGTCAGGAAATCGGGGGAATCATTTGTCATTAATAAATGTAACACTTTTGTGTGCTTGATTTGTGGTAGAGGACAGCACAGTCCTCTTTTCAGGTTAAAAGCTGCGAATTTCTAGTTTACCCGGACGTGGAAAACTTGAGAACTCTGTGTATGTAATCTGAGTCCTCTTGAAGCTTTCTTTTCAGACTCCAGATTTGTAGAAATACAATTAATGGGGTTCTGGTACGAGACTGTAAGAACGGTGTTAAAGCAGGGAAAGAACTGAAGCGGAGAGGAGGTGGGGCCTATATTGCCTAAATTCTCGCTGGCAGGAACCAGGAAAGCCACACTCTCATCCTGACCACTGAACTGGAGAAAACTGTCATCGTGGATAAATGTACTCAACACTCTGGGGGTTATTACAACTTTGGAGGAGGTGTTAATCCGTCCCAAAAGTGACGGATATACCACCAGCCGTATTACGAGTCCATTATGTCCTATGGAACTCGTAATACGGCTGGTGGTATATCCGTCACATTTAGGACGGATTAACACCTCCTCCAAAGTTGTAATAACCCCCTCTGTCTCTTAATCCTGCCATAACTGAAATTGAGAAGAGCGCACAACAGGTTAGCTTGCAGTAATAAGAAAAATAAGAAAGGCTGCACATTTAAAGTTTTGCCCACGCTGATTAGACATAAAATCATTAGGTTCTTCCCGATTTCCTTTTGACTGGTCACAGCTCTATCAAATATTATCTGTGCACACCATCTATCCCCCTCCTCCACGCATCTCCGTCATGTTCTGTTGCATTTAGCTCCCTCTCCAGGGTGCCCTGTGGTTGTGCCGAGTGGACCCGGGGGCCCTATTCCGTGGCCTAGTGGATTTGTCCTGATTGCACTAATCCCAGCTGAGCAACCGCCTGCGGCCTGGACCGAGGTTCCCTTAACTCTTTCCCGCGCACAAAATTAGCCAGCCTTTAATTACAGTTGGGGGCCCAGTGGATCCATTGAACCCTCCAGGGATGACATCAGAATGGCTCTAAATAGTGTGTACAATATGTACTTCGTTTTACCGCGAGCAGATTCTTGTGGTTCTCTCGCTTTCAAACACATCGGCTTGCTAGGTATCACCTGTCAGACTTTGACCATCCTTCCAAAGACTCTTGGCCTAATTTGTTTTATTTTTTTTAATCCCTTCGGGGTCTGTACACCCACTCTGTACAGGACAAGAGGACATGGCAACCCTCTGCTACATACATTGCAGAGAATCCAAGACTAAAATGAACATTAACCACCTGCACATGTTGCTATCTCTGGGGACCAAGCAAGATTGGTGCTGATCTCAGTGGGTGGGGATCAAGGCAAGGGGGTGGAGCACAAACAGCTCCGTGGAGGGAAGGCAGCAGCTGCCGAGCAGCCATGGGCGATTGATGGGCGGTTCATGCTGTAGTTCTGATCGTCAGGGGGTTGTCGCTACAAGAGGATAGTAATTAGCCATTTGTGTTTTGACGCTGTTAGAGTTGCACTGGGGCAGTCCAAGTGGCGCATGGAGTATTGTTAATATCTTTCACAAAATTACATCAAACCTTGAGTTTCGTTGGATTACATCACAAAGTTGTTTTCCATTTGAATGGCTGGTCAGTGCATTGGTCTCTGCTTTTGGATAGGGTGGCAGGTGGCGCCCGCTTCACTGCCTACCAAGCACGGTCAGAAAGAGGACATCCACAAAGTTCATCTGACTCACAGTTAGCTTTTCCATACAGATGTAAGTGTTGGTCGTCTGATGTGTCCTTTCAAGTGAAAATGAGATTTGACTGTTGTAGATCTATCACCTATAAGGCACTAAGGCACATGCTTTTGGATGCCAGTGACCAGCCGATTGCCAGGCACCAGATTTGTTGTGCCTAGCCATTCTTAAGTGTAATATTCAGGCCTTAACTTCTGGACTATGAGTAGTCAATAATGTTTTTTTTCCACCTAGTTTGTGGTTTTCCCTGGCTAGCATCATTACGGCTTACACTTGGGGAGCTTTGTCTTAACTCTTGAGTGTGCCTTGGTCCAGTGTGGTTAGGCTGATGGTAGTAAATGTGATGCCAACCATAAAGGGTACCATAATCCATAATTGACTACCAGATGCATTTGTGTTGGGTCTGGATTGGGGGTGTCGGAAGCAGGCCCTTTGCATCAAGCTTTTCTAGGGAGTTAAGAAGGTCCATGATGCCTGACAGATTCTAGTGGGAAGTTAGGGTAGGTCCACAGTGCATAATAGGAAGCAGAAGAATGTTCGCTGAAAATAGCACATTTCAAAAGAAGGTGGAGTACATCTAATGTGTTGAATGGGAATGTGGAATACGTTTTTGCCAAATATTTTTCACAAAGAGGAAGTTGGTGCACTTCAGACAAGAGTAGGTGTAGGGTGACAGAAGAGCATGCAGTTCAGGAAGGAGTTGATGCAGTGCAACAGTAGCGCATGTATTTCAGGCAGTGGTTGGTGTAGAGCATGCTGTAATGCAGAACATGCAGGGCTATAGCAGTTAGAGGTGGGCAATCTAACAAACCTGGAGAGCAGAGCAGAGACAAGGATCTAGTTAGGATACAAGGCCCTGCTCACGAGTGAAGGCATTAGAATGCTATGTAAATAGTGCAATAAATATTATATAGAAAGGTAACAAAGTCTCTTCAAAATTCTAAAACCTATGTCTTTAACATGCTGAAGGGTTCCACCTTAATACATCAGACTACATCACTGCATTGAAAGCCATTTATTATTGTTTTAAAATACTTTTAGAAACATTTGTTCCCTTCTCCCCCCCCCCCCCACTGCCCTGACAACAATGCCACTAGTGCTGTAAGAGGCAAGTCAGTTGTCATACGGTTCCTATACGTGGCATAGATTCCTATTATACATTGAGGAACATTACAATCTGTTCAATCAAACGTAAGAAGTTTTCGTGCAATGCTCGACCTAAATTCCTGTACTCAAAGGTGCTTTCATGAGTAGCAAGAAAAAGGAGGCTAGATGAAATAAAGTATTTCTTGGAATCACCCAGTTTGAACGAGGGAAGGAGGTAGAGTTGATCCCAGGTTACCTGGCATCAGGTTGTGCATTTCAGCCACAAGATGGGTATCTCTTTTTCTACTGATTAACCTGAGAGGTCACTGCTTTGTCTTTAACTCTTGGAGCATGAACCTACGGTGTGGATGACAGGCAGAAGCCAAGTGAAAGTGTGGCTTGTTTTGAGCTCGTTGTCCAAGAGAGCCTCGAGCTGAGCCAGAGTCAGGAATCTGGCACAAGTCTGGGTCGAGCTTTCAGTAGCTTTCCCACCTCCAGTAGCTGAACATGCCATTCAGTACAGAGTCCATGCACACCGGAAGTGGCGACGTCCAGTCTACCCTAATACATTTAAAGAAGACTAAAGCCTTTCTTTGGGAAGTTGAACCAGCTCCCTTGGGAACAATCTATTTCTTTTGAAGCAGGGTTCAAGTATGAATGAATGAATTATGTTATTTCGGTTAGTAAAAGCCCTACATAAAAACGCTTTATAGCAACATGGTTCAAATGTATATTTTATAAAATGAGAAAGTGCATTCAGGGTTCAAGTTTGCCACTTGCCATCAATCGATTTCAAGTGGGAGTTTTTGTAGTTTTGTTTCACCACTTACATCCAGTGGAGAGTTTGAGCAGGTTGGATGTGTTCAAATCATTCTGGTAAAAAATGTAGCTCATGCTAATTTAATTAAGTACATTTGACATGGAGCAAGTCATGCATTGCTTTCCAATGACCATAGGCCTGACGAGGTATGAAGAAAGGGTAAGCTGAAATATGAAGGATAAGGGAGAGCATGGTAATAATTGAGGTATTATACAGACAATACTAGCCTGAATGGACAGTCCTATGGTAATGCCAGAATATGAGACTGGGAAGAAGGCTAGACAGAAGTGTGTTGCTGCAAGCTAAAAAGGCATGACTGAAGAAAAAATAAAAAACATAGACAATGATCACTCTATTGAAATCGCATGGTTCTAATTATAAAACATAACATGATTTTGTGTTTTTTTTTTTTTCCCTCTTAGATCTCAGACCATTGCCTGACGTCGCCATGACTGGGAACTGCACCCAGGAATGCACAGAGTACGGTCACTCAGACACCTGCTGGATGCCCGGCCAGTCCTCCCCAAGCCGGAGGCCCAAGAACGCCCTCAAACTCTCCACTTTTGTGCCTTACCAAGAACGGGGGAATCAGGAACAGATTGGCAACGGAAGCCCCCGGAACTCTGATGAACGTGGCGGCAGCAGCAACCACCACAGCAGTGGTAATGGCACCGCCACAAAAATGGCCAACATCCGCGTGCTCCCCACATACAGTGCCTTCACGAATAGCAGCCATGAGCCCTGCAAGGTCTCTCCAATGGAAGACATCCCACTCACCCAGACCTCTGACTTCCAGCAAACCACAACGGCTCCACCACCCCAGAACACCAAGAGGGAGATATACTTATGAGCTTTATTTTACAGCCACCCTGCATCTCAGAAGGGAGCAGGAAAGCAGACAATAAGCTTTGAGGGTGGAGGGTGTGGGGGTGCTATTGAAGGACAAAGTGCTGTGAATTTAAGCGAACCTTTTCAGGCAAAGTTTTAACAAAGAGTCTTTGGGAAAAAAAGAAAAAACACTTCCAAAAAAAAAGAGCAACAAACGACAGACATGTCTAAGGTTTTATTGGTCCATACAATGGTTTATTCCACTTTTTACTTTCCAAAAGCAGCGCCCATGGCGAGCAAAGAATGTCTGTGGTGACATTTCATGAAGGAAAGCTCTTTGGTGGTGAGGAATGGAGCAGCATGTATTTAGATGAACCGTTTCCAGTAGTTTGCAGAACTGCAAAGAGGATCTTGAAGCGGGTATTCCGACCTGCGCCTGCAGTTGTCACATGCCTAGGACTCTGCCAAAGACGGTCTTAAAGGGAGAGATCTAAGGGCACCAAGCTGATGTTCACTAGGTCAGCCTTACACAGCCCAGTGTTTCAAGTGTGCTGTATGTACAAGGGAGTGGCTTGATTGCAATGCACTGAGGCACAACAATGTGGGAGACAGGCATGCATGCCCATGCGGGTGCAAATGCACACAAGCACTTAGATCCAACTGGCCCTGTAGAAGGAATAGTGAGGGAGCCATTGGTGCCAGCGTCTACAGGGAGTGGGAAGGAAATGAAGATGACAGGTAGGCAGAGCTTTAGAGAGCCACTTTCTGTTAGAGATCCTCAGTTGCACCCGCACAGCAGGGAAGGATCTGATGTCGGTCTCAGCTTTTACTGTAGAGTTCTGTAAATACTATCCTTTTGAATGATGAAAATGTCGTCTGCCTGATTTTACACTTCTATCACTGTAGAAATATTAATTATGATTTGACAATGACCCCCATACAGGGAAGAAGTCCATGTTCAGCTGTGTGGTTGCATCCGACAGGGATCAAGGATTGTTGCTGTTGAGGGCAAAGGGGAGCTTGACGGGGGAGAGAATTCTATGCTGCTGCCTTTTTGTTCTATGTTGTACATAAGGAACAAAGCCCATAGTAAAGGGGAGAGAGAGAGAGGGAGATACCAAGTCATCCATCCTCATGCATTTTAAGATCACATTGATTTAACAATACAGAGTACCTTTAAAGAGCTTGCTGTGCTTTTCCTCTCTCCAGACTAGTCACCTTGAGAATGTGCATCTCCGAACTTTTCAGGATCTATAGTAAGAGAAATTTCTCAGAATGCAGAGAAACCTGCAGCTAAGCGGGATTGGGACTTGCAAGTGCAGCATTCTTCTGGACTACTGCTAACTTTACATTCTTGGTGCATACCACATGAAATTAGGATAGGCCAGGACATAACCGTGTTAGGAAAGAAGTCAGCAATTAAACATCCACTCCAGCTTGTGGCAAGTCTGGAAATTTGCTCTTGGAATTGATGACATTTTGGACAGTTTGTAGAGGTATTATTTTTGATGGCTAGAATACAATCGGGGCAAGAAGTAAATCGTGGTCCTGTATAGTTACAAAGGTTGTTTTTGAAGATTTAATTTCCTTTAAAGAAACAGTGCTAGTAACACTAACTATCTGTCAAACCCCTAAAGGAAATGGACCATATCAAAACATATACACTTCGAATTTTTTATTTTAGTTTTTAACTGCTTCCATGAGGAGAAGAAGCCAATACACCATATAAGAGCTAGACGTTTTATGGCGATGCATTAATGTTTCTCACAGGAAGGTAAAGTTTGTGCTAGTGCGTTCTGCCCTCACAGAGATCTCAAATACCAGACTAAATCTAGAGTAGTGAGATATTTAAATACTGTGATGGTGTCTGAAATTGGAAGTGCACACATTTTATTCCAAAATATATATTTTTTAATTTAGGAAATGTGATTAACTATATGAAATAACAATTCTGTTACTGTAAACCGGACATTTCTCTGTACCTACTTTGAGGCATATCTTTAAGTGATAATATTGCAGAATTACTAACGACAGACAATGAACATCAGCTCACCACACCATGATTAGGGAACAGGTGGGGGAAGTTTGGAGCCATTTCAAATTGACTTTTCCGTGGCACTTAACCCTTTCACTTTTACAAGGAGGAATTTAAGTTTCTTAGGCTGAAATGATCACTGACGTTAAATAGGTTTAGTTTACCATCAGTGTCCCATGCTAGCCCATTCCTCGCCTTGCGTCTTTAGACTCGTGGGAATTTCTCAGACTCTAGGCATCTTTCGTGGAATGGGATTGGCTACTGGCCACATGTCCTTAATCCTCTCTCACGTTGCACCTGTTCCAATGGGGTCTGTCCTCAGTTCTTTTTAAGTGGTCACAGTCTCCTCACCTGTTTTGTGGCACATAATATGATTATTACGTTTTCTTTCCCAGCCTTGGAACATTGACACACTCTTCCCTGCTTGCAAAATGAGAGACTTGCTGAATTGGCAATCATGGCCCATTTGTTGAGCTTCCATTCGTTTAATTTACACTGCAGCTGTTGTAGGGGCTAGGCTGATGGGGATTTTTCCCAGTCTCTCTCACACTAACACTACAGTTTATCTCCCATGTACTGTGTAGAATGACACTCTAAACATTGACGGGGGAGCCAGGCACGTAGTTGCGAGGTGGCCACAATTTTGGTACTTTGATGGGGTAAGGGGGTTTGATACTGGGTGAGATAATGTCTGTGAAATCTTTTATGCGTCTGACGGTATTGGTTTAGCGCCTTATGACTACTTTTGGTCCAAAATGTCATGCACAGTTTGCTGTAGCCACCTCTGAAAGAGTCTGTTGTTGGAGGGAGTTAAAAGGGGCCTTGTGTTAGCTGTGTGAATGTGCCTAGCGTTGTTGTATTCTGTATGTGTATAACTATCACAAGCATTCTTGGGTGATCTAAGTCACCTTCCAAGAATTCTTTTTCACCAATATCTGAGGTGCTGCTAAATTGGTGTTGCCAAGAAAGGTGTGTTGGCATTTTATGTTATGCCAATTTTCTGTCGTACTCATCTGTTCCCTGACTATATGAATTAAAATGCCACGTAGGTAATGGTATTTCATTTTTTAAAACTATTTTATATTAGTAACTTGAATTATTATTTGTGGTGTTCAGAATCTCCAAATAAGAGAATGATGGGGGTCATTGAAATTTCCTTCAGCCCCCAAACCTGCTTTTGGTTGACCTCCGCACAGGACTCTCTTCGAACTATTTGTGTTGTGGGCAATTTTTTAAATGTATTTGTATGAGCAATGATGTGTGAATCTGGCCACAGTTTAGCTTTGTGTATCGGCTTTTGGCATTAACTCAAGCGTTTTTGCACTTTTCACAATGAAGAAGTTTAAGGAAGAATGTGAGTTTTGGGTGTCTCCTTCTAGGTATAAGGAGAATAACTGCATGATATGTGTTTAGCATAGTTTGTGGTACATTGGAAACATCATCTTGTTTGTCTCGGACCAGTGAACTATTTTGCCTTTCTCTCATCCTATTTAATGAAATCAATTTGAACTTTTGGTAAAAAAAAAATTTTGCACGTTTCCTTTTTGCCTTTCCTTTCCTTCATATCTATAAACTTGTTACTTTAATTTCCTTCTACATTAGTCTCTTTGTCTCTTGTTAGCAAATATTCCTAAGTCCTGCCATCTTTCTTTTAAAGTTATTAATATAGTCCTACCTCTGGCATCATGCTCTGCTGAGGTGGTGATGGTTGCATTGCTCAGGTGACCAGTCATCAACATTAGTCATTTCTGGAGTGTGTTCGTCCGCATTGTTCTTTTTTTTCTACTGGAAATCATGGTCTTTGAAGTCCTCTTTAAATCGTTTTGATCAGGAAAGGTCGTAGGCACTCTGCACAAAAATGGACTCTAATGCTCAGCTGCCAAGTTGTGACCTATTTCATTTGTGAGCAAACACTGCGCCTTAATGGACAACTGCTATCTTGCACATTTTGAACCTGCGAAGAGCATAATGCTTTTAGATAGTCCATTTTCAGTGGCTATGTTGAGCATACAGCTAGACAGCCCAGTCAACAATGATGTGATTTGTATAGTGGACACTTGGGTGTACTGCCACATGAATCTTATGAACATCCACCAATGTCACATCAGTGTGTCCTACAAATGACATTATTTTACCTGATGTGGCAAGATTTGTTTTTATTTTTCTTGTTGGAGGAGTAGTTCTTAAATGCCCATTTGTAGATCTCACGTTGAATATTTTGTGAAACTCTCAAACATCCATAAGCATCAATCAAGCCTTAATATCATACTTATTTTTTTTTTAGCAAAACAGAACTGCAAATCACTGTGCGTATATGCCACTTTGTGTTAGTGCAGCCCAGCATACTGCTCTTGGTTCATGCAAGAAAAATGACTTACTTTACTATGTACTATCCCATACTAAAACTACGTCTTTACGTCTAGCACTGATGTTCTGTCATCAGTTATCACAAAGTCATCTGTCATTCTAATCTGTTCGAGAGTTTTCCTCGAAATGACTATAGTATGAAAGAGACGCACACAGCATATTGCCTGTCAAATATGTGCAGAATTTGTCAGTGCCAATAAGAGTTGAATACGTCTCTAGTACTCAGGGCAATCTGAGGTAAATACCCAGATTGGTGCCAAAGAAACTGCCCACAGGAGAAAACTGGCAGGCTAAGGTGCAGAGAAGTGATGGCCTGACATTGTTAGGTTGGTAAGTTATGTCCCTTTTTCCCAGGGTATGATGCTTTCAAAATCTTCCATGACTTTTCGGGATTGTGGTTTTAAATTTCTCATGAGATCTCAGCAAATGATCTAGTTGTCTTTTATTCTGTTCTTTTTTCTCAGACAACTTCAGTTTTGTTGACTAAGGAGGAACCAGTGCCATGCACATAAGTTTTCTCAACTCTACCTCCATATAACTCTCTGATCTTCACTGGATACATCTTGGGTCCTGCCTTGCAATGTCTCTTCGACACAAGTGCTAGGCAGGCCCGGTATGTAGCTAACTCAAGTTTGCGTGATGTTGTGTGGTGTGATACCATTATAGAGTGTTACTGGAAATATAACCCAGCCATGGGTTCAAACACATTTATTTCCAGTGCTGCTTAGCGTAAACACAATCAGGTTTCTTGTGCTGGTACATCTGGGGTAAGAGAAGGAGAACCTGGATGATCTGCTTTTAAATCCTTTGTACTTTAAATGTATCCAGAAACCTTTATCTTCTTCCCTTTCCAGTCATGTTTTTATCATCCACACTGCTGCAGCATTTACAATCGCAAACGCACTGGGAACCTTCCATTAAACAGAAGAAGGCAAACATGTTGCCACCATTTCTGAAGAGGCTGTTCTTAGCCTTCTGTTCCATTGCATTATTTCACCCTTGTATAATTCTGTATATGAAATATAAGTCATGAACTTGTAGCTTCATGACCTCGTTATTTCTAGTAGACAGTTGTATGTCTTCTTCCATCGACATAATAAGTGCCAAGGATTAGTGAATCCCATTTACTGGAGCAAATAATGCCATGCACACCTGGTGTCTTACTTTCATAGTACAGTTAGTCCACTGGAAAATGCATTTTATTTGGAGACCAAGGTGATCCTAGGCATGTAATGCATCCTTGCAACCTCATCATCCTTCTCTGCTTTTGCTGAACCATCATTAAGGAGGTGGTCATGTGTGATTTGTTGTCAGCCTATTAGTTTAAAGTGTGGAGTAATGGAAGTCTGAGAAGTGTTGAAGGGGGTACACCTCAGCAGGATGGGCCACTCATCTCTTGTGAAACATGTGCACATATTCAGTGCTACTGGGGTGTAGTTCAATTGGACATCAAATTGACGACAACCTCAAAGGGTATTCTGTTGGGTTTGATCCCAGATTTGACATGGGAAAACGGATAAGGGTTAAACCCAGAGGAAATGTACTTATCTTGGTAGCCAAATGGACTCTTTTGGCAAGGTAAGTGGCACCTTTTGTCCCTCACATTGATGTCTGGTATAGTAGTTTCTGATTCATACTGGGATGTAACAATAACTCAAGATATTCAGGGACCCAAAAAGGCTTTCGCTGCTGAGTAGAGCCCTTTTCGGTCTTTTTTGTCCTAGAACAATGCATAGTCTGCAAAACATCCACTGGCCAGAGCACTGAGGTTAGAAGATGCCACACCAGACCATTTATTCTGTATTCTCAATCTGTTTTCCGTGATATAGGGATTACTGGTCCTATGGTGTCCATTTAAATAATCCATTTGTAACTCATACACAGTTTTGATGAATTAGCCTCTATTCACCTGACTTCTGTGGTAGCATGAATGACCTTCTAGGAGCTTCACTGATGAGCACCTTTTAAGTTAAATAGCACATCCTTCACAATACAACGAAAATGACTGTTGCAGTTATGTATGAAGCTGCTTAATCTTTAATTTTTGTTTGAGTGGGAGGGTTCCGGCAATACATGGTGACTTTCGCACTCATTGCATGGTAAATCATCTCCACCATGGAAACAATGGCACATCCAGTGAGGAAAGCAGTCTTCCATTTAGTCGTTCACACTTGGTGATTGGAACATTAGTGCAGACTTATAGAGAATGCAGTGATTCACGATGGAACATTCTCAATCGAAGGAGCTGACACAGCTACAGGTGGATCAGTGAGCATTTCCTGTCATGCAGTTTTGATCCATTGATTCATCACAGAGCTCTGCATGCTTCATTATACTGGTGCTGTTGTTTTGATGTTTTCTAAGAACTTATGCTCTCAGTCGAAGCATGTGTAAAAGACACCCCTCTCCTCCAGTAGATGAGGGTTTTTGTCAGCCAGGTGACAGTGTAACATTCACAATGCAAACACCACAACAGTGGGCGAATTGGGGACAGTCGCCATCTGCCCAGGTGCAGGCTCCTTCTTAAAATCAGTGGTTATTCATTGGTGACCTATGTCTATGACTATCTTCTTGCACGTATTGAAAGGCGAAGTCACACTAAAAGCGCTACATGGCTTATTGTAAGTTGGAGTTGCATGTTACAGTTAATTTTGCACAGTCATTTATTCAGATGGAGGTGATATTGGTGGAGAACATATTTAACAAGAGACAGATGCCATTAATTGACGGAACTCCATTAAGCTAGGTCTCTTTTCCTGTTGTGTTCAGAGCATAAAGTTGCACCTGGCCTGACCGCCTGCTGATTTGTTTGTGCAAGATTCAGTCAATTGAATGTAGTCTGTGAGTAGACAGGGGGGGGGTCAGTCCATCCGCTAAGATTTAGAGTTCTTTATCCCTAATCCCTTCATAAAGCAGCTTCAACTGTATCTTTACTGGTATTATTTTAATGTCTCCTTGGTCCCAGAGAGAACAGTTTACATCGGATCGGTTTCTCCTTTCCCATCTTTTGGTGTTTGTGGCATTAGATGCTTCTGGTTTTGCCAGGGGACTTTGCAAGCCTGGACCTGGTGAATCGAGGGGAGGTGGGGATATTGGTGTGCAGAGGGGGTAGACAATTGTGCACCTTATCCTAGTGGAACTTTTTCTCTAACCGAGAGATGGTGAGAGTTATAAACTAAAATGAGAATTGTGTATGTCATTAGTATCACAATATACACTTTTGACCCATTTCATGGCCAAATGGGAATTCAGTTTAAACCAAAATAATGTATTTATGTAATAAATGAAAAAAATAAACAAAAGTAAAAGTGGTGCTCCGACTCGGAGCATCAATATTACCAGGATCTAAATTTACAGTTTCATGTCTCACGATAGACTACAATCAATTGACGGATGCACTGGTGAGCTACTGCATTCTCACGTGTAGGGGGTCGTGAGTGTTTTCTATTGGACACCCTTAAATTATTTCCATTTCAGCAATCACTCTAAATATGAAGGTCCATGACAGACATTGCAGACTTGGCATTTATTTTCTAAGCCAACAGTGAACCCCAGGTAGATTATGGTGCTTTGAATCTTGTAAGAATTCCAAAGCGTTTTTAATAGGAAAAACAGCACATATACATTTTCGGAGGTTTGCTGATTTTGAACCCCATTGGGTGCTAGAGGGTATGAAAAACTTGGGAAGGGCACAATTAAGAAGTACATGTGGAACATATGGAACCAACTACAAGTAAAGCCGATTAATATGGTTTTGGAAAAAATAGCCATAGCCAGGTTCTGGCTTTGATTCATGCATGTCTATTTATAGTCATACCGTGCTATCAACATAGAAGACACACACACTGTTTCGACTCCATAGTTTAACACAAATGACATCTGCTGCACAAATAAAAATATTCGAGTTCAGAGAACCACATGCCATCAAAGTCCAAACTAGAGCACTACCTAGTTACTTTATCTACAGCCTTAATCCTTGAGAGAGGGCAATCTGCAGGCTTTTTAAGAAAATAAAGTTTCATCAGCTCCAATGTGCAGGGTTGTTCTTAGCCTTAAATTTTAGAACTGGCCACACTGAACCACGTAGATCCCTTATGAATGTGAAACGCACATCACAGAGTGATGACATCACGTTTGTTCTCTGACCTGGGTTATATTATTGGAAATTCAAGGTGGCTGATCAGGAAACAGGGGGTCATCTAGGGGAGGAAACCTTTTTAGCTCTGTGAAAGCAGACCGCACCAAAACAACAAGATGAAATTAGGGTATTCCATGAAAAAGATATGGAAATTGAGTTGTTCTCAATTATTCAGCAAGCGTTTGTGTGTATTATTGGAATGCTTGTTAAATACTTCAGTGACTTGATTTCATAAGACTTCATGAATAAGACATGGTTTTGTTAGCATTGACTTTGTAATAAAGAATATTAAGTGACAGTGTTATGAGATAGGCAATGGAGTCCTTATTAATACGATGTGCAACCAGTTCAAGGTGCCTGTCTCTACAAATATAAACATGACCTTAAATTAAGTGGTATATGAATTGATAACGTATGCTCAAATTTGTTAAGTGCACCCAGAAAAGGATTTCACCAATCTAGCCTCAATCTATAAAGTTTCTGACTTTATTCTGAAATTGGCATTAGTGGCATAGATCCAACTCAAGGTTTACTATTTTCAGGAGGACATTTTTTTACCCGTGAACAGGTGAACTTAAAAACAGCGATTCAAAACTTACAAAACTCTTTTGGGGAAGTCAATTGTAGAGGAGAGCAAGAGAGTGTTATTTTATTCACTGTTTAGCAATGCACTAGGGCAAAAAGGGACGATGCTGGGAATGGGGAGGGAAATACCAAAGGAATGGGAGGCGGACGCTCCATGTGGCAGCACACCACAGCTTCCGGGGAAATTAGAAGAGTAAGATGATGAGTCTGAAAAAGAAAATAGAAAAAATATAAAAAAAAAAAAAAAAATCAAACTGTGTCCGAGCTTCAGTGTTGTTTCTATTTATACAGACAATGTTAATTTAATTGCTTGTGATAATGCCTTGTTTCCTGTACAGTTCTATGTACATGCAAGTGTAGCTTTTTTAAAGATAAATCGGAAGAAATACTATGGCAGAGTATGTAAACTATTTTTAAGATGGGTGAAATATGTATAATCAGAAGAAACTGTTGCTAACGTTGTATTGATATAAATATGTGATGCATTTCCTAGTGACCCCACAAGTGGGTTTATTTTTTTATTTTTATTTTTGTTTTGTTTTGACAGCATGGAGGAAAGGGATTGCTAGTTCCACCTTGAAATGTTCCATTCATCCCCTTTCCTCCTTTGTTCACTCAGTCCTACATTATTTTCATTCCTTCCTGGCTGTGATCACAATCTGTTTATCTGTAATTATTTTTGTTCCAATCAGTAAGCATGACGGGGTAAACCAGATAAACTCTTTTTATATTTTATTTTCATTCCGTTTATTTTTTCAATATATTGTTTCTTTTGTTTGCTGAGCTGTCAAATGAAGAAGTTCCATTGTAATTATTCCTTCTGAAAAGCTTTACAATAAAAGTGTCAAAACCTATATTCTATGCTCCCTGCCTTACTTTTCTTGTCAAGTCATGTGAGCGTTTTATTGTCTAAACTGTCAGCAAACATTATTAGAAAGAAAAAAAAAATCCAAACAGTAGAGATAGTGTGTATGTAAAGTATATTTTAACCTCAGTTTAAATTGAAGTTTCATTGGTTTTTCTTTCATTGTCCCTGTACGTTTTTCCAATAATACTTAATGCTCCAATTGATTGTGTAGCATTCTTGGGTTCCAGCTAGCTATTTGGAGGTATGACAAGAAAATAATAACTCGTTTTGTGATGAGGCCTTTAAAATCCAGTCTCTGGTATTTATGCATTGTATATCGGTATTCGTTTTGTACAACTCAATGGTTCACATTTAGTCAATGCTTAAAAGAAGAAAAGCTGAATTCCCACCCCAGGATTAAACAAAGTATTTCTATTTTGCACATGGACCTACACCAAAGCATGCTAGTAATCCACACCTTTTCTTTGCCTATTGGGCAATCAGGATTACATTTCATGTGGGCTCATTTCTAAAGACACACACACACACACACACACACCCACACCCACACCCACACCCACACCCACACCCCATCTTTTAGGATTTCCCAATTTCCTCCATAACCCCTTAAATTACTAAAACCTGCTGCTTGTTTTGGTGTCACGAGGATGAGTGCTTGGTCCTCTCTCAGGTAGAAGGATAACGGAACTTAGACAAAGCATTATTCAAATATATTGTGAGGAATTATGGAATGCCCACATTGGGAAACTAAAATAAGACAATTTATCTATACCATTTAATTGTCTAGATTGCAGATAGAATGCCAGATGTGTGAAGGAAGCAAAACTAATTAAGCAAACTGGAAGAATGCAGTTGATTCCAAGAGGTTTCATGATTGTCAATCTTGGATAAAAGAATCTATGTCCTTTGGCTACTGCCGGGAGCAAAGGATACCTGAACGGAGTGTAAGATAAAACCTGGCAAGATAGCAATGTCCTCTTCCCCTGAATATCACAATTCTACCAGAGAAAAAGGTTTACAAAGCCAAAAGTATACAATTACTTTTAAATTGGAAACAAATCTGAGTTGATTGGTTGTTGTTCAACTGAACTTCTGATTGGTAACATAATTGAACCTCTTCAAGTGTAGATCAGGCTATTGGAGTATTGGCTAGGATGCTCTTGCAGGTTAGCACGGCACACTTCTAAACCCAACTCTGGTTGCGTATAGCTGAAGCATGGGTTTCCCAGCAGTGCGATAAGCAAGGGCTCTCTTGACTGTGCTCCTACTTAGAGAAACAAAACCTTCTTAATTATTTTTCCCTTCCCTAATGTCGGGCTTCCACCACCAAGGACGTAATCCTTCTCTCCTGTCACATTCGTCCAAGTAGAATCCCTTTCCAGATCGTTTCACTATATCTTCAGCCAGCCTGTCTGCACAGTCAATGGCCCCATCAGATCACCTGGTGCTGCACAGTAAAGCAAATGTCAAGCGAATGTCTGAGGAATCTGAAGCCTGGCTCAATTCCTCCCCTCAGATGTAGCTATGGTTCTTCGCTGCCAAAGATAGCTAAGCTCCCAGATGATTTATTTCGGCGATGCTCACCTGGCATCAGCTGGATATCATTGAGATAAGAATAACTAACATATTAAGACCCTCAGGACTAGTTTTTTTGGTATGCTGTAATTCTGGAATGCCCATATTCAAGGCCACTGGAATTATGTGGTAGTGGAGGGCCAAATTATATGGAAATCTCGACTAAATTATGTGGCAAGAAAAGGCAAATTGTGGACTAAGGTGGCACGTTCTGTTATATTAATACTTCATTATTTTGACATTGTTACACATAACACTGCCTGGGCAACGGTTCCATCTCATTTAATACCCAATTATGGAAATACCCAATGGAAATATGAACAGCTAACCTTTGCAAAGGGCCTTTCACCACACATCAACACCTGCAGTTTTAGTAATTTTTGAAGCATTTGAGCAAGAAACAAGTTTTGGGGATTAAATCTAGAGATTATACAGCAGATGGTGGATTATATGGCAAATGTATAATTATATGAAAAATGCAGCGGCGGCACAATCATATAATTCCACTGGCCCTGCCATTGTTTCTTCCCATCCTGAAAGTCTATAAACAAATCCGAATCTGTTTATACCTACCATTTCAGAAATATGCAAAGGGATTAAAAATTGACTATTTTAAGAGATGAAACAAGTAACATTAAAGCGCATTTACCCTGCCTCAGGCCCCTAACTTAAAAGTAGATTTGCAGTAACAAGGGTGCCCTTGCATCCACAAGAACCAAAATATGCATCAGGCTATTAGTTATACTTTGAACAAACCTTTTCCTTTGCAAGTCGCACACCAATGTATACATATAAAAAATTGTCTTTCTGAATGAAATTTACATCCGCAGTGGGTGAAAGGCTATAGTTTCTAGCACATATTGACCCAAGAAAAGTTTAGAAATAGTTGGTATGGAAATTGGTTCTCTGTGTTTCTGCACATTAACTTTTTTTCGAAGGCACATGTGGGTGGTCCTGTCTTTCTTGAGGTATATATCTCTGCAATGTCCTCCATAAGAGCTACAGCAGCAGGGCAGCTTGGCAGTTTAGCTGCTCACTAACTGGAACTTCATGGGCAAGCATCAAAGGGACAGGAAGGAGGTGTGGGCCAGGAAAAAGTAAGAAACCAGGGAGGTGAAGTCTTGCTCCTTAAAAGTGGACCTGTGTAATTTGTGAGGGACCAGAAAATTAAGAAATTAAGCGTATTCCCTATAGCTTTTGTCTAGTCTTTGAAAAGCCCCTGAAATCCGTGGCCAGTTCTGCTTGAGAGAGACATTACAATTTCTTCCATAACTGCTATCAACTAGTGGCTTCATTCGCATCTCCAAAAACAATGACATTCATAACAACCAGATTAGAGCACTGACAATTATATAAGGTCATAAGAAGGCCTGAGCAAAATTTTATTTAAGCAAGAGAAATTTACAAAAAAATCACATATTTAATTTTACACAAAACTTCGAAAAGTTTGCATTACACAACTTCGTATTTTTCCCTTCTGGAGTCTTATTCAGTGCAGTCATCTCCAGACAGTTATGCGACCATCAAAAGGGAAAAGCTTTGGTTCTGCCCACATGTTAGGAGCCACAAGTACATATTTTGATCGGGCAGAAGTTGTGTGCTTTCACAAAAATATCTTTGTCATCCACACAGCTGTGATCATTTTGATAATGCCAACTGCCTTAGGTTCAACTTTCAGGGGCCCACGATGTTATGCTATTATCGTTTCTTAGATAACTAGATCATTTAGGGTGTTTTTCTCTGGCAGCAGCACAGATGTGAGGAGGGTAGTCACTAACCTACATGGATTCCATAGGCCTGATTAGATAGTGCATTCATAAGCCAGACCTATTGGCATATCCAATGCTTGTCACTGTTGTGGAGGCTCATGGTTGAGTACGCGATACCCTAGGCCGCACAAGGACAGACTCGATGTAGACTTGGCTATGAAGATAGATTGGAAAGTAAAGATTACATAGGCATACTTAAGTGGCATGAACATAAAACACCCAATCACCTTAAATAGCTACATACATTTGACAGACTTGCTTTGAAGAAGCATGATGAAAATTCTCCTTTCATAGGGCAGTTCATATATTCAGCGCCTATTTGTTGTCAATGCTGCAGAGCTACAGGGCCTGTACAGACCGTGCAAAGAGAACCCGAACACAGTAGGAAATTGATTTTAAAATCAGGAACAGATGCAATAAGCTGTACAACACAATGGCTAAGTTCGTCTACAGTTTAGTACCTACAAGGTTACATGATAATTACTTGGTATCAAAATCTGTTTCTTCCCCCTAGTTGGCTGCCGTAGACCCAACATATAGCCCTCAGCTGAGTCACGAGACTTCACTTTGTACCTGCTTTTAAACCTATTGCCCCTTCTAGGACATTGATCACGCCATGTTCTGTACTCCATCATACCTACTATCACCCGGTATCACAAAACAGACCATGAAGCTGTTCTACCTCTATGCTACAAGAGAGTAACGCAATGACGGACTAAGCTGCGTTAGCCAATGGTGACCTGAGCATGACACAAACCAAATGTCATACTACTGCTAGCCTTACTCTTTGAGGGACAGTCCACGAAATCTTCATTGGAGTGTATATCATTTGTTACAACCTGCTGTGCATGCAGTCTGGCTAACATGTACATTCACCTTGCAGAGACCATGCTGTGCCCGTTTTTAAGAAAAACAAACATTAAATTATTGTCACAGTACAGCACAAAATAATTTCTCGAATGCTCATTCGTATACGAGTGCTTCACTCTCCATCACAGCACAATAGTGTTCTTTTTCCATTAGTGGAATTGAAGCTCATTTGATTGTTACCCTTTTTCCTTTGTCGCACAAGAGGTCCTAAACCTTAGACTATGATATCAACTGTTAATATACTTTGTTTTCCTGGCAGAAAAGTGTGCAACTTCCGAGCATAAATGTTTTATTTTTTACAATATCTTTAATATCCCTACCCTTAACTACTCCAGTTAAACTACACTGTTTCATGTCTAAAGCACACAAAGTCTGCCCTTGTGTAGCATGGTTAGCAATGAAGTACGTACAGCGATTACAAATACCAAGAACAAGAATTGTTACTGGGACGAAGGAGTATGCCAGGTCATTGGATGAAGCCTGGTACCATCACAGATGACCGTAGGACCTCAATTCTTTAGATTTCTTGTCTTCTTTGTGGACCATTCCTTTGTTTAGTACCTTTAGCAACACAATTGCCAAAACTGGACATTCTTCCATGACAGGCACATGGATTACGATGACATATTTGGGATATTTTTAAGAACTCCAGGCACATGAACCCATCTCATGAAGACTAATGATTTTTATGCAAGTCAAAAAGCCTTTCATAAAAACTTAAATATGTCTCCTGTAATAATGAATTCAATCAGAATACTGGACTCCTTGTATAAAACAACTTAATGATAGGTCAATTTCAGGTCCAGGGAGTTATGGAAAATCTTGGATATTTTCATTGTGGAGAGCAACACAAGTAACTCAAGAAGTGGGTGGCAATTTGCACCTCTACAAACCCATCACGACTACATACATCCTTAATTAGACATTCATCATCTTGCCTGTGACAACTGGTGATCGTCGCAGCAAACAATATATTGCCTCAATTATCCAAGCGTCACACAAATATTACAATAGCAGTTACATGTAGCCTAATGTGCAATGCAAAGGCCTTCATTCATTTAGTGTACCCTTCACATCAACTGGTTTGCGACCCGAATTTAATAAGATGAAACTTGTGTACTAATCCATAATATAACTAAACATTAATTTCCAGGAAGTCACAAAATCTCCTGCCTCATTAACAAATTTGAGTCAGGAGGCATTTTTAAATCTTTAGGGATGACTGCAAACGCAAGGATGAAGACATGTGAGGGACAGCAGTTCTTCATCTCTGTTCACCCATTCCCTGCATACCAACGCTTTTTAAAGCTTTTTTGATTACTGCAAAACCTGTGTTCCTGCAAATATTTGAAAAAAGTTCAATACCTGTAGTGACCATGCTATCCATCCTGGACCGCATTCTGAAAGCTACGCTGTTCCATATGTTCCTCTTCCATGTCATATAACATATTTTGAAAATACAAGGTCAGACCTATGTTTTCATTTCTATGTACTCCAAGGTAAAATTCAGGTACACTAAAACACTCATTCCTCTGCTTGCTTTCAACAGACGCCAGCCTTCAACACCAAATTATTTGTACAGAGAACTAAGTAATAACATAACTTATTGATTCTAAGTATAATAATTGGTATACATATTTAGTCACCACAGTGAGCTGTGCACTACAGGTTACCTGTTGAACAGTACGTATAACAGTTAGTCCTGTAAAATTGTCCTTCTGAAACAGGAATATACACCTTTTCACACTACTTTTCCTTGTATTCTTCCTTGAGTGCTCCTTTCTATAAAAAGGCCTGTAACTCTTTTTCTTATATTGCCACATTTGCTGTGCATTCAGAGGAAGATGTCAAATGTCACGGTCTTCCAAGGGAGTTTGGTGTGTAGTTTTCTTTCTCTAACTTTAAAGTAAGAGGGGATATGTGGCAATCTTTCTGGATGCTAGAAGTAGGAAGGGTTTGTTCTAGCGCACAACACCGTTTATATGAACTGTGCAAGTATTTTAGAATATATTAGAATTAAGAAAGCACAAATGAAGCACATTTTTTGTTAATTCGTAAGTGTGTTGGAAACAAATACTATAATATGATCAAAACAAAACAATACACCAGGCACTGTGATTTCCAAACAATTTTATTTGTGCGCTATATAGTTTTATTAGTAAAACTATGGCTGTGCAAATGTAACAGTCATTTCAATTGAAAAAGGGTTGTCTGTCATGGCATTGTGCTACCACACCATGCATACTCCTCTCTATGCCACTCCACGTCACTGCAGTCTACTATGCATGACTCCACTTTACACCACTCAATGCCACTGCACTCTATTCCACTCTGATCCCCATTCATTCCATTCTATGTCACTCCACTCTACTCCACTTCATTCTATGCCTCTCTACTCTACATCCCTCTACTCTGTTTCAATGCACTCTATGCCACTGCAGCACTGCACTCAACGCAAATGCACACTACTCCATACCACTCCACTCCATGCCCTTGCACTCTATGCAAATCCACTGCATGCCACTCTAATCTACTCTGCACTACTGCCCTCTATGCCACTGTCCTCTACGCCACTTCACACCATTAAACTCTATGCCACTCTGCCAGTGCACTCGACAATGCACAACTCCACTCTACGCCACTCTACTCCATTCCACTTCAATGTACACCACTCTACTCCAAACCACAGCACCCTGTCACTGCACCCTACGTCACGGCACCCTACGTCACGGCACCCTACGTCACGGCACCCTACGTCACGGCACCCTACGTCACAGCACCCTACGTCACAGCACCCTACGTCACTGCACTCTGTCACTGCTCTCTACTTGGCACCACTGTAGTCTACACCTCTGTGCTCTATGCCACTGCACTCTACAACACTCTACTCTGCACTACTGCACTCTATGCCAATGCAGTCTACGCCACTCTACTTTGCATCACCCTTTCACTATATGCCACTATACTCTGCAGAACTCCAGACTACACAATTACACTATACACCACACCACTCTATGCCACCATTCTCTGCTCCTCTTTCCTCTGCACTCTATGCCTCTCTACCCTGCACCACTCCACTCTGCACAACTGTACTCTATGCCACTGCACTCTATTATGAACCACTCTAAACTAAGCCACTACAATCTACAACGCACATTATATGCTACTAAATTTAGTGCAGCTGCACTCTCTCAACTCTGCAACACTCTATGCCAATGCACTCTACACCAGTCCACTCTGCTCTACACCACTACACACCTCTGTATGCCTCTTTATGCCACTGCACTCTACTCAGCACCACTCTACATCACTGCACTCTATGCCACATTTCTCTACACCACTGTACTCTACGCCTCTCTGCACCATTGTACTCAACACCACTACACTCTACATCACTCTACTCTACATCACTGCACTCTGACTCTGTGTAACACTGCACCCTGCACTACTGAACTTTACGCCACTGTACTCTGCACTACTTCATTCTATGCAATCGACTCTATGCCACTATACTCTGCAGCACACCAATCTATGCCACTACACTAACTGCCACTGCAATGTATGCCACTGCACTTAACATCACTGCACTCTACCCTGCACCACTGCAGTCTGTCACCACTCTCCACACCACTCTACTCTATGCTACTCTGCTCTGGCACCCTACTCTGCATATACTCTGCATTACTAAATTCTATGCCTATACACGCTACACTACTCTACATCGCTGCATCTATGCCACTACACTCTGCAGCATTTCCATTCTATGCTATTGCACCGTTCGCTACTCCACCCTTCACCACTATACACCACTCAATGCCACTGTACCCTGCACAACTACTACACATCATTGCACTCTGTCACTCTGTGCCACTCTACTCTACACCACTCTGCTCTGTGCTACTGCACTCTATTGTGCAACACTCTAATCTATGCCACTGCATTGTATGACTCGGCATTGTACACCGCTGAATTCTATGCCGCTGCACTCTATGCCACTATACACAACGCCAGTCCAGTGTACACCGCATCACTCTATGCCACTCCAATATACAATACTCTATACCACTCTATTCCACTATTTGCCATGTCACTCTGACACTTTATGCCATTCTCCTCCACCCCACTAACGTATAGCCCCCAATAACAGCAGCGATGCTGGTGTACAAAATGGCTAAAACAAATTGGCAAAGCTAAATGCCCTTGCACCGGTGAGACCTATTGGCTTTGTCAATGCTTGTTTCAGGTTGCCATAGAGTAGTATGATTTCCAATGTTGGTATCACAAATACAATTTTCACACTACTGTGCAAATGGGCAGTCTGTAAGTGAAAGACTCTAGCATGACCTTGCTACGCTGGCTATACTTTCATTTTCTCCCTGTACCTCACTGTCGATCTTTCCTGACCAGTCTTCATCATGTTTCCAGTTGTTGGTAGTTGATGTGTGAACCAGCTGGAAGCACAGCAGAATTCCTGTTATATTATGCAGATTTGTTTAGTGCACCATCACCAGTGAGGGTATCATGGCTCTGAGCATTTGTGTTACTACTTGAAAAGCCAGAACTTCAGCTTCTTGTAGAATTCAGGAAGGGAGGAGGAGGCTCTTATGTGTGGCAGCAGGTCTGTCCACGCTTTAGAAGCTGTGTAGGAGAATACTCAACTGCCGGATCTGGTGTTTGAGATTTCTGCAAGTAGGAGTTGAACTAGCAGAGGTAAGAGTAAGGTTTGTGAAAGCAGATGTGATTGCTGAGGTATGCTGTGCCAGTGTTATGTAGTGTTTTAAAAGTGTGGGTAAGGTGTTTGTATTGTACTTGTTTATGAATGTGGAACCAGTGGAGCTCCTTAAGGTGTTGTGTGGTGTGTGTGTTGCATGGGAGGTTGAGAGTGTTTCTGACTGCTTAGTTCTGAATGATCTGCAGCCTTCTGGTGAGTTTTGTGTTGATCTCATCATATAGGGTGGTCCTGTTGTTCAGCTTACTTGTGACCAGGGTGTGCATGACAGTTTTCAGGGTGCTGATTGTGAGACATTTGAAAATCTTCTTCAGCATCTTCAGAGTATAGAAGCATGAGGCAGGGATGGCATTCACTGGGAAGTCATGACAAGTTTGTCAATGATGATCCAGAGGTGCTTGGCACAATTTCAGTCTTGTCCTTGTTCAGCTTTAGACATTTGGTCTTCATCCAGGTGCAATCCAGGTACTAGGCGCCTCGTCTGTGAGGGAGGAATTGAGTTGCATGTCATCATCACAAGAGAGAACGTTGACATTGTGAGAGTGGATGACTCTGGCTAGAAGGATCATGTATGCTTTGAAAAGGGTCAGGGTCAGGGAGAATCCTTGTTGACCTCAACAGTTGAGGTTGCAGACGTGCAAGGTACATGGTAATGTGCTGATTGACTGGATCCTTCAAGTCAGGAACGAGCAGATCCATCAGAATGTGTGCCCTTTGATTCCAGTGTGGGGGGTAGGTGTTGGATGAGGATGTGCTTGGGAGACTGTGTCCAAAACTGTGGAAAGGTCCAGGAGGACGAGAGCCTCCATTTATCCTTTGTTCAGAGTCAATTAGATGTAATCAATGGTAGTTATAAGGGGAGTTTTTGTCCTGTGGCTGGGTGTAAACAAGGCTGAATGTAGTCAACAGGTTGGTGGTCATTGCGGTATTTGGTGGGAAGTCTGTTGATGATTTTCTCTTAGACCTTGGCTGGGAATGGTAGCATGGAGATTGGTCTGTTGTTGGAGAGCTTTGAAGGGTTTGCAAGGGTATCTTCAGCATTGTGAGGACAGTTGCCTATTTCCAAGCATCTGTGAAAGTCATGGAAGAGGTGAAGGCATTCAGAATAGAAATGAGCATAGCATTCCAGAGGCTGCAGTCCTCTGGAGTCAGTATTTTGGGGGTACGGGTCTGTTGGGGCCCCCTGAGTAGAAGGTCTTTATGATACAGTAGTTTCTTCTGGAGTGATGACAGGCCATGTGCTTAGCACTGATTCTTTGTATAAGAGCAGGTGGGGACATTCGGTGAGATCTGTTAGGTCCAGTTGTGGGTTACAGTTGCTGTAAATGTCAGTGTCTGTGGGTGTTGAGAGTGATGTTCCAGCCCTTGTCAGTGATGCTGTTCTAGTTTCACTGTACTGGTCTGGTGGTGGTGTATGCGCTTTGGACAGGGATGCTGAGCTTGAAGAGGGCAGGGGTCTGTCCAGGGGAGAGGTGTGGGCTCGTCGAGTCTGAAGTTGTCAATGTTGGTAAAATAGGGTCCAGGAGGTGTCCGGTGATGTGTGCAAGTCCCTTGACTCATTGGGTTAGGCCCAGACTTCCAAAGTCTTCGATGAATGCTCTTGATGCGAGGTCTGCATGGTCTTCCAGGTGAAAGTTCAGATCTCCAAGTAGGACGTAATTGCTAGCACTGACTGCGGGTGATGCGATTAAGTCTGTGATGATGGTGTGTGGTCCTGGTGGTTCTGTTGATGAGTGTACCTTTTAGGGTGAAGTTGGCTGTGACTTCAAGCTTGAACGACCAGTGTTCCATATTGGAGGATGACATGTTCATCGTATGGTGCACGTGGTGGTACTCTTGTGAAGTCTGTTATATCAGGCAGTCTTGTACCCAAGGGTAGAGGGTGGGGCTGTGGTGATGTGAGGCACTGATTGAGGGTTCAACCAGGTTTCTGTGAGAAAATGTAGATCGGGCATTGTTGTGCACCAGGTCCCAGATCTCTGTGGAGAGCATAGTGATTGAGTAGGTACTGAGGAGCATGGACGTGAGTCTGGAGTGTTGTGTGGGTGGTTGCAGGACAGTGTGTGAGAGTGGGGTGTTGGGTGTTGTTAGTGAGGCATTTGATGTGGGTAAGTGCATGAAAATACCTGGTAGAGTGACACATGTGCTTCCAAGTTCCAAGCAAAGAGCCTACCCAGTACCCAAGCTTGTCCCAAGATGGTGTCAGCTTCACCACTGAAGACAGGAAGTGAAGCGAAAGCAATGGTTGGTAGACTATGCCAGAGGGCACTGAAGCAGATCTCAAGGGACACATAACAAAGTAGAATTTTAATCTGCCTGTTGTGTCCTACCACTGAAGGGGTAGAGGTGAGTGCTGGCAACTGATGTAGGTTAATTCCTTGTGCTGGACTCAGAGTGCCGAGCAGGGCCTGGAGATGGCATATTTGACATCAAATCTGGGAGATTGGGTAGCACTGAAACTCCTATGCTAGAGGACCAGAAAAAAAAAACTGTAAACCTCCCATCAACCCATTGTCTCAGCAAGAAGGTGAAGGTGGAAACAAAATATCGTGGCAGGTGGGCGCACAAAGTGTTGAGTTGGGGGGTGTTAGTACTGGATGTAGGTCTCTGATTACAGAATTCAATCTCTGGGTGCCAAATGTATTGGTCCCTCCCCTGCTGGACGCTCTTAGATTGAATTAATACATTGATTGTGATGGTGGTTTAGGGGACAAAAACTTTAATGGTATAGTCTTACTGGTGATCTTGTAAATCCTTTCTCCTCCTCATTCACTTCTTAAAGGGCCACCTAACCCACAAATTATACTTTACAATTATCTCTAGGGTGTATGCTACCAGTATTTTTGAGTGCACAGTGCAATAAAAGTCATAGTCTGTAATTGCATTGAAAACAGTTTTCTGATGGGCTTACACATTTAGCACTGAAGAGCTTTTATGTGAAGTTGCCATGATTAAACTGAGGTGCTAGCCAATGCCTTAAGAGTATCATATGGCACTGTATGTGAAAACAGTGAAAACAGGAGACAGAACTGCTGCTTCTAAGATTAATATGGTGGGAGCTCTCTGACGGTGGGCTCCAACAGCTGGGATTAGAAATCCAAAAACAATTAAAGAACTCTTTGGGCCACCACTTCTGTCTTTGGCTCCAAATAGACTGGGCTGCATAATGGGAAAGTGCTGGAATACTAGTTCCTGATATGGACAAATTAGGTAAGATCCTGAAGGCTGCAGTATCTAGGAGAATGACCTTGATTGCTTAAGTCAATAAGGCCGTATATTATACATTGGGTTCTTGTGGGACAATTATAAGAAACTATAAGACATTGTGAACTGAACATAAGATCTTATTTCTCTACAACAAGCCTGACAGCTGAGTTGAAAACTTCCTTCCAGGAAGTCATGAAGAGGATTAGATATCTCTAGTATTGAGCTGACGATGTTGGCTATCACTCCTGTTGAAACAATAAAAGAGTGGTCATCCTTGGAACAATGACCGGCAATGGAAATTACATCAATGAGCCTCTTGACATTTCATGCATTGGGCATACCACAGAGTCCCTTCAAGGCACCTGCACCATGGAGAAGCCTTTTGGGCATTGGGGCTTACTGCTTCCATTTTTGAGGCAGAGATATCCTACAAAGAGCCCACAATTCGGGATGCTTGCAAGTTGAAAATGAGGTGATCTCAGTTGTCAGGGACAATACAGCATAGGTCCAATGACAATGTTCCCTAATGTTAAAATGCTTCCTCGGACTAGCAGGAATTACACATCAATTGTTTTCCAGGTGAGACTGAAGTTAGTTGATGAACACATATCTTTGTAATTTAATGACCCTGGGAAGTGTCAGAGGGTGGATACATATCTACAGACGAAGGGTAAGTCTGCCTCTGTAAGATCATCCATGAGTATGCATCCCAGAAAGAGCTCCTAGGAAGCGAGCATTTGGAAGACTGATCAGGAGCCAGGTATAAACTGAGAGAGAGTGAGGCAGTGGAAGCTATAGGAAACTTCAAGCCAGGAGATCTCCAAGTGCTATCCTCTACACAACCAACCTGAACACTGAGCATTCAAGGTTTGAAGGGTTAACCTGCTCACATTTACACTTAGAACTCCATACGACCTGTGGATAGTGAGGTTTGACTATTTGTAATGAGGGGGGGGGGGAAGTGGAACAAACCAAATTATGAAAATATACTTGAAACTCAGGAACTTATCAATAAGTCAATTTGCCAATGGTACTGGGCAGTCAGCTTAGGTACCCCCAAACTGAGTAGGTCAACCCCCACTGTAATGAACCTCTATGAGAGTTTTATAAATGGTGAGCCATTACTACTCTATCTTGGGATAAAGTATTTGGGTTTGAGATTATTTATGCTGGAACACAGCAATGGTTGAAAACATGCTGCAGGGGAAGTCAGATTGTGGTGGATCCTTTTGGTGTCAGAAACTGGAACAATCCCAACAGATTTGTAGCAATGATAGTTTCCCTAAATAGTAATAGGTACTTATGATAAATGTTGAGGTAATTGGCTTGAACAATGTTAAACACTTTAAATGACACTTTTATATTTAAAACAGAAGTACACATTTTCCGTTTTTCAGGAAAATAATTTGAACAGACAGGAAATAATAAAACTACATTTATAACGCAGAGATCAGTGGTTTGCGAGGGGTAGTCCTCATGCCCAAGAAGATGTGATGTGTGGTTATAGGGAGACTAAATGTTCTGGTTGAGGGGAAACTAGATAATATGGACCTGCTTCTGACAAGTGACTAAGCTTCAAACATAGAGTATGCAGCTTTTCTTTTCCTTGTGTCTGAACATATTTCAAGGTGGCTACAGAACCAGATACTTCCATTGAGGGGGGGATTAGATTGCATTGTGGATGGTAATTTGAACAGATCTCATATCCTCTGACTGGCAAAATGATCGTAAGTGTGAACACAATGTTAAACAATTGGCTGAGAACTCGTGATGGCAGTCAGACCACCGCAGACAGGACAGTCTGACCGCCCCATTATGATCGTGGCGGAGCCGTCATGGTCAAACCGCTGACCCCGCCAGCCTGCAGCCTGCAACCTGGAAGTCCTGGTGGTTGTAATCCGCCAGGGCAGTGCTACTGGGGATTATGAGTCCCCATCTGCCAGCCTTTCCATGGCGGTAAACACCGCCATGGAAAGGCTGGCGGAGAGGGGGCGTCCCGGGGGGGGGGGATGCCCATGCACAGGCCCATCACACATTTCACTGCCTGAATTACGGGCAGTGAAATGAGCGACGGGTGCTATCGCACCCGAAAAACACCACAACATTGCCGCCAGCTCAATTACAAGCCGGCGTCAATGTTGTGGTGAGTGTTCCGCTGGGCCAGCGGAAGACTCCTAATATGGCGGACAAAAGATCTCCATTACTGGTGGTCTTTTGCCTGCAGGGGCTTCCGCGGTCCTGTGAAAGGACCGCCAAAGTCGTAATGAGGCCCATAGTGTCCCCTGGTGATAGCATTATGCTATGGCCCAGGAGTATTCATTCTACTAACCTGTGTATGACTTGAATGTCTAATTTAATAATCAATTGTGCTCTGCTGGCTTGTGTTATGGCTTATCACAGGTGCTCATCACCACTCCCATCCACCTCTGGTCTAGTGCATTATTGGCTGCCCCTTCCACCCTTTGCTCAGGGCTTTGCTGCTCAGGATGTCCTCCTTGCTCCATGACCGGATTGTGGCTGCCACTTGTGTGCTGCCCATTTGTAACCTCTCATCACCAGCACAGTCAATCCTGTTCCTATGCAAGTACTCCAAAATTTGTGATTGTATCCCACTTATCAGTGACAGGCTACGGTAACATTAGATTACCTACTTCAGTATTTGAGGATCCCAGTGGTTGAGAGTCCTGCAATCTATGAAAGTCACACCCAGCTGTGTATGGCCATGGCCATGGGCATTGCTTGCCCTTCCTCCCTGTTGATGAGAGGAAGCCTTTGGTTGGGTTCTGCTCTTATCCTGTATTCTTCTGCTTGGGTTAAGCTCTTCACTTGTGTTCCTGGTTCTCCAGATAAAATTATTGTGAAGCTCCCAGATGTTTTATGTTAGTGCCACTTCTTAAAATTCCTTGTTCAGCATCACCTGAAAAACCTTCCTTTTATCCTTGGAACTGTGTAACCTCTGACAGTGCTGCCTTTGGAGGCTTCAGGATAGTGGTAGCTAGGGAGAGTTAAATATTACTTGTTTGGGTTGTTGGAAGCCTTTTGGGGCACTGAATAAACCTTCCACTTATATGCAGGGATTCTGTCACACCCTCAACATTTTATTTCAAAATCTTTTTCTGGAGCATTTGTAGTACTACATGCACAAATCATTTATCAGTGTGTTAAAATGTGGGGCATTAACAATTGCTGAAAGCCATCGGAACACGGCCATTCTCATGCCGATTCTTTTGGCTCTAACAAGAACAAAGTACTGGGCCACTGGTTTGTTGAATGTTTACCACAGTGCATCAGTTACTAGAGTAAATATGGTGTATGGCTCATTTCCTGTAGAATGTTATATTTCATGTGAGATGCATGTAAATGAAAGCGTATGCATTTTAAGTTGAATAGGAGCAGAGAGTAACAGTATTTTTGTGCTCTATTTAGGAGGAAATAGCAATCATTCGAACGAGATTCCAGGAAACCTGAAAGATCTTTTCCCTGATGAGCTGTGTGTCTACAAATCAATGATGTCTCTTGTGTCTCTTCTCTCATATTCCTTTTCCCCCACTTTGCCTTCAGCGCTGAGTGTAGCTTTGGAAATATTCTGCTCTGAAGATGGGGAAGAAGGCTTGGGCATTCCATGAAAATCCAACAGCAACATTGGGATCTACAGGTTAGTGCTCCTGTGTCTGACAGCATGTGAAGAATGATTTCATACAAAATATTTGGGGAAGATATTATCCAATTAATATCGTCAAATAATTGGCCTCGTTTGGGGAAGCAACAGTCACTGATTGCTACTTGGAAGCTGCACTGTTGCATGCTTGAAGACAGCTTTCAGGAGACCCTAGGTTAAATTAAATGTTTATACTTTAAGGAAGATTAGAACTCAGAGTCTGCTGTCATGTGGATGTTTAAAGTTGTAATTAGAGGCTCCTGTATTACAATGGTAATTGGCATTCAGAAGTCGCTAGAAGCAGATGTTACTAAACACAACCAATTGGTATGTTCCTTGGCGAAGCATGTGGTTGATGTACTTCCGTGGTCGCACCAGCTCCTAACTGAGAAGGAACGATATGCCACCCCCTTGAGATGATCAGATGTAGTTGTCCGCTTATCGGAATCTGCATTAAAAGATGCTCCTGTTAGGCAGCTTCACAAATAGTACTTGGTATGTACTCAAACTTGCATTAATTACAAATGTTATTATTATTATACCGGACTATATTGCCGGGTTCTTATAATGTCAATGTATCAAATTTACATCTACCTTGAAGGGCTAGCTCTGCAATGTTGATTTGTTGAGTCAGTAAGTGATGGAGATGGATATCCTAGAGTCTTTAAGAGTATGACTTTAGGGGAGACTATGGGCTCAGGTGGCCTGCACAGGAACATCTCGTCAGCATACTCTGATATATTAACTTTACATTTAGCCAAAATGTACACTACAGCTCTGGAGATAGGGCTTCTCCTCAACATGACAGCAAGTCTAATACACTAAGCAGGGAGAAGATCCAATAAATAGGACATCTTACAGGCCTCTAGCAATGTTAAATTGGAACTTCTGTATTCTAAATCTTATTCTAAGAAAACTGCTAGCCATAAGGTCACACCCCTTACTGCCAAGTGCAGCACTTTCCATGAACAATAGATACCTGTCTAGAGTTCTGGAGGAAACACAGAGAACACTGCAACAACATTCATCTGTGGTGTTTGTAGATGTTGAAAAGGCATTTGATTCATGGAGCTGGAAATATTTATCCAATGTTCTCCAGCATTTTGGATTTGGAAGGGAAATGCTCTTTTGGAAATAGTTTTCCCCATAGCTCAGGCCTGCACAGGTAGTGTCAGATAATCCCTCTCCAGGTAGGCAAGGCACCAGACAAGGGCGGTTCCCTGTCATCCTGCTTTTTCTGCCCTGGCAATAGAGCCCGTGGCCACAATAATGAGAAGCGAGAGCAGAAACTGGTGCATTCTGTCATAGGTGGCAAGCACATCTTCTCCCTATATGAGGGTAATCTTCTATTATTCCTAAGGGATTGATTGATGGAACCTGATAATGTTTTTTTTTATAGACAAATATTGAGGATGTATGTAAATTAAGCAGCAACTTCTGCGTTTGCACTTGACTCTGCACTGCATTCAAATCCGAAACAGTTGAGGCCTTGGGTAGATATTGGGAGGGTACTTGGACAAAATATCAAGTTAAAAATATTGAGACACAGATATATCAGAAATGAAATATCGTGACTCAAATATCATGATGCACAAATATCACTAACTCGAATATTGTTTTTTTGAGGTAAGTAACATAGTTTTGAAATAATAAATATATTTAAGGTTGTTTTCAATAATATACTGGTTAAAAATATTGTTTTTATATTATTTCCATGTGTTTTAGTTGACACGTTAATTTTATGTGTTACTGTTTATAAATAGTTGTTTATCTTTTTAACATATAGCTAGCAATTTTAAGTGATCTACAATTTTTAATTTCATTTTTAATAGTAATTTCTAGTGTTGTAGTGTATTTTTTGGGTTCGTGGGGGACGAGGTGGGAAGCTAATTAGGTAATAATTTTATTTAGTTATATGTATTATGTAATTTATCTAATACTGATTTATTTTTCTTATGTTATTTACAGGCAGGTTTGTAGAGGCATAGGGTGGGAAGTTAAATAAATAATTAATAATTATACATTTTTAAATATTGAATTGACTTTAATACTGGAATTTATGGAATACCGATTTACTTTATTTTATATTTAGTTCCGGGATGCTAGGTGTGTAGAGGTGTAGTTTGGGACTCTAGGTAAGTAATAATTAATTAACTATTCATTTTTATGTCTAAATTAATTATTTAATTGAATTATAAATATGTAGGCTATGTAATACACATTTATTTTAATTATGCTTCATTTGTGGCATGCTAGGTTTGTTAGGGTCTAGATTGGGAAGTAAATTAAGTAATTGCAAACCAATCATTATTTATTAATAATTTAATTGATTTTAAATACGTAAGTTATGGAATACCTATTTTTTCAATTATATTTAGGTGTGGGCTACTAGTTTGTGGGGTTGTTAATAATTGAATACCAATTACTTATTCATTGTAAATTATTTTGTTGAATAGCAATTGTGTACATTAATTGTTATTATTTTGTTTTAATGCAAAATAGTTTGTTCATGTTAACTACTAATTTTTATATTAAGAGTTAGATTTGTTTTCTACACTCACAGGGTTACTCAAATATGTGATGTGTTTACAGTAAATACTTTTCCCTACTCTAGCTTAATTATGGTTAGGACCTAGTTTCCATAGGAAAAGTGTTTTTTGTTTGCCACACACTTCAGTTGCAGTTTAGGAGTGATTCTACAAGTGAAGGTGACAAAAGGGAGGGTGGGGGGGAGTCACAAAACGAGTTTTCCCCATGTAATTTCCCCATAGGGATTTTAGAAAAGACTACAGCCCAAACTGTTGGGCAGAATTACACTAAATTTGCCAGAAATCTAGCTCCTGGTCCAGAAAGATCTCTTTTTGTATTTTGGTGTAAAACTGTTAATAAGATAGGTTATAAGGGTTTAGGATAGAGGCATCCTGACCACATGGGAATTGATGGAGGGGTCTCGGAGGGACTCCTTGTAGGCAAGAAAATTACCCCAAACCTTATTTTTTTTGGGACGTGTGAGGATCTACGGATCCTCTGCAGTGCTCTGTGTGGTCCTCGTGTGAATCTGTGATGGATCTGCGGATCCAGAGCCCAATTAAGAAAAAAATACTCCAACTCACAGACCCACTCACACCCATTCACAAACTCACACACTGACTCACAGACTCCCACACCCACTTAGACACTCATTCACACACATACAGACACTTAAAAACACTACCACACCCACTCACAGACTCATATATGTTTAAATTCACTAAAAGGCAAAGGTTACAGGGAGGTTATAGATAGGTTTAAATTTTACACGCACAACACCACAGAAATTCAGCTGTTATAGTTATTTTAAGTAACTATAACTCGTGCCCTAAAGTAACTATAACTCACGTTCTCGCCATGCACATTTTTCTCATCAATAATTTTAATGGAAATGTTAGAGATATTATCAATGATGTCACAGAAGATGTCATGAGTAATGTAATATTTGGGGTAATTAACAGTGCATGGTGAGGGCGCGAATTGTTACCATAGGGCACAAGTTTAGTTACTTGAAATAGCTCTAGCTATAACAGCTGAATTTCCGTGATTTTATGCGAATACAACCTGGACATAACTATAATATCTCTAAGGTTTTTTTTTTTTTGTGTATTCTATTTCCTAACTATAACCTCCCAGTAATCTTTTTTTTTTTTTTTTTTTTAAATAAGTTGTTATGGTTTTTTTAACATTAAGTAAGATGTCCATCAGAATGCACTGTGGGGCTGGACACAGGGCCTGGCTTGGCATAGTGCTGCCCCCACCCAAGTGTGCTGCTCCTGCTTCCCCTCCTCCTTGCCATCCATTGTCCAAGTCTATGCCCCGGCTCCCCCGTTACAGTCCTGTGTGGCCCTTGTTCTTCTTCTGCTGTTATTGCCTGCCCTGAACAGTTATCTTGCAGGCCCATACACCTCCTCTCTACTCTTTTGCCCGAGTCCATGCATCAGCCCCCTCCCTCCTGCCCTCTGTGGTATGAAGTACTGCCACTGCCCTCCATTTAACTTAATGGCCCTGCTTACTCCTCCTGCCCTCTGTTGCCCAATTCTATCTCCCATCACTGCCGTCCTGTTTAGCTTGATGCGCCTACCCTCCATCCCCCGCCCTCCAATGTCTGTGTGCATGCCCATGCTCCCTCCTTCTTGCACACCATGTTTCATGACCTACCACTGGCCCTCCTATCTACTCTGACTGTTCTGTTGAGCTGATACTGCCCCTTCCACCTGACCAGCATGGTCAGATTGCTGCCACCTGTCCTTACCTTCTCAACTCTGCTGGTCCGAGTTCCATATTCCTATCCCCTTCCTCCTGTCCTCTGTGGTCCAGTTTGCTGCCACTCCCTTCTGCCCTCCATGCTCTGTTGTGCTGCAGCTGCTCCTCCTGCCTGCCCTGCATGTTCTGTTGTGAAGCCACTACACCTGCCATTTTTTTGTCTGTGTCCAGCCCATAACCCTCTTTTCTTTACTCCATGTCCTTTGTGCATGCCCCTGCCCCCACCCTCTTCCACACAATGGCCTTTGTGCTGCCACTAACCCTCCTGCTTGGCATGCATGGTCTTCTGTGCTGCCACAGCCCCTCCCATCTTCCCTCTGTAGTCAGCTTGCTACCCCTGCCACCTTCCCCCTGTTGTCTGTGTATGCCATTGTAGTCTCACCTCTTCCCTCCATGGTGTGCTTTGCTTCCAGTGCCCATCCCACCTGCCCTCCTTTGTCAGCTTTGTTAGCTTGCCATGCCCCCTTGCCTCTGCCCTCTGTTTTCCATGTGAAGGCCCCTATCCACCTCCCTCCTGCCTTGTCTCATCCATTGTTATGCCCCTGCCCCCTCCCTCCTGCTCTTCATGGCCTGTTGTGTTGTAACTGTCGTTCCTGTCTGTCCAGTATGGTCAGCTTGCTGCCCTTGCTTCATCCCCTCTGGTCTGTTGTGATGCAATGCTTGTCTTGTATGGCGTATTGTGCTGCTGCAACCCCTGACGCCTGCCCTGTAAGGTCAGTTTGGTGCCCCTGCCCATCTCCCTCCTGCCCTCTGTTATCCCAGTCCATGTCGCTCCCCCCATTTCTCCTTCCCTCTGTGATCCAATGTCCAACGTTTTGAACTTGGTAAGAGAGAGATTTTGAAAACAAAAACCTGGCTAATTGATTTTCTCATTGACTCACATTGAAAAAGAAGAGATTGTAGGCAGGAGACAGACAAAATAAAGGCCTTTTGAGCTTAAAATTATCGGAAGCCTCCAGCCTGAATCAGGTCTGTTGGTATGTGCATTTGTACTGTCTCTTCCTTCTGCACTCAATGGTCTGTTATATTGCCACAGTCTCTTTTGCCTGTCCTGCCTGATTGGTTTGTTGCTCCTGCCCCCCTTTCCTCTGCCCTCAATGGTCCGTTGTGCTGCCACTGCCTCTCCCATCTGCCCAGAATGCTTAACTTGTTGCCTCTGCACCCTCCTCCCTGCCCTCAGCTGTCCATTTTTGTGCCCCTGAACTCTGCCTCCCCGCAGTATTCTAATAAACAACTAGATTGCTAACATTCTATAATCATTACAAAGGTGTGGCACGCTTGACATCAGTTTTCTGTTATCAAAACTGTAGTACCTAAAGCATTTCCTTTAGAAATTATACAAATGAGAGGACTTATTCCCATAGAAATTATGGCTAGTGTACTAACAACCTAAAGTGAGAACATATTTTCTGAGTTCTCAAAAGGCAACAAAGCACTTTTAAGTTATTTGCTATCTTTATGTTTTTTCCTCCAGTTGATCACTTGATTATTTGTTGCACTTAAGGGATAGGCAAAAGAGCTGCAGACTTTGCAACTGGGGAACCAGGTTCGAGTTTCATTGTCAGCTCGACATCCTGTGGTTTTGGGCAAATCACTTAATCTCCCTATGCCTAAAACCAAAATGAATGTGTCCCTGTCTAATGTAACTGATGCTCATGTAAAGCACTCCAATACCTTTGGGTCGAGTCTCCGCTATATAAAACTGCAAAAAGACAAAAAGTTTAGTGTTTTGCACACTTCTGTCATTGGGCTATATTTGGGCTACATTTAGGTGATATTTCTGCTACATTTGGGCACTTTTTTCTCTGGCTGCCAATTTAGGAGACCTATATGTCATGAAGCTCCCTAATTTCCTCATTTTGCTGCAGTATCCTAAGTAAAAACTGTTTTCAGTTTTCCACTACGATTCCCACAAGATGGCGTTCAGATGTGCCACACTTTCGTCCTAAATTCAGAATGGTAGCACTCTAGCTGCTCATTAGAACACTGTAGTAAAGCTGCTGATCACCAGGGAGTTAACTGGCAGTCTGCTGCTGGTGTTGAAAGTGCATGTTTCAATCTGCATGCCAGAATGTTTTAATAAAATACAAGAGGAAGATAATTGAGAACTCACTTAAACATGTTCTAATTTTTCTTTCTGCAGCAATAACCATCATTTCTGTAACAAAATTAACCCCCTAATTTTGTTCCTTTACAAATTAAATGTTTTACCTGTTTGATTCAATCAAGATGGCTTCAGGTGTGCCACACTTTTGTCATAAGTAAGACTGATAGCGCCCTAATTGTTCTTTTGAACATGCTTTACTGAGAGTGTCATACTTCAGTCCCATATGGCTGAGAAAGATAGTGTGAATCTACATAAATATGCTCTAATTTTAGCTTGCGAGCACCTTCCATGGCTTCTATGGAAAAATCATGAGACAACCGTTTTCTCTCAAACATGATTCATGAAATTCCAGCAGAAGGCTTTTTCACAGGGTAAAATCACCCTACAATGCACCAAAATTCCTAAAATTAGTATGGTACCATGAACATGATTATCACCCTTTATATGTACTCCTTTCTGTGACCCTCAATGGTGTCCATGCCCCAAAGTCATGTAACTGCTCTCACGGCATGTGTTTTAATATATATGTGTGTATATATATATATATAAATATATATATGTGTGTGTATACATATATTCCAACTGTCAGTAGGTTTTACATATATGTATAAGCTTGAGCTCTCAGTTTCATCTCTGTAGATCATTTAGAAGGTGCCAAGCACTTCCTGGTTGAAATGCTGATAGCCAATAAAATCGCACAGTGAACTTGGGGGTTAGGCTCTGCCCAGATATCTATTTTGGTGTAATTCTATTGATCGGTTTGGGCCTTAGTCATGTCTAAAAATCCCTATGGAAATCGCATGAGGAAAAAGCGTTTTGAGACCCCCCTTTTTTTCGCCCCCCTTTGACGAATCACCCCACAACTTGCAACACAGCAGCTGAGCTGACTGTCATACCAGTTTTGAAAATGTTGTGACGATTCTTCAAATGGCACCAAGAATACTGGCAAAACAAAAAATGCTTTCCTATGGAAACTAGGTCCTATCTAGTAGGTAGTTGCAGTTAGGACCTAGTTTCCATAGTAAAAGCATTTTTTGTTTTACTTATAACTTTGGCCCCGGCTGACGAACCTTCACAAATGTTTTTAAAAAACAAGTGTACTTGTCACTTCAGGTGCTGTCTGGAAAGTTTTGGGGTGATCCCTGAAGAGTGGGCTGAGAAAAAGGTTGAGTCCCAAAATATTTTTCCCATAAGGATTTTAGACAAGACTATAGCCTGCTTCAAAGCCACTCCATGTTTCACTATGCAGGTGACAACCTCGCCGGCACTTTGAGGAGGAATTAGTGATCCCTTTGCAGGCGAGTGCAGCGAGTGACTGCACCCACCTGCAAGGGGATGGCTAGGGGGTTCATGGGGCCCCTTTCCTCCTCCAGAGGGCTGCCATCAAGGGGCGCACTGACAGTGCACCTCATGACACCTTCTTTGCACCTGCATACATAATACACCAGGGTCGCAAAGGCAACGAGATTCCCTCATTTGCATGCAAGTGAGGGAATGCCCTCTTGAGATAGCACTGGTGCCACATGTGCAGCAGTATCAATATTACACAAGGAACTGGACAAGAGTCTGCAGCCTCTTTTTTGTAACACCAAAGTGCCTGGAG
The DNA here is from genome assembly GCF_031143425.1 of Pleurodeles waltl. NCBI lineage: Eukaryota > Metazoa > Chordata > Amphibia > Caudata > Salamandridae > Pleurodeles > Pleurodeles waltl. The sequence continues at coordinate 889,430,523 of NC_090446.1, forward strand.
TGCGCTCAAAATAGGCACACATGTCGTTGTGCCCTCTAGGTTCCTCTGTAATACAGCCCCAGGATGTCTTTTGTGCCCAAACAACTACTCAAATGCACTGAGCTAAAGCAAGATATCACCAGAGAGATCTGAAAGAAAATCTGCACAGACAGTCAAAATGGGACCGATACCCTGTACCAGGTCATCATGGTTTACTTTGCATTGTGTTCCTTCACAGAGTGATAAGTGTACAAGGTGAATCCGAGGGTCCTGGCTTTGGGCGAAAGTTAGGGTCGAATCCCTCCAGGTTCATGTTGTTAAGCTTGATTTGGACCAACGTTGAATAACATTATGCTACATTTCGCCTTCATAATAAACAATTCACTCAGGACTCGCTGTGAACAGGAAAACAACCTTAATTTATTTATCTTATTTATCGCTGTGAACAGTAAAACACCTTAATTTATTTCTCGCTGTGAACAGTAAAACACCTTAGTTTATTTTTGTTTGCAACGTTTCACATTTAAGAAACATAGATTCCTTACCTTCATTATCTATGACAATGTATACACAAATGATCATTAAAATTCGGTACCTCGCCTCCTTACGATTTTGCTGGCATTTTGAGTTAACTGAAAACTATATGGAATCGTTCTTGCTGACATATAAAATGAAAGAAAAAATATATGTTGGCAAAAATGTGTCTCAGTAAAGTTGAAGTGTACGCAATTCCTTTGATTATCAAGTTCAACACCAAAAAAAAGTCAGTGTTTTGCTTTAACAAAACCTCTTTACTGAACCTTCTTTCAAATTGACAGCCGGATAGATTCTCAGAGCTAATCCTACTCATAGGCTGTTGTTTGTGACCTATAATCAGACACAAAACAACACTTAATGAATAATGAAAACAGGTACACAATTCTCAGAACTTATGTTGCAATACTTTGTGTCGGATTTCCGTAATGGTGATGCCAATTAGTCCATTCTTTGTTCCTTACTCGCACAAATTTTAAGGCTAGAACAATTATATAACCATTCAATTAGAATAAAAAATGTTGCTATTTTTATTGCTGTTGCAAATAGAGCAATTTATATGCATAACTAAATTGTTTTAGCAGCCTTCCAGCTTATGATCCGGATGCAAATAGGTGTTGCTCTTGATAATTCTGCAGTAGCTGGCTGGTTTGCTTATCAACATTACAGTGCTCAGTGTTGTACAGGGAGGAGGCTGCAAACATAATCTGGGGTTGGCTCTCTTACCTCTGACCTGCAAGTAAACGGGTCTGCGAGGCACATGCACCGAACATCCACCATGTGCTAAAACGCACTGAACTTTAAAAATGTGCATTTACAATTAATGGTTATTGCTCATATCTAAAACATAAAATGTACATGTCTTATATTTTGCGTCATGTTAACAAATGCTCTCCACTCTCAGCCCTACAAAACATTAAGTTTTCTTTGTGTTTTTCTTTTTTTTGGTTCAGGTTTTCGTGTTTTAAGGGTACAAAAAGAAAAAAAGAAGGGGAGATTCCAAAGAGGGTTATTAAATACAGTACACTGAGATTTGAGGACACATCTTGCAAAATGGAGTAATATGGTGTAGCATCACAAAATAGAGGGATCCACATTATGGCTATTCTATATATTAGATCATGTAAACCCCGAAAGAGGGAAGAAGAAAGGTGGGAGTGGGGGCAGGGGTAAGGGGAGAAACATATGCTTGTTTAGGGGGGAAAAGAGGGTAGAGATAGACGTCAGAGTTAAAGTCAAGTCAGTGAATGGATGGTGTAAAATGCATTGTTGCATGGTCATTGACCCTGAAAAACATAATATCCCCCTCTATATCACAATGCAAGTTTTAAATATTATATGACACATATTGTGCGCCAGAGAAACTATCCAAACTAAGACTTCCAGATTCAAGCATTTGCTGAACTGTCAAAACTCCATAAGTACATTTAGCCACACGCTTATCAATGCAAAACAATTGCCATTTTGATATGAGATCCCAAAAATAATTAATGATCTATTTAACACCACAATATCCTTACACTTCCATTTAGTCACTCTTGGCCCTTGGGCCCACACAAACGATTTGACTTAACCCCACTGGTGTGCCTTTTACACCTCCTTCTAACAATAAGAATAAAAAACTTTATGGCCCTCGTTATCACTGCAGCGTTTTTTTCCCAAGACCGCCGCAGCCACAGCCGCCAGAAGACCACCAGTGCTGGCAATCTTCCGACTGCCACCGGATATCCAGCAGCATTCACTACGGCGGTTGGTGGTGCATATGCGGTTCCACTGCTGGCCTCTCCATGCCAGAAAAAGACCGCCCACAAATTTCTGACAGTAATTCTGTGTGGCGGTCTTTTTCTGGCATGGTGGTGCCAGCGGTGGGAGCGCCAGGTCCTGAGCCCTTATGGAGGAGCACCTCGTCGGACGAGGTAAGTGTTGTCTGCAAGGGGACGAGGTTGGGGGGCTGTGAATGGGTGTGTGTGTGTGTGTGTGTGTGAGTGTGTGTATGCATGTCTGAATGTGGGGGGATGGTGGGGGAGTGATTGTGTGTGCGCTTGTGTGAATGTGGTGACGTGTGTGTGTATGTATGTGAATGGGGTTGGGGTGTGTGCATGGGTGAATGAGTAAGGGGTGAGTGCTGGTGCGTGTATGTATGTAGTTGAAAGGAGGAAGTGGGGGAATGGAGAGTGTATGCATGAGTGTGTGATGTGTATGGATATGAATGCGTGCCTATGGGGTGACTGTTGTGAGTGCTCGTGAGTGGGGGTGTGTCCGTGTGTGTGTGGGTGCATGCGTGCGTGTGGGCGGAGTTGTTTGAGGGGGTATCCTGGGGACAGGAAGGGAAGTTCCTGTTGTCGGGATACCTTTCCACCAGCATTTTTGTAGCGGTGAGACTGCCAGGAAAATGCTGGCGGTGTCCCTATTTGGAATAACCTCTGCGGTTATTCAACTCCCGCTGGGCTGCAGGTGGAAACCTGCGGGTCGCGGTAAAGCGGTGGCACAGGCGGGGACACAGCGTAATATGGCAGTCTGCACCCACGGTCCCGAGACGGTGAGACTGCCATAGCGGCCCTGGCGGCCCATGGACCTCCAGGGTCATAATGAGGGCCTATATGTGAATGCAAAATATTTAAAAACTTATCTCATCATACCTGGCATGGGTCTGTTTTACTAGAAGCACAGAAAACATGATATGCAACAGCAACTTCAACTGTCAGATATCACAGAAACTATGGAACAAATTAGATTTATATCTACTAAAAATTAACCCCCCCAAGCCAATATATCACACCCTTCATTCCTTTAAGGACGACCATAAGCTAAATAAGTACATATGTGCTAAGGCTATGACTAAATAAAGGTCATATACCACTTCTCAGATATAAACCATTACTTTTTCTAAAATATTTTGGCAGTCCTATTTGTGAAAGTAGCTGCTGAAGTTAGTCTGTTGTGAATAGTTTGTGTGTGAAATGCAGCCAGCGTTGTGTGCCTTCTCCCCTTCTTTGATTTCTAATGGCCAGCTGTATAACATACTGTGGCTACTGTCAGAATCTTCATGGTGAATGTACTGCCCCCCCCCCGACAAAGTGTTAATTTGTACCTATCAGACTTTGTTGTTGTTTGAGTATTTGCATTAGGAATCGTGTTCTCCGCCGTAGCATTTTGCAACAGGACAAAATAGTAGTTTGCCACACCAGATCAATGTCACCCTGCCTTCCCTGTCCTTAAATGAATCAATCTCTAGGGATTTGTCACAGTTAGGCCTTGTACTTTTCACCATGGTTTGATTTCTGGATTCAGTCTACAAACAGACTAGAGCCATGCCAGGAAGAATTGAGCATCCATTAACATGTTTCTCTGTCAGTGCATGTATCCTTTCAGATCTTCCAGACAATAGCTTGCCTTAGCTGAATGTATTGAGCACAATCCCCGTCCTGGTGGCAAGTGTGGAACCACCCTTTCTTTTGATCAGAGAGCTCTTTCAGACAGGTCAGACCATTCTTTTGGAATGTGAACTGATATTTCTAAAGTACACAAACCTTTGACTAAATAATGCTTGGCCACTCCATAGCAGTGTAGAAATATCCAGAAAGACGTTGCCTGCATTGGATTGTTGGGGGTAATTATTTTTCATGGCCATGATTTACAACCAGCCCTCCCACCTCCCTTTCAGATCTCGATACAGATTAGCCTCAAAGAAGTTACCCAGCCAGGGGTTAAAAGGACCTAGCAGCCAGGTAGCGATGACAGAACACAAAAGCAAATATATAGGGTGAGCAACATGCAGGAGACTTTCAAGGAACTTGTACTTCCTTCTCAACTTCACTCACTGACATTGCATCAACTTACAAAGCTCCAATTCCATCTCAAGTTGAACCTAGGGAGTTCAACCTTCACCTTATACCTCAGGGTAGAAATATTTTGACTACAAAATGGTTGACCTCATTCTACAACCGTATGATTTATCTTTATTAAACCTGTTGCTCAAGAAATAATTGCCTTTAAAGTGTTAGTACGCCTGGTCCTTAATAACAAGGGGACGCGCATAGGTCGATGAACCTTTTGATTCACATTGAGTATCCTAGCTATGAGGGGACCAATGTTTCTCAATAATCAATACCCAATGTTCAATAATCATTAGACTAGTCATCAATCAACAATTAATAATCATCACACCATGACCTTTCAGTCATGAATAACCACAACTCAGTAAACGTTTAGTAATTTTATTCCCTATTAGTTACAACACTAAGTCATGAAATTAGTTCAAACTTGATTCAAATCAACAATTCCGCATTAATTCATTACAGGGCGGCGAAAACATAACCTAATCAAAACTTGCATCAGAGTACATTCTAAAGCAGTAGCATAAGTCAACAAAAAAATGAAGGTGAATGTCAACTTAAGTAGCAGAGATCAGCAAATCAGTCCGTCAGTCATTTGTCACTCTGTTGTCAGTATCTTAGAGTAGGAACCTCGTCTATCCCAGATTAGCATTAGCATGTGGGACTTCATGCGAAAACAGTTTGGAACATGAATTTGGAAAACATCTAGCTAATAGAAAACTATTAGAGAGCGCAGTTGGTACCTAGAAAGAAAATGCACAAAAATATAATTCAGTCACATTGTCATATCTACCTATCCTCGGTATGGATCAGCAACAAAGTCAGTCTTCGTCTTCAGGTCATCAATCAATCAGCATCACATCAGACTCTCGAGAGCATGAGCCCAATGGCACAATCTCGAATCTTCTCTTCCCAATATCGCATCAATTTCAGAATAAGGTCTCTTCCCCTAACATCTGCACCTAACATCTGAACTCTCTTCCCTCTGTCACATTGTGATATCAAAGTCACCCAGACTATCCCCCAATTCCTAATTGGTCAATTAATCACACAATTTTACTCTAACCAATAAATTTTGTAATTCAAATCTCTGAATTCTAATATTACACAGTTCTCAGAATGTTGATTGGTTCACTGTACGATGTTCTCATCATCCGGCTCTTCAGGTATCTAAAATGTTATTCCTTCTTCTCCAGTCAGTCTCTCTAGTGTTTGAGTCCTGGGAAAGTACACTCAGAGCGCTTCACACACTTTTTGCTACATTTCCAATTCCATCATCTCCTGTCCGTCGGTTCATGCAGAGGTTTCAGCTAAGCAAATTTTATTAAACAATGAGCGGTTCACGGTCATTCAACTCATCAGCATCTTCAATTAACGATAGAAATACAGCTTCTGCATAAGGCCTGGTAAGACTAGGCCACGACTTTGGCTAAGTTAAGCTCTAGAATATAATGCAAAACATAAGTTATATCTCTCAATATGGCATACAATTACATTATTTTAATACATCAATAATTTTCAATCAACATTTGCGTTAACAAAAGTATGGCGAATTTTGATAGACTCTAGTTTCAGTTCTCAAAAAGTTCTCAGTGGTTGACTGGCCATCTCAGGCCCCAAGAAAAGACCTGCTTTTGGTGACGAACATTGTAGATCCAACCATTATCACCGCCACACAGAAGTTGCTCCAGTCTTCCGCTGTATATTCTACTGATAGTCTTTTCTCCCATCAATTCTTAATTTCTTGTGGCAAGGGGACTGAAAATGTCTTATCTTTTAATATCTTGTAGGAACTGGATGCTACACCCTTATAGGACCCCATGTTTTTATGTATTTTAGGATGGGTGCTTTCCAATGAATATTTATGCAATGTAAAAGTTTCTGGTATCACTACCATTGTCTTTGCAATAAATGAAATGCATGACATGGATCCATAATGTTTTAGCATTCACTCTCTTTGGTTAAATAATTAAGGTCCGACCCCAAACGAAGGCTTTTATTCAAAGGCTATGAATTTTCAGTAATTTTGCAGGTATTTTAAGGGTATTCCGACCAATATGTAGTTGATTCTGGGGGCTACATTCGTTTTAATTATTTGGATTCTGCCCCACAATGGAAATTGAAATTTGGATATCCATCCAGGTCTTTCTCAATTGTGTCTCATAGTAGGTCTAGATTGTCAGAGATCACATTTTCCAGGCTCCTGTTAAATAGTATGCCCAGGTATTTCAAGTTTTGCATCTTGAAACAAACTTGAATTGGTGCTGCCCCTAAGGAACTTTTATTTGCGGTAGGGCTTGCATTCATCCCAATTTTGCCTGTATCTCAAGAATTGGGAGAAAGTGAAGATAAGTTAAATCAGTGTTGAATTGGATATCCTAGGTTTTTTCACCATCATCATTATATTGTTCGTATATGGTAGTATCCTCTGTTCCCCTGCTGAGTTCTTACTCCTTGAATGTCATTTGATTGTCTGATTGCTGTTGCTAGGAGTTCCAGTGATCATACGGTACTCGTTTGATAGAGCAGACACGCGAAAGGGAGAGGAGAGAAACCCCTGCAACTTGCCATTGCCCAGCTCAGCATACAGCCAATGTACATTTCATTCAAAATCATTGCCTTGACCCATTCTGTCAATAATGTCAAATAGATAGTCCTACTCCACATGGGCAAAGTTTTTTCCCGTGTCTAAGGATGTGGCCACTGCATCATCATTGACATTATGTGCCTGCCAATTTAAAATGTGATAGGTTTCATAGATTGGCACTGGAGGATCAAATTGATATGAAAAACAACTTGGCATGGGTGGATCAGTGCAGATATAATCAGCCCCAGTGTGATTGTTGGCGCTTTTGTGGTATTTTGTATATCTATCTTCATAAGTGAAATCGATATGTAACTGCAAAGTAAGACTGGGTTTTTATTAGGTTCTAATATCACCGTTATTTTAGCTACATTTAATTTGGGGGCTATGGTACCCTTGTCTAAAGCTTCTTTATATTCTTTATGTAAAAGGGGGACTATTTTCAGTTTGTTAGTCTTAAGAAATTCAGACCTCCCCAGCAGCCTTCCCAGTTGCCATCCCATCTATGACATTGGCGATGTCTCCTTTTAGGACCTGTCTTTGATCATGAATCAGTTTTAGCATTGTAGCGTTCCTAAGATATTCTTCCAGATGATCACTGGTGTCTTTGCTTTCAGATTTATCTGCAGTTCTGTAGATTTATTCAAATGTATTTGTAATGTCTATTAGATCAGTTGTCAATCTGCTTCTATTGTCTCGCCGCCAAAACGTGGAACACTCTTCCCACCCACCTGCACCTGCACCAGACCAAAGACCTCCTTACCTTCAGGAAACTTCTCAATACCTGGCTGTTCGAGCCGTAGCAGCACCTCCCCCCCACCTCCTTCCCCCTCTCCACCTCAGTGCCTTGAGACCCTCATGGATGAGTAGTGTGCTTTACAAATCCCTGATTGATTGATTGATTATGGTAGGAATGATGTTCAATATTTGCAATTGGTTTCATTGTAGCTTTAAACGTTGACCCATCCTTTCCCCTTGTTTGTAATTTTTTTGTTTTATGTGGGTCTCGACCCCACAGTCTATGGCCTCTTTCAAACTTGAGAGGAGGGTCCTATTGCAGCTTTGTGATAGTCAGCAAAAATGTTTTGAGGAAGGCAATCATGTATTTTCTGGTACCCCTAAACATCATAAATTGTACCTCCTGCATCTGTCTTCCAGTGATCCTTCTCCCAGTCAAGGGATTCTGTCATTTTTCGCTCTCTATCATTCAGGCATGCTTCTGTTCCATCCAGGCACTTATTAAAAGACTGCGATATCAGACCATAATGACTGTATATCATGGTGATTTTAGTTGTTGTTTCTTCTGTTGTGCTTATTGACATTTTTATCTTGTTCAGTGCTTTATGAATAGTCTCTAGCACAGCGTCAGCTGAAATCAGCTGTGTATTTTCCATGTGGGGTTTGCGAGTCTTTCCAGCTATAGCTTCAGTGAAGAGTAGTTGCCTCCCTGATTTGGGAGCAGCATTCAATGACTGGGGGAACCGTGCATTCTGTTTCACTGGTATATGTTGATGGGACTCCTATAATGCATCTAACTATGTATGGCTATTCAAATAGTTGTTCTAAACAAGATGAGTGCCAGCTTCCAGGAACCCTTTATAGAGTTCATACACTGTCACTATGCTTATCCAATACGGCATTCTTCTTCAAGTATGATATTCACCAGGGCTGACAGTCAAATGCTGTCAGAGCCCGTCTCATTAGGTTAAGTGTAAGCGTTCAACCTCATGTATAGTTTTAGTATACTTCTTACGGCTTAAAGCGATTTAATTTGTTGGTTGCAGTGTCCTTTAAAAATCCTTGCTCACTAGTGGTTAGTTCTGCCTTTTTCTCCCTCCTTTTTCAGTTTCAGAGCAGTGACCAACTACTGTATTATTCCACTTTGGTTTCTTTATCTGTTGCTGTGATAGACTATTTTTGTTATTTCTTTGGTGCTCCCCTTTCACTGTGGGTGTTTTAGGCTGGGAGCTGCCTGCGTTTTATTGCAGCATACGTTCTTTCCTTCTCCTTCCATGTCGCTAACATTTGTTTTGGCTTTATTCCAGTGCTGTCCCCGTTTACCACTGGCTCCTAAAATGTGTATTTTACAAAAGAAACACCCGGTTGTTTAGCTCACTGCTCATGAAAGCCACAATATGCCCTTTCTGGTAGAATGTAGCCTCTGTGCAATGCATCAGATACGTGTTTATTGCTAACATATTTCTTTGCTGCAGTGTAGTTGAAGAAGTTGTATTTCCTTTTTCTTTGGGGGTCCTAAGGACATATAAACTACACATGTACATGTCCTGACTTTTACCTACATAGCACCCTGCCCTATGGGTTACCTAGGGCCTACCTTAGGGGTGACTTATATGTAGAAAAATGGGGAGTTTAAGGCTTAGCAAGTACTTTTGAATGCCAAGTCGAAGTGGCAGAAAAACTACAGACACAGGCCTTGCAGTGGCAGGCCTGAGGCATGGTTAATGGGCTACTTGTGTGGTTGGCACAATCAGTGCTGCAGGCCCACTAGTAGCATTTAATCTACAGGTCCTGGGCACATGTAGTGCACTTTACTAGGGACTTACAAGTAGATCAAATATGCCAATTGGGTATGAGCTAATATCACCATCTTTTAAGGGACAGAGCATATGCACTTTAGCACTGGTTAACAGTGGTAAAGTGTGCATAGTCCTAACACCAGCAAAAACTGTGTCAAAAAGTGGAGGGAGGCAGGCAAAAAGTTGAGGGTGACCACCCTAAGGCTGTCAGGTCTAACAGCAGACATGAAGTGTGTGCCTCTGTCAGACACAACCTCCTTTGGGAATCCCACAAGGGTAAATATCCCCATTAGAGCTCTGGTCACCACCGTTGCAGTCACTGTCCTTAGAGGGATCGCCTCTGGATAGCGGGCGGCATGGTCCAACAAAACCAGGATAAACCTGTTGCCTAGGGGGGCTATGGGGTCCAAGGGACCAATGACGTCGATTCCCACCCATTCAAAGGGGGTGCCAATGACGGGAAGTGGGATCAGGGGGGCCTTTAGCTTTTTCCCTGTCTTCCCACTATCCTGGCAGGTGGGGCAGGACCTACAGAAAGCATCATAGGTCATTCGCATTTGGGGCCAATAACAGTGGGTGACAAGCCTGGCGAAGGTCTTGTCTTGTCCCAAATGTCCCACCAGGGGGATGTCATGAGCCAATCCTAGTAGTAAGGCCCGTAGCACTGGGAGATCACCAGCACCCGTGCTGCCCCAGCTTCCAGTACCTTGGGCTCAATGTAAAGGAGATCATTTTCCCAATAGATATGCTGATCGCCAGAGGCTTCACCTGCTGCCTGGGCCTCTGCTTGTCACCTCAAACCCTCAAGAGTGGGGCACTCTTTCTGCGCTTTGCAGAACTCCTCCCTGTTTGGCCCCCCTCAGCTTGCGAGCCAGCAAGCTCAGGCAGATAACCCAGGGTGGTGATGTCTTCCCCAGCTGGCCCAGGGGCCTCCTCCTCTGGGACCCTGTCAACCACAGAGGCAACATCTGGGGCCCGTTTCCCGTGCCCCTTGCCCTTCCTCTTTGCAGCTGTCTGGGCCATTGTTCCAGGCTCCAGACGCCCTTGACTCCTTTCCCGGGCAGCCATGGGCCGTGTGGTCATGCTGACCCATTCAGGTAAACCTAACATCTCCAGGTGATACCTGAGCTCCACCTCCTTCCAGGTAGTATGCTCAAGGTCATTACCTAGAAGACAATCTACAGGCATGGCAGGACTTACACCTACTTTTAGAGTACCAGAGACCCCCCCACTCAAAGGGAAAGTGTGCCACTGGTAGGTGACTCTCACGATTGTCAGCGACTATGAGCTGGTGGAATGTATTGGGTTTGACCTGCTCTGCTGACAATAGCTGACCCCTGACAGTGGTCATGCTGGTTCCTGTCTCACCCGGAGCCTCCACCCTTTGCCCGTTAATGGTGACCCATTGCCTATACTTGGAAGTATTGGCAAGCATGTGGGCTTTTGGCACCATTTCCTCATATCCCAGGGACACTAGGGTTACCTCTGTCTGTTCCCCAGAACTATCTGGGACTACCTCCTCCCCGAGCGCTACGCTAGCCAACCCAGGCGTATGCCCTCCAGCGGGGGGCTGTACCTGCATTGGACACTGGAAGTCGCCTTTGTAGTGACCAAACTTGGTGCACTCTAAGCATTTGGGTACAAAGTTACATTTCTTTTAATCAAAGAACTCTGGCCTCTTTTCAGAATCAAGTTTGGACTGGTTACCACCACCCCCTATGAACTGTTTTGGGGGCCTTTTGAGAACTCCTTATTTTAAAGTTTTTCTCCTGCCTTTTTCTTCTGATGGGAACCCTGACCACCTTTGTGAGTGTCCCCCCAGATACCTTTTTGGACACACTGGTGCTAACCCAGAGGTCAGCCTCCTCAGCAAGCTTCCTAGGGTCAGTCAGCTTACTGTCAACTAGGTCCTGCCGCAACTCTGTAAAGCAAACACTGAACATATGCTCTCTCAGGATCAAATTATACAACCCCACATAGTCATCTATTTTACTGCCCGCACCCATCCATTTACTGCCTTAGTGGACAAATCAAAAAAGTCTACCCAAGTTTGTGTGGAGAGCTTGGTGCTGTCCCTGAACCTCTGACGGTACATCTCAGAGGTCAGCCCAAACTTGGCAAGCAAAGTGGTTTTCATGGGTGAGTATGTGTTTTGGTCCCTTAGGATCTAATGTGAGGAGTGTGTCCCTCTCAACCACTGGCATATATCCCCACAAAGCTGCCCCCCCTTGCTCTTCAGGAACTCTGAGCCCTTAGTGCAACTTCATAAGCTGCCAACCACTTATCAATGTCATCTCCCACTACTTAACTTGGCACCACATTCTTGGGTATACGAACCTGCTTGTCTCCAGCAGGTCCTGCATGTATGCTGCCACCATCACTGCTGGACCCAGACTGCCTAGACTTGAGGTCCAGCTCATTGAGCCTCAGTTCATGAGCCAGGAGACATTTCTTCTCAGCCATGGCCCTTTCAGCCTCAGCTTGCTTGGCTTCTCTCTCAGCCTTCCTCTCCTCTGCTTCCATGTTTAACCTTGCCATTTGCAATTGAAATTCTCTCTCTCCTCTGAAGAGGTGAGCTGGGAGTAGTAGAAAACTACAGAGGCAAGTAACACAGTACCCCCCAGCAACCAGGAAAGCAGGAGTTAATCACTGGTATTTCCCCAAACCACCCAGAAGGAAGGAAAAGAGGAAAAGAAGACATCTAGACAAGACTCCAAGACCCCTATGGTGGATTCCTGGAGAAGACCTGTGAGAGAGAGAACCAAGTCCAAAAGTCACAGTGGAGTCCAGGAGGAGTAGGAGCTACTACCCACCCAGCTGTACTTGCAGGAGTTGGTCGACGGCGAGAAAGAACAGGTCAGCACTGCAGCCCTGGAGCTGGTGAAGAGTCCCTGATGGATGCAGAAGATGTCCCACACTAGAGTGAAGATTGCAGAGGGTGTTGGTGCTGGGATTCCACCAACAGGCCTTGGCAAAGGCAAACTCGCAGTTAGTGGAAAAGTGGTGCTACCGGGGACCAGTAAGGCCCTGGAGGACTCAACTCAGGAGGACGAGTCACAGGGGACCCTCAGTGACACAGAGGACCCACAGGAGCAGAGGCAGTACCCACAGGAGTCCCAGAGGACGGAGACCCAGAAGTTGCAGAAGGAGCCCATGCAGCACCACTGAAAGGGATCCCACAGCTTGTCGGATCTTGGAGGTTCCATTTGCAGTTCCAAAGACCAGAAGTTGAAGTGGAAGTTGCAGAGGAGTCCTGCTGGAATCTTGGAAGCTGAATTTGAGGACCCCCCAAGAGAGATACGCTAAATAGTCCTGAAAGGGGGATTGGTCACCTAGCCAGGTAAGCACCTATTAGGAGGGGGCTCTGACATCACCTGCCTGGCCACTCAGATGCTCCCAGAGTTCCCTGCCAACCTTGGAAACAAGATGGCAGAACCCAGGGACCCTCTGGAGGAGCTCTGAGCACCACCCCTGGGGTGGTGATGGACAGGGGAGTGGTCGTTCCCATTTCCATTATTTACTTTCACACCAGAGCAGGGACTGGGGGTCCCTGAACTGGTGTGGACTGGTTTATGCACAAACGGCACCAAATGCACCGTTCAAACCATACCAGTGGCTTGGGAAGTCCACCCCTCCCAAGCCAGTCACACTTATTTCCAAAGGGAGAGGGTGTTACCTCCCCCTCCCATAGGAAATCCTTTGTTTCGCCTTCCAGGGCTGGAGCAGATCAAGCAGCAGGAGGGCAGAAACCTGTCTCAGGGGTGGCAGCAGCTTGGGCTGCCTGGAAAACCATATAAGACTGGTGGTAGCAATGCTGGGGTCCTCTAAGGAACCCCCAGAGTGCATGGAATCATACTTCCAATACTTGCAACAGTATTGGGGTATGGGTCCAACATGTTCGATACCAAACATGGCAAGGTTTGGAGTTACCATTATGTAGCTGGATATACATAGTGAACTATATCTAGTACACACATAAATGGGGTCCCTGCACTCACAAAGTCCAGGAAACTGGGCCTGTAGTTTGTGGGGGCACCTCTGCTAGTGCATCAGTGACCTCACACTCAGGTACTTGCACCCTTCCCTTTGGACTGAGAGGGTGACTTACAGTGACCTGGTGCAGTGACCTGTAGTGAAAATTGGTGCAAGCACCCGTTTCACACAGACTGCATTTGCAGGCCTGCAGAACCCTTTGCAGGGGCTCCCTATGGTTGGCAGAATAACTGCTGCAGCCCATAGAGATCCCCTGGTAACCCCCCTGGGTACCTAGGTACCATATGCTAGGGACTTACATGGGGGTACCAGTATGCTGATTGTGGGAAGAAAAAGGTACAGTCACCAAGTTAGAAGGATGAAAGCATAATCACGGGGTTCCTGGTTAGTAGAAACACAGTGGACACAGTCAAACACACAGACAACAGGCAGACAATGGGGGTAACCATGCCATGAAAGAGGGCACTTTCCTACATTGGGTTAGCTTATGAGAGAAAAAAGGTGGGCTAGAAATATGGTATTGATGGTGATATGAGGTAGAGAGGAAGGTCAGGTGGGTGGTAGTCGCTTAGGGAGAAGGGTAAGACGAGGTTGAAAAAAGTGAGGCATAGTGAGAGGTGAGTGTTAGAGAGATTGTGTAGGTACATGGAGATTGGTAGGAGGAGATAGGTAAAGAGAAAAAGAAGTTGTAGAAAGGTTACCTGAAAGGAGGATAGTGATATGAATCAGCACTGAACTAACCAACCTCCTCAACATTTCCATATCTACAGCATCCGTCCCAGACGGATGGAAGCACGCAGACATCAGACCCCTCCTAAAGAAGCCCTCAGCCAACCTCAGCGACTTCAAGAACTACCGGCCTATCTCCCTGCTTGCATACCCAACCAAAGTACTCAAGAAGGCCATCAACCAACAGCTCACAGACTATCTAGAACAGAACCACCTACTCAATTCATCACAATCAGGCTTCCAGGCCAACCATAGCACCGAGACCACACTCATAGCTGCAACAGATGACATCAGAACCCTCCTCGACCAAGGAGAAACAGTGGCTCTGATTCTCCTTGACCTGTCTGCAGCATTCAACACCATCGTCCACCACATCCTCATCGACAGACTCCAAAACATCGGAATTCAACAACACGCCCTCAAGCGGATCACTTTATTCCTCTCGGGACGCACCCAGAGAACTGCCTACCTCCGTTCTCCTCCGTTCCCAAAAATATCATATGCGACATGCCCCAAGGATTATCACTCAACCCCATGCTGTTTAACATCTACATTAACCCTCTTGTGCACATCATCAGAGCCCACAGACTCAACATCATCTCCTATGTGGATGACACACAGCTCATCTTCTCGATCACAAAAAGACCCCACTAACACCAAAACCAACTTCTGCAGTGCCATGACCGATATAGCTGCCTCAAATTAAACTCTGACAAAACCAAGATACTGATCTTTGGAAAGAACAACTTCGCTTGGGACCACAGCTGGTGGCCGGAAGAACTCAGACTCACTCCCATACCAACTGACCATGCTCGCAACCTCAGCATAATCTTGGACAGCCAACTGACCATAAAACAACAAGTCAACGCAGTTGCCAGAGCACACCCTTCACGTGCTCTGCAAGATCTTCAGATGGATTCCAGTAAACAGCAGTAAGATCATCGCACAAGCCCTTGTCACTAGCTGCCTGGACTACGGTAACGCAAGCTACACCGGTATCCCTTCCCAGCTCATCAGAAGACTCCAGACAATACAGAATGAGGCAGCCACACTCATCCTGGACCTCCCCAAGCGTACCCACATCACTCCTCAACTTAGGAAACTCCACTGGCTCCCAGTCCAAAAAAGATGTCAGTTCAAGACACTCACATATGCCTACAAAGCCCTCCCCAAACTGGGACCGTCCTACATCAACCACCAGGTGAACGTCTATCTTCCCTTGAGACACCTGCGCTCCTCCTTACTCGCCCTTGCACAAGTCCTCCACATCCTTCGCACCTGCATCAGGGGCGCTCACTCTTCTACATCGCCACCATCGGCCCCCTCCCTGGCAAACTTCAGAAGGGAACTCGAGACCTGGCTCTTCGACACCTATGCAGCAACCTCAGAGCCCAGATACAACTAGGGGTGATAGTGTTGCACTCTACAAATGATGATTGATTGAGTTGATTGATTGATTGAAACAGAAAGATCTCTGTGAGAGAGGAGGAGTTAAAGGGTGGAAAAAGCTGACATAGAGTTAGCCAGAGAAGGGGGTTCATAGAGACGTACGCTAATGAGGAGAGCCGGAACTTAGTGACTGGGGAAGTAGAGACAAATGAGATACAACAGGACAAAGAATTTTGTGACAATTCTGAAAATCTTTTTATGCACAACTTTAATACAGCTGGACATTTGAATATCTCAATCACTTTACCAGATTACCTCTTGGAAGGTGGTGGCAATGGGCATCTGCCCACTTTGCCCACTCCTTAAAAAACTCTGCGTAGTGGCAAGAACAGAAACAACTGTAAGAAAACTCATTGTCCATCTGTTTGCCCCTGAGCATGTAGGAGGCTTTTAAGAGACTAAGGAAGGGTACCAAGTGGTTTTGCATATAATGTTAATACAATTGAACAATGAGTTGTATCGCTTCAGATACACCTATCATTTTGGTTAGTCAATGCCCATGGTCTGTTTGCCTCAAAGACATCACCTAACCCAGAAGAGAACTTACTTGTGAAAACAACTGTAATGCTGGAGCCTAAATTAAATACTATAACAACAAGTTAGTTGTTAAAAGTACTTATTTGAAATGTTCCCATACAGCAAAAAAACTGTTTGCTTGACCTACATGTATTACACAAACATTATCCGATCTCTTTTTTTATTGGGCCCACACAAGAAAGTATTATAGTAAGTCTTACTGTAATTTTGCATTTCCATAGAACTTTTCAAACTACTAATGAGACCTTTAAGCGCTTTTTGGTTGGTTGACTAAGTAGCTACTCCCTCTGTAGTCCGTTGTCGGTGAGGTGTATTGATCTAAGGGTGGTAGTTCTTGGTGTCTGAAATAGCTGCTCTGGTGCAAATTCCGATCCACCAGTTCCCATTGGTTTCGACTGGGTACAGTTGTAGAGCATGGGTTTTAGACATTGTATAAACCGCTGAGGAGAGAATTCGATCTAAGGTATGTTGGATCTAGAAAATGGGCATTGGCTTCTAGCGCCGTCTTTTATTTTTTTAATTTAACATGTAATATGTAACGTGTTTTTTCCAACAGCTAATACGGATACTGTTTAGCTAATACTAAGAATACAAAAACCACCAGGAAGCAAATAGTTTCAGTATAAACCCTTTGCAAGTGTTCAACTGGAATGTACAGCTTTATACAATAGTAGGTAGCTCAGTATGTTACAGTGAGTGTCTGTTTTGGAGCATGTGGGTAAACTGCACTTAATGTGACTGAAACTCAGCAGGTCGACCAAGCGTTTAACTCTCCAACGCTTGATAAAATAAGTATCACTGATTAATGGTAACACATTCTCAGGGCTTTAAAATAGCAAACGTGCTGTATCAAGTGAAAAGTCATTAACAAGGTTAAGTATATATGACTGGAAAGAGAAACATGCATCACTGCTTACATTTGGTAGAATAAAGTAATTTTTTTATTTCTTACATAAATAACAGCCATATGTTCTCTGGGAAGGCTAATTTCACAAGTGTTTGTGTTACTTCGTTAATATTTGCTAAAATAGTGCATTGGGAAGCATGTGAACAAGATTCTGACAGTGATTTCCTTTTCTGCTCAGGTCAGGTTCTTACCATGTGGGTTGCTTTGAAAGCTGTGGCAATTACATTAAAAACAATCTGTTTTTATGCGCAGTGGTGTGGCTGGACTTCTGACTATCCCAGACACACTTACCAGGGGACCCCTTAGGAGTTTGTGGTCCTTGCCTAAATATTCTGTGCCTTAAAACATCCCTGGGGGTCACTCCGTCCTTCAGGGTAGTGAAGATAACTACTTTTGCTGCCCTAGCAGGACTACCACACTCCATAGTTGGATATGTCTGCTGGCCCCACGGAGATGGATGTGGCTTCAGAGGAGCCGACAATATTACAGCTTCTCTGAAGGCACTGAACGTTCGGTGAGCGGCCTTCATGTTTCAAACCCCCCAGAAAAACCTTTTTGCTTTTTAAAAACAAATTCTCAACGCAGGATTTTGGTTTTGAAATCCATAAAAAATGAATGCCCCTGATACTCTGGGAGTTTCTTCTCAGGAGGTGGGGGGAATTTTTGATTGTATTCAGTACAGGACCGCCATGGTTTCCCTGATGGTGCCAAATGAAAAAAACTACATCAGACCATTTGTGGAGGGTCTGATGTTTTTACATCCATGGCCCCTTACTCTGTGAGGCTGTCAATATAAAGTTTCCTCTAGCATAACCAGTGGAGGAGAACCACCCTTGAAAACAAGAGTGTTTGCCCAACTTTAAATAGAGCCAGTTTGGTTTGCCTACCTCGCCAAACTCAAAATCTGGCCATAGTCTTTTTCAGTTCTGTAGGGTTAAGGGCAAAGAAGGAAGCACTCTGATGCTTTTGCTGGCCCCAAAGGTGGGCAGTTTTTTGCCTAGATATATAGGGATCCAGAGTGAAGTGCTTTGTAAGTAATGCCGGCTAACATATTGATACTTGCTGTTTCCTTTGGAATGAAATTTGGCGTGGTTGAGATTGCAGGGGTGCGATTAAACTTTCTTATGCCAGTAGATAGCCTGTTGTATTTAATGCTGATTTTAGAGGGACCACGTGATGTTTAACAATCCATATGAGTAGTGAGTTTCTATAGTCCTGAGCTGAGATCACCAGAGCTTAAATATCTTGTTTAAAACCATTTTAGACATAAAGGAGACTGAACTGAAGTTTCCCCTACAACCAAAGCTTGATTTATGCTTACATGTTTACATTTATGTTGGTGAAGAAGCCTACTGGCCTTTTTTCAACCTTGATGGGTTCACACCTTAGCTTATAGTATGCATTGAACCAGGGATGGATCAGATTTGCTGTGCGATCAAAACGAGCTCTGTTCGGGTGGATTGAGTTTGAGATGGTATGTGTGCTACATTTTCAATGTCTGTGGTAGGAGATGGTCAAGTACTGGAGAGTGTCATTAATGCAGACGTGGTGTGCTCTGTTTGAGACACTAGGACAGTGGTTGCATAAAAAAGATTGAAAAGGGTAAGGATAGTATTGACCTTTGAGGAACATCTTGTGCTGGGTCTGAGAGGTTCAAAAGAGTTAGGCACATTTAAATGCTAACTCCAGTTCTTGAGGTATAGAAAGACTCAACTAATAACAGCTCCTCTGAACCCCATTCTCATCTCAATTTCATGACATGAACAAATTACCATCACATTTCCCAGTTAAAAAAACAGAGATTTAAGAACGAGATTTCTGCTCCTCTTTTATGTTTCAACTTTTTAGGGTATTTAATGGCCAGGAGCCTGATTTAGAGTTTTGTGGATGGTTTACTCCATCACAGACTTGACAGATATCACATCCACCTTATAACGATTTCTGTAGGACATAATGGAATCGTAATACGGTAGATGAAATATCCGTCAAGTTTGGGACTGAGTAAACCCATCACTAAACTCTAAATCAGGCCCAATGCTTTTTATGGAAACCTGTGTGAGGTGTAGATGTTCATTAGCATGCTTAGAAATCCTAACTTTGTGCTAGACAGATTGACTGCAGTGGAAAATCTGGCTCTTTAAAGTTGGTGTAAAAATGCAATTTGCTCTTTTGTGCAGTTATTTTTCCCAGAGGGACTTGTATATTCCACATGGAAAAATATTTTTCCTCAACACCTCAATTAAATATCTGGGTGATTGGGACTTCTTTCACAAACAAAACACACCAATATCACTTTTTTGGAGTTCTAAATATAAATGTGAACATTATAAGAGAACGTATCTGCAAACTTCATGTGAATACCCACCACAAAATAAAATCTTTGGGTGTACACAAGGGCCCCCATTACAACCTCAGCGGTCTTCACAGAAGACTGCTGAGGCTGTGGGCTTCAGAATACTGCCAGTTCTGGCGGTATTTCTGGCTCCCTATTTCGACTTTTCCACTGGGTCAGCGGACGGTAACAGTGTTACCGTCCGCTGGCCCAGTGGAAAAGTCACATCAACATTGCTGCCGGCTCGTAATAGAGCCGGTGGCAATGCTGATGTGCAGCGGGTGCAGTAGCACCCATCATGCATTTCAGAAATGCTCGATGGGGCTATGTCTGGGGGCACCTGCACTTCCCATGCCAAGTGCATGGACCCCCAGGGACACCCCAAGTCCCCCTTACCGCCAGCCTTCCGATGGCAGAGTTTACCGCCGTGGCCAGGCTGGCGGTTGGGGACTCATAATCCCCAGACCGCCAGGCAGAAGCCTGGCGGTATAGTGGAGGGGCCGGCGGTATGGCTGTGGCTATTGCGCCACGGTCATAATAGCTGGTGGAACACCACCAGCCTGTTGGCGGTGTTACCGCCAGCTTACCGCCGGCCGCCAGGGTCGTAATAAGGCCCAAAGTGTTTGTATGAATACATTGTCCATCCCATAGTCCATCACTTTTGTCCTATTTTCCCACGAATAAGCAGAAAAAATGACTTCTCGTATACGTTTTTCATCTTTATTAGTCCAATTATTTTCTGAAATTGTGAAAACGGAAATAGAATTTCCAATATAGAAGAGATTGTTTTGAATTTATAAGTGTATGCAACCTATGTGAATAGGTTGGAGGCACTGCATTTTCCTTCGGATAAACTACCCCATTCCGAATGCAGTCAACACTTCTGGATTAAGGTATGAACTGGACCCGAGGTGTTTTTTTAATTGTATAATTCCTCTTAGCTTCAACCTATAGGATCTTGCGTAGTTATGCTTTACATGAGATTTCGTCGTGCAGGACAGTGGTTTGAGTAGAAAATGTAACGCCAAGCTGTAAAGATGATGTGTTTACATTTTCTGCTCAAATTAGTTAATCGACATATCTTGTCTGACTTTTGTATGCAAGGTATGCAGTCACATAAACTTTTGACACGAGAACCATTTTGTATGACACCTTGACTTTGAACAAAATGTACACATATTAACTGAGGGAACCCCCTAGAAAGTACACTCTATGAAAGCAATTACACTCTGTATTTTGATGTCTTCTGTTATTCAGTCCTTGTAAGTATGAGTGAGGTCTCAGACCTTCTTGTTTGCTGTTCCCCCGACACGACTCCGTCCTACTGAACCATTGCTTATATTGTTACAG
Organism: Pleurodeles waltl; assembly: GCF_031143425.1. NCBI lineage: Eukaryota > Metazoa > Chordata > Amphibia > Caudata > Salamandridae > Pleurodeles > Pleurodeles waltl. The sequence continues at coordinate 889,451,290 of NC_090446.1, forward strand.
GTGCCTCTTAATTTTCAGAACGCAGTAAACAAGGATTTGGTTGAATGGCTAAAAACGTTGAGCATATATCTTTACTGTGATCATTGCGCTTGTATCACATACAATAAATATATAGTGGCTAGGTCAGTGTGTTATTGTGTTGATCAGATTCCTCTGCTTTTAGTTACGACGAGGCAGAGAATGTGGTTACTTCTTTATATTATGAATGTCACTAGTAAACTCCATTGTAGTACAGGAAACTCATCGCTTGTTTAAGCGGGATGACAGTGGATGCGCACATTGACCTCCTTTTTGTTTTGTCACCAGTGTCGCACTGCCCTATATGGCAATAAGGCAGTGCCTGAACGACTGGTCTGACAGGTCTGTGTGTGGACCTTTTGTTTTTTTCACTGTTTGTGGGCCTATTTTATAATCTGGTGGGCCGGTTTTTACTGCCATTTTCCCCGATTTTGCTACAAACCTTGTTTACAGCAAGCACAAATGCATACAGTCTTCCGCACCTTGCAGAACACCAACACATCTCCTATTTACATGTTCAAAACTGCCTCAATTTGTAAATTTAGGCCACTTTTTAACTATTGATTTGCCACTGGGAGCCACTTTCACTTTGTTGCGTGGACCTATTTTCTGTCCCAGTTCAACCCTGTCACCCCACTCTGCCAGTAAAACACTACTTCGAGGCTTCCAGCTTTATCAAGTGCTTGAGATTTGCTGCTGGTTAAGTGTATTAAGCAGGGGTGGCTTCTCCATTAGGGCAGCGGAGCATTGCACCCCCGCCAACAGCAGCTGCAAAACCTTTCAAAGAAAACGTTAATAAAAGATGTTCATTATAATTTTTTTTTTAAAGGGGCAGGGCCACGGGGGTGATGTGCACTGAGGGGGAGTGCACTGCAGTCCCCCTCATTGCACATGTATGTTTGGCCCACCCGTCTTGTGCCGGCCAAACACACATACGCACATGGCTCTCTCCAGTCCAGCAACAGAGTTGGCGGGCGCTACCGGTCAATCCTGACGCTGCTCTGAGCAGCGTCAGGATTCTCTGCAGGGCAGGCTGTGGAAGCCTTTGCCTTTAACAAGAAGACAGAGGAGCAGAGCGGAGCGTCACGACGGCGAGGAGGTGAGTGTTTTTTTTTTTCTTATTTAATTTAGTTTTAATTCTCCCCCCTCCCCTTCGCTTGCTGCCCGCCCCTTTTGCACCCATGAACTGCCACTGGTATTAAGCAGTTTTCTTCTATTTACCACTTTCCATTGTTAGATTTAGAAACACTATTTTACACGCCTTTATAAATATGTACTTGCAAACTATGACAATGGTCGTGTTGACATTCATTTGTATGTGTTGGTTTTGGGGATTTGTATGAGCAGTGGATCTTAAAATTGCTGGACTAAAAGGCTCATTATATCGTTGACAGTGAGATCTCAGAATTGCTAGCGATGGTAGAGCAGCAGTACTTAATTTGTAAAAGAAAAACAAAAGTGCCAAGTCCTAAGATATTTCCGATGAGGCTACTGGAGCTTGCAACACCTTTAGGCTTCACTAAAACTGCCAAATACCACAATAAATGGCACCTACTAACCATCCCACTCCTACACATTTGATGATACAGACTATACCAGGTTACCTAAAGGTGTTAAATATGGTTGAGCACACATTCCTTTTAATGGTATATTGCATTGCTAAACACCACAGGGCATTAAAAAATATATATTGACAGTGTCACAGAGCTGTCAAATATGTGCCAGTGCTAAGCGATAAGTGGTAGTGGCGAGCACCAGAAATCACAGGCACAAATTAAGCACTGAAGAGCGGGTGCTGCTTTCCATATCATACAGCACTCAGGATCACTTGTTACTGCTGAGATGCCTCTTTGGTTGCAAAACTTGCTCAGTGTACTTGATCCCTCAGCTCTACAAATCTGAAATGCTCAGGGTCAAAAAGGCCAGTGTACCTCTTCCGGTACCTGTTTAAATTCACCTCAACAGATGCCTGTCAGCTGAGAAACGTGCACCTTTGTTATGCTTTGGTACGTTAGAACAGCTATGCATCGCCAGCAATATGCCTCAACTCAGAGATCTAAAATCTGTGATACGGGCACCTGACTGTGCCCTTCATAGTGAGGTATTAAGTTTTTGCCCCTGAACTTGAATTGCGCCCTTTAGCGCCCTCTGCTCGTTCACTAAGTACAAAGGGCTCTGCAGCTGCACCTCTATCTTGCTGTTCTTATTTGGCTCCTGTGTATTGCCCAGCGATATGGCAAAGAAACACAATTGGTATTTCGGTTCCCAGGTAAACTGGTAGACTGATCTCTAGATAGGTGTGTGGATGTGTAGTAAGTAAGGTAAGGGCTGTCTGTTGAAAAGGGGAGGCTGGAGGTTTCTAAGGAGTTTCTAAGGAGTTTACTTCAGTATGCATACTCATTGTCTAGCAGATGAGCAAATATGTGGAATGCAGCTAGTGAATGCATATGCTGTCGGGTGACCTAGTAGCAAGTTGTTGCTTATCCAAGCTTTATTGAGTGTGTCACCAGAGTTCTGGTTTTATTCATTCTGTTGTAGAAGAGGTTTGTGGTGTGTAGAAAGTGTATCATGTTGAGACGATGGTGTTACTTGATTATATTGTTTTCTGTCATTGATGTGCATTATTAGTATGATTACAAAATGGATATGCGTGTTATGCAAGTAGGTACGTGGCTACACATGCATGCTTCTGAGAGCACATTAATGAACACTTAAGTGGCATATCTGTGTTGTGTGAGATGAGGGTGTATGATCTCCTACACCACAGGCATGCGGACTCCACCCAGTCACAATAGGAATGTCTAAATGTTGACCACACCACACATTATCATGTGTCAATCACACATTCAAGCTTAAGCATTTCGTGAAAGTTTGTGGAGCAATCAATATACCAGTGCCAGTCTAAGCATGCATAGAGTGTTGACTTGGCTACCTTGGATTTCAAACCCTTGACCCAAAGCTGATACTGTAATCATGGCCAGACCACATTGCTGTTACAGTTTTGGAATCCAGTAGAACACATCTTAAATCGGCCTTGCACCGCCTCTTTCATTGACAGTCCTAATGTGTGTGAAACATTAGCATCAATGAGCCCTGATTCTGATCTCTTCTCCCTTTACTGTACTATAGTCAACATCCCACATAAGGCATGAAAGGCTCTTCATCCTCAGTCGAAAGCCTTTCAGCTTTATCGACTAGGTTACAAGAACGTTTCTCAATTTACCTTAACCTCAGCCTTCAGATTACTGAAATATTCTTAGTCTAAAATCACAACTTTTATGTCAATTCTTGTTAATTTCATGTGTTGCTGGCTCATCGGATCAAGCTCTGAATTTAATACACCTCTATGGAACAAACTCAACATTCTGACCACTTGCCTCCTAGATGTTTTCATAAGTTATGTTGTGCTGCACAATTGTAGTATGGTACATCATTTGGTAATTTTTTGGCCACATTATACTTTTTGGACGAATATATCGACCTGAGGATGTTTTTTTTTTTTTCCCTAAGAAGATCATCAGTGCAAGGGGAGCTGGGAGGGGAATCAACCCACCAACCTGTGCATCAGTGAATGTTAATGTTGTGGCTTAGAAAGTGAATGTCCTCCCAATGATGGGACTGCATTGCGCAGCGGGAGAAGGCTTGTAACCTGAGGACCAGCAACATATGGAGGTGACGCAGAAATAGGAAATGTCTGTAGAGGTGCTTAGAATTAAGAGATTGGCTCATACACCACACTCCTTACTCATTACTTCAACCGAGTTAGTGTTGTTGCTAAGTTTGGAGTGTTCAGCTGACCTGTTTAGAAATTGCCACCCTAGAGTCATTTTGTCGGATCTTATTTTGCTGGACTTATTGCTAAGAGTGACTTCTCTGAAATGCAGTGCTCCAACCCTGACCTAGGATCAGGGACAGTCCGTTTTGACAGTTTATTCAGTTTCTGTGTCAGTGGGATTAATCTGCCTAATTTAATCTGACTCTACAGGGGTAAAGATTAGTTTATTTTGCTTATAATGTCTGGCGATAGGACCAGGCTTGGGAAAATTTCAATCTCATGGCGAAACTTCACAAAATTCCAGAATTTTCACTTTATGAAAAGTTATTAAAAAAATTTCAAAATGTTGCATTCTGTGATTTTTTAAACTTTTTTTTACTAGAGTATGCACCTAGGATAAGAAAATGCCTGTGGGAAACCAGTGGGGCAACTGGTTTGCACAGAAAATGCCTAATCAAGAGACCTTTTCTGCTCAGACCAGTCTCCTGTCGCCATCTGGCAAGATTTTGTTAAGCAAGGTGCACACTCAGGTAAAGGAAAGTGATACGAGATACCTGCAAATAGCCTTTCTCTACAAAAGTGTAATTTTACAAAATTTTCATAGAATTCCATTACATTTCATGAGTATGTTTTTTCAATTCCCAGTACTCTAAACTAGGACCCTCTTTGCTCTGATTAGGGATCCTGTCTATATCCCCATTTACTGTCTTTTTCTGTCCATGTGTTTCTCCTAACTATAGGGTGCTACAAGGCATTCATAAGTCTATATCTCTAGAGACTCCTGTTCTAAGGTTCTTTGTTTCTGAGGTGCTTACCAGTCCCAGTGGAGTAACGAAACTTGACTCCCCGCCCCTGCAGGGTACATGGATGCCCCCTACAGACTCAATCAGGAGCTCTCAGGCTATTGTACTGTGCTGTGGGGGGCCCCTGGAACTCAGACCTCTCCCGCACTGCAGGGGCTACAGGGCCTATGCTATGCCACTGATCAGTCCTGTATACATCTTCTTGGTGCTCTGAGAATTTGCTGTCAGAAAAGGCACCTCTTTTTCCAGTACTCTCAATTCTTCATCAGTCATGGTCGAGTGTCATGCATTTACTCTGCAATATTGCTGAGGAGAGATAGCTTTTGCCTCCCATCATAACATTTGAAACTCAGGGACTATGTTATCATGTTTACTGTTTTCAAGGTATCTGTGTCTCCATTCTGCTTGTCAGCCCTCCCACCTACTGACAGCTCCATGGATTTCACCTGATGTAATAAAAGAACACCATTGGGAGAACACTCAGGCATCCCATGGACCATTCAGTACTTGGTTCTAACAGTAATGGGAGCCAGGGATCAGATTTGAGCATTATTAGTTGGAACATTAACTATTGTGTTACCTCTTTCCCAGTGTGCCTAGGATAGTCCAGTGAACCACACTGTCTCAAAGTAATATTATAATGTTACAAAGTAGGGCATTGCAATGCCTTGAAGTGCAACAGGTACAGCTTTGTATAGTGCCAAGTTAGATAAGGAAAGTGTTTGGTTGGAGGTGGGTGCTGTGCTGTTGATTGAGGCATGCAGTATTGTTTTGTGGTGGAATGTGGGTTATGTTGTCTTCTGATGCTCTTCATGCTGTAAATTGTGTAGTTACATTTTGAAGGGCAGATTTAGGAGATGCTTCTAGTGTGTTGCAATGTAGTGTTAGCTGTAGGAGCTGTGCTGGTGAGTGGTGGGGCATGGCATCAGATACTGTACTGTCTGATGTGCTGTAGCATGTTTAAGGTTGTCAAATGGTAGGGAGATGTGGGGGGCTATCATTATGTGCTGCCCTTTTTGATAAGTGATGGTTTGGTATGATCCTCTGAAAATGAAGGTTTAGTATAGTGAAAGGTGTGTCCTTGGGAGCCAGTACATGTGATGTGATCTGAATGTGGGGGGTGATACATTTGTTTCAGTATACCATGATGAGCTGTTTGGTGCAGCAGTGGTGCGCTAATCAACAGTGATGTTAAGTGTGTGTGATTTGTTTCCTTACAGTAGATGTGTATATGTACATGGTGTGTGCTATGTTATGAGGAAGGGTATCATAGGGTTTGGGGGGTCAGTATTCTGTTATTTGTCATTGTTGAAGGGCATGTTTTGTATGGCAATGTGATACAGATATCTGTTGATGTATGTTAAGTGAAATGTGAGGGGTGGTGCAGGCTCTTATGATATGTTAAGAGATGGTAGTGGTGGGTATGGTTTGGCCAGTTGCATTGTGTGGTATGCAGTTGTACAGGTGGTGTCATTGTGGGATGCTGTGAGAGGTTGTCTGGTGTAACCGTTTGTGAAATAGTTTAGCATGAATGAGTGTGAAGGGATGTGCGATGTGGTGGTCTGTTCTGTAGTGTGGTGGCGTGTATTGTGAGGTCAGAGGAGGTAGGTAGATGTGACCTGTGGTGGGTATGAGATTTGAGTATGGTTGTTGTGTTGTGATGCGATATGGTGTTTAATAACGTGAAGGTTAGCTTTGTGCAGTGAGAAATACAGTTTTGTAATGACATGCTGCATGGTACAATATGATAATGGATAAGTGTTTTAAAGCTCAATGCTGAATCTTTTGTGGAGTTGGAGGGTGTAGCATGCTGTGTAGCATTTTGTAATCTTACTGTAGTTACGGTAATTATATGTTTTACTGGTGGTATCCTAAGGTGATGGAGAATTTATTGAGAAATTGTTTGGTGGAATGTATTTTCTGTCCTGAAGTGTGATATGCAATGATGATGCAATTTAGTGTGGTGCCATGGTGTTGCCAAGTTGTACAATAGTCTTTGCTATGCAGTGAAATGTGTATTATGGAGTTATAAGGTGTACTGTCACAGTGGGGTAAAAAACTTAAAGGTTAATACTTCATGTTTTTTTATAGACATTTATAACACCCTGCAGTCAATCTGGAGTGCTGAACAAAGTGAAGAGACAGAATGTACAAAAGTATAAATTGATGCAAATAAGTGAATCGTCCAAACTAATTGTAGTTTTATATGATGTGTAGTATAGCTCTACCCAGTTTTTTAGCCATGCTAATGTGCCTATTTAATAGCAAATATAAGTAGTTCCAAGTTTAAAAGTTTCCTGAAACTAAGATTCTCCCTAGGTGGGACTCAGTTTGCTTCAGAGTTTAGAGTCATGCACACCCGGTGACCTTCCACCATATTTTAATTGTTTAAAAGCTTTTGTCTTGATCCAATTGGAGGTGACTGATAAATCTTGTAGAGATGTACCGAGGTCCCCAGTTTATAATATAACATGGACTTCTTCAGTATGCCTTTTGGAAGGCACATGAGACTTTGAATGGAATTCCTGTTTAAACTAGTAAACGGTGGTATGATTTAAGCAAAAGACCTGCGTTCTGATTTTGAACTCTGCGTTTACTGTCTGTGGAAGCTCAGAATGTATAATGTTGGAATAATCAATCCATACTATTACCATACCCTTACCAAGGCTTGTATTAATGCAACCAGATGTTTAATTTGAAGGATAGATAGAATTTTCTGCCACATGAATATTCAAAACATTGACCACCACATTGATCTTCACTGTGAATGAACACAGTGTATCAGAAACGAATCTTAGATTGTTTTCCTTCCTTTGTGGTGGATGAAGATGATTCAGAGTTAATGGGCAGTGAAATGAGCATGTTCTTTGAATGGTTTCCCCAAATTTGGGATTTTCGATTTTGAACCACTAAGGCATCATAAACATTCTTTCTTCATCTGATGGATGTTAATGAGACAGTTTTCAAAATGTGATTAACCGAGTTGTTTGCAATATTTATGAGACTTTGAGTGTCATCTGTGTATGAAACTGAACCTGACAGTGCTGCAACATTTGAGGGCATGTACATGTTGAACAAATATGGTCATATAGATAAACTTTGATGCATGATACATGTATTTGAATGTGAATGAGACCTCTCCTTTTCTATTGGGTGCAGTCAAACAAGATAGAATGGATCTAATTGAAGGCAGCATTGGCCTCAACAGAAGATCTTTGTAGCTTTCAAAAAGAATTATCTGGTCCACTGTTTCATCAGCTACTCAATGGTCTAAGAGTATCAAGCCAACTTGTTTGTCTTACACCGTGATGTAAGGAGGTCTTCTCTTATATTGGCTGTCACAGTTTCATTTCCTATCTTTTATCTGCATGCAGATTTTTGATTGTAAAGGGCAGTGTTTTACTCGAGGTGTTCATGTAATTGTCAAGTTACCACTTATTCTGACATTTTGCTAGGGAAATGACTATTTGTTATTGGTTGGAGGCAATGTTGATAGGATTTGAGGGTCTGCTGTTGGTTTTATCAGATGGGGGAAAGAATGTCATGTTCCAGTACATTTGAAATTTGAAATCTTACCCATGGTGAACAATGAAATGATAAGGCTTGTGAAATTGGGAGCTAACAGTGAATGTAACTGGTTCACGCGCAATGTGGTACATGGATTTGTTTTTTGCGGTGTACTGCTTGGTGTGGTGTGAAGAGGGATTGAGTGGGGTAGGGATATCAAGTGAAGATTCATGAGTGGCGGAGAGACAACATGGAAGCGAGTCCTCTGTTGTGAGTGATCATGGGGTGGCGTGCAGCTTCTTGCTGTGTGAGACTTTATTTTGCTTTAGAGTGAAGAGAAGATAGGTTGTCTTTGATCCAGTGAGGAATGTTGTGGTGATGAGTAAAAAATTAGTGTGTAGGTTGGGTGTTGAAAATGAGACAAACTTTGATGTTATAGTTTGTATTGTGGGATCTACTGAGTACAGGTGAGTGGTGAGTTATGGAATTACTCATATTTAATGTTATTGTTACTATTCACTTATGAAATACGCTACATTTATCCTCCCCACCCTCTTTCTGTACCTTCACCATGTGCTCTGCTATTACCTTCCCATATGACCTTCCCCTTCAACACGTATTACCCCCTACTAACACTCCCTTCTTCGACTCACCTAGCCTAATGTTTCCACTCTTTACAATCATTCATACTCATTACAATGTCCACTCTTTTCCATCCTGCTACTTCTACCCTTTGTTCTCAGCCTCTTGCTAAAGTAATACTACCCAGATATTGCAATTCCATCATAACATTTTCTCATTTGCTTACCCTCTCCCTAACATACAACTCTACTGTTGGCACTGAGCACACAAAATACACAAACAGCTGTGTCACCTTTCATGCTTCTCACTGCCCCCTCAAATGCTCGCACCTCAATAGTTTTTCTCTCTCTATACAAATGCTCCCCTTCTACATTTTATAACCCACCTACTTGCAACTCATATTCTAACCATCTACACCCATAAGCTTATCTGCCTTTTAATCTGGCTAAGGTAGTATTTAAACTATTTGAGTCAATAGAAGAGAATCCCTCAAGCCAGGTCTCAAATGTCTTCTTCTTTTTATCCATAACCTCTTACTTCCTCCCATTTCACTCCACAGTATACTCCCTTACTAACTCTCTAACCAGCTTCATACTATTCTTTACTTTATGTACCCCTTATTTTAATTTTCAGGTGATCTGCACCCATAAGGTGAACGAGCTCTTCAGTGTTTATCTCCATTACTGAAATGTGGCTTTGAGACAATGCTGTACATGATCCAAGTCCCACAGGATTCCAAACACTTACATGTAACTTTTAGAGGAAGATCAAAGAATTGCTGAAAAAAGCCTCCATTAAAACATAATTTTATGTATTGTCACTCTAGCTAGACTACTGTGCACCCAACCTCTTCTTACCATGTACATTTCTAATAATTTTTATAAAGAAACAGAGGAAGGGAGAATTGGAAAAGTTACGAGGATACTACTTCCTGGTTAAGTCAATCAATTCACAAGGGTATTTTTGCTCAAAACCTGAGTGACATGTTGTAAAACTCGCATATATTTGTTTGTTTTAGTAAGATCCTTATCCACTCTATTGGATGCATGCTTTATTATCAGGTCTCATTGTGGTCCCTAGAAACTAGGATACGATCAACCTCAGTGGAAGGAGCTCTTTGATATGTTTTTTCTGGATAGATATAAGAAATAAAAGTTCATAAGGGTAATATATAATAGGTTTCCAGCACCTAACTTAGATTTTGACCCAAAGAGGCCTCTGTGAATTCATTTTGAAGAATCTACAGATCACCACTAAACAATGGAGTGCTGACAGTCTTGAAAATCTCCCTAAGCCTTTCCAATCTTTCCATGCTGGGTGACTTGAAAATATAGCCCTAGCAAACTACCTTCCTGTAGCCAAGAATGTTACTGAGAAAGCTGAAACTCTCAGCTAGTCCTTCATCTTACACATGTGCAATCCTAAGTGTAATTTTTTTTCTGTTTAGACACACAATTGTCAGAGGCAACTGATGTAGTCAAAAGTTTAGTGCTGTCCCTCATGTCACAGAAGTCATCTATATGTGACAGGTCATGCATTATGCTAAACAAAGTACTAATAGTTTTTTAACACATTTTATCGATGTATATGTGAAGGTTACAACATGACCAAGACAGCCCATAATATGACTTAGCAAAGACATAGAAGATATCATAGCCAGACAAACAACTGTCCTGCCGTTCTCCTCCAACCCCATCTCTTGGTACATTCAGAAAGAAAGAATCAGAAAAAACCTTTCTCGATTGTGTAACCCATGATGTTCCTCACTTCAGTGTGGTGCTGTCTCTTTGCAGCCATGGAGTGTCTTAATTTCTTTGTGCATCAGTTGGTAGAACTGGGAAACTGGTGCTAGGACAATTCCTCTATATTCTGCATACCGCTTCCATATTTTGGGGGATTTTGGGGGGTAACCCCTAGCTTTATACACTGTGATCGCCATGCCTATGCTTTGGTCCATTTCCTTTTTCCACACCAATAATGACAGAGGGGATACCGCCTTCCACTCCTTAGCTATGCCACATTTAGTGGGCGTCAGTCCCAGACTAAGTAGGGTTAGTTTATATTTATTCCCACCCAGATCCTCCATAAGGTGGAGGAGGGCCAACCGTAGATTATTTGGGATCTGCCACAACAGGACCTCTCCCAGGCATGTAACCACCCCCTGCCAGAACCCCTCTAATTCTGGGAAGCTCCTTACTGTATGCATAAAGTGCCTCCTTCAGCACCACATTGAAGGTGCAAGGGGAAGGCAATCATCCCCATATGCCAGAGCCTGTAGGGCGTTAAATACACTCTGTGAAGGTACTCAAATTGGATTAACTAGAACTGTGCCACTATGGCGGATCCTCTGAGGGAACCCAAATCTCTATCCAGTCTTCATTTTCTAATTCACCTATATTGGACTTAAACGCAGCGCATAAGGCTCCAATTGTATCTAGCTGGTTTGATATAAGGGTCTGATAAATCTTGGCAATTTTATGATTGCCCAAAGTCCCCATGATAAGTTAACCCTGTAAAGGGTAAATTCTGAAAGGTCAAGCAATGCCCTTATGTGTAGGGTCAGTACATGACGGAGCTGCAGAAACTTATTAAACAGTGTAGCTAAAGCTAGGCCTGGAGTGCCTGATAGGATTTCATAACTGTGCCTTGCATGACATCTCCCAACGTGGAGATCCCTCTAACACGGCCACTTGTTGGAGGATAGCCCCACACCATAATGGCATCTATTCTGTCAGTCTGCCCCACTATTTCATCTGGCTAAGGGTCAACCGCCACAATCTCAGGACCACCTTTGTTGTCGGTGGGAGTGCAGCATCCCTCCCACCCCATATAAATAGGCTTGCAGTGGAATTGCCCGCCTTTGCCATTTTGTCAAGTGCGTATGCACGGTCCTCCTGTGTATCATACCACCAATCATTTATGATCTGATGATGGGTTGCTAGATAATACATCTATCCGCCACCGCAATGCCTCCACATTCTGTTGACTGAAAACATTTACTGAGCGCCATGCACGGAGTATCCCCCTCCTATAGAAAGGTGCTTAGAATGTAGTTTAGTTTAGGGAACCACTGTTGTGGAATATCAAATGGGAAATTTTGCAGTTGGTAAAGGAATCTGGACAATCTTGAAGTTTGCCGACCATCCAGTCAAGGACAGCTGGAGCCCAGACCATATCTTTATGTCATTGTTTAGACAAGTGAGCAAGGGTTCTACATTGGCATTCCATACAAGAGTCACTGCTGAAGATCTTTACACACCTAAATATTTGAACCTGTCTGTGGTCACTCGTATACCTGTCGCCCAATCAAGTGTATGCGGGCCTTGACCTACAGCATATATTGGGGATTTGGATGGGTTCAGGTAAAAGCCGGAAGTTTCCCCTAATATGTGCATTATTTGCAACAGCCGGGGTCCTGCCATGTCAGGGACTGTGATGAAGTACAAAGCATCTTCAGCATATAGTGCAGTCCTAGCTGACCGCTCGCTACCCCACTCAATGCCACGCACCAGTGCATCCATCTGCACCCAGACCACAAGTAGCTCCATAACTATAGCAAACAGTAGGGGAACAGGGGGCAGCCCTGCCTCGTTCCCCACTGTATAGAGAAGTTATCTGACCTTACCCCCACAACTTGCACTAATGCTATCAGGTCCGTGTATAACAATCGGAGACAAGAGAGGAACTGTGAGCCGAAGTTGAGGTGGTGAAGGAGGATAAACAGATAACCAGCTTACAGAATCAAATGCCTTATCTATGTCGGCCAGAAGAAGCATCCCTGGCTCCCTCAGTCTGTCGACCGTTGCCAATGCATTATAATCTATTTGCCTGGTCCTTGGCAAATATCTTGGCCTCTAGGTTTAGGAAGGAAATCGGGCAGTACGATGCTGGATATTCCACCTGATGACCAGGTTTGGGAAAGACTAGGATCTCTCCATGGCGCCAATCTGGTGGCATGAGCCCCGTGGCCTCTGCAGACAATATCACTTCTAGGAGACGAGCCTGAAGCTTATTAATACATACTTTGAAGAATTCACTTGGGAAGCCATTTGGCACAGGGCCTTGAACAAATTTATGTCAGCCACCGCATTAAGAAGTTCCTCCCCTGTGAGCTTAGTGTCCAGTGACATATGAGTCACCAGGGATAGGGACCATAGCAGCAGTGCCCAAACAAACTCTTCTGTTTGTCTCTCAGAGATTACCTCTTGCTTGGCATAGACCCCTTCTAGATGGGTCGCAAAGGCATTTGCTATGTCTCTTGAATCTGAAATTGGGCCATCTGATTTAATCCTAATTAGATGAAAAGAGTGTGCTCTTGGGGTGCTCTGGCATTGTCTATGGAGTAACTGACTTGATTTATCCCTCCACATATATATAGGACTCAGAGAGGCCTGCCACACCAATATCACTTCTCCCATCAAGGCCTGGCTATACTGCTGAGGCGCCAAGCTGGCCATCTGGTTGGCGACAGTACAGGTCCAGCTCCATGATTTCCATCTCCAGATCAGTTATGTCCTGAAATCTACGCCGGTGCTCTCTGGTACCGAAGCTGATATCCACACCATGTAGTGTGGATTTCAGGGCCTCCCGTAGAGTCTGAGAGGACTGCATTGTGCCTACCCTGGACAAGAGTATGAACCATGTCCCACTAAAAAAAAGGTATAGCCACCTGTGGAGAGGTGGTGGGCTTCCCTCACAACCACAAAGCCCTGCGCTGAGACAAAGGATGACAGGGGCACTGGCCTTACGTTGGAGGTAGCCCCTGTGGGCACCATCTATCTCCCACTGGGGCTATGACTCAGTTCCAATCTCCCATCATTACTACAAGTCCATCTGGTATTACACCACACAGCCCTGGCAGTAATTCAATAAAGGAGTGTGCCGGGGGCAGGCATATACACTCAGCAACATGATAGTATCTCCATAAAGCATCCCTGAGACTGTATATCCTGGATTTATCCACCCATGTCTTGTAGTGCTGAAAGGGGATTGTCTGTTTAATTAGGATCCCGGTGCACCTTGAGCATCCTGTGAACTCTAAGTGGAAAACTTGTGTGTACCCCCATCTGGACAAGCATGGGACCTTGTTACTTAAGAGGTGAGTCACCTGCATGAGTAGCATGACGGCCCCATCTTTTTAGCCTGCTTCATGACTGCCCCTCTCTTCACCCTATCAAGTAGGCCATTTATGTTCCATGACACTAATCGGATTAAATTCGAGGAACACCTCTTCTGCTGGGAACACATGATTACATCCAGTTGCTATGTCTATTTGTTGGGGATGTGGGGGGATGGTTTTCTAGGAGGTACCAATGAAGGTAAAAGAAAAGGAAAAACATTGAAATATAACAATAGTAGCAATGTTACTAAAAAGCAGACTATTATTCCTGTATAATATGTGCCACAGCAACACCTGGTATACAACACCCCGCCACCCCATACTCCGAAAACCTGAAGTATCTATTGCAGAGTGTGATGTCACAGGCCCCAGCTGGGGAACTTTTCTGGCCAACTTCAATGGATCCCCAGTCCCAACACGAACTTAAGTGTAGGAGGGTGTAAGGTCCTGTTTACTGTGTTGTGCGGGCACCCATAGCATCATACACTGTGAGGATCTAGGATATTATTATCTAGTGAGGGTTCCCCCCCATTGTCACTTAGGAGATCCTGCACCAGAAGCCAGAGAAGATGGGGAGCCACCCATATCTGTCTGCACGTTATCCATCATCCCTGAGCTCCGCTATCTTGATCTGGATCTGTGGAGGCGAGCTGCTGGAGCTTGTTTGTTCTTCTGGAGTTTGTCGCTCTGCGAGGTCAGACTCCAAGCATGAAGGTGTATGAGGCTTAATCTGGATCTGTTCTTCTGTCCACTGGAACACTCCAAATGTACTAATAGTTTGATTGTAAAAAGATAGACTGAGAAGCCATTTTAAAAATGTATTCTTTTAGACTGATCTCAGAAACACTGGTGGTATTAAGGGTAAACTAAATGTTTGATGTATTTAATTGATATTAGGTTATAATGTAGACGTTAGATGAATAGTGTGTATTGAAACTATATTACATTTCTAAAGGTTAATGATTTAAATATGTGTGCAAAACTGCAGTTCTGCTTATACTGACTGAAATGTAATAACAGAGTCAATTTGTGTACAGTGACTGAAACATGAATATTAATGAATAATTTGATAATGTCATCTTTATAAGTTTGCATATTAAAATTTGTTTATTAGAACATATTAATTAAATGTATGTTTTACCTCACTTGCATTAGCCTAAGTGAGGCCAGCTAGGGCCTGTATTTCGTGACTGTGCAGAGAATGCTGATTCATTTTCATATCATGAACTTTTCCAGACTTTGTTCCCATGAGAAGGCTGGCTTGGTGATAGATCCCTATTGTTTTGCACATAGAAAGATATACAATTTAATCTTGGATGTGGAACTTCCTGGACTGTGGACTAGCAAATTAAACATTTTTTTCAATCTTGTGTGGAGCCATATAGATCAATGCTGCTCATCTGACAGACCTGGGAATTAAGGTGACTATTTCAACGTGGAATCATGTGATCGATTGCTGTTGGATGATGTCACATCAAGCAAATCAGATTGTCGTATAAACTTTGATATGTCATTGGCCAGCTGGACTTTCATCAGATTCCTACTCAGAATCTGGACAGAACTTTTGGTAATGATGAACCATGGATGCAGAGCCACTTGGTGATGTATCTTCCTCTCTGCTTGCCCCTTTGAAATAGGTATTTGAGGTCAATGCGACTTAGATATTTTTCCCTAACCCTTTGCAGAAGACTTTGATTGAGCTTCCCCTTTTCACCTATCTTTTGCCCACCTTAGTTAATACACTGTTGCCCGAGATTACCTTTTTTTGAATTCTTTTTGCCCTTTTTGCCTTTTGCCCATGTGTTCTACCTTGCACATGTTATCCCTTAATCTGGCTAATAGTAGGGTGTTCCCTGTGCCGAGCTAAATTGAACATTTTGATGATTTGAACTGCATTGATGCATCTCAACAGTGAGCAAAGATTCTTCTCAGTTTCTCAGATTCCCTTGTTAGTGTTTTGCATTATTCTAGTAGAATGTTTAGTTTTATTAATGTTAGTTCGATTGCACTTGTTTCATCACCTTGGGCAACCCTTTTTCTGTATCTTTATAACTTAGTTTTGCAAATTGTCTACATGACACTGTGCTTGTGTTTGTAATAAATCCCTTAACTTTATTCCTGACTGGAGTTTTCCTTGTGTGGCCAAATTGGTCATCCTGTTTAACTTAATTGGGTTGTATTGAAACTGTGTTGGATGATCCTACCACATCCTATTGCAGGTTCCAAAGTTCCATCAACCATAGTTCAGCATTTATTCCTGCGAAAGATGAAAATACTCCTGCAAAACCAACTAGTCTTCTTGAGTGAACACTATCTTATCTCTCACTGTCAAGTATACCACTAGACCAAGCACTAATACAACAGGTACCTCAGTGCCACACAGGCACTGGAACAAATGTAACCTCTCTGAACAAAACCGTCATCTCTACACAACATTTGATCACGACCAAAGAACAGAAGTATAGGTTCCTCTTGAAAACTTTTGGCAAACACATCCCATCAAAACATCCATGTACCCTAAAAGGCAATATTAGATGCCTTGAATCAATGATGATATAAAGAGGGTGAAATCAGAAATCACTGTACTTCAATGAAGAATATCCAGAACTGATATGCAGACTCCACAAAACTGCTATTGCACTAAATACAAGTGACTGCTTTCATTTAGTCTAACTTTTGTATTCCATGCAAAATCCTGATAAACCACTTCTCCATAACCAATGATTATTCCAGAATGGTCCTGCTGCTCTCAGATATTTGGGTCACTAATGAGGCCCCGAATAGAAGATTAAAAAAATCTAATGAGAATTACTAACACATAAGAGAGTTGTTAGGCCAAAAGCTGCCTTTCTTTCACTGTTTTAAAAGCATACTCTGAACTTTACATAGCCCTTTTGCAGCATGGATTGGAAACTAGCTAGGCTGGCAGATTCCTATAATTAAATATTTCCTTTAATACCCTTATTTGACTTAAAAGATTATACAAAACGTTATCCTAAAACAATAGAACCAGTTTTAACTATATGCTTGTCCACCTAGTAACCTGCTTTGGAATGCTCTGAAGTGCAGAGAAAAATAACCAATTTATTTTGAATGACTTAACATAAAAATGATGGGAACAGAAATTAGAAATTATATTGTTCTTGCAGAAGTGAAATATGTATGGGAAAAGAAGGACATGCATACAATCCCTACTATTTGCCAGGACACTCATTGTGTGAATCTGAAACATCTCAAGAAAATGATTACAAATGTTAATAATTGTAACAATCAAAAAATGTATAAAAAGGTGTTCGAGGGAAAGAATGGTGGGTTGCTGTTGAAGAGAGTTATTAAGAATTAAGAGACCCCAAAGAATCAGAACCCCAGCTGATCCATAGAGAGACAGTGCAGAGCTGACTGCAGAGAACTGATAAGAGCAGATGATCAGGTGCAAACTTTTGAAGACACCATTATCGACTACTACCTCCTCCATGTGAGCTGCCTGGCTCTTGGGTAATCTGGGTATGAGATAGTTGTTCATTCCACTGCAGAATAGGCTTAAGCATTGTACGGAGACAGATAGGATTTGATAAAGTGTTGCAGTGTATAATGATAGCAGTAAGCACTTGGAACTGATAGACGTGGGAAACTTGGTTAGAGTTGGAAAGTGAATACTTTTTAACCTATTTGTGAAATATTCCTAGACTGACCTGATAATGAAAATTGCCTTTTACAAGTATTCTTCGTTCTGTAAGACAGAGACGAACAGAGTAGAGACAGATTCAGGATACACTTTATGAATGTTTCTGTAAAACTTAATGGATTATTGAGGATCATTACTGATAATTCTTGTAATAAAAAATATTAAGGGGGACATTGGCGGTGATTGTTAAAGTGGCGTTAATACCGCCAACAGGCTAACGGTAATTACTGCCAAATTATGACCATGGCGGCAATACCTCAAATAGATAGCCAATGTACCACACCAACCGCCAGGGCGTTAACACCACTGACCACGGCTTAGCCACCTACAGCCAGGCGGAAGACAAAGTACCGGCCACCATATTAAGACATAGAAACCTGCTACGATTTCCAGGGCGGTACCAATGCCATCCAAAACCTGGCAGAAACAGTACACAGAAGATGAAAGACTCACCAACAGAGAGACAGAGAAGATCAATGCCGCCATGGAACCGGAACTTCAGGTCTCGAAGCTCTTCTACGCCATGCTCCACCAGGAACACCAACGCCGACAAAGATAACGATGATGAGTACAGCTGCCTAGCACACAAGGGAGAGAGGAAGGAAAAGGAGAGTGGCACACACACACACGCACAACATACACCATTCACACACATACCATACACACAACCAGCTGCAGACTGATAGTGTAATTTGATGCAAACAGCCACCATATTGTCCATATGACAAGAAATACATGAGTCGCTGTTCTGAAAGTGCAAATGGCCAGTCCAAAGTACAAAAGGCCCACAGGGCACACTCCAAGGCCCAACTCGTTCCCTCACATAATCCACACTACACTGTGCAGGGGCATCATGTTGGGAATGGCCAGGCACCTTAGGGTGAAGGGGCATGGGGGGCACCTCAGCTGAAGTGGGGAATTTGCCCACTGGTTATGGAGGAGGCTCCATGTCCATTTCAATTTGCTGAGGAGTGCAAGGTCACAGTCTCTGAGTTGGGGAACTTACCCACTGGTGCTAGAGAGGGCTCCATGCCCTTTTCCCTTTGCTGGGGAGTGCAAGGTCACAGTCGCTGAGTTGGGGAACTTGCCCACTGGTTCTGGAGTGGGCTCCATGCCCATTTCAATTTGCTGGGGAGTGCAAGGTCACAGTCCCTGAGTTGGGAAACTTCCCACTGGTTCTCGAGGGGGCTCCATGCCCATTTCAATTTTCTGGGGAGTGCAAGGTCACATTTTCTGAGTTGGGAAACTTACCCCCTGGTTCTGGAGGGGGCTCCTTGTACAACAGTCCCTGGAGGGTGGCCTACATGCCCTCTGCTGGAGGTGAGGGCTGTTGTGTCCTAGCTGTAGGTGAGGGCTGTTGTGTCCCAACTGGAGGTGAGGGCTGTTGTGTCCCAACTTGAGGTGAGGGCTGTTGTGTCGCAACTTGAGGTGAGGGCTGTTTTGTCCCAACTGGAGGTGAGGGCTGTTGTGTCCCAACTTGAGTGAGGGATGCTGTGTCCCAGCTGGAGGTGAGGGCTGCTGTGCCCCAACTGGAGGTGAGGGCTCCTTGCCCACTGCTGTTGGAGGGAGGTTCTTGCCTCTCTTAGTTGGTGGAGTGGGAACCTGGGTGGTGTAGTGGGATCCTTCCCTCTTTTGGGTGGTGAAGTAGGATTCTTCCCCCTCTTGGGTGGTGGAGTGGGATCCTTTCCTTTCTTGTTTCCACGAATAGGAGGTGCCTCCACTGTCCCCGTGGACTGTTTGGCTGAGGTGCTGGGCTGGGTCGTTGTGACCCTGCTCTTACAGGCAGGATGGGGGAGGGAAGAGGTCAAGTTGGGCAAGGAAAAGCTTCTTAGGGACGGTGTGGCGGGATGGGAGTGGAGGTTGAGGGAGTGGTTGTTGGAGGTGTATGTCTGCTGGACCTGGGTGCAGGTGCATGGGCAGTGTGCTGATGTGAGGTGGATGGCTGTTGGGTGTCTGAGTGCACAAGTTTGTGTCTCTTAGGAGGGGGGCAGACAGGGTGGGAGAGGACACAGGGGATTAATGGATGGATGTTGTTGAGGTGTCTGCAAGTGATGCGTGTGTGTTGCTTGGTGTGGTGATGGTGGTGGTGGCTGTTGATGCAGTGCATGCCGGTAGGAGGGCAGATGTGACAGTGAGGGAGGAGGAGGGGTAGTCAGTGGAGGCAGTGGATGTTGTCGTGTGTGCAACAGTCTGTTGTTTGTGTGAGTGCTTCTGACCTGAAGTGTGCTGCCTGTGTTTGTCTGTGCCACTCTTGTGTGATGTTTTGTGTGCACGCTTGTCTGTATGTGTGTGTGGGGTCGGTTGGGGTTGAGGAGATTGGGACTGGGAAGTGGCAGCTGGAGGGGGGGCGGTTGGAACAGGGGCAATGGCTGCCATCAGTCAGTGTTGTCAAATCCTGTCTCCGCCGTGGTGCTCCCCTTGCCCTTCATCCCACTGCTCCCCCTCGGCATTGGTGGACTCTGCCTCCTGGGTCCTATGGGATGCAGCTCCCTCTGTCGCTGGTGCCCCTGCTCTTCCACCCGATTATGCTAATGCACACATGGACAGGATGACAGAAGAAAAAAGGGGGAGAGAAAGGGAGCACTGGGTCAATTGCAGCACCAACACCACAGATGGCATACACATTACTGTCACACACAGGGATTAGGATTGAGCACCATGCATCACACTGGCATTACATTGGCTAGGTACCGCACCAAGATGTGAGCCCGCCAACTGCCCCCCTCCTGGGAGTCACTAAGCCCTGTCCGACCTGGAATGCAACCTAGCTAGGTTACCAGATTTAGCAATACAACCATTTCCTTTGAGATGTATCACGCTGTGTTCTGTGACCTGGCATTAAGGGGCACCCACTAACTGACACCCACCACAGGTTTCCATGCCACCTACAAATCATAGTTGTAACGCACACTGTACTCACCCCCTTGTGGCTGCTGTGATGCCCTCAAGCGCCCATCCAGCTCTGGGTAGGCCACTGCCAGGTGCGGGGTCAGGTTCCAAAGGGCATCCCGCCCTCGTTGGGAGGCCATCCCCAGCTGGGCCTCGACAGTCTTCTGGGCCCAGCGTCTCAGGTCCTCCCATCTCTTCCTACAGTGGGTGCTCCGGCTGCTGTAGACCCCCAGGGTCCGCACGTCCTTGGCAATGGCATGCCACAATCCCTTCTAGTGATGGGCGCTGACCTCAAGAGGAAACACAGACAGGAGGACACCATTACACATACAATGCAGCCTGTCACACATATGGCCCACAAATCCCCTTCCAGCCCCATGGGCACACACATCACCCAGCATCCACCATGCACACTACCACCAGACATACAAGCCCCCCAAATGACACAATACTTGCACACACTTCTCCATGCAACCTTGTCACATGCCTCGTGCCCAAGGTGTACTCACCTGTTGGTCTGGAGGCCCATACAGCTGCCCATATTGTGGTAGGACCCCATCCACCAAGCCCTCCAACTCCTCCGAAGTGAAGGCAGGGGCCATGGCAGGATATAGACACAGGTCACAGCAGCACACGCAGGGTAGGTGTTGTCCTGTAGAAAGTCAGGAAGGTTATAAGCAGGAAATGGTGGTCACGTGTGCGGTGGTGTACACCATCACTGCCGCTGGTGATCCCCATTAGCCACTGTACTCCATAAAGTCCTGTGTTATCCATTGAGGAATAGCCATTACACGCAACACTGGTGGAATTACCTCACTTCCACCTGTCCCTACATACAGGACAGGCAGTCACCATTTTATGGTGGTGGACAATACTCAGATAACCGAGAACTGCGTCATTTCTATTATTTGCACATAGATTGCCATTATCAATGTCCCATCATGTTACTGCTCTATGTACACTGAGGTGGTTTTTCCATTGTTCAAATTGTGACAGCCTACTCACTCTTGTGTCCCTTAGATACCTGCCACTGCGGAGCAGACGGAGGAGGAGACAAGATCCCATGTACAGGCCCCTCATGGATTTGGCTATACTGGAGGACAGGCACATAATACTCACCCAGAGACTGGACAGAGCTTTGTGCTCAGTTGGACCCTGATCTGATTTCAGCTATCCATCATCTCACTGGGATCCCCCTCTAGTGCAGGTTCTATCAGTGCTCCATTTCCTGGCAACTGGTTCTTTCCAAGTGACAGTGGGCTTGGCAGCAGGAATGTCACAGCCAATGTTCTCAATCGTTCTGGCAAGGGTTTTGTCTGCCCTGGTGAAACACATGTGCAGCTGCATTGCTTTCTCCCAGGTTGAAGTTTTGGCCACTGTGTAGGCAGGATTCTATGCAATGGGACATATACCCAAAATTATTGGGGTGATTGACGGTACACATGTTGCGTTAGTTACCTCCTCCCCCCACCCCACCCCACCCTGCCAGAATGAACAAGTGTTCAGGAATCAGAAGAGTTTCCACTCACTCAATGTGCAAATGGTGTGCCTGGCTGACCAGTACATCTCCCATGTCACTGCCAAGTATTCTGGGTCAGTGCATGACATCTTCGTCCTGAGTAATTGCAGCATCCCAAATGTGATGGCACAATTGCAGAGGCACAGGTTGTGGCTAATTAGTGAGCCTGACTCCACACCCAATATATGTCAGTGTATGCCTTCTGGTGTTGACCCCATACCACTGTGTAAGGTTAATGTTTGTCCCTAAATACTTGCAGATGACTCTGGCTACCCAAATCTATTCTGGCTCCTGACCCCTGTGAGGAATTCCAGGAAAGGGGCTAAGAATTGTTAGAATTATGCTCATGGGCGAACCAGGACAATTATTGCAAGGACCTTCAGCCTCCTGAAGGGCAGGCTCAGATGCCTCCATCCAACAGGTGTGCTACTCACCCGAGAAGGTCTGCCAGATAGTAGTGGCATGCTGCATGTTGCACAAGCTGGCCCTCAGACGACATGTGCCTTATCTGCAGAAGGAGGAGACTGGAAATGCCCCTGTGGCAGCAGTGGACCCTGAGGACAGTGAGCATGAGGAGGCAGAGGATGAGGATGTGGACAACTGAACATCAGTTATACATCAATACTTCCAATTATATACAGATGAGACAGTGGAACTGACCATTCCACTGATTATTGATGTTTTCCGTGTGGCTTTAGCAGGATGGCATTCACTTCCTTTGCATCTCTACTTACTGTCACCTATGGCTT
Source organism: Pleurodeles waltl (assembly GCF_031143425.1). Taxonomy (NCBI): domain Eukaryota; kingdom Metazoa; phylum Chordata; class Amphibia; order Caudata; family Salamandridae; genus Pleurodeles; species Pleurodeles waltl. The sequence continues at coordinate 889,473,936 of NC_090446.1, forward strand.
CTCATTTTGAAGATGTTGGTGATATGACAACAGTGTACTGATGTGATGAATACAGATAGATATAGGTCTTAAAATGTATGCTACCCCAGTGTTCAGATCATTTGCACATGATGTGACTGTTTCCATAAATGCACATTTTCAACACATAAAACACTTTCACTTAGGTTGTGTTCAAGGGTGTTTATTGTAGTGCAAATAATTGATGGACATGTGCAATGGAATGGGGTGATGGTTGAGGAACGTCCAGGGTATTGTTCCAGTCTGTTTGTAGCACAGGTCCAGTGTCCAAGGGGCCATAGGAAGGGGAGCAAAGGCAGTCCAAAGTGGACAAGGTGGGACACAAGGAAGAAATTCAGGAGGGTCTCATTTCCTGGCAGTGGTCTTGGTCTTGGCAAGTGTCTCTGGCTTCTGCCTGGGTCACAGGAAACGTTTGCTGGGTGGTTCACCTTCTGCAGGAGGAGGGGTACTGGTGGCCTGCTGGTCCTGTGGCAGGGCCTCCTGCCAACTAGCTGCAGCGGAAGTGGTGTGCTGGTCAGTAGACTGGCTAGTGGTAGGGGCCTGCTGGTGTGTTGTCCATTTCCCTCATGATGTTGGCCATATCTGCCAACACCCCTGCTATAGAGACCATTGTGGTGTGAGGGCCTGCAAATCCTCCCTGATATCCTTATGGTGTACCTCCTGCAGCCACTTGTTCTCCTGCATGTTTGTAAGGATCTTGCCCATCTTGCCCTGGGACTGTTGGTAAGCCCCCAGGACATTAGTGAGTGCCTCCTGGAGAGTCGGTTCCCTGGGCCTGTCCTCCCCCTGGCACACAGCGGTCCTCCCAGTGTCCCTGTGCCTCTGTCCCTGTGCCTCTGTCCCCTGAATGGTGTGCCCACTGCCACTGACCCCAGGTGCCTGATTGTCTTGGGTGTGAGGTGTGGACTGGGTCCCTGTACAGGTGGGCACAATGCTGATTGATGTATCCTGGGGACAGAGGTGTGGGCGACGTTGGGTGGGCGCTGTGGTGTTGGATACTGATTGGGGAGGCTCGGTGGTGGACTGTGAGTCTGCTGGGTTGGCCAACTGACCAGTGGTCCCTGATGGGACAGGTAGTTCATCCAGATCTTGAAGTCCAGAGGTACTGTCATCACTGGGAGTGTCTTCTGGGTTAGTTGTGGCACATCCTTGCCGCTGAGATTGGCTGGGATACCTTTGGGGATGTAAGTGATGTATTATACTTCATGTCTGTGACATATTGTACATCCCTTGCTTCCCCTCTATTGTTGCTGTTGTCCTGCCACCTTTTATTGTGTATGGTGATGGATTGTGTGCTTGTTAGTTCTCAATGCTGTGCATGCTTTGGTGATGGGTGTCAATGCAGGGCTGGGAAGGCTGTCCATGCACTGGTGTAGCATGCAAGGCTTGGCATTGAGGTTAGTCAGATGTGTAGGTGCAGTCTGTGGGATGGAGTGGAGTGATGGGAGTGAGGGTGTGAGATGGCATACAGGTATGGGGGGTGATAAGTAGTAAATATTGACTCACCAGTGTCCAGTCCTCCAGCTACTCCAGTGAGTCCCTCAGGATGCAGTATTGCCAAGACTTGCTCCTCCCATGTTGTGAGCTGTGGGGGAGGAGATGGGGGTCCACCGCCAGTCCTCTAGATGGTGAGCTGGTACCTTGCTGCCTTCCCCCGTAGGTCGTTCCACCTCTTCCTGATGTCGTCCCTTGTTCTTGGATGCTGTCCCACGGATTCACCCTGTCCACAAGTCTCCACCATAGCTCTATCTTCCTGGCAATGGATATTTGCTGTACCTATGCTCCAAACAGCTGTGGCTGTACCCTGACTATTTCCTCGACCATGAACGGCAAATCCTCATCAGTGAAATGGGGGTGCCTTAGTGGGGACATGGGTGTTGTGTGGTGTGTGTTGTGCAGAGGGGGTTAAGTGATGTGGTGGGTCGTGGGATGTGTGGTACATGACAGATGGATGGGTGTTTGTGATGTGTGTGTGTAGTTGTCTCAGTGGTCTTCGTGTTAGTCTTGTGGTGCTTATTGGTATTCGTAAAAGGTTGTGTGTATTGTGTGTGTGTGATTTATAGTGCAGTTGGTGGGTGTGTGGTTGTGGTGAGTGTCAGGTATGTGGTTTTCGTTTAGGCCAATATTGTGTTGTTTTGTATTTGGGTGGCCATTCTGAGCGCGCCGGTGTGTACCGCCAATGGTTTACCACCATAGAATGTCCGCCGTGGGGCATAATGTGGTGGGCGTTATTTTGTTGGCGTAACGGTATAGTTGTTCGTACCAACACTTTACCACTGACATTTGGGCTGGCAGATTTGTGTATGTGGCAGTATTCTGTTGGTTTGGTGTGTGCGTGTCATAATATGGCGAAAAGATATTCTCCACCGCTGCAGTATGTTGGTGGCTATCACCGCGGCTGTAAGCGCCAATGTCATAATGATCGCTTAAAACTATCCCAAATTCTCTTTATCAAGTATTAAATTCAGGCTTTAATTTTGAATTGTAACTTATAAGTGTTTTGTTGCAGCTTAGTATTACCTAACAGCCACCTCAAAGAAAGATCCATACTCAGGGTCCAGCTAATGAGGAGTAAGTGGTAGCAGGGAAAAGTAGTTGTTCATTTAAAACTGAGATTTTGCTTCTTTAATATGTGTGCACCCAGCAATTTATTTGGTAGCAGAGGGACGGTTGAGTGCTAGGGGAAAAAAAGCTGCAAATATTAAAAGGGCATTAGGGGACAGGAAGAAATTAAATGAAGTACCCAGATGCCCAAAGCCTTATGGCAGTAGCAGACAAGGTGTGGTTGAGGAGGTGGTCGCAGCTGCAGGACAGGTGGACCAATTCGACAAGTGTGAGTATTAATTGGGTTGATGCGTCAATATATGTGGAAATTGAGATGTTTCTTTCTTTCCGAATCTGTGTTGAGTCAGTAAAGAGATTATCAGACTAAGAAGTAATCTAAGATCCTGGTATAGATAAATAAGGCAAATAGAGAACTGTCTGCTAAGACCGGTGTATGTCATGAGATGTCTTCGACATTACACCAGAATAGGGAAATACTAAGGTCCTCATTATGGCTTCAGAGGTCTTTTTCCATATTTGGAGTTGTGGTTGGACTTCTGCCCATTTATGGGTGGAAGTCCGACTCCATCAGCCTGGCCGACAGAGTTGAGGAGGCGATTGCATCACCAGCATTGCCATGCCAGCAGGACACCACCTTCCATATTATGAGCCGTAATACGGTTTGGCAGAGTCTTACTGGCTGGTGGTGCTGGCGGTGTCTGTGTGTGGTGGTTTGAATGCGGGGGTGGAGGGAGGTCTGCATGTGTGAGTGCGTGACTGCGAGTATGCAGAGGGGGAGGCAGAGGGAGGTGTAGTATGCGGAGAGGGAGAGGGGCTGTGAATGCGTGTGTGTATGTGGAGGGGCGTTGTGAATGTGTGTGTGTGTGTGGAGGGGTTGTGAATGCGTGCATGTATGCAATTGAATGTGAATGTTTGTGTGCACATGAATGGGGTGTTCATGTGCGTGTATGCGTTTGCATGGGTGTGCGTGTAAGTGCATGAATGCGTGTTTCAGTGTGCGTGTTTCAGTGTGTGTCTCCAAGTGAATGGGGGTGTATGTTGCGAGTGCATGGGTGAGTGGGGTGCATGTTTGTAAGAGTATGGACGTGTGTGGTTGCTTGTGTGTGGAGGTGCGTGTGCCAGCAACAGGAATGGGGATTGCTTTCACGGTTGCGTTACCGCCAGGGTTTTTGTCGTGGGGTGACCGCCACGGAAAGCCTAGCGGTGTGCAGCCTTGTAATCCGAGTGCACCGGTGGGCCTGCAGCGATGTGGAGCTTTGGCTTCTGCTTAACCCCACAACTTGTAATGTGGCTGTCTTTACCGCCGGGTCCGTGGTGGTAAGACTGCCACAGTGAGGCTGGCGGTCATCAGACCGCCAGCCTCGTAGTGAGGCCTATATCTTTGTGTGAATGTACTAACAGAAATTGGTGATTGGGGAACCTCAGGTGCAAAGGTGACTCATTACCAACTGGGTGACTTTCTGCAGGCTGAGAATTCACTCAAATAAATAGTGGACTGAACAATTGGAAGGTTCGTAAAAGCCTTGTTCCCATAGATTGAGAGATTACTTCTTTTCTTTGGAAGAAGCAGACAAGATTTAAAGAACTTTCGTATTCATAGCTGTTTTCTGTTGGAATGGGAAAAATTTGTAGAGGAAGGTGACCCGCTGTGAAGATTGAGTTGTGACATAATAGAGTGCTGCACTGCTATTGGTTGGTAAGCATCTCAACTTCAAGCTCCACACAGATGACAAAACAACCATCTGAGGCAACCTTGCATAACAACCACCAGGCCTGCTCTCCAGGTTCTACAACACCATTGAAGACTTCTTTGAGCCACTAGTCTTAGACTCCAAGGACTACATCTTCCTCGGCAACGTGAAATTCCACCTCGATGACCCCAACGACAACAACACTGCACACCTCCTAGACAGTATGAGCAGCCTCGGATCATCCACGACCCTACACACACTGCAGGACACACACACAACCCCATTTTCACATCCAGAAACCGCGTCCATTACAGCCATCTCACAGAACTCACATGGACCAATCACGCCACCACTGACTTCAGCATCTCCAGCGCCTGCACCACCACCCCCAAGATGACCAGCACCCCCACCAGAGGTGGAACTAAATCTCAGAGACCAGCTGGGCAGATGCCCTCAGCGCCCCCAATACCGCTACAACAACCAACCTTGAAAAAGGAATTAAAAATGTCTACTCCTGGATCACCAATTGCACCAACAGCATTGTCCCCATCAAAAGCAACAACCAGAGAAAATCCTCCAAAAAGGCCAGCTGGTACAACGACTCAGAAATCAGAACAGCAAAACGGGACAACAAACAGCTGGAGAGGAGATGTCGCACCAGCAAGGATGCTTCCGACAGAGGCAGCTTTCAAGACCTACTCCAACCTCTACCACCAGCAACAAAGAAGACCGCCCCTGCTGCAATCATCGAAACCAGCATTAACAACACTAAGGAACTTTTCAACATTGTTAAGGAATTCTCCAACCCGGCTGCCAGTGAAAACATCATGCCCTCAAAGGAACTGTGCGACAACCTCACCCACTTCTTCCACGACAAGATTGCAACCATATACAGAAACTTTGAAGCCTAACCCACACCTACGGACTTCCTCAATAGATACGCCACCACAGTAATTAGCACAAACCACACACTGACCACATAGAACATCCTATCCACCCAGGACATCACCTCCACCATGAAATTCATCCACTCAAGAGCTCCTACGGACCCATGCCTGCACCATATCTTCAAACTTGGAACCCAAAGGATCCGCCAGGAACTCACCACCCTGCTCAATACCTCTATCACCACCACATTTCCTGACCCCTGGAAACACACCGAAGTCAGACCATTACTCAAAAAACCCTCCACCAACCCCAGCGAACCCAAAAACTACTGACCAGTCTCCCTGGCCCATTACCCGTAACTCGTGACACACCTGGAGCAGAACCAGCTACTTCTACATCTCCCAATCTGGCTTCTGCAGCAATCACAACACCGTAACTGCCCTGATCACAGCCACCGCCGACATCCAAACCATCCTCGACCGAGGAGAAACAGCAGTTTTGATCCTCCTTGACTTCTCAGCAGACTTCAACACTGTATTGGACCACATGCTGAAGAAAAGACTCCACCAAATCAGCAACTAAGGCGATGTGCTCAGATGGATCACCTTCTTCCTCACCTGAAAAACCCAGAGGATCCACCTCCCACCTTTCATCTTTAAACCCAAGGAGATCACCTGCGGTGTCCCCCCAGGACTCATCCCTCAGCCCCACACTCTTAAATGCATATATAACTCTGCAGGCCAACATCGTCAGATCCCACGGTCTCAACATAATTTCCTACGCAGACAACACCCAACTCATCCTCTCACTCATGGATGACCCCACCATCACCAGAGCCAACATCTACAAATGCATGACAAGCATGGCTTACTTGATGAAGAACAACTGCCTGCAGCTGAACACAGACAAGACGGAAGTACTGATCAGACCTAGGACCCACACTCACTCCCTCCAGCCATCCCAGGAACCTTAGAATCATCATTGATAACAAGCTCACCATGCAATCACAGATCAACACCGTCTCCTCTGCCTGTTTGCTTACTTTGCTCATGCTACATAAGATCTTCAAGTGGCTACCCCTACACACAATATGCACTGTAACAAAGGCCCTTATCACTAGATGATAGGACTACGCTGACACCCTCTATGCAGGAATCACTGCACGCCTCCTACAGAGACTTTAGACCATACAGAACACTGCAGCCAGACGCAGCCTCGGCCTTCCCCGACAAACCCACATCACACCCCACATCAGGCAACTCCGCTGGCTTCCTGTATAGAGAAGATGACAATTCAAGCTGCTGACCCACACACACAATGCTCTACACAACCAAGGACCTACGTACATTAACCATCACCTGAACTTCCACCAACCATTGAGAAGACCATGCTCTGCCTCCCTTTCATTTGCCCCTATTCCCCGCATCTACCAAATCAGAAGTAGAGGATGCTCCTTCTCTCATATCACAGCAAAAACCTGGAACATCCTCCCCATGCACTTCCAGACAATCACCTCAATTATGGATCTCACAATGGCCCTCAAGTCCTGGCTTTTTGAATAAGCCTGGGGGACTTGCAAGCGCCTGGGTACCCTATCGGGTGATTAGCCTTGCTTTATAAATACTGATTGATTGATAGATAGATACAGCTGGCTGATATTGGGCACTACCTTTCACAACCATCCATACCATGAACCTTGACACCAGTCAGAACCTAGGACTAAAGGTGCATATTGAGCTACAGACAAAATAACTAACCATGCCCGGACAAAAAACACTTAGCTTACAATAGCCTTAGAGGTTTCATCAGTCCTAGTCCAACCATAGTAAGGACTAAAAACTATGGCAAACACAGTTACTACACACCACTCTTGTCTGACAATTTACCAAGAAATTAATTAATATATAAACTTGGTAGTGTGTTCCCATTGTTTGTCTACACTAAAGCTAGTTAATAGTTCATTTTTTAAATAACATTTTTCAAAGTTGGCAATACGTTTTGCTCATGGCATCCTTCCTCCAAAATCTCAATTTTTGCCATGCCTTCACAAATTATCATTGAGTCCTATTCTTTACATTTAGGACTGTTAAACCTGTCAGCTCTCGGTGTGATTTCCCGTCTTTTTAGCTTCTGACCTCCTGTTTTTGATCCTGTGCTGAATTTTGCTTTTACTGGCTTTAAGACTCTGGGCACTTCACCACTGCTGACCATTGGTAAAGTGCAGGTGCTCTCTGTCTAAATTGTATTGATGATTGGTTTATCCATGATTGGTCTATTTGACTTACTAGTAAGTCCCTCGTATAGTGCACTAGATGTGCCCAGGGCCTGCAAATCAAACGCTACTAGTGGGCCTACAGCACTGGTTGTGCCACGCACAGGAGTAGCCCTGTTTTACTTGTCCTGATAGTGAAATACTGTTAAATTTGTTTTTCACTATTGGAAGGACTATCTCTCCCGCAGGGAAACATGGATTGCCTTGAAATATCTTTCAAGTGTAATTTCCCATTGGGAGAAGATAAAGACTTGGAGCTTGGGGTTCCTGTACTCATAATTTAAACATGCATCTTTTGGTGAATTTGGTTTTTAAATTGTAAGTTTCAAAGTGCCACCTTTAGAAAGTGGGCATTTTCTTGCTTAACCATTCTGTGCCTCTGTCTGGCTGTGAAATACATGTCTGGTTCAGGATGACAGTTGGGCTGATTGTAAATTCACTCTAGACAGTTACACAAAGGGAGCTGAGGTGTGCCTGCATATCCTGATGGGTCTTCCTGGGCTAGTGTGGTGGGAGGAGCTCACACTTATACCTGAATAGGGCTGTGCCTGTTCTTACACAAAGCAGTCTCCAGCCCTCTGGAGTGTGTCTGGGGCCAGGGCAGGAAAGGCAGGGTCTTGTGCACTCCAAATACTTTTTTTTGAAGTTTGCCTACTTCAAAGGTAGAAATGGGTATCAGTACTGGACCTCTGACTCCACAAAGTTAGAACACTTCTGGACTGAGGACATTCTTCCAGGAAGATGCTATAGGAGGGACTGCCACTCTGCCTGTTGCTTTGTTGCACTAGCTTGCTGCTTCTGTTCTGGGAGTGAAAGTACCGGACTCTGCTTTCTACATACCTCTTTTCAAAGTTCTCCAAGGACTTGAACTAAGCTTGCCTCCTGTTAAAAAGTCTCAGGGACATCAAAGACATCATCTGCTAGTGACTGGACTCTTCTGCTGGGAGTCCTGACTTGCCAAGTGGTGCCAAATCCAGTCCCTGGGCCATTCGATGTGTAAGCTGGTGACCTGAAGGAGAAAATCCACACATGGACATTCTGCGGCATAAAAATCGCCACCGCGCATGTCCTGCGGCTGCAGAATTGATGCAGCACCTGATTCACCACAGCTCCATCAACACAGTGTGTCTGGATTTTCCACGCATCGTGCCTGGGGCATACATTTCTCCTCGACCCTGTACCACAATAAGGAACTGAGGATGCGCCTCTGGAAATCAATGGATCACCTTCTCTGTGAGGAAAAAAATGATGCATCATCTCCCCTGCTAGTAAGGAACTGACACATCGGCTTTCCTGCAAAGAAAGAGTCAACACATCACCTCCCCTGCACAATATGAAACCAACGCATCGCTTTGTGTTTTTGGGACCTCACCTCCTCTGCTGCCCGCATCATCTTTGTTTTTGATGCATTCGATATACTTAGTGCTAAAAAGATACAATCATTGAGTCCTATGGATAAGACTCATTTCAACATTTAAAAAAGTGACATCTTTACTTGTGTATATTGGATTTTTGTTGTTTTGATCTTGTTTTACTCAGATAAATATTGGCTATTTTTCTAAACTGGTGTGGAGTACTTTTGTGGTGTTTTCACTGTGTTACTGTGTGTGTACAAATACTAAACACATTGCCTCTGAGATAAGCTGGACTGTTCGTGCAAAGCTACAAAGGGGGTGTGCAGGGCTTATCTTAGCTGTGTGGCTCCCTTACTCTGACTAGAGTGAGGGTCCCTTCTTGGACAGGATACAAACCACTGCCAACTAGAAACCCCATTTCTAACAAGGACATAAACCCATGTATTTATTATGGTGAAAAGGGGTAGAAAGTAAAAAAAACTCATAGGGGATATAAATAAACCTGTCATTGAACAGTGTGACATATTAGAAAAAAAAAACAGCTAACACATGTCTGGACGTCAGTCTATTTGATTCTTTTTGCCTGATTTTATTCTAAGTTCCCCTTTTACTATTTTAGTGTGTATTTTCTTAACCCCACCCCTACACACACTCCTCTTTCTACTTTTACATTCTCTTCTGTTTCTACAACCTATTTAATCCAGTCTTGTTTATTTCTTCCTTTTCCATCCCGTTTTATTTATTGTGTCAGCAACCTCTATCTCACCACTTTTTTAGTTTTCCCCTTGTCTTTCCATCCTTTTCCTTCCTTTATTCACTGTTGCCTTGATCCTTTCCTATCCCAAACACGTTTTAGTGCGTTAAATTTAGGACTATTTGATTTTAAATTGTACAATGAAAAATGCAAAGCTATATTTTGACTTGCCATTTAAAATATTTTGATATTATTTCAATTTGTGAAAATACTGTGGTTGGTAGTGAGCGTCCCAAAGAAGTGCCTTCTGTTTTTTTGTTTTTTTTAAATATAAACTGCTCAGTTAGAATCAGAGGATGAGAACCAGGAAGACCAGGATCAGGGGAATAGGAGGAGCAAGTGGTTGCTGAGGGAATGGTAAGTTAGAATTTTTTCTGACAACTGTTGCAAGGTATGACTTCTCAGTACCTAAGCCCAGTCCCAAACCTTTTTTAATGTAACTACCTTACCATTTTCCTGTTGCTGTCATTCGGCCATTTAATTTTATGGGTAGAATTTTATGGGTCTCTCAGGCCCATTGCCCAGCAGTACCAACCACTTTCAGATCCATGAGCCACGTTTTTCCCACATCTTTTTCTTCCCAAGATTCTTCTTATGCCATACCTTACAACCTTCTGTCTTCTACCTTCCATTAATTACCTAAACCACCCATAGTCATGCCTAACCCTAGCCCAAAGTCTTGGTCTAAAATCAGACTTACATCATACGGTAACACTGACTCGCTCTCTAACCCAGGAACAATTTTTGATGTACTGATATTGCATTAGAAACAGTGTGCAGTGTAGGTTTGGAGTTGGTTGGGTCAACAGCGGGACCACTAGAATTATTATTGTGCAGCAACGGTAGTCCAAAAAATCATGCATCCTGATTATCTCAATTAGTTAATTTGCATGAAGAGTCTAAAAAATGGAGCTTTCTAAATTGATATGCCACATGTGTCTGTGGTAGCCTAACTTCACAGTTTAGCTACTTTTTTATTAAACACATATTAATTGTGTTTGATAAAAGCGTGATCTCACATATTCCAGTGCTTGTACATTTTACAAACAACAAAAAAAAAGTTTTTTTTTAAACTATGCTCTTGGTGGTGCTTTAATTAATGTGTAGCACTGCAGACACTAAATATGACTTAAAAAAATTATAGGACAGAGAATCACATAATTGTAATGGTCCTAAAGAATCTGCAATGTTGTCTAACAGACTACACAAATGTGCTTGCAGGGGGTGCTAACATTCATGTATTTTTTGTTTCTCTTTAGGCCATACAACAGCACTCACCAGTGACCTCCCCACCTTCCCATCCCCCTGCGAGAAATTGCCTCTTTTGACATGGTTAACCCTCCACTTTTTGGCTGGTATTTGATGTTGTTTTAAAGCTGTTAGTGCCCAGGATCCCTGCTAACCAGGTTCCCTGGTCCAAATCTCTTTCCTAAAACTGTTATGATGCATTGGCACAATTGGCAACACCTTTAGCTCCCACTATAAGTTCCTAGTAAATGGTACTTAGGTTCCCAAGGCATGGGGTACTAAGGGTAGACCCCTGAGGGCATCAGTACAGATTGTGCCGCCCTCAGGGGGCATGCACCCAAGTGCACCCAGCACTGCCATTGCATGCTGAATGTCCTAGTGAAATCCTAAAATGCAAAACTGGTATGGCACACAATCTGTGTGATCTGTCCACTACACACTGCATGCAATATATGTAAGTCACCCACCTAGCAGGCCTTTCAGCCCTAAGGCAAGGGGCACTATTCTACATGGTGGGCATAGATGCATGAGTAATATGCCCCTCCTGTGTCCTTGCCAAACCTGGAACATAGTAGGTGAACAGAGCAGCCATTTTAAATGCATGTGCTGGACAGTGGTCAGTACGAGTTTCACAGCTACATGGTGGCCAATATGAACCCTAGGTTGTTGGGTATCAAACAACTCAGAACAATAAATCCAAACTGGTACCAATATTAGATTTATTGCAAAACATAGCCAGGGTCCACCCAGGAGATGTCCCCTGCAAAGTCTAACTAACACTGGCATGGTTGCTTGCTGGTCACAACCAACCTGCCACCCCCAGACAAGATTCTGGAACCCTGGAGTAAGAGAATTTGCTCTCTGGGTTCAGAAAACAGATGCTTTCCTGGGCATAGGTGTTACATCTCCTCTCCCAGGAATGTGCACAGCCCTGCCTGCGAGCTTCAAAGGCCTTGCTGCCCTGGAAACTCAACCTCCTTCCCTGCTGCAGGTAGTTGGCCCGTTATAAACTCCCACTTTTGGTAGGAGCAACAGTGGAAAAATGCACAAAGGACAGGAGGAGTGGCCGTCCCCAGCCTCCACCACCCCTAAGGAGTTGCATGCTAGCTGACCCCTCAATTTAATTTTCCTCTATCTTGCATGGTAGGAAAATAGCCAATCAGGGATAGGGAAGTGACCTCTGCCCACAGGAAGTGGTCACAAAGTGGGTGTAGCCACCCTACGGTATATGACCCATTGGTCATAACTAGGAACTCCAATTATTGCCCACTAAAAGCAGTATCTGGTGGGGACCTCTAGATCTCTAGATCAGATTCCAAGGACACAAGAAGGTCAGCAACAACAAAGACCCAAAACTCAACAACAGAAGTCCTGCTGCACAAAGAAAAAGGTGCCAAACACTGCCTGCTGAATCCAGCTCTCGGCAATTGCCACTGAGGGGTTGACTGGACATCGGACAGACTGTACAAAACACCAGAGGACCTCCATCCTTCTGAAATTTGCCAAGGACCTCCCTCCAAAGTGAAGGGATCACTCCTCGCATCAAAGAAGCGAAGATCAGTGAAGTCTTGTTCACTGCCTGGCCGCTGACCAAGGAACCGGGCACAGGACCAAAACCAAATTCACCTATCTGCTCCGCATCCAGCCTGCCTGGCCCTTGCACCAGAGAACCAGCTGTCCTCTTAGGGTACCCCACCCCTTGCAACCTCTACACTCCTAGGGGTCACACTGGTCTCACCTTGAATTCCGCCTCTGCAGTGATTTTCCAAATGGTCCTCCCCCATGGTCCTGCACCTGCTCCAAGGACATTCATCAGCTGCTCCCGCCAGAAGCGGAAGCTACCCGAAATTCTCCAGCTGGTGTACAGAACATCTCAACGAATTCGACCTAAAAACGAAAGGAGATATGTGTAAACTCATTGCCTGACTTTATATGCATTTTTAATGTTATCTGCCATTGATTCCTTTGGTGCATAATTATGCACAGAAACAAGACATTTTCTAAACTTTGAAAATCATAGCTTAAAAAGTGCTTACCCGATTTTGATAATCTTGGTCTTAAAAATTTTATAAAAATCTGAAGTAGTTTTGTCAATTGGTCTCAAGTTATTCTTTTGAGTGTGGGTCCACATTTATTGATACTGTGAGTAAAAATGATTAGCACTTCTCCAAGATTGGCTTAACTGCTCTACCAAGGTACCGTGAAAAAGGACTCTGCGGGGCAAGGAGCTCCGGCTTCGCGGAATTCCACAGTTTCTTTTTTCAACTCTTCAGAATTCCGCAGAGCTGAACTCCGTTCACTGCGCCCAGGCCTAGTATATTGAGAGACAACCTCCTACCTCTCTTTAGGCTGGTGGCCTTAGAAAAGGAGGAGGCCGAGGGAATAGCAGTTGAACCGGGGACCCCACAGTGACTGGTGACCAAGCGAGATTTCATTTAGGCTTAGTAATCAGTCATGAAATCAAATCTCTATCCATAGAGTGCACTGTTACTATTCACTGACAGTTCACAGACATACTTTTCCATTCTTAGCAATTAGTATGGGGCTATTTGCAAATGCACTTTGTTGCTTGGTAAGGGATATGTGGTACTTTACAAAGAGATCTACCCTACAATTACGTACAATGATGATTTGCTTACATGTTAACTTTACAAAGTAGCAAGCTCATATAACAAGTGTAGGTACTAACCCACTGAGCTATACCACTTCTTAAGTTCTCTTGCAAGTATTAATATCTGAATATAAGGAATTTGTTGAACAGGTGGTCTAGGACTTTCTAGCTCATTAAACAACGTCACTGTCTTATAAGTCTAAAGCACAAACTTCCCTTGAACAGAACTTTTACCAGCAATGTCTCCGGCCTACTTCTTTACGAACATATCCTAACAACATTGCGATGGCCCAACTGGCTTGCCCTCTTACCTATGGAAAAGTTTAAGTACCTAAAACCTGCACACTAAAATCTACTACTTAGCAGACAAATGTATTTCACTCTCCAACCAATGTCTTAAAAGGTCCGATACTGCTGAAAACAGAACTTATTCCACGAGACTTCCTTCAGTGTCTCCTCATTCTTCTGAAACTCACTCTCATCGCACATTTTGAACCCAACTGTCTTACTGGGAGAGTATTTGAAACCCCTCGATCAAAGCAAACCTGTCACTCTCTGAAGATCTGCAGCACCCCTAAAATTCGATTCCTCACACAGCAGTCGTGCTGCCCAGCCACCACATGCATTGTTTGTTTGTCATGCACAGCCCACACCAAGTCTGTGAACTATTACATGTAAATAAATAGAATAAACCAAAAAAATCTCTTCACGCTGATTCAGTGATGATTCAGCAGAAAAAGATAGTTGAACCTCCTGAGCTCTGGTGTTACTGGCATCGCGTTGGGATGAATACTTACACCGTGGCACATTAATGGCCAACTCAACATAGAGGCCCTTTGGAGAGGAAGCATTATCTCGATTTGTACAAATAAAACCTGCTCATTAAAATGCATCATTAAAATCAGCTTACGTGGGGGTTTATTGTATTCTTTATCCTAATAAATGCGATCGATTAAATGTCTTTCTTGCTTGGAGCCCATCCAAATATAAAGGCTTTTAAAACACATTTTAACCACTTGATGGCCCACAATCCATATTAATTATATGATACTGGATCTGCCTTGGTCATTTTTCGCTGCCTGGAACGACCTATACATATGAAAATGTATCACCACATAGGCAAAACTCCTGCATTATTTTCTTCCATCATTATTATTCTACCCTTTGCTTTGGCATTGTGCACCTATGGCTTCAGTTCATTTACCAATGTAAACCGTTATTGGCAAATCACTTTCTGTTTAGATGTACCTGCTCTATCGTCGTTTTAAAAGTATTCTGACAGGTTCAATGTGCTACTAATGTGCTGAAAAAGAGGGCAGAGAGTACGTCAATATGGCAGACTCTGCTCAATAAGAGCTGGTGCTTGGAAATAGGAGTCAATGGCAGCACCAGCAAACAATGGCACAAATTAAGCACTGGTTGTATCTCTTCCAAAGCATACAAGAATCCAAACTTACTTCATTTTAAAACAGCACTGTCCTGAAGCCACAGCATCTGTGCTATTTTTATTGTTGTAAATATCTTTAAATAAATGAACATTTTACTCATTGTAATCACGGAGCTTGTACATCCATACTGATACTGAAACTGTTATGCCGTTCTATGTGTATTTGTACAGCGCACAACTCACCCAGGACGGTGTCCTGGTGCTGACATTGTACCAGTCATAAATTCTTGTTTCAAACCTTAGAGGATGGAAAATTAATTGCGCCATTTAGGCAGTACGGGAAAGGAACTGATAAAGAGTGTGGATACTGTATTGTGCCATTTAGAGACTGAAATTAATAACAAACGGACACTAACTTAAACTAAAGCTAAGTGACTGTAGCACATTGTTGGAAATGATAAATAAACAAATCAATAAATAAACATGAATATAAGTCTCATATGTGTTGGTGGTTCAGGTAGGTGGGTCTATGTGGATGAAGCGCCCCTTTTCAAACTGTTATATAAGAAACAGCTAGGCCTAGTAATATTCACGACAGTACACCACTTCAGGGCCCGACCAATCCCTGTAGACCTCGAACGGTGCACACCCCAGACAAATTAACGCTAGAAAACATTAAAGTACATACTTTTATTCCCCTCTGGTACGTTCGGCGCGCCAGCTTGGGCCATTAAAATATAATATTCTCACAGACCCCCATCTCAATGGCTTGGAGGGCTCGCTAGCCAGTTTAATCTTTTAAGTCTCCCTTAATGCATTGGACGAGCGTGTTTGTAAATGTGAGGCCATTATTCAGATGTCCTGTTCTGCTAAAGCTCGCAATGACGGTCTTATTTCCCCCTCTAAGCTACTGCGCCAAGTCCTCTTAATGAAGCAGTGTTTTTACGGTTCCCTTTAAAAAATGGATCCTGCGATTATAAATGTGAGCGGCTCTTTTCCCCATAAGGCAATTTTCACGAAATGTAATGAATGTGATGATATTGCACTCTTTTTCATCCTTTAAAACTTTGCAGCATCATTAAATCCTCTTTTTTTCATTAAACATATAATTCAGATGAAACAGCTGGGGGAGTGAGATTGGGAGTGCAAAGTTCTCATTAAACTGAAACGAGAAAACAGAGCAAGTAGACACAACCATGTCTCTGGTTCGTTCTGTCGGTCGCATTTGTTTTTATTTCTCTCCTTATTGTGCTTATGAATCTATTTTTCATACTGCCTCGACTCCAGTGGTTACCTCTTTGCCTCTGCTCTTTTCACTTCCATCTCTAATTGTCACTGTATGTTTCTCCATTTTTAGGTCTCTCTCCCTCTTTCTCAGTATATTCCACACTCTACTCATTTTGTTTCTGCTTTTTCTGTTCCATTCGCTTCCATTTTATGCCTTTGATCCAAATCACTTCCCACTCTCATTGTTCTCAGTCTCTGCTCAGCAAACACAGTAATTTAGCTCAGTGGGCTGATTACCTACTGCAGGGGTCTGTTGATAATATCCAGGTCGCATGTTAACTTCACGGCAGGGCACACACCTGGCCGTTGAGCAACACATATTGTTTCTGTGCACAAAGATAAGTAGGTAGTGTGATATGTCAATATCAGCGTTATCATGAAATTGGACTAAATTACTTTATCACATTCTCACCTGAATAAAAAAAAAAAAAAACATTAATTATCAAAAAGAGGGTAGCTATTCAATTCGAGGGCATTTTTGAATTATGTGGAGTTAATTCAGTTTTGTGTGTATGCTGATTTGGCAAATTTAATTTACCTTCTTCTGAATGGTTGATTAGACGATTTAGATGTGCAGATGATGTGGACATACTTAACTAATTCACTATCTTGTACTTAGGATCATGACAGGTGGCGTGTAGTTGAAGTATACTTGATATGAACGTACTATTGATGTGGCAATGCACTGCCAAGTACTTAGCTCTGGGGCATATTGAGCACACTGTGATTAGGGGTTGGGGCTCGTGTACTCTTGATGTACGACAAAATACGATTACAACTTGATATAAATATACTAGTTATCCAAAAAAGACAATCAGTTTTTGTTGGTTGAGATATACAATGAACGAAGAAAATATTTATTTTATTTTCTAAATACTGATAACTCATAAATAAATTGTAAAAAATACCGTATTGGCTGCAAAGTAATATGCCTGTAAGCCATATTTCCATTGCATCAAGAATGCTAACTGTTTTCAAGGGAAATAATCTGTTTAGCCTGTTGTGAATGCTGTAGTATTAGTGAGCTGTCTTCATGTAGAAAATAGATGTGATATTGTTGCTCCCTATCTACTTGCCTCTTTCGTCTTGCATATCCTCTTCCACTCTTGGGAACAACTGACCATTAATGGCTTGCAATTCTTTGACACTAATCTTTAGGAGATTTTGCAAAAATGGCATATCTTGCCCAAAGATATTTGATTTACTACAAGTATTTCCATATTTGTTGAACAGGACATTTAACAGGAGTCGTCTGCTGAGCTTTGAGGTAAGTTTTTATTAAACATTCCTATAAGTAAAAAATATGATAATTTGCATGAAAGCACATTTTACGGATCAAGGCCATAGATCACAAATTATTATAATACCCCCTTCTGATATTATGAATTAGCCAGTTCTTTTTGCACCATCTACTGAAATGAGATTTGAAGGGAACAAATGGTGTACGATAGGAAACACAGTGCATGCCTCTAATTTTCAGGTTCATATTTCATGCAAAGGCTCAACTAATATTGTAGAATCCTCAATACCAACGTTGTCTTTTGGCAAATAAAGTAGCTTAGGTATTGCACAGACATTCCCACATTTCTACCTCCACTTCATTTTGTCTAGTACAGGGGATAGTTATAAAAATACACCCAGTAATCTCCAAAGTGAAGCAGCTTCCCGCCTCCAAATTTATGAGAAGGATAAACTATTGGCATTGCTTGTTTTGCTAGTTTGTGGGTCAGATAAAGCCATTGTTAGTTTTAGATAAGAACTTAGACCACGTTTCGTTAACATACATATACTAATTTGGTCAAGTTTCGATTTCAATGATAGTTGTAAGAAAAAGGAGGTTTTTTTTTCAAATGTCCTTGCCCAAACCTCAAAAATATATATTTTTAAATTTATCCTTGAAATGTAGATGGTGTGGTTGGATGTAAGTTGCTCATGATCTAACACACAACTTTTGAAATTGATGAAACAAGATGCCTGATATAACCCACACCAATAGGCACAAAATACAATTTCTTGTCTCGCTATAATTCATATATAACTGTCTTCAGGAGTACTGACACATACCTTCCATATCCATATTACTACAAAAAATGTAAGTCACAGTGCCAGGACTATTATAACATTGTAGCCCACTGCAGAGACCTAGGTTGGCAGTTACACGCCCTGAGCCTTAGTTATAAACCAGAGCCACATGTGAAGAACTATAGGGAGAAGGTTGACAGCTGGTATAGCTCGATGCCTGTTAGACCATTACATCATTCATGGTAGAATGTCTTAAAATAACAAGTAGGTCTCACCTTTGGGACCTTATAAGTGTTTAACCATGCAGCACATTATCCTGGATGCTGTGTTGCCAGGGATTGAAGAGCTATAAAATTGCTACACACAAACCTTATAAAATGCCAATTGTCTTGGAGAGAGGATGTGGCATACTATTTAGAGCTGCCGACTTTGGAACTGGATAGCTGGGTTTAAGTCTTGGCGCCAGCTCTCCCTGTGCAGTTAAAAAATAAACAAGAAAACTTAAGTTTAAATCCAAAGAACAGTTAATTGAAAAGTATGATATTATGAAGCATGGAGCCGAGCCGAGTGGGCTCCAAAAGCGTATCAGGAATTGAAGTTTGTTTAGACACACATACACAGCTACATTCTGGTTGGCAAATGGCATCAGCTGGGCACGTTTTGTGGACACGAGCCAAGTGCTCCAAAACAACCCATTGCGGATTTGAGCCAGTGGTTTCCGGTGCTTGTCGCCGGCACTTATGATATTCTGCCACATAATGTGCTGTCTGTCTAAAGTACAAATCAACTATAGAGCAGTTGTTTATTAATTAACTATGCATTAGAAGGACTAACCCCTCCTGCCCAAACCATCCTTATAGTGTTGGGCGCCTGGAATTGTGTGATTTGTCACACTTATACAAGTGTGAAGGTTAGTAATTGTGATGGTACTGTCATTGGCAGTGCTGGCAGGGGCAGCAGGTGGCTCATGCTGCAGTGGCCACCCGACGAAGGCCCTGCCACTCAATTTATTTTTACAAGTTAAGTACTGTCTACACTAAAATTGCATCATTATTTTGCAGCTACACGAGATACAAGGAGAAAAGTGTGCTGGTGAAAAAGGACAAAAGAATAATTAAAAGCACCAAGAGTTAATTGAAAAACAGTTCGGACAAATAGTCAAAAGGTAGGGTGGATAGACAGACAGTCAGGTGGTTTGAACATGAGAAGGGCTGAGGCAGTTTGCAACAAGAGATAGGTGCACATAGGCAGCGGCTTCAGTAAACAGTGGAAGAACAGATGGAAACAGCAAGAAACTGTTGAACTGATGGATGGACAAGCAGGTAGGGGTATGCTCTTGTGGATAATGATAACGAAAATGTGGATGGACTGGGTGGATGAGTGCAGACAGAGGTCAGTAAAAGTTTAACTGGATTTGCGAGCAAATGGCACAGCGAGTGGCATGGGTAGAGATAATTTAGGATGGTTCACAGCCAGTGCGCCCATGAATAAGCGGGACTCTCACTGGGACAGCAGAGACAACTTCTGCCCCAGCATGCCCTCCAGGCTGTGGGTCTGCTTGGACATCCAGTACTCCAAGCCTCTCCTCCTGTAGCAGCCCTCCAGCATGTGCCTGAAGCCAGCTACGAAGTTGCTCCGGTCCTCATAGCTCCCCTGATGTAAGCCCTCCTCCATGGTGAGCAGTTCTGGCTCTTCCTCTGTGTCCCCCTGTAGAAAGGCCAATGCCAGGGGCTTGTTCTTCTCCAGCAGGAAGTCCCTTAACATGCATATCCCCTGGTGTAACTCAGGCCTCAGAGCCTGCTCCCAGCATGGCACCTCAGACCCCGTCACCTCCTCCTCCTCCATGGGCCCCACCACGGCGCTGCACATACGGAGGTTTAGGGCCTTCTTGCCATGGCCAGGACTGCTCCGTTCACTGGGCTTACCAATTATCCAGTATCACCTTAGGCTCTGGTATTACGGAAGAGGGTGGGGTAAAATCAATGGGGCAAGGCAGGTAGGGAGTAGCGACAGGGCAAGCATGCACTGATGGCTAGTCAGAGCACTGCTCACATCGGCCGTGCAAGCAGTGGCGCTGCCTGTCCATTCTCTATGTCTACAGCCGGTGAGGAGAAGCTAGCAGACAGAATTCAGAAAAAAATAGCATGAACATAAAGGAAAGGTCTAAGCAAGTAGAGAGGATATTTCCAACTACGCAGTTACACAACAGACAATTCTTGGCATTAGGTGAAAGCCTTGCCAAAAAAGTAAAACTACAGCCCTTGGTTCAGTGAACATACCTGGGACTTTTCTGCTATACTATTCTCAAGTATTTAAGAATAATGTGCATCTTTGACTCCCAGATAAAAAAGTTGATTAATCATTAGTTTGTTTTGAAACCCACTGGTCTCTTTCGGGAAAAGTAAAACCAGAGATTGAAGAGCCATACAATTGCTACACACAACCCTAAAAAAAATGCCAATTGTCTTGGAGAGAGTATGTGGCATAACATTTAGAGCTGCCAACTTTAGAACTGGGAAGCCAGGTTTGAGTCTCGGCATCGTCTCTCCCCGTACAGTTCAAAGAAAACATATGTTTCAATCCAAGGAGCCGTTAATTGAAAACGTATAAATAATATGAAACATGAAACATGGCACTGAGCCGAGTGGGCTCCAAAATGTATCAGGAATTAAAATTTGTTTACACACACATACACAGCTACAATCTGATTAGCAATGGTTGGCAAATGGCGTCAGCTAAGCGCGTTTTGTGGACACAAGCCAAATGCCCCAAAATGAACCATTGTGGATATGGAGCAGAGCACAAGCAGGAAATTAACCAAACAAGCACACGCAAAAGTAAAAATGTAGTTCACCCACACTAACGTATATGGGCGCTCATGTAATAATCCATGTAACAGGGTCAGTCTCCAGGGCGGGAGCAAGACAGCTAGAAGGACAAAATAAAACATTTACCAAAGAAACCAAAGACATTTTGAAAGGCAAGCCAAGGAACGAATTAAAGTGATGGGTATGACGAAAGCCCATAGATGAAATTACAGCATGTCGAGAGACAGAGCATGCTCACTGCCTAGGCTCAACCTTAAAAGTAAGAAACAGAAAGTTAAGCTTGGAATGTTGAAGAAAAAAGTCTATACCTGCCACTATTCCCTGAATCACTCCATTGACTTCAATGGAGCAATCAACATTCTAAAGACTTAATAACTGTTTTGCCATTTTGCTAATCCTTTTACTTGATCTTGAGAATGAAGGGCCTGATTACGAGTCTGGCAGTCACAAGACCACTAAACTCGCTGTAGCGGTCAGACACATTTCAAGTTTAAGGGGCAGACCCACTAACAGACCGCCATCTCCTCCAGGATCCAAGATCCTGATGGGCTGACGGTGGTCCTGGTTATCATCAGCCAGGGCAGCTCTGAACTCTGATTGCAACCTTGTTCTCAGCCAGAACTTTCATGGTGGTTTCCCCACCATTAAAAGGCTGGCGAAGAACAAATGCTGGGGGCCCCTGTGCCCTGCATCATCTGAATGCGCATGGGGTAGGCATCATTAGTTAATACTTTAATTGTATGATGCACACTTCAAACTATATTCATGTCTCCACCAAAGTTCATATAAACTTCCTGGTCAGCGTATTTATTAATTTTGACATATCTATTGGCACTAAAGCCTATAATTTCTGACATTTTTTTCTACAAAACATACTTTATAAACTCTATTTAGGTTTTGGTAGGTTGCCCAAGCTGGGTTCAAACTATTCAATTTTGGATAAAATAAAGTTTGCAATCCATCGTGTACATTATTTAGACTGTCTGGTGGTAAAGAGGCAATTTTATTTAAGTAATTTCTGCTTTTCCTAGTCAAGATAATAACATATTGCATAGAGGGTGATGTAAATACTTCTTATGTAATGCATGTGTTTTCTTAACTAACATTTCAAAATTAATACATTATTTTGAAACGTATAAAACTCATTACTCAGTTCATCTGGAACACAGTCTGTAAACATTTCTTTTGATAAAAACATCAATGACTTGCAGTATTTCACCAGTTTTACTGTTTTCCATCAACATTCCTACTCTCAGATGCAAAATGTGAGTGTTTATACTAACAAAATCAACTGAAAAGGTTGAGAATAAATGCTATTTTCCCATTTATAAGTTTTGTAGGAATAAATAAAACAATTATTGATTGGCTCAGGCTCAGTGGCTGGAGGGCCTTCGCCAGTTACTGACTGGTGTATCTGTGGATTCGTTTTTATAATTGCCATGCCGATTCAGTAAAAGTGCAATTATAGTTATAAATTAAAACCAAAACCCCACTGAAATTCACAAGTTAAGGTGATAAGCACAACCCATAACTCAAACCATAGCCACTGCAAATGCAATACTTGTGATGGCAATGAATGTGTGTTTATTAATTTGGTACAGTGTTTTCAATCTCGATTTGCTCTTTACCCACCCTTGAAAGACACTCTGAAAATGTATCCCCGGAGACTAGTGCAGGAGCCTGATGGGAAAAAAATCCAACCAACCCATGTCAACAGCAGTCTTTAGTTATCTGATTTTGTTTTCTAAAATAGCTAGTGTTATGTTTATATCATTTTTGATGTATCTTTTATTTATTGCCGGAGTGAAGGGACCAAGACAGGACATGCTTTGTAGCAGCTCAGTGGTGTTTCAACTTATAGTAAATTAACTTTCTTGTACCTGGATACCGACTTTACACTTAGGTTAGGCGAATGAGCGTGCATAAAGAAATTACTGAATACTAATAGTAATTTGTATTCACTCTGCACTTCATATCATGTATGCTACCTGTGTGCACTATACACTATTGGAATTACTGCTGCCAAGCCTTATATTATTTAGTTTTCCAACCTCCCAAGTGTGACAAGCTGAGTCAGCCTTCCCTGGTTGTTAACCCAATACCTGCAGATCACTACAATGTTCACAGTGTGAGAAATGGCCTCTTTTGACATTGTAGCCCCCCACTTGTTGCCTGGAAAACAATGTGGTTTCAAACTCTAAGTGCCCTGGGCTCCTGTTAAACAAGTTCCCAGGGAGAGATCTCTTTCCCCAAAACTGTACTAGGTTTGACACTTCAGCCACCCTTGTAAGTCCTTAGTACATGGTATCCCTGGTATCTAGGGCATGGGTACTGAAGAGGCCCCCACCCCGAGCTGCAGCACCGATTGTGCCACTCTAGGAGGCCACCCACCAGCCTCACACAGACTGCCATTGCAAGTGCATGACAAGGTGTATTTAAAAGTTATAACCTCATCATGGCACTCACCAAGAGTGCCATGTCCACTAACACTGCATTCAAAATAGGTAAGTCAGTCCTCTGGCAGGCCTCACAGCCCTAAGGCGAGGTGCACTATCATGCATGTGAGGGTATATGTTTGCATGAGAAAATATGACCCTACTGTGTCTTTGCAAAACCTTAAGACATAGTAAGTGTACAGGAACCCCATACTGGATACATGTGTGGGACACTGGTCAGTACGAGTTCCCCAGCTACATAATGGCCTCTCCGAATACTGGGTTGTTTGGTATCAAACAACTAAGAATAATAAACCCACACTGATGCCAGTGTTGGATTTATTATAAAATGTACCCAGAGGGCACGTTAGAGGTCTCCCCTGCAAAACCTAAACAGTCCTGGCATGGTTGTTGACTGGTCCTGACCAGCCTGCTACCATGAGACATGATTCTGGACTCCTGGGGCGAGAGCCTTTTGCTCTCAGGGACCAGAACACAAAGCCTTTCTGGTGTGGAGGTGTTACACCTCCTCCGGCAGGCAGGCACACTGCCAAGCGGTCAGCTTCAAAGGCTTTACCGCATTTGAAGTCTGACCCCGCCTCTGCTGCTAGCAGCAGATGGCAGCCCAATTGTCTTTCCCCCACTTTGAGAAGAAAAAAACAGTAGGAAAATTAAATCAGCGTAGAAGGAGTGGCCCCCCTCAGCCTGCACCACCCCACTCCATTTCATTTTCCTCCGTCTTGGATGGTAGGAAATTAGCCAATCAGGGTTAGGGATGCAACCGCTTTCCACAGGAAGTGGTCACTTAGTGGGTGTAGCCACAGTAAGGTAGGTGGTACATTGGCCACTGCCAGGTACTCCCTCTAACACCCACTAAAAACATTATTTAGTGGGCTTCCCTAGACCAACAGGTCAGATTCAACGGACACAAGAAGACCAGGAACAAAGAAGACTTGTGGCACGAGAACAGAAGTCCTTCTGCACAAAGTAAAAGGTGCCAAACCCTGCCTGCTGCTCCTAGGACTTGACAATCGCTGCTGAGGTGTTGCCTAAAAACCTTAAGGACTCTACAAGATCCCAGAGAACCTCCAGCCTTCTGAAAATCACCAAGAACCTCCCTCAGGATGAAGGTATCACTCTTCTGCAAGCAAGGAACCAGTGAAATCCAGTTCCTTGACCGGCCGCTGATCAATGAACCAGAGCCAGCAGCCTGACCAAAATGACAGACCCTAAGGACAAAATCTACCAGTGTGCCTAGTTTTGTGGCACAGGGACTTTCAGGGCCTGAGAAGTACCATTGCCCTGGATACTGGACCACCAACGTCAGACACCCAGAAGCAAAGTCCCCCTTACTCTTCAAAGCCCAGAAGCAAGCACCAGTAGAAGGACTTAACACACCCAAGAACTACCCACCTCCCCCCAGAGTGGCCTTGCTGACCTGCAATCTACCCTCCAAGTAACATGCTCCTGGCTCCAAGGACTCCCTGATGCACGACCCCTGGCTGACCTATTTGCACTGCACCCGGCCTCCCTGGCCCATTCATTGTCAAACCAGTTGTGCTATAGGGGTCCTTAACCCCTTACAACCTCTACCATCTAAGCGGACCCACCGGGCTTACCTTTAAGTCTACCGGTGCAGTGTATTTCCAAGTGATCCCTTAATCCGTTGTGCACCAGCTCCAAGACTTTCAGCCCCTGCTCCCGCTTGAACCGAGACCCACCCAAACGTCTCCACCTGGCCCACAGGACATCTCAACTACCTCAACCTAAAAATAGAAGCTGACACTTGTGAGAGCATTGCCTGCTTTTATTTGCATTTCAAAAATATTTTCCCATTCATTCCCATGGTGCATAATTAGGCACAAAAAGCATATATTCTCTAAACATCGAAAAATCATAACAAAACAAGTACTTACCATATTGATGGTCTTGGTCTTCAATATTTTATAAAAATCTGAAGTTTTTTTGTAAATTAGTCTTGTGTTATTCTTCTGAATGAGTGTCCACATTTATTGATACTGGAGCACAACAAATGCTTAGCACATCTCCAAGATAATCCTAACTGCTCTCCCACACTACCACAAAAACAGAGCATTAGGTGGTCTGCTTTTTTCCTCTGGATACCAAAGTGAGGTTGCTGGGACTCTCCGCTCAGTGCACATCATTTTTGTACACTATATAGAGAGCCAACCTCCTACACAGCACACATTTCACACACAAAGCCATCTGCTTATCCCATTGAGCGATTCCAATATGGAGATAAAATGCTGACTGTTCAGATTGGACACATTGAGGTCAAAGGTGACATCCTGTAAGATGAGTTTCAGAAAAACTAAGACTCAGCAAAGATGCTGGATCATCAGATATTGGATTCAGAATCATCTGTCATTACTTTAACTACATAACTGAAGTCACTGAGGAACTATGTAGATCAATGTAAACAAAGGGAAGTAAGCATGACCAACAATTACATAGGTATAAGGTTGGTTGATATAAGCTCCTGATGTTAAGGGGGGCTATATTTTATCCAACATCTGTTGCAAATATAATTATGAGTCTAGAGAACTAGGACAATGTGTTTCCCTGAGATTGATGTGTTTCTTTTTTCAACTATAGGTACATCCAGAATATTACCTGCCACTGTTGATTATTTATACAAGGGTGAAATAAAGCACCCTGTTGTTATCAATTACACTGAAAACAATACACATTTGGAATGCTAGTGTTCATATTTTCCCAATTTTGCAAGAAAATGGGCAACAACAATTTGTATTTTCTGGGAAGAAGTACTGAATCTTAGGGGTATTACAGTCAAGTACAACAGTATACCTCTGGGACTCATGGAGTGATAAAGGATGGGACATCATACCCTTTTCAGGATGGTAATAATGTGTTTGGTTCCCCCAAAGCATCACTAGGATGATAATATAGCAATAATATTTGATGAGTTTAATTTGAGGTGTAGTTGTTGAATCAATTTGCCCGTGTGTGTCTCTGCAACATGTTATTGCCCTTAGCATTTAGTAACTTGATCTTCCCCTCATTAATTCCTCCTCCATGCTTTGTAATAACTATTTTCTAGCTACATGAGTGTGTCACAAAGAGGCAACAAGGGGTGTTGGAAAGAGGGTTAGTTTGTTAGTCAGAATATAACCAGTGGGTTATCCTAGAACACCAAAAAGAGATTAATTGTGGGTCTACATTGTTCGAAAAAGAAAAACGATGGGTTTATAAATTGCACACACACCAATTTGGCCTCAATGAGAACATACCTTGGAGCCAGCTGACAAAATATTAACATCACATTAATCATTAGTCGGATATGCATCTCCTGAAATGAATGGTACACCTAGGCAGCACAGAAGGTCCCATGTCCATCTCATTCCTTTACATTCTGTAGTGTCGCCAAGAGCAAACCCTCAACAATAAATATTAGCCACTCACATATATGTCACCATCACAGTAAGAAGGGAACGAGTAACCCTTTGTTAAACACAAGAAGGAAACTCCCTAATTATTATCAAAACGATATGGGAATCCCCAGTTCTGCCTCTGTACGCCCATGAAGCCCCAATGACCTCTGTGCAATTACAGGCACCCACAAGGCATACCTATTTTTAGGGTCCTCGCGGACCCCCCTTTGTTCCACGGGAGGCTGCCATCTTGGGAAAGTTAGCGGTCTAGTGCTGTACACTTTAGCATGCTGAGATGCAAGAGCTGCTGCACCTTTAAACTTGGCTTTCATATGAACGTTCAAGTTTCAGACCCCGGGGAGGTGAGCATTAGGTACAGAGCGGAAGGGTCACTTTGAGGAAGTAAGTGTCTTTTGAACATTGTTTACATGGCGCTACAGATACAGTAAGATGAATTGATTCTAAAACTTTACCAAATCTTTAGAGTGTGACTACAAGCACACACCCCTCTCGGAGGAGCTATGATATGAGAATCCAAATACTACTGAGTAGGTTACACATGCTGTGCTGTTTGGTGTGTTTCACGTGTTTACATGTTTAAAGGATTTAAATGTAGAGCACTTTAGTCTCTCAGTTCTGATATTCACGAGTGTCGTTTCCCATGAGTGGGGTGCAGTTTGCAAATAGGTCGCACCACACCCACTAAACAACATATAAAGCGGCCCATTACAAATGGGGGCTATGCTAACTATGCCTCTCTTGTATTTCCACAGGTATCAATGACGGACACCATAAAGGATAGGTATCATCTTATGACACCATACTAGTAAGGTGAATTGCACCATATCACAGAGGATGTATAATTTATGCTTTCATTAGCATTAGTCAAACAAGGAGTGACACCAGGGAGTCCACCTTGGTCCTGAAGAGGAGCCTACGGGTAGGGCTCTGAAACACATAGACTAGGAAGTCAGGTACATTACATCCCCCACGTTTGCAGCCCCTTTCTAATCATACCGCCTCCAAGAGATCTATTAAATCATTGGAATTACTAGGAGACAGGTATTTTTAACTCACCCAAGGCCCCACCACTCCTATCCCTCCTGTGATTCACATTGACAAGACTACATCAGTGCTCCCACGTATCCCGTAGGTCGTAGCACCCCCCGCTCCATAGCTGAACAGGAAGAAACCCAGTGATGAAGCATGCCACCAAGGGGTAACCCTGGTGGGTGAGGGTTTTTCTTACAGGAAAATCATTTTTCCTATCCATCCTGTGGTAATTCTTTTAGCTGGGTCTCTTCTGTAATGTTAGTCAGACTATGAGACAGATGGAGTGAAGATAATTTAAGACTATCTGGTAGAAAAGGTGAAAGATGTTAAACCTAAGCTTCATGAAGGGTGCTATTATTATTAATGGTGGAATATACTGTATCGTACCTTTCAGATTATTTCTGCATTCCGATGTACTACCACTTAGGGTACCGCTACCTCCAAGTTGCTGGAATGCCAGATGATCACAAGATTGTCCTCGAGGTATAAAGAGTAAAATGCCAGAATCTGTGTTTCGTTATTGACTGTCACACATATCCACCAATTCATCCCCCCAATTTGCCTTTTCTCAGAAGGTGAATTGTACAGATATGAAAATATTAGGCCTATCTCATTGCTCATAATACTGATGCATTCTCTAACTCATGTCCCAGACTGATCAGAAATTAAGAGTATAATTTTAATAGGACTATAAGTGGAGACCGACCTTGAAGGCCTTCATTGGATGCTAGATGAGGTCCCTTGTCAACTAGACCAAGGTATAAGTGACAAGCCACATGACTTCTGGAATAGTTGAGAAATAGATAATGGTATGAAGAGAGCAGGAGGCCTTTGGGATGCATTACTAATATGTCTCTCACATATGGTGACTCTGAGCACTACATAAAAAAGTAACCTAAATATGTTAAAGAAAAGTAGTCTTCCATGAAGTATAACTGTTTCCCCTTACTTTAAAATAGGATTATCTGCTCAAATGCAAAAACAAAATACTGTTGTTGAGAGTGATGTTGTCGGAGGCCAATGTTTCCTTGATGAATATAGCACCAGGGTTGTGTGTGATAATGAAGTCTGCTATGTGTCCTCCAGGCAAGAAAGTGGGGTGGTAGTTTATCAGACCAGTGTGCTCTCAGTTTACTGTCTGGTGTAATGGACAGGATGACAATGTTGTCTCTTGAGCTGGCTATATGTGCAAGGCATGAGTGGCTGAGTTAGTTGTTGGTGCATTTCATGGTGGCAGTAGTGCATGGAGATGTGTGCAATTACAATTGTTGATATGTGGGATAGTGTGAAAAACAGGGGTTCTAGTATTTAAAGTTAGGACTGAGCTGGAAGTTCCCCTATTTTTCTTAACCTTCAATGTAGAGACATAGATAAAGATGTTCTACAGCCTCAAGAAGGCTATTTGGCTTCTTGATGGCTGGAAAGGTACAAGGCTGATGATTACAAGAACTTCATAGTGTATGAGTGCCTTCTTGGGCTTGGCAGGTTACTGTTTAGTCTTTTAAATATTCTTAAATAGAGCAAGGCTTTTGGGATTGGCTGGATGGAAGTAACATAGGACCAGCTGTCAGGGCACACTATTTCTTGTCAGGTGATCTATCACTGTTTTTAACTAACTATGAAGAATGCCATCTCTTTTGGCTTTCATTCACTGGTGTAACTGAGGTCTGGCACAAGAGGATCATCTTTGGGAGAATTCATCACTCCGCTCATCAGTGGGTGCAAACAAGTGTTTATCAACATGTATGAAACTTTTGGAACAGGACTGCTCTTCAGGAAGTGTAGGAGGCTGGCCTGGCTTGTAGTGGGTACCAAGGGGTACTTACACCTTGCACCAGGTCCAGGTATCCCTTATTAGTGTAGAGGGGTGTCTAGCAGCTTAAGCTGATAGAAAAGGTAGCTTAGCAGAGCAGCTTAGGCTGAACTAGGAGACAAGTGAAGCTCCTACAGTACCACTAGTGTCATATGCACAATATCATAAGAAAACACAATACACAGATATACTAAAAATAAAGGTACTTTATTTTTATGACAATATGCCAAAGTATCTCAGTGAGTACCCTCAGTATGAGGATAGCAAATATACACCAGATATATGTACAAAATACCAAAATATGCAGTAATAGCAATAGAAAACAGTGCAAACAATGTATAGTCGCAATAGGATGCAATGGGGGCACATAGGGATAGGGGCAACACAAACCATATACTCTAGAAGTGGAATGCGAACCACGAATGGACCCCAAACCTATGTGACCTCGTAGAGGGTCGCTGGGACTGTAAGAAAACAGTAAGGGTTAGAAAAATAGCCCACCCCAAGACCCTGAAAAGTGGGTGCAAAGTGCACCTAAGTTCCCCAAAGAGCACAGATGTCGTGATAGGGGAATTCTGCAAGGAAGACCAACACCAGCAATGCAACAACAATGGATTTCCTGACGAGAGTACCTGTGGAACAAGGGGACCAAGTCCAAAAGTCACGATCAAGTCGGGAGTGGGCAGATGCCCAGGAAATGCCAGCTGTGGGTGCAAAGAAGCTGCCACAGGGTGGTAGAAGCTGTGGATTCTGCAAGAACGACAAGGGCTAGAAACTTCCCCTTTGGAGGATGGATGTCCCACGTCGTGAAGAGTCGTGCAGAGGTGTTTCCGTGCAGAAAGACCGCAAACAAGCCTTGCTAGCTGCAATGGTCGCGGTTAGGGTTTTTGGATGCTGCTGTGGCCCAGGAGGGACCAGGATGTCGCCAATTGCGTGAGGAGACAGAATGGGGTATCCAGCAAGACAAAGAGCCCACTCAGAAGCAACAGCACCCGAAGAAGTGCCGGAACAGGCACTACAAAGTGGAGTGAACCGGAGCTCACCCGAAGTTGCACAAGAGGGTCCCACGAAGCCGGAGGACAACTCAGGAGGTTGTGCAATGCAGGTTAGAGTGCCGGGGACCCAGGCTTGGCTGTGCACAAAGGAAATCCTGGAAGAGTACACAGGAGCCGGAGTAGCTGCAAAACATGCGGTTCCCAGCAATGCAGTCTAGCGTGGGGAGGCAAGGACTTACCTCCACCAAACCTGGACTGAAGACTCACTGGACTGTGGGAGTCACTTGGACAGAGTTGCTGAGTTCAATGGACCTCGCTCGTCGTGCTGAGAGGAGACCCAGAGGACCGGTGATGCAATTCTTTGGTGCCTGCGGTTGCAGGGGGAAGATTCCGTCGACCCACGGGAGATATCTTCGGAGCTTCTAGTGCAGAGAGGAGGCAGACTACCCCCACAGCATGCACCACCAGGAAAACAGTCGAGAAGGCGGCAGGATCAGCGTTACAAGGTCGCAGTAGTCGTCTTTGCTACTTTGTTGCAGTTTTGCAGGCTTCCAGCACGGTCAGCAGTCGATTCCTTGGCAGAAGGTGAAGAGAGAGATGCAGAGGAACTCTGATGAGCTCTTGCATTCGTTATCTAAGGAATTCCCCAAAGCAAAGACCCTAAACAGCCAGAAAAGGAGGTTTGGCTACCTAGGAGAGAGGATAGGCTGGCAACACCTGAAGGAGCCTATCAGAAGGAGTCTCTGACGTCACCTGCTGGCACTGGCCACTCAGAGCAGTCCAGTGTGCCAGCAGCACCTCTGTTTCCAAGATGGCAGAGGTCTGGAGCACACTGGAGGAGCTGTGGGCACCTCCCAGGGGAGGTGCAGGTCAGGGGAGTGGTCACTCCCCTTTCCTTTGTCCAGTTTCGCGCCAGAGCAGGGCTGAGGGATCCCTGAACCGGTGCAGACTGGCTTATGCAGAGATGGGCACCATCTGTGCCCATCAAAGCATTTTCAGAGGCTGGGGGAGGCTACTCCTCCCCAGCCCTGACACCTTTTTCCAAAGGGAGAGGGTGTAACACCCTCTCTCTGAGGAAGTCCTTTGTTCTGCCTTCCTGGGCCAGGCCTGGCTGGACCCCAGGAGGGCAGAAACCTGTCTGAGGGGTTGGCAGCAGCAGCAGCTGCAGTGAAACCCCGGGAAAGGTAGTTTGGCAGTACCCGGGTCTGAGTTAGAGACTCGGGGGATCATGGAATTGTCTCCCCAATGCCAGAATGGCATTGGGGTGACAATTCCATGATCCTAGACAGGTTACATGGCCATGTTCGGAGTTACCATTGTGACGCTATACATATGTCGTGACATATGTATAGTGCACGCGTGTAATGGTGTCCCCGCACTCACAAAGTCCGGGGAATTTGCCCTGAACAATGTGGGAGCACCTTGGCTAGTGCCAGGGTGCCCACACACTAAGTAACTTAGCACCCAACCTTTACCAGGTAAAGGTTAGACATATAGGTGATGTATAAGTTACTTAAGTGCAGTGGTAAATGGCTGTGAAATAACGTGGACGTTATTTCACTCAGGCTGCAAGGGCAGGCCTGTGTAAGAATTGTCAGAGCTCCCTATGGGTGGCAAAAGAAATGCTGCAGCCCATAGGGATCTCCTGGAACCCCAATACCCTGGGTACCTCAGTACCATATACTAGGGAATTATAAGGGTGTTCCAGTATGCCAATGTAAATTGGTGAAATTGGTCACTAGCCTGTTAGTGACAATTTGGAAAGAGAGAGCATAACCACTGAGGTTCTGGTTAGCAGAGCCTCAGTGAGACAGTTAGGCATCACACAGGGAACACATACATATAGGTCACAAACTTATGAGCACTGGGGTCCTGGCTAGCAGGGTCCCAGTGACACATAACAAACATACTGAAAACATAGGGTTTTCACTATGAGCACTGGGCCCTGGCTGGCAGGATACCAGTGAGACAGTGAAAACACCCTGACATACACTCACAAACAGGCCAAAAGTGGGGGTAACAAGGCTAGAAAGAGGCTACTTTCTCACACAACCCCCCCAAACGAAGGACAATAAGGCTAACCTTGGTCAGTTGAGACTTTATTGTCTAAGTGGGGATAAGTAGAGAGTAGCTCTGCAATAGACTGGTTACTCCCTTTATCATCCACTATATGGTTAGTTCCCTGTGGGGATGTAAACCACCCTGTTTGAAGTTTTTTAGCTAAGCAACAATGTGAAGATGTATTTTCAGAGTTTATATCAGTAAGTTTTAGTTTAGAGCAGTGGGAATTGTCCACTGAACCTATTTCTAGTGATGAGAATGCCAGACAGGGATGCTGTCTCAGAAAAGCCATAGCTGGGCAAAAACGTTGTCCATATGGCTGGAAGAGAGAACAGGGATGCTGTTTCTCTTGAGTTGGAGCAGGGCAGGGATGCTGTCCTATGAGCTCCACACTAGGGCAGGGATGCTGTCCTAAGTGTTGTGAGGCAGTGCAGGGTTTCTGCACTAAAGTTTCTCTGGGAGGGTTGGAGGGATGCTCCATGTTAACTAAAATGGTGCTCTTTTTCTCACCAATGTTAGTTATCCCACAGAGAGGTACTTCCACTTCAGGGAGTACAGTTATGTCAGCTGATGATTCCCTTGGAACAGGTGCCACCCCAGGAGAGGTTTCTCCCACCACAGGAATGGTATCCTGAATGGCAGGGTGGTTAGGGAATACAGTGATACCCTTTTTACCTGTTGTTGGAGAGGGATCCTGAGTTTTCAGGCCTTCTCTCTTTTGCTTTTTCATTTCAGTAGAAATGAGAGAGAACAATTCCTCAGGGATACCCAGCATGGCTGCATGGGTATAAAACTCTACATCAGTTCAACCTGAGGTCTCTAGGTTATTACCTAAGAGACAGTCTACAGGTAAGCTAGGTGACACTACCACCTGCTTAGGACCAGTATCTCCACCCCAACTAAGCTGAACTATAGCTAAGGGAAGAAACCTAGTGGAGTTATGGATATCAATAATCTTATACTGTTGTCCAATGATGTGTTGTTCAGGAGCCACAAGGTTTTCAGTCACCAAAGTGATACTGGCACCTGTGTCCCTGTAGGCCTGGGCCTCAACACCATTTATTGAAACTGTCTGCCTGTACTTATCCATCGTAAGGGGACAAGCAGCCAGTGTGGCAAGGCCAATGCCACTAGGTGTGACAGAAACTGTCTTGGGACTGACTACCCCAGTTTCTATGATGGACCCATAAGTGAACCCAACTACACCCTTAACTTGACTGTTGCCAGCAGTCCCACCACTAGTACCACTACTGCTAGGGGCACTAGAGCTTGATGTATTAGTGGTGGTAGGCTCAGGGGGTTTACCTGGACAGGACTTATCCCCTGGCCTATGGCCTCTATTTTTACACACAAAGCACCAAGGCGTTTTAATGTGTGCAGGTTGTGAAGAAGAGGAAGAATTTGTTTTATCCCCACCCCCTGAAGAGTGTTTAGGATTTGAAGAAGGATCTTTGGTTTTACCCTTATCCCCATGCTTATCCTGAGATTTCTCACCATCTTTCTTCTTGCCATCCTTGCCACCACCTGTATGAACTTTTCTGTTCACTCTTGTTCTGACCCATTTGTCTGCCTTCTTTCCCAATTCTTGGGGAGAGGTCAGATCTGAGTCCACTAGATACTGGTGCAACAAATCAGACACACAATTATTAAGAATATGCTCTCTCAGGATTAAGTTATACAGGCTTTCATAGTCAGAAACTTTACTGCCATGTAACCACCCCTCCAAGGCCTTCACTGAATGGTCAACAAAGTCTACCCAGTCTTGTGAAGACTCCTTTTTGGTTTCTCTGAACTTCATCATGTACTGTTCAGTGGTTAAGCCATAACCATCAAGGAGTGCATTCTTAAGAACTGTAAAGTTATTGGCATCACTTTCTTTAACAGTAAGGAGCCTATCCCTACCCTTTCCACTGAAAGATAGCCATAGGATAGCAGCCCACTGCCTTTGAGGGACCTCCTGTACAACACAGGCCCTCTCAAGTGCAGCAAACCACTTGTTAATGTCACCCCCTCCTTGTAAGGGGGAACTATCTTATGCAGATTCCTAGAATCATGCTCTTTTGCAGGATGACTATTTGGAATACTGCTGCTGCCACCATGGGGTCCTAACCCCAACCTCTGTCTTTCTCTTTCTAAATCAAAAGCTTGCCTATCTAAATCCAGCTGTTGCTTCTTAAGCTTCAGCCTGGATTCTTCCACTCTCAATCTATTGAGCTCCCTTTCTAACACTCTGTCATCAGGGTGGGTGGGTGGGGCACGCCTTGACACAGAAGTATGATGAGAATGAACAGAGGGAGACCTTTCCCTAACAGATGGCACTCTAACATTCTGGCCTACAGAAGTAACACTCCTACTATGATGAGAAGTAACACTCTTACTGTGATGTGAATTCACATCAGTACCGGCTATGCTAGGTGGTCTGCTAAGGGTCAGGTTGGGAAGGATCCCTTCTAAATCTTTTGCTAGGGGTGCCCCAGGGTCAGATTGGGAACCATCAGCTAATTTCTCAACAGAAGTGCCAACTAAGGTCTTATCTTGTTCAATGAGCATATTAACCAATAGTTCTCTAGAGGGATTCTTCCCTACCCCTTAACCTCTTTCAACGCAGAGACTCCTTGCTCCTTTCCAGCTAAGGTGATCATAAGCAAGTTTGGTCAGATCAACGGTTTGACCTGTGCCAGACATTATAGAAAGTGTTTAAGGGACAGAAAAAGTGAGAAAAAGTTTTCAGAACTTTTTAAAGGACAGAAAAATAAACTTTTAAAACTTTTTAAGAACTTTTTGAAAGTTTAGAGGTACTTTTCAGCACTTAGCAAAGAAGTGAGAGAAGAAAAGCAAAACTTTTTGGTTAGGTGTACATACACTGAACTTGTTTTGTATATTTTTCTCTTATGAAAAGTACAATATGACAAAGTGGTAAGTAGTTGCAAAGTACTTATCCCACCGCTGCACAACCAATGTAGGAGGCTGGCCTGGCTTGTAGTGGGTACCAAGGGGTACTTACACCTTGCACCAGGTCCAGGTATCCCTTATTAGTGTAGAGGGGTGTCTAGCAGTTTAGGCTGATAGAAAAGGTAGCTTAGCAGAGCAGCTTAGGCTGAACTAGGAGACGAGTGAAGCTCCTACAGTACCACTAGTGTCATATGCACAATATCATAAGAAAACACAATACACAGATATACTAAAAATAAAGGTACTTTATTTTTATGACAATATGCTAAAGTATCTCAGTGAGTACCCTCAGTCTGAGGATAGCAAATATACACAAGATATATGTACACAATACCAAAATATGTAGTAATAGCAATAGAAAACAGTGCAAACACTGTATAGTCACAATAGGATGCAATGGGGGCACATAGGGATAGGGGCAACACAAACCATATACTCTAGAAGGGGAATGCGAACCACGAATGGACCCCAAACCTATGTGACCTCGTAGAGGGTCGCTAGGACTGTAAGAAAACAGTGAGGGTTAGAAAAATAGCCCACCCCAAGACCCTAAAAAGTGGGTGCAAAGTGCACCTAAGTTCCCCAAAGAGCACAGAAGTCGTGATAGGGGAATTCTGCAAGGAAGACCAACACCAGCAATGCAACAACTATGGATTTCCTGATGAGAGTACCTGTGGAACAAGGGGACCAAGTCCAAAAGTCACGATCAAGTTGGGAGTGGGCAGGTACCCAGGAAATGCCAGCTGTGGGTGCAAAGAAGCTGCCACCGGATGGTAGAAGCTGTGGATTCTGAAAGAACGACAAGGGCTAGAAACTTCCCCTTTGGAGGATGGATATCCCACGTCGTGAAGAGTCGTGCAGAGGTGTTTCCGTGCAGAAAGACCGCAAACAAGCCTTGCTAGCTGCAATGGTCACGGTCAGGGTTTTTGGATGCTGCTGTGGCCCAGGAGGGACCAGGATGTCGCCAATTGCGTGAGGAGACAGAGGGGGCGTCCAGCAAGACAAAGAGCCCACTCAGAAGCAAGCAGCACCGCAGAAGTGCCGGAACAGGCACTATGAAGTGGAGTAAACCGGAGCTCACCCGAAGTTGCACAAGAGGGTCCCACGAAGCCAGAGGACAACTCAGGAGGTCGTGCAATTCAGGTTAGAGTGACGGGGACCCAGGCTTGGCTGTGCAGAAAGGAAATCCTGGAAGAGTGCACAGGAGCCAGAGCAGCTGCAAAACATGCGGTTCCCAGCAATGCAGTCTAGCGTGGGGAGGCAAGGACTTACCTCCACCAAACTTGGACTGAAGAGTCACTGGACTATGGGAGTCACTTGGACAGAGTTGCTGAGTTCAAGGGACCTCGCTCGTCGTGCTGAGAGGGGTCCCAGAGGACCGGTGATGCAGTTCTTTGGTGCCTGCGGTTGCAGGGGGAAGATTCCATCGACCCACTGGAGATTTCTTCGGAGCTTCTAGTGCAGAGAGGAGGCAGACTACCCCCACAGCATGCACCACCAGGAAAACAGTTGAGAAAGCGGCAGGATCAGCGTTACAAGGTCGCAGTAGTCGTCTTTGCTACTTTGTTGCAGTTTTGCAGGCTTCCAGCGCGGTCAACAGTCGATTCCTTGGCAGAAGGTGAAGAGAGAGATGCAGAGGAACTCTGATGAACTCTTGCATTCGTTATCTAAGGAATTCCCCAAAGCAGAGACCCTAAATAGCCAGAAAAGGAGGTTTTGCTACCTAGGAGAGAGGATAGGCTAGCAACACCTGAAGGAGCCTATCAGAAGGAGTCTCTGACGCCACCTGCTGGCACTGGCCACTCAGAGCAGTCCAGTGTGCCAGCAGCACCTCTGTTTCAAAGATGGCAGAGGTCTGGAGCACACTGGAGGAGCTCTGGGCACCTCCCAGGGGAGTTGCAGGTCAGGGGAGTGGTCACTCCCCTTTCCTTTGTCCAGTTTCGCACCAGAGCAGGGCTGAGGGATCCCTGAACTGGTGCAGACTGGCTTATGCAGAGATAGGCACCATCTGTGCCCATCAAAGCATTTCCAGAGGCTGGGGGAGACTACTCCTCCCCAGCCCTGACACCTTTTTCCAAAGGGAGAGGGTGTAACATCCTCTCTCTGAGGAAGTCCTTTGTTCTGCCTTCCTGGGCCAGGCCTGGCTGGACGCCAGGAGGGCAGAAACCTATCTGAGGGGTTGGCAGCAGCAGCAGCTGCAGTGAAACCCCGGGAAAGGTAGTTTGGCAGTACCCGGGTCTGAGCTAGAGACTCGGGGATCATGGAATTGTCTCCCCAATGCCAGGATGGCATTGGGGTGACAATTCCATGATCCTAGACAGGTTACATGGCCATGTTCGGAGTTACCATTGTGACGCTATACATATGTCGTGACATATGTATAGTGCACGCGTGTAATGGTGTCCCCGCACTCACAAAGCCCGGGGAATTTGCCCTGAACAATGTGGGAGCACCTTGGCTAGTGCCAGGGTGCCCACACACTAAGTAACTTAGCACCCAACCTTTACCAGGTAAAGGTTAGACATATAGGTGACTTATAAGTTACTTAAGTGCAGTGGTAAATGGCTGTGAAATAACGTGGACGTTATTTCACTCAGGCTGCAAGGGCAGGCCTGTGTAAGAATTGTCAGAGCTCCCTATGGGTGGCAAAAGAAATGCTGCAGCCCATAGGGATCTCCTGGAACCCCAATACCCTGGGTACCTCAGTACCATATACTAGGGAATTATAAGGGTGTTCCAGTATGCCAATGTAAATTGGTGAAATTGGTCACTAGCCTGTTAGTGACAATTTGGAAAGAGAGAGCATAACCACTGAGGTTCTGGTTAGCAGAGCCTCAGTGAGACAGTTAGGCATCACACAGGGAACACATACATATAGGTCACAAACTTATGAGCACTGGGGTCCTGGCTAGCAGGGTCCCAGTGACACATAACAAACATACTGAAAACATAGGGTTTTCACTATGAGCACTGGGCCCTGGCTGGCAGGATACCAGTGAGACAGTGAAAACACCCTGACATACACTCACAAACAGGCCAAAAGTGGGGGTAACAAGGCTAGAAAGAGGCTACTTTCTCACAGGAAGAAATCAAAAAGTGCACTTCAGTGAGCAATCCAGAAGTGCACTCCTTGGAGAAAATCCTCTCAGCAGTGAGGTCACCAATTGACATTTATCTGCGTTTGCATACATTTTGCTTAATGGTCATACCATCTCCATTCTAGTGTGAATGTATGCAGTTAATCATTCCATATGTTGTACTCGGTTGTTCATCTTAGCTGAGTATATATTGAATAGCTGTACCTATGGCACTGTGTTACCGTAGCGCCAACATCTCTAATAGGTTTTTCTCTCTACAATAGTGAGGTACTTTGACTTAATGCATCATATGCCAGTAGTGGGAAACTGAAACAAAATCCCTTTGGGCACTACTTTATTTTCACTTGTCACATTATACTAAAAGGAGCCTAGCTCTCCAATTCCGTGCTGGGCCCCTTATCTTCGTCCCAGAGGAGGGTGGACTGAAACTGCTGTGTGCCACTTACCTACACACCAAGTTACTGTTCACCATGGCAACACTTGTTTTGGTAATGCACATGGATTTTT
Source organism: Pleurodeles waltl (assembly GCF_031143425.1). NCBI lineage: Eukaryota > Metazoa > Chordata > Amphibia > Caudata > Salamandridae > Pleurodeles > Pleurodeles waltl. The sequence goes on from NC_090446.1 coordinate 889,513,189, forward strand.
ATATCACGCCAGTCGTGCCTCATGGGAGGGAAAATTGGCAGGGTGGGAAGTGGGAGTCAATGACAAAAAACAAAATATATAATAATAAATAAAATTACCTTTCTTGCTGCGCCGCTCTGATCCGCACCGGTCGTTCACTGCTGGCACCGGCTCCCAGCCTGCCCTATGTCCAATCTTAGCACTGCTGGCAGCATGAAAGCAGTGTTAGGATTGGAGGGAGAGCCCAGCCAGGGTGCTCCGAGGCAGAGTGAGAGACTCTGCCTTCTCTCTCCTACCGGGCAACACAGTGCCGGATTGGAGACAGCCTAGTGCACATGTATGTTTGGCTGGCACGAGACGGCCAGCAAAACGTACATGCGCACTGAGGGGGAGTGTTGTGCACTCCCCCTCTGTCCCTGTCATGCCCCATGGCCCACCCTTTTTACAGTAAAACCATAATTAACTAGTTTATTATGGTTTTACTGTAAATGTTTTACAGCTGCTGATGCTGGTGGGGGGCGACGATCCTCCGCCACAGCGGAGGAGCCACCCCTGGCTTAACAGTGCATTCATAACCATGACCTATTGGCATTGCCACTACTTGTTTAAACCTTTCTGAATTGGAAGATGTGGTTTCTCTTTTATTGCATAGGACAGTGGTTTCCAAGTTGTGGTCCAGGGACCCCTGAGATCCGCAAAGGATTCTCAGGGAGTCCGTGACTGCTTAGAAAAGTAACTAATATTAACAGATTAATAAAGTGTATATAAATAAATTGACTGAATGTACAATTGAACATTTTTACATTTAATGTGAATGCCAATGAATATGAAACTGGAGGCTAAAAAATAAATGTGTTTCCTCAAATTGATTCATAGGAGCAGTGCAAGTGCATCAAGCAATATACTACGGACAATGTGTGGCTTTACTTGAATTTAGGAAAGCCCCAATCTTCCTACTATTTTTTTTTTTTTTATTTGCTTGTAAATTACATTAAATGTGTTATTATTTGTGTGTGTGTGTTGATGAAATGCTCTTCTCTTGTGTATTGTTTTCTGGTTCTAATTGTCTACAATGTTCCTAGCTTCCAGTAATGACTCAGTGGCAGATCCCTGTGTTCCGGAAAAGATAAAGCGGCGGTCCACAGAAGTCAAAATGTTAGGCACAACTGGCATAGGAGATTCATCCTCTGTGTTGTGCACGGTCTCAATACTGACAGAGACCTTATTACCCCGACGTTTGTACGCTGCCACAGCACAGCCTAACTCCGGCATGGCGAGGCAGCGCGGTACAAGTGTTTAGCCGGAGGAGGGTGTTTTTTTTTTTTTTTTTAAACTGGTGAAGTTTAAAAAAACGGGGGTGGCCCCCGCCCCCCGTCTGTAAACCAGGCCTATGCATCCTTGCCGTCTGCCACTGTGTGTAAACCCAATCACCTCGAATCTGTGGAGTGGCTTATCTGATGATGTCTTAATCCCTTTGATACATTCTCGCTGTAATGAACACTTCAGGGAGCAGTCTTTCCATTCATTACGGCGCAGACTCTGTTCCCCGTCCCTCTCAGATCCGGCCCGCCTGCCGTTCGTGTGTCCCTTGTCCCTCGCTGATCTTTCTGCTTCCGCGCGTTTGTTCTTTTTCCCTTCGTACTTAAGGGCACGTATCCCTTTTTTTAACACCAAGCTAGGTCGTGCAGGATCTTTTTTGTGTTGGAGGGCACTGTGAGGGCTCGTTCCTGTCTGCAACTAATAGGCGCCAGAAACCGAAATGAGCAGGTGTGTGGAGCTGCACAGCCCATTGACTGGAGGAGAACTCGCGGTTTAAAGAAAGATAAATCACAGCAAACCTCCTTACGTGTGTACAGAACTCCCCCTTTCTTCTCTCTCTATCCCAGCATGAACCCTTACCAAAGCTTACTGCACTTTTTTTCCTGCTCGTGAAAATCTCCCTCTCTGAGCCGCTCGGTGATGACGTCCGTTTTGTGAACACTCCCCCAAGAGGGCGAGCGATTAATGAAACTGGGCAAAGTCCGGCTGGCCTGTAAGAAGGTGATGATGTTTCACAACAGGCAGCAAACGCTGACGGGCCAAAGGGGCTACTGCTGTGTAGTCCATTCCTGTGCAAGTGCCAGCTTGCAAGTGACTTACTCTGTCCCAGCCCTACCCGTGCTTAAGTGGCCTCCTACTGTCAGGGGTTTTCACTATATCTGAGTCTGCATTTGGTCGCTATCAGGGTGGCTGGACTATCGCATATTCTTACTTCATTCCGAGAGCGGTATGAAAGAATGAAATAGATGAACTATGGCCTGTGATAAAAGGCGGGGCCCAAGGTGAAGTGCAAATCCCCCCCCCCAAAAAAAAAAAAAGAATGCAACATCCGATGTGAGAAAGAAACGCTACCTGTCGTGCTGGAACGGTTACCATGGTACCCGTTCGCTAAGCTGCATCAATACCTGCAAGGAGACTTTTGTTATATTGAGCTTGTCCACGTTTGTACAGGGGCACAACACAGGTCAGTGCTGTGAAGTGAGGGTAGGGGGTCAATCCTTCAGGGGGCGCAGCCCACTCTAGGAGGCACATTTTACCCAACGACAATGAATATATATGAGATAAGGCAAACCCCGGGCTCCTTACCCCATTCTCCGGGGGAGAGAAGTGGGGATTAGTTTACATTAACCCACTGACCTGTATGTAGGGTTTTAGGTTTGTGGACAGTTCAGCTCCTGTAGCTTCATCTGAAGGGCTGAAGAGGCAGCCTCACCAGATTTTGGTGAACTGTGCAAATACAATTGCAGATAAAAACAGTGATGCCCCAAGAGCGCTGTGTTTCCTTACGAAAAATAAACCTGCCTTCCCACTAGAGCAGAGGTCTTCAAACTTTTTGATGCTGGGACCCCCTCCTAAAATGTTTTAAGCTGCAAGGACCCCCTCTGACAAATATTTCTAAAACCTGGTACTCCTCATTGGCAATCATAAACGTTTCCAATTTCCACAGCAAATCATTTTTACTGTGAGGAAATAATATTAAACAGTGTTTAGCACACCAAAGTTCAGTAGTGTGGGGGCGCGGTCAAAGATGTGGCTGAAAACTAAGGTCCGAATATATGAGGAATTGGTGTAGGGCAGTGGTGCAAGTCTTCTTGCTGCACTGCCCTACGGCAATATAAAAGGTCAGGAATGGACTGTATTTATGAAATACAGTGCCTTACTGTCCTTTCCCTCTGTGCTGGTGCACAAATTGCTGCCTAGCATCAATGAAGGCAGGATTGTTTTTGTGCAGGAAGGGGCACCTTCCTGCACAAAAACAATCCCAAGAGGCATTTTCCTCTTTCTATATGTGAGGCAGATAGCAACACACATGGAAAGAGGAAAAAACAAGGAGAAATTATAACATTTTTCCTCAATACGCCTGCTCTGGGGAGGCGTACGGTTTTGGCACTGCTCCAGTTTACATGATTTTGTAAATCTAGGGCAGCGTCCAAATCCATGGGTGTTGCATGGGAACACCCACCACAATGCCCATTGAATGCCTCCTTGGCGCAAAGTAAGGCAACACAGTGGCTTGCGTGCTTTGCCTTACTCCATATCTTGAGGCCATGCAGGGTGACTGTGCGTCGCCTCATAGGTATGAATGAGAGGCTTGTGCTGCCGGAGGGTCAAATTAGTGATGCTCTGGCGGTGCAAGCCTCTCCTAAATAATCCCCAAAATATTCTGTAAGTTTTTCTTTTTTAAGTCTTTCACCATCAGGTAGCTACATATAAAATAACAGCAGCTTAAATGAAAAAATAAATAAAAGAAAGTTGTTTCTCAGTGGGCAATGCACTGTAGTGCATTCTGAAACCTCTATTAGTTAGTGCACTGAAGAGGTTTGTGTGTAAAGGAAAAGCAAAATAATTAAATCTTGGTTGGTGCAGTGGAGAATAGTGACTTGTGTATTTTTAGTGCCACGAGGTCACAGCCTGTGACAGAAAGCACGTGAATATGTGGGGCATTATTTTATACTTGCATTACACACAGTGTAAGATAGGCCACTACAAAAAGGTTTAACATAAAAGGATGCTTTCACAATGTAGATTTAAGTAATATCAGAGCATATGTAATGCCATATTTAATAGCTGTCCCGTCAACACCTCCAGGTGAAGTAAGAGCTATGTAAATAACATTACAATTAAAATCACCCACTTCACAGTACAGTTGTTAACTCTGCACTACTATTCATAAAGAATACATGTTTGTCATAATAACACTTTGAGTGGCTGGATCATTTAAAGCCAAGAACCAGCTCGCAAGCATCCTTTACAGTTGCAGAGCAACTCGTAGCTACGTTTGCATTTCATTCAGGAAGCAGGCACCCTGGCATGAAAGCGTTGTTAGCTGTCTGTGGCTTTATTTCCCAGCACAGGAAACTCAGTAAATCAAAGTTCAGCTGAGGCATTTTAATGTTGGGAGAAGTGAGGCTGAGGGAATGCTCGACCCCCTGCCCATATCTCCACGACCCCCAGATTGAAGACCTCTACACTAGAGACTAGTAAAAGACGTTCGTAATTGGTGTGCAGTGGTTCCCTCGTTTCTCTCTGTCATTACTACTGCACCAAAAAGAGCTATGGACAAAGTCCTGCTCATCCTAACACATGGTCTCCAGCTCATACCTTACTTATCCGGCACTGGATCGTGTTGGTGTCTGTCTTGAAGCCTGCCACTGAGCCGCCCATCCGTGACCCCAACCACCTTTGCCCTGCCATGACCACTCATTCCTTAAAATGACTTACAGTCCTAGTAAGTGCGTCTTCAGGGAAGCGCTCGGAGGTGGGGATTAAGGATCGCATGGTTCCACAAAATAATGTTGAACTGAGGCCTTTCCCAGGGGAGGCGCCTTAGTATCTTAGCCAGACAGAAATTTGATGTTCGCTCAATTGCCCGATGATTACGTCTCTTCTTTTCGCAAGAATCCCTGTGCCGATAGATTGACGACTTGCAGAATGATTAAAACCACTCACCAGGATGATGCCCAGCTAAATTTTGGGTCAGCATACTGCGTACTTCCCTCAAAAGATGGTTACAGAGAAAAAACCCAATAAACATTACTAGTAATGGGAACTAAACGCAGAGGATCTATCACTTTGAAATTGTTTTTCGAATATGCTTCACCCCAATGGCTCCTTTGTCTCTAGCTGCTTTGGTCAAGACATGTTCGAACATATATTTTTACCTCCTTCCTTTAATTAGTAAATTACAACATCAATCTCACTGTAAGAGGGAAAACATTGTGCCGCATTCGGATATTCGAGCCAACAGATTGCAACCTTGCAGGTTAATCTCTACCCCTCTGGCATTGCCAATTGAGAATGGGCAGCAATTGAATATGTGGACATTTCACTGCATGCACCTGCAGTCTGTCTGTAATGAAAAGAGTGGCTTGCACATGATTTGAAAGCCCAGATTTAAGAGGGCTTAGGACGTCATTGCACCACATTAGCATCACTTTTTTTCATGCTAATGTGGACCAACGAGGCCAAAATCGTTGCACCAGATTTACAAAGTGGCACAAAGCATGCATTGCACCACTTTGTAACCCCTTGCACCACATTATGCCTGCACCAGTCATAATGTTTGCAAGAGGCCGTTCTTCTGCTGCGGGGGACGAAAAAATGGCTCAAAGAAATCTAAAAGATTTCTCTGCTCTATTTTTTGGGGCATTTTTAACACCTGATCAGAGCATGCGTTAGAGGGGTGCACACCAATGCTTACAAAGGGCCCCTATGTACTGTTCAGGGTTAGCGCCAATAGTGCATCAATAGCTTAAACAATTCTGACTTTATTGCCCCCTGTCCTGCACCATGGTGCGCTATATTTTCAATATGGCCTACATATGGTGGCGGTAGGGGCGCTAAGGGGCGCAAGGAAAGTGGCGCTGCACTGTGTGCAGTGCCACTTTTCTTAAATCTGCCCTTAAGTATTTAAAGACATTACTTGAAGTGTTTGCACACAATATACACGTTTAGTCAATAAACTGGAATTGTTTCAGCTAGTGTGAAATGTGTTTACATCAGCCTTTTCCTTATGCTAAAGTAGCTTTAGTAATATAAGCACCCCTTTTCATGGATTTAAGGTATTAAATTGTTAATCTTGTCCTCTGCCCTTAAAAGTAAGCTCGTGGCTGCTCAGCGACGCAGGTTTTATCAGCATATTTTACAAGATTTAGGCCTGGGAAAGGAAAAGACTAGAAAAAGTTATGTGACTTTAGGAAATCAATGCAACAGGAACTCTAGAATGTGGGGATTTCTTCCCATTATTCAAACGCAAAGCCAGGGATTTGCGAGAATGCCTTAAGTGCACTTGTCAGAAAACGTAACCAGGTTATTCCACTCACATGTCTAAAAAGTTTCTTTCAACATAGGAATAAGTTCAGGGGAAGGACAGGGATTAAGAACCAAACAATCTTTCCAAACAAACCAATGTTATGTTCTCTGTGTTGAGTTGACAGACGAGGCACTGTAGCCTCACACTGACGTCTGCCCTTGAGCAGTTTTTTAACGATGCACTTTTCTACAAAAAACACAGTTGTGCGCTGGTGACAGTTCAAGGTGGGCAAAGGCGGAACAATTACACCTGTTGGTCCAGAAGAGATATATATGCCTAAAATTAGAACAGCACTTCATTCAATTCTGACACTACATTGTGGAGAAGTTGCGACCCTGGATGGATCTCACTCCGATCTCCCTTGATGATAAAGAATGCATTTATTAGGATAATGATCCTTTGAAGTTTGCCTCTCCTATTTCTACTCCTTTACTCAATAACAAAAGCAATTGCCAGTTGTTTACCTTGTGCTTGGTACTGCTTTTGCCACCTCTGAGTTCAGAGTTCGCCGTGGCAGCCCTTGGGGGTCACAAGGAGAAAGCCAGGGGTTGCAACTGCGACCCTTAAATGATGTCCATGATGGCCCGATTAGTCGATCGCATAGCTAAAAATGTGGTCCATGTTTGCAAATCAGGGTAGTTTTGATCTTGTATTGACACATTGTGTAAATGTTTTGCAAGGCATGCAAGGATGCATGGATTTGAGCTTGTGGCAGGCAATGTATTTTTTAATATCAGGGGCATCAACAGTAAAAATACGGCCCGCAGACAATGAAACAGGCCCACAAACAGCCAAAAACAGCCCACACACTGATCCGTCAGACCTGCCCGTCAGATAGGAGACAGATTTTACAATGCTACCTTTAGAAAGCAATGCCTTTACCATGCATGCCTTTACCATGCAGGCTTTTACAATGAAAGCTAAGTATATTTAAAGTAAGTGTGCATGTGTGGCCCGGTTGGTGTAGCAGCAATTTTCTTCACGCTGGAGCCCTCTAATAAACGGGTTTGCCAGCTTGGGCAGCATGCAGGTGGATGGCACAATCGGTGAGGCAGTAACTATCTTCACAGTCTCCACTTCTGGCGTACGGGGCCACCGACTTTGAGCAGCATGCAGGAGGACAGACTGAGCAGTGCAATGAAAACTACCTTCACAGCAGGCCTGTCTGACATACTGGTCACCAACATTGGGCAGCACACAGGCAGATACCCGATCAGTGCAGCAATTTGTATCTTAATGGCAGCCCTCTCTTGCATATGGGTCTTGTTTTACCTAGGTGATGTCCCCTCACCCAGTTGGAAGAGTAGCAGACCTGATCCCCTGTCAAGGGAGAAGCTTCACTGAGGTTCTCCACATCAAGATCTATTCACGGCTGACAGCTTGATGATTGATTGTTTGGAGGACTCAGGCTTCCATTTTTATAACCGGTTTCTAGACACAGATGTGATTTAGTATCTCATGCTTTGAAATTTATGTTGCAGTGAGGAATCTCTTAAAGTCCCCACTCCCCTCGCCTGTTCTTTGCCCAAGAAGCAGTCTGCCACAGCAGGAGCAACTGCAACCTAGATAGCCCCACAGCACAGGCCATTGGATCACACCCGAATGTCAGCCTCATTGATATATGTCTAACAAAGGTGACAAAGGCCTCCAGGCCTACTCTTTATGATTCCCTTAACAACCCTGTATCCTTCCTGAGTTGTGCCCTAGCACCCAAGGCCTTTCCAGAACCAAAGAGGCATTTTGAAGTGCACAAGAGGGCCTGACTCTCCCTTCCTCCAGTGTGTGTACCACCCAGCTCTCAGGAATGTAGAAATCCACAAATCTGTCTGACGCTCCTCCACGTCCACATGCCTTTCGAAGGCCATGGGCTTCCAAAATTAAACCCACAGGCCTCCATGTATTATACTGCTCATGCACACATGTATATCGCAGTACACACCAGCAAATATTTGTGCGCTGCACAGGTATACATGTTAACTTGATGTACCCCAAGGAGGAGTTAAACACACAGCAACGGAACTTAACATGAATGTGCTGGTAGGCCTCACTCCAGTGACACAGGTAAAATAGCCTGCTCACACTACTACACATAATTACAAACCACAGTATGCTGCCACCACCGCTCTTGTGATACTTAACTCTTTTGTAAGGACAGCAGCCCTTCAATACTGTGAGGGTAGCACTTTGGGCACTGCTTCCAGTCTAATAAAACCTCAATCCACAAGAAAGGCCTATTTCGTGGCACACACACAATTTGTGTGCCATGACCAAAAATCAGAACTGCTTATCCAGATGGCATTTTAGCTTGGGAGTCGGGGCGGTGGTGCACACCCATCATCATGCTAGGGCCTTTTCCATTTCAATACAATAAACTTAACCCTTTCCAAAATAACCAACTCAAGCTACCTCTTATGAATCTTCACATACTGAGCACATTTTTATGTTTAGTATATCAAATTCAGGAAATGATGTGGTCATCTTCTTGCCAGGAAATGGGCTATTTTTAACAAATTAATAACATACAAAGGCGCAGGTGTCCTAAACAGGCACAAAAGGCAAAGAAAATGCAAATAAAAATATCCCACTAAGCTTAGAAAAACTTGCATAGACAAATTTAAACCAGGAATATTCATAGATTTAGTAAAGGAAGAAAAGCAGGATCTTTGTAAAAGTTGCAGGCAAAAATAAACATGTACTTTTAGACAAAGAATGTGGAAACATCTGGATTGAACAAAATGTGACACGATCACCAGGAAAGGTAGTTTCAGTAACTTAAGAGCATTCTGTTTACTTCTTTTATGATCTGCATGGCCTGGATTTGAATATCAGGGAAACAGCCTTCCATGTTCCTATGTGAGTAGAGTACCTTTAAACTGGATAATTGTAACATATGTTGTTGACAACACTTACTAGTATTAAACACTAAATAAGAAATATTATCATCTAAAGTATTTGAAATGCCATCTACCTCAACAAGAAAACACAATTGTATTAACTTAGATGCCAAACTGACCTCAAGTTCAGCAGCAATAAAACTAAACTTCCATGCGTTTAAACACAGAAAAGATAGCCTTAATATTATCAATCCAGTGCTAAGAAAATGGAACGTCTGTTCACGTGTGACTTCTTGTCCAACCCAGCAATCCTTTTGATGGTGCAGCCGTGAGGCAACCATGAGAATTGATCCCAGAGTGGAACTTCAGGAGCTGGCCAGTCAATCATAATGCTAACTTTATTCACCAACTATGTACTGTTATGGCCTGCAAAGGGAGCATTTGGGCCTCATTTACAAGGCCCTAGTGGCACACTGAACCCCCACAGCATCATTTGTTTGATGCTTAGGTGGTGCAGTGTTCTGGCCCATATTTACAAAGCCATGCAAAGTCACTTTGCGTGGCTGTTAATGGCCTTGTAAATATGGCCCCCTTTTACGCATACCTCTGCGTGAAAGTGCATTCTGTGGGTGTTGCTGTGGGTGTTCCCATGCAACACCCATAGAACCTGATGGAATCTGACACATTCCCAGCTTTACAAGGCTGGGAATGAGTCTGACTCCTATGCCACCTCAGGGTGGCCTTAAAGTGGCCCAACAGGGAGAAAAAACATTATTTCTCCAAGTCTCTTCCCCTTTCTATGTGTGCTGCATAGTGTTACTGCACATAAACACTCATCCCTGCAACACAGGCACCCTTGCACCTGCATTGTTGCTAGGCAGCAGTTTGTGCACCAGCACTGAGGAAAGTATAGGGATGCATTGCATTTCTGTATATATGGCGCATCCCCGCACTTTCAAAATGACGCAGTGTGGTGCAGCAAGCTGGCTTGCAGTGTCACGCTGCGTCATTCCCTGGTAAATGAGGCCCTTAGTGCTTAAGTTGAGTCAGTGGTTGCCGGTGAGGGCCCAGACACTCATTTTTGGTGACCATAACTTCTTTGTTTGCGTCTGACATTTACCAGGAGCAAGAGAGGGAAAACCACACAAAGTGAAAGACGGCGGAAGAGAAAGACTGAAAAACCATCACAAAGAGAGAAAGCAGGAACCTCCAAAAGTGACATAAAGGATCAGGAAAACTAGTGGAATCAAAGAGGCATGTGGTGGATTTAGAGCTACACAGCATTGGTACACCAACATTTGATTGCACCAGCCAAGTGCTTCTGAGCAGAGCTTTGGGCATTGGCATTCAATCTTTTACAAATTAAACACTAGGAAAATTCTGTGGCTGTCAGCTCCCCTGACATCCCTCTGGGGTGCCGTCGGCAAATCAGGAGCACTTTTGTAGCAGGAGTAGCACCTCAAATGACTGTTTGGGTGAATAAAGGGTTCCATTTGCCCACAGCACTTCATGAGTATCTATTGAAGCAGCCACCAGTTTACTCACACAGCTGTTCAGGCTCCTCCCTTTGATTTTGCCAAGAAGGAGGTTAGATCTCCTAAAGAAAATTAGAAACATGCAAACAAGGTTCTTTATTTTTGTTTGGCTGATTGGGTTTTTATCTCATCAAAAAGCAAGAGAAGGATCAAGAACAGACATCAGAAAACCAGCAACTGCTTGGGAAGATGTTGAGGAAGAGCTGCAGAAGAATGGAGAAATATTTCCCCCCAGTCGTTCACGTGAGAGGCTTTGCCAACTCCCACAGCTCTTCCTAAGTTGGGTGGTGGTGGTTGAGGAGAGTGATAATAACCTTATTGCCCTTCTATGCAGGGCAATAAAAGCTGTTAGTTATTCTTCCACGTCCCTGACCTGAAGCTCAAGCCAATACTTTTGGGAAAGTAATAAAAATATGTCACTGCCTGCAGCTATGGGAAATAATACTTAATTAGGGTATTGGGAAGTGGTAGAAAATTAAGGACCATATTTACAAGAAATGGCGTATCACTGCATTGCAGCAGTGATGCGTCAAAATAACTTGGTACAACATAGTCCTACGCCATGGATGCATTGTATTTATAACACAGCACAACATGGTGTAAAAATCCTGGCTGCATCAAAAAAAATGACGCATCCATGTGCGCCATGTCGTAATGAAATCTGATGTTTCTGCTGCAAAAGTGAGACAGGGCTAACATGTGCCACGTAAAGTAACGTTAATCGGCCCTGAGTCGCTTTTGAGTGCGGAATGAGTAAAAAAAAGGATAAAAAATGAGGCATCAGGGGAAAAAATGGCACACTTCACAGAAGGCAGACATGAAGCAGGGTGCAGAAAGCCAAAGCAAGGACAACAACCCCAACACCAGCCAGGATGTCCAGGCAGACTCTCAGGGGAAGAGGAAGTGCAATTTCAGTGAGGAGGAGAATAACATCTTGATCACTGAGCTGACAGAGCACCAAAATCAGCTCTTTGCCACCTGTTAATTGCCAATATGGAGGAAAGAGGCCATTTGGCAGACCATAATGGAGATCAACAGTGTGGGACAAGCAAAAAGGAATGCTGCTGACTGCAAGAAATGCTGGCACGATTACAAGTGCTGGACGAAAGAGAAACTGGCCAACAACCTGGACGCAGCAATGCAGACCAGAGGAGGAAGCCCAGTGCCCCAGGAGGAGCTGGATGCCTTGGAAAAGCGGTTGGCAGCTCTCCTCCCAGACGAGTTAGTGGCTGTGGTACCAGGACATGTCAGTGCAGCACACCAGGAACAACCACAGCCAAAGGGGCAATGTGGGTGTTGGACCTGGCCCTTTTGTCAGGTTCATCCCCTTACTTTTTGCCTCCATTTTTGCTGTTAGCTCTAGGACTCTGAGCACTTTATCACTGCTGATCAGTGCTAAAGTGCAGGTGCTCTCCCGTCTAAAGTTGGTATTATTGGCTTACACCTAATTGGCATATTTAATTTACCTCTAAGTCCCTTGTACAGTGGTATCCCTATACCCATGGCCTGTAAATTAAATGGTACTAGTGGGCCTGCAGTGCTGCTTGCGCCACCCACTGAAGTAGCCTTTCAAACCTGTCTTAGGCCTGCTAGTGCAGGGCCTGCAGGCGCAGTTTTCTGCCACAGGGACCTGGCATCTAAATTTATTTGCCAGGCGCAGAACTCCCCTTTTACTATTTGAGAGGCGGGGCACAAATGCATTTGTAAAGGCTGTGCCCTGGCCTCACACAAAAGGGTTGTTTACTCCCAACTGATGTTTCAAGCCTGTGCTGGAGGAGAGAGGAAGCACTTCCAGAACCAGTTGTAGCTGGTTGGAACCTCCTCTCCCCTTCTTTGTTAACACACTGTAAAACTGAGTATAAGTACAGGGGAGTTTTCCCCACAATGGGGAGACATCTTGGAACTGGGCACAGAATGCTGCTGGAAGGACTTACCAGGAACCGCCATGGACTGCTGCTGCTGTGCTGACCTGTGACCTGCCTGGTCACTATGAGGAACTGCCACTTGCCTGCATCCACATTGTGCTGGCCTGCTGCTGGGCCCTGCCGACTTGCGCTTCATTGAACTTTGTCCCACAGGGGCAGGGTGCTGTGGCCCCTGACCCCTGCAACTGCATGAAGCACAAGAGGAGTGCTTCTTCGTATTTTGCCCTGAAAAGCACCTGGAGAAACACTTTATGTTGTCAGGTCACACGCTTTTGAAAGTGCTTGTTTTATTTCCTCCAGCACTTGAGAGCGCTTTTCTGCTACCAGAATCACAGCCGCAACCTGGGCTTATTGAAGTGTCCAGCAAGGACTCACCGCCCCGATCCGGCTTTATTTTTTCAGTGCACTCGAGTCGTGTTGTCCCCGGTGCCCCCGGGGCATCACTGAAAGAAAGGAAAGGAGCTAGCGCGCTCCTACCATGCGCCCGGGGTGAAGCACACTCCAAGGAGCGCCTCCGGGGCACAAGCAGGTACCTGCTTTGGTGCTGCTTCACCGGCGCAGGCCTGGGCGGGCTCTGTTGTTGTTTTCAAGCCGGGCGAGGAAGGAAGCCTCATCGGAGGCTCCCCGCCCCACTAGGCCCCCTTTGTTGTTGTGGACAGGCAGGGGGGAAGGAAGCCTCATCAGAGGCTCCCCCTGCCCCAACAGAGCCCCAAATTGCCTTTGCAGGAGGCAGGTGGAGTGGAAGCCTCGCCGGAGGCTCCACGTCTGGCGTAGTCCTCTGTTGTTGTGTTGCGGCCCCGCACGAGTCGGGTGAGGCCCCCACCATGCCCCATAGTGTTGTGCTGGTTTGGCCCCCCTCTGGAGGGAGGGCCCCCAGAGATTGCGGGCCCCAGGATGGGCTTGTTATAAAGCAGGTGGGGGTGCGTGCCATCCAAAATTATCACAAGACCCTCCTTTGGCACGGAGGAGAGCCGGGGGCCCCTTTCTTGTTCTTCGTGGCACTGGAAGTGCCTTATCATGAAAAACAGGTACCTTTCAAACGACATATGACTTATAATGCTCCTGGTATGGATGTGGTATATTATTATGTTAAACTGTTCTTTTAATGATGTGACATATATGTTTGCTGATGTTCCTTTTATGGGCATTATATGCTGATGTATTCTTAGAACTTGCCATATGTTTTATAATGCTCTTGGCATAGGCATTGATGATACTTTAATGACAAGTGCATTTGTTTAGCAATGTGATCCCTGACTAATGCTTATGTTGCAGAATAATAAGTAACCTGTGTGTCTACTGCTGGTTCTGCAGAGTAACTATAGTGTAATGTTTTGACAACTGCTTGGGTAGTAGGATATTACTGACATGTATTTGGTCTCATAACTACATTGTGTACAATACAGTTTATTTGTATATAACTTGGTGTTGTGTTTTCTTTGTGGTGGGGATAGTGCGTGACGTGTGTTGTGTGTGTTGTGCAAACGCTTTACACATTGCCTCTGGGATAGGCCTGACTGCTCGTGCCAGGCTACCAAGGGGGTGAGCAGGGGTTCTTTTGGACGTGTAACTCCCTTGCCCTGACTAGAGTGAGTGGGTTCTGTCTGGCTTAGGTGCATACCTTAGCCAACCAGAAACCCCGTTTCTAACAGTGGGCAAAAGGATCATGTTGTGCATTGTAGCTAGCTATGTCCCCACGCTCCATTGTGCTGTGTGCAGGGCACAGGGCGTAAATCTGGATCATTGTCCGTTAAATGGCACAGAAATGTCAGTCACACTGGTCAGTTACATGGTGCACAGTTCAGTTATGCTCCATCACTATTCTCCATTTCATACATGAAGTGCAGCACCAGCCCAGGTCCACCTTTGTATACTGGCAAGTGTAGTGGAATGTACAACAAAAGTCACTAGAACAAGAAGTCCCACAATACAAAGTAAAAACATGGACTGGAACAACAACATCATGCATGGACACTTGAACCATGCACAACCAGACAGTGACAATGCAGGCCACCTTGCACCATGTGTCTTACTTGGGCCCATGCACACAAATCTGGAATGTAAAGCAGTGGAATGGAATGAGAAATAGCTCACCTGAGAGGGGTTCAAGGGTGAGGCATGTGAAGTATCAATACATAGCCACATACATGTATATTAACTAGCATGACAGTACATAGCACGCAGCTGTCCCAACGTGTGGGGTGAGACCACACAGGTGTCAGCTGCCATGGAAGGGACCACCAGAACTCATGCCATGTACTAAATCAGACTGGGTTGGGTAAATGCAATTGATGCACACCAGATGACCATCTATGTTGAAACCAAAAATGATGTGTTTCCCTGGTGGGCCTCTGGTTGTGCAGTGCATTATAAGCACTGGATGAGTAGGCTGAACTGCCACTGTGTCTGAATGGTGAGACATTGCATAGCAAGGTCAGAATGGATATGTGTTCTGCAAGGTAGTCTGATCAATACACATGCACTGCTGTGTCTGACAGTGTCACATTTGTGTTGCAGCTGGGAAGGGATGACAGAGAAGAGCCCTTTGGGGTACAACATCCTACATGTGATGTGGTCCTTATTGAAGGTGTAGCATGTGGCAGGAGGAAGTCTGAAGGTAATTTGTCTCACCATGCCACATATGTTTCAGTTGGAGGATGCGAATAGGGATATGTCAAGGGACATGAAAAACTAGTCTTCCACCACAAGGGGCAGGAGTCAGCAATGGTTGGAGACTGAGGTAGATGTGTCTGTTTATGTTGGAAACCTGGGTAGGTAGGTATATGTCACAAATTCCAGCACTACCACTATGTGGGATACAGCTTGACCCCTAGTCCTCAATAACAGCCAGCCATGTCAGTCCATTTGATATGGCCACACACATTGTTGGTGCTGTAGGCACAAGACAGTCAATGTGTGATCTGGGTTCCATCACTGTGAGGCATTAATTTGAGTCCCTGGTACCAAATAAGGAGTGGCAGAGGAGGTGTGTCCATGTACAAGTGAGCGGGTGTCAGACTTAGCGACGTAGGCTCTTACCTGGTAAGGCCTATGATGTGGCTTCTCAGAGACGATACTGACTCTCCTCCTATATTGCAACTGCCCATAACAGAGACTTTTAGTGAATTGCTAGCAGAGATTTCAGAGCCTCGGAAGGAGGCCTACTCTGGTCGGTGTTCTATAGCGACAGCTGTCGACCTTGAAAGAAAGACAAGATTTTAGTATTTATCCTGTAGTGATGACCGCCCGGAACCCTCCCACTACACTAGGATTCTCTTTGTGTGAATTACTGGAACATCTACCTGTGAAGCAGCTGAAGAGAGGGATAGGCCCTAGGTGTGCTTGTGGGTAACTTGGGTCTTCTGATGACCACTGGTCAGTTATTTAGTTATTGACCTTCCCTGATATTTAGATCTACAATCAACAATAAATAGACAATCGTTAAAGACATTCATTATCAATCTCACATAATAACATATGAAACATGTGATAACCACAGTTACCTAATATTGACAATGTCCTCCACTTAGTTGTGTTGCCTCACACAACATAGGCTCAAATACTGCGGAACTCTGACGTGATTCTTATAAGTCTTATTAGTGCTTGCCTTGTGTCACACTTCATACTCCTGCATGTGAATACGCGTGACAAGTCTCTTGTTAGTGCTGCAATCAGGTTAGTTTTGAATTCCTATGGGTAACATAAAATAGTACGTTTTGTTTAATGAGCCAACAAATAAATGAGGCACGCCCAATTCTGTTACTGGATTTTCTGCTCCCCCATGAAAAGCTGGCTAACCCTTGCACTTTTTAATAATGTTGGGTACCTTATAAGTTGAAAGCTTCTCCTTTTCAACAACTTCCCTTGTCTTGCAGGTTCCTGCGGATCAAGTAGAAGGCAACGATCTCCGGCAGATCCTAAGAGAATGATGCGATCCTCACAGGTAAGCTGAAACTGGGGTAAGATCCTCTCTGGGCAGGAACCATAAGGCAAAGCATGCAGTCGGTGTTGGGCACAGTTTAAATAGACCTGTTCCCAACATGACCTCTGAGATTGGCGTAGTCTTGCAGGATGTCCAAAACGTGTGGGATTTCAGCCATGTAACAAGCGCTTGGATGAACAGTAACAGCATTATTCACCTAGGCATATATTATTATACACATTAGTCATGCATCTCACATAATGAACAGGAATGGCTTAATAACAATACAAGAACATGAATATACATTTACATAATGGTTTGGGCATGACTCGGTGCTCAGGTACTGAGGCCTACATACTTAGAATTGGTGCCCACTGGTGTTGAGGGGAATGGCCCCAGTCCCAGGTATTAAAATGGCCGAATGACTGCTGGATTGGGCTTGGTGACTGACTGACAGTAGAGATCAGGCAGACTGTGAAAGCGGGCCTTAGTTAAAGGATGTGTTATACTGTGCAGATACCAAACTCTGCCAATTATCAACTTTGGTGAGTGTCAGTGCTAGCAACCTACCTAGTGTGACTGGGCCCATCCACTCAGATGTGGTACACAGTTCCCACTGTCGACAAATATGAAGCCAAATGTGTATCCGGTCTAATGAAATAGTATACACAAAGAGCAAATACATGATAAACACATGCCCTCACATATTCCTGCAGTGTAACAAGGTTGTTCGGTTTGTAGAGTTGTGCAGGATATGTGTTGCAAAATCAACCCTTGACCACATAAATGCACAATGTTCATGCAAGACAGCACAACAAGGCAGAGTGCCATAGTGTACAATGTGAAAGCCAGATGTTAGGATCAAAACTAATTCTCGACCAGACGTACATCACCTGCACAGGATAATGGAGCTCATTACTGGCCACAGGGAATGTAAGCAACCTGGGGGTTAGGTCCAATGTGCATAGTAGTGGTGTCACTATGTCAAAACACAATCAGTATAGACATCATGAAAAAGAATGCAAATCACCATGGCAGATGTGGACCTGACCTCTTATCATACATGCAGGATTGGTAGGAACTGCGTTGCAATATGTGTCATGACAAAGAAAAGTCAGCCCTGTCACACAGTGGTTGTATGAAAAATGCAGAGATATTGCCATCTGAAAGGCAACTACAGTGCAACTTGGACTCAATATCTCTGTGTTACAAAACTCCTGTGCATCAGTGTTGTACTGAAAGTCAAATAATAGCAAGTCAGGTTGTAAATCATATTAGTCATGTCAACATCTAACATAGAACACTGTTAACATTTCTCTATCTCATTGCAGAGGATGTACCTACACCTCCTGACCAGCTGCCTGTCCGGAGTGACGATCCTGATGAGAATGACAGCCTGCCAACACATGAAAAAGACACCCTCCAGCAAATCCTGGCCTCCTTTGATACACCATCTCCAGCTGTGGAAAGGGCCGACAGTGTTGGGGGTCATCAGATGATCCACACATCCACCAACAAAACCACCAGCCAGCCCACCCCCAGCCGTGGACTCAGAGGACCCCCAAGTTGAATTCCAACACTGTGCGGTAGGAGTGCAGCAGGAGATGGTAGATGTGGTGCGGGTGGGAATGGAAACTGTGGCTGGCACCCTACAGGCAGTCCATAGGTGCCTCAGTCCAAATAAGAACACCTCAGCCACTATAAGAGGCACCTGCCCTCTGCTCTGTGGTCTCAAACAGTCCCTGGGTTATTTCAGAAAGAACTGTACCTGTGATCCTAAATATTTTTGCACATGTAAATACAGTAAACGCACTGAGTTCAACGTGTGTGTTGTATGTCTGTTGATGTCTGGACTAAGTAGACCATGGTGGATGTTGTGACCCAAAGACACCAACTACTCCCCAAGGGACATGTGTGTCATTGAGCCATGGACAAAGCTACACAGGCAGAGGGAAATGTATTTAGTGAACCCTGTGTGCATTAAGACTAGCAAGTAGTTAAAAAAGGTCACAAGCATGAAGTGCAACAAGTAGAATGCGGTCAATGTTAATGGTGAATGAAGCCACAGCACTGGTGGGGAGCACATCCATGTATACTAGCCAGCAAACACCACTGCTGTGACAAACAAATGATGCAAGGGAGAGTTTGTAAGTGGCTGGCATCAGTGTGTGAGACAAAACATCCTTAATTACTGACAATGGTTTGATATAACCACCCCTTCGATGCATGCCGCATGACTTATACATGACTTATACACACAGTACAATAGTAGGAGAATAACTGTTTCGGGGTGTGTACCCATTCACAGCAAGAGTGCAACACATACTGCATTTACGTAACACAACCTAAGCAGATCTGAAAACTCCTACACAGTAAACCATGAAGTAGACTTGTACATAGTAAAGATATCTATTTAATGTAGAAATAAAACTTATCATACATAAAACTATCTAGACTACACTTTCTTATCTATCCTAAACTACCCCTAAACTAAACTATGCTACCTAAACTACACTACCTTATCCTAAAATCTATCTATCCCTACCTTAGTTCAACTTCTTACTCTACACATATAACACAATAGGCATGTTAAACATCTACCCCTTACCCCTCTTAATACACATTTTCACAAAATAACAACATAAACCACACCTATACACAAACTACCTAAACATGGAAAGCTAAACAAATATATATACATATATATCATACACATCATGCCCCCACCCACTAAATAACCTACTCACCCATATACCCACCTAAGAACAAACCCCACCTAAAATTTTAAAATCACTAAACTTAACATATGCTTACACTAACTATGCCTAAACTATGCTACAAAATCAGTAAAAGAACAACACAGCTTAAAAAATGTAGAAGGGCAGAAAATGTCCTTGTGGTCTAGATTTGCTCAGCTAGGCGGTCCATGCACTGCTGCAGCATTTGCACCAACCAGATTAAAGTGTCCACTTTGTGCTCCAGATGAGCAAAACGGAGCTTGAGGTCAGACAGCTCCTTCATGGCCACAAATTCAAATTGAGTACCCTGGCCAGTGGATGGGGCATGGGGTTGTGGTGGTCAGCTGGCTGACAGGTGGTTGTATCCAGAAGAGCAAATGATGGATTTCCCTGGTTAGCAGCAACTCTCGTCTGATGCCTGTCTGATCATGGCATGGTGACCCCTGTGATGTGAATTTCCAAGTGTTGGCTGACTTCTCCTCAATGAATTGCTGTGACATTCCCCTGCAGGCCTTTGGAACGTTACAGATATGTTGGTAATGCTCAAGCCGTATAAGGTGATTCTTTTGCTCCTCAGGTGTCAAGTTGTCTGTTGGAGTGGAATGAAAATGAGTCAGACAAAGATTAACTAGGAACTGTGTCAGTCATTATTATGCTTCACCTACTTTCAAACACCACAAGTGGCATCTCTGAAGCCCCAAAATAACCTTTAAGTATAAATTGACCATCCATTAAAAAAAACCATTTCCTTCTCCTAAGGTGACAAGGCCAAAACACGCAGGTGTTGCCAATGTTGGCAATTGTAATTGCATTGTTTGGCCAAATGTAGGTAGAACCATGGTATTATTGAGAATTATTAGGGAAAATGCTGTTGTTTACACATGGTGTGGTACACAAATACCTAGCAATTGATCATTTGGGTTTCTTATGTAGCCTGCAAAAGGCTTGATTCCATGGCCATTAACGTATGTAAAATTAGTAATGTCTGGCAAGTATATGTATTTTGACTCAGCATTGTGTACCTGATATGCCAAGGACATAACTCTACACACATTGCTCCATAGACTTACTATGTCCCAGTTTTTTGAAACATGGATGGAGGATGGCTAGCTAACTCACATCAAACAGACATGTTGCATACATCTCCTATATTAACTAATGTAAACACCTGGAGGACAATACCATGGCTCATTACATGCAGTTCAAGTAATAGTATGTGTCCCTCTACATAGACTAGTGTCTGTCCATACATGTCAGCAAGTAATGTCACCTTGATGCACATGACCTCTCAGCATGTCCATGTAATGGGTGTGTGCATGCATGCTGTACATCCCATATGCACAAGTATCTTGTGATGTAGCTAGCAAGTTTTATCCAGACGTTAATCCTGGGTGACATTTTTGTTGCAACCTGTTATGGGTAACACACCCAGAAGGTGGACTGTGTGATGGACTGTATGATGACAACGCCGTGCAGACATGCCTTTGGTCAAACACACCTTGACATTTCTGGACACTACACAGCACAAATATATGACTATGTATCTAATATGGAAAATCAGGCAATTGACGGCATGAGTGAGGCCTTTAAAACTGCATTACCATGTTTGGAATGCTGACATCTGGGCCAGATACCCTTACCAATGCTACCTTCACTAGTGTGTGAATCCTCACATCCTGTCTGGACTTGCCATACAAAATGTACGTAGAATACAATGTGGACAACTACAGAAGCAATGTGCATCTGATATGAATTTTGAAGCTGAGCCATCCAAAGCCATGTTCAGCAATAATTCCTCTCTCACATACTTTAACAGGCTATGGATTTTTGGTTATGGCTCCTCTGTCACCCCATCTATCATGTGGGCCTGCATATATTGGCAATACATGAACATTGACATGGGTCCTTATCTAGTGCACAAGCAACTCTGTCCTATTTCATTTCTGATGTACCATGGATGGAACTATTTTTTTCATTGGAATTAGGATGCCTCTTGAGCATGTTATTGCAACTCTTATCCAACATCACACACAATCCTTTCACAACACAGTAACCATTAAGGTGACACTCACTGGTAGCATCCAGATCCTTGAATCTGTCCACCTCAGTTCTAATGTAGGGTTCGGGTCCACCTACAAGACACAACATAGCACATTGCACTGTGATTGTAGAACACGTACACTGTGGACATAAGAAGCACAGTACATTGAACTAGCAATTGTCTGTGTAAGCCTGCATGTTGAACCTGAAGCATTTGGCACAGATGGCATGACTTAATGATGCACATAGGTAAGGCAGGTTGAAGTGTTCACAGATATGTTGTGCCAAATCAGGAATCAGGTGATAAGAGTGTGGACCAAGTGCAAATACATCACTCCTTGCAAAATGGTTCAAAGGTGCCTGCCTTTAATGGGTATGTGAGCGCAACAATTTGACATACTACACTCAGCAATGCATTAGCTGCCCTTTTCCTTTCTCATATCTATAAATGTCCATGAATGCTCCACATATCAGACAGTAGCCACGCTTGTTTCTTGCCTTCACTGAGCTCAGTGAATGTCAGTACTTCACAGTAAATAGACATTGTCCATCCATGTCCTGTACAGGCACAATGAGGAATTGGGGGCATCCGCACATCAACATGTATGAGAAATGGTTAATGGTGCCCCAAACAGTCTGTCAAACATTTTGACATGATAACATGTGAGTGGGCCACCAGTAACATACATGGAGTTTGTCACACACATTTGTGAGTCAGTAATGGCCTGGAATGCCCGGTGACAACACTGCCTGCACAGCTGTTAAGGGGCAACAAGCACCTCTGGGGCTGGCATGCACTGCATAGTCTATGCAGGCTAATGCCAGCCTAGAGTTAATGTGCCTCCGTGGCATGCTTATTTTTCTAAACATAGTTAGGCTGTAGCATGGCATTCTAACCATAAATTATATGTGACCCTTGCTTTGACCCTGCTTGCAGGTAGGTCGCTCCCCGCTCCGCCTTCCGCACCACCACCTTTTTCCCGTTCCCTCCTGCGTATTTCCCCGCCGCTGCGTCCCCTGCGGCCCCAGCCCTCTCATAGGACAAGCCCTCCCGCCTCCCAGCTGCCACTCCCACTCCCACCCTCCCCTCCTCTTATGGCAGCCGTGGCGCGCTAGCAGGGAGCAACCTTTGACCCTGCTTGCAGGTAGGTCGCTCCCCGCTCTGCCTTCCGCACCACCACCTTTTCCCCGCGTGCGCATTTCCCCGCCGCAGCGTCCCCTGCGGCCCCTCCCACCTCCCCCCTCGTTCTCTCACCGTTTTTCCTCTTCTTCCCTTTCCCCGCCGCTGTGTCCCCTGCGTCCCCTCCCACCTCCCCCCTCGTTCCCTCACTGTTATTCCTCTTCTTCCCTTTTCCCGCTGCTGCGTCCCTGCGGCCCAACTCCCCAGCCCTCTCATAGGACAAGCCCTCCCACCTCCCAGCTTCCACTCCCACCTTCCCCTCCTCTTATGGCAGCCGCGGCGCACTAGCAGGGAGCAACCTTTGACCCTGCTTGCAGGTAGGTCGCTCCCCGCTGCGCCATCCGCACCACCACCTTTTTCCCGTTCCTTCCTGCGTATTTCCCCGCCGCTGCGTCCCCTGCGGCCCCTCCCACCTCCCCCCTCGTTCTCTCACCGTTTTTCCTCTTCTTCCCTTTTCCCGCCGCTGCATCCCCTGCGGCCCCACCCCCCAGCCCTCTCATAGGACAAGCCCTCCTGCCTCCCAGCTGCCACTCCCACCCTCCCCTCCTCTTATGGCAGCTGCGGCGCGCTATCAGGGAGCAACCTTTGACCCTGCTTGTAGGTAGGTCGCTCCAAGCTCCGCCTTCCGCACCACCACCATTTTCCCATTCCCTCCTACGTATTTCCCCGCCGCTGCGTCCCCTGCGGCCCCTCCCACCTCCCCCCTTGTTCTCTCACCGTTTTTCCTCTTCTTCCCTTTTCCCGCCTCTGCGTCCCCTGTGGCCCCACCCCCCAGCCCTCTCATAGGACAAGCCCTCCCACCTCCCAGCTGCCACTCCCACCCTCCCCTCCTCTTATGGCAGACGCGGCGCGGTCGCGCCGAAAGGTGCGCCGAAAGGCGCACCAAAGGCAAGCCCGTCTCTGCCCGTCCGCGCCTGGACCACACCCAGCGCCACCCCCCCGGTCCGCGAGACCCCTGCACCTCCAGACGCCGCTACACGGCCGACCAACTCAACGCCCTCAATCCCGGCCACACCACAGCATGCTCCCAGTCCTCACCAAGGAACACCCATGGGCCCTTCGCATGCCGCACCTGCAGATTCACCTGCGACAGAACAACGAAACCAACAAAGACCTAAACCAGCCACCTCCACTGCATACTCCTCAACACCCGCTCCGCACGCAAGCACGCCATCGAGCTCTGGGACCTGTTCGACTCCACCGCCCCAGACGTAGCCTTCCTGACCGAAACCTGGTGGAACGACTCCTCAGCGCCCGACATCGCAATAGCCATCCCGGACGGCTACAAGATCATCCGTAGGGACCGCAACAACGGAATCGGAGGAGGCATAGCCATCGCCCACAAATCCCCCCTCAAGGTCGACACCCACACCGACGACTCCCACAAGACCGCCGAACACCTACACTTCCGCATCCACACCGACCCCAACACCACTCTCAGAGGAACCCCCGGACCACGAGCACCATTCAGCGAATCCCTCGCCGACCTCACCAGCACCCACGCACTCACCTCAACGGATTACATCCTCCTCGGGGACCTAATCTTCCACCTGGAGAACAACAACGACACCAACTCCACTACTCTGATCGACAACCTCACCAACCACGGCCTCAGACAACTCGTCAATACACCAACCCACATTGCCGGCCACACGCTTGATCCCATCTTCTCCTCAAGTGCCCACGTAACCTTCAACCATACCACCGTACTCCACTGGACCGACCACCACTGCATCCACTTCACCTACAAGAAACAAACTGAGCACCACCCCACCCAACAACCACCCCGCCGATGCTGGAACAAAGTTACGGAAGACCAGCTTACCTACGCCCTTGACCAGAACCCACCCCCGACTCCACCGACCCAGACACCGCCGCCAACAACCTCACCTTGTGGATCAATGACTGCGCCAACACCCTCGTGCCACTCAAAAAAACCACCGACAACCAAGCCAGAAGAAAAGCCACCTGGTTCACCGACGAGCTCCTAAATTCCAACCGTGACTGTCGGCAGCTAAAAAAGGAATGGCTCCTCAAACGCACACCTGACAGCCTCACAACCCACAAGGACGCGACCCGCAAGCACCACCAACTCATCAGACAAGCCAAACGATCCCACTTCAAAGAGCGCCTGGACAACAACGCACACGACAGCAAAGAGCTCTTCAGCATCGTGAAAGAACTCTCCAACCCCAGCGCCAACATCAACGACATCCCTCCATCCCAAGAACTCAGCAACGCACTGTCCACCTTCTTCTACCGGAAGATCACCGACGACAGTTTTGACGCCACTCCCACGCCAGACCCCACCCCCGAGCACTCCACCTGTGCAAACCACCTGACCTCCTGGACCAACGTGAACGACACAGAGACACGCAAGATCATGAACTCCATCCACTCAGGATGTCCGTCAGACCCCTGCCCCCACCACGTATACAACAAAGCCGACTCCACCATCGCCCCCCAACTACGGAAGGTCATCAACATCTCCTTCGAAACAGCGACATTCCCTGAAAAACGGAAACACGCCGAAATCCGCGCCCTCCTCAAGAAGCCCAAAGCAGACCCCAACGACCTCAAGAACGTCCGACCCATCTCCCTGCTCCCCTTTCCAGCAAAGATGATTGAAAAAATCGTCAACACACAACTAACCAGCCACCTCGAAGACAACGGCATCCTAGACCCCTCTCAGTCCGGCTTCAGACGAAACCACAGCAACAAAACCGCCCTTCTCGCCGTCACAGACGACATCAGATGCCAAATGGACAACGGAGAAACATCAGCCCTCATCCTCCTGGACCTATCTGCCGCCTTCGACACAGTCTGCCACCGCACCCTGGAATCACGCCTCCATGAAACCGGAATTCAAGGAAAAGCCCTCGACTGGATAGCCTCATTCCTCTCCGGCAGAACCTAGAGAGTCCGCCTCCCCCCCTTCCGCTCCGAAGCCACCGACATCATCTGCGGTGTCCCCCAAGGCTCATCCCTCAGCCTGACGCTGTTCAACATCTACATGGCCCCCCTCGCACAAGTGGCCCGACAACACAACCTCAACATTCTCACCTACGCCGACGACACCCAGCTCATCCTCTCACTCACCAAAGACCCGCGCACCGCCAAAACCATCCTCCACGAGGGAATGAAATCCATCGCCGAATGGATGAGAAACAGCCGTCTGAAACTGAACTCGGACAAGACGGAGGTCCTCATCCTCGGATCCACCCCCTCCGCCTGGGACGACTCCTGGTGGCCCACAGCACTAGGAACCCCACCGACACCGACCGACCACGCTCGCAACCTGGGCTTCATCCTCGACTCCTCCCTCACCTTGTCTAAACAGGTCAATGCAGTTTCCTCCTCCTGCTACAACACATTCCGCATTCTCCGCAGAATCTACAAGTGGATTCCGACAGAAACAAGAAGAACAGTGACACAGGCCCTCGTCAGCAGCAGGCTGGACTATGGCAACGCACTCTACACAGGCATCCCAGCAAAAGACCTACTACACCTCCAACGCATCCAAAATGCCTCCGCCCAACTGATCCTCAACCTACCCCGCCACAGCCACATCTCCCACCACCTGAGAAACCTTCACTGGCTCCCCGTGGACAAAAGGATCACTTTCAAGCTTCTTACCCACGCTCAAAAAGCGCTCCACGACACCAGACCAGCCTACCTAAACAACAGACTCAGCTTCTACACCCCCACCCATCAGCTCCACTCCTCTAACCTCTCCCTCGCCGTCGTACCCCGCATCCGAAGAAAGACCTCCGGCGGCAGATCCTTCTCATACCTCGCCGCCAAAAACCTGGAACACCCTCCCCACCAACCTGCGACAGACTCAAGACCTTCTCACCTTCAGAAGACTCCTCAAGACCTGGCTCTTCGACCAGTAACACCTGCTCCCCCCACCCCCCAGCGCCTTGAAACCCTCACGGGTACGTAGTGCGCTTTATAAATCCAATGATTGATTGATTGATTGATTGACCCTTAGAGTCATTAAAGCAATATCAGATATTAGCAAAGGAGAATCAGCTGTAAACTCCTAGCCGATGTCTACTTACCAACAGCCCCTCCTACATCAGTTCCACTGTGATCAATGAGGTCAGTCTCTTGGATGATCACATCTGCCCAGCAATACTTTACCTGATCCATTGTGCCTTCCACTTTGAAAATCCAGAGCATGGGCTGGTGCACCTTCTCCCAGTGCATCTTCTGGTCCTGGGTTGGGTACCCCTGGATCACACAACCCCCAATGGCAATCTTGTTGGGCAGGTAGTGAGTGATTAGCCACAGGAAGCTGCCAAACTCCTGTTTAGACATATTTCGAGATCTGCAGCTCGTAGGCATATTGATGCCTGAAAAAAATACCCCTAAATTTCAAGAACTCTACCTGAACCCCCAAATAAGTCTAACAATACAAATCCCTTAAAAACAGACACTTGACAATACACTGAACAAAATAATGCAAATGACAAATACAAGATACATAACAAACATTTGGGACACAACAGGGACAGAACAGATACTGAGACCAATAAACAGCACCATACTCTCCAGCAACCAACAAACACCTCCACAAGCCAGCACATACAAAAAAACTGTAGGGAAAAGTGAAAGTAATCTCACAGTTCCGGGTTTGCAACATGGCAGAGCCATTTCATAATTTCCTGAGTGGATGCGTCTCGTTTTCACCAAATGCAGTGTTTTTTTTAAACACAACCTTGGAAAAATAGGCAATGCATGATTTACACACAATTCATGTTGATGCACAATGCTGTAATTTTGATGCATTGGCTTGGATGCATGACTTCTGAATGACGCACTGTGTGCAATGAATCATACATTACGTTAATGCGTCTGTTTAAATGGACCTAATGGGCAAAATGTGTGGTTTACAGTGTAGTGTATTGTGCAATGCATGTAAACAATTCCAGGGCTCAGTGTATTGCCTGTGAATATCTGAGGTGACATACTTGATGTCTAGGATTATGTTGCATATGTATGTTGACAGTGCACATATGTGTGACTTATTGCATTACTGGTCTGTATACTGGGGCACGCAAAGAATCAATGTGGAATTGCGTGGCATATTGAGTGATTGGGGTTACATTAGGGGGGCTCATATACAAGTGTCCTGGCCAACAGGAGTGTCTTTTTTTCTATATGTCCCAGTGGTGCATCACTCTCAATCATATTTATGATGCAATGCAAAGCCACCCTTCTTGGCTTGGGAGGCCTCATAGATATTGAGTAGGGCAAGGCAGCGTAGAGCACTACATTGCCTTACTCTGCACCAAGGAGGTGTCACGTGGGCCTTGCGGTGGGTGTCCACGTGCAATACCCATGGAGTTTGACACTGACCCAGATTATCAGACTCATGTAAACCTTGTGCAGCGCAAAACCTTACGCCACCCCAGAAAAAGTGTAACACGAAGAAATGTTTTATTATCTCCTCGTGATTTCCTCTTTCCATGTGTGCTGCATTATGCAGCACACATCGAACCAGCAAAACCACTCCATGGGTGGTTTATGTGCAGGAAGGTGCAGGGCAAACTATAATGCCACATGATGTCAGATGAGGCTATGGGACCAGGTTTACATCCTTAAGTTAATCTGAGCCAGCCTGAATATCCATGAGTGTTGCCTTGAAACCTGCCCCCTCCACCCGTAGGACCCCTGCAAAGCCCTGATTGCACAGAATAAACCAAGTGGGCCTATTGCACTGCCTTGATTTACTCCATAGCTATGAGGCCATAATGAGCCACACAAAGTGACTTAGCTTGGCCTCATAGATATGGTTGAGAGTCTTGTGCCCCCTGGGGTCCAAAATTAAGGAGCCACCAGCGGCACCAGCCTCTGGGAAATAGGTCCATATCTGGATACATTGCTATCCTAGGATGTGGTATGGATGCATTACCCGCTCAGGAAATGACATACACTGACTGGTTCAGCCAGTCCACAGTGTATGTGGCATCCAGGGAACAGTTTGACTGTCTAGATATGTAATGGATGTGGCTAGGCATTTATGACACATGTTGATAGGTGCAAAACAATAGTTACCATAGGTTAATACCCAACAACCACTATATAATATTGTGGTACACACCCATCTGCTGGATGGTCTTGGGTGAGGAAGAAAATGTGCGGCACATGCACAGTACCAACGCACATTAGTGTTTGTTTCAATTCTTTGCCTATATTTTGGTGATCTCAAGGCGAGCTTGGGAAGCCAAAACAAATTTGATTTATTCCAATGAGGTATTTGTTTGCTTTTGGCATGCATCGCATTATTTTGCTATATTGAGGGGTTACTTGAACTTAGGATGTGGGTATGCATTCACATATGATGGTCATCTGGGCATTTACTGACACATTCTGCCACTATGACCTGGAATGCATCATGGTACATTGGCTGAAGTTACATTGCATATAATCATTGTCATCGTGTGTTGTGTTTTTACAGGAGCGACCTTATAGTTTGTATCTGAGTAAGACACACCAATATGGTCACATAAATCCCTGCTGGTTCCAGTTGCATTCTTGCATAGTAGGGCAAGTATGGCAGTATTGGTCCTAGGTAGCCAATCCTGCACCGGCACAGTTGATAATTCTGCATTTATATGTGTTATGTGAGATGCCACATTGAATTTACTATGTGCATGCAGACACTGATGTAGCATATGTAGAATGAATGGGTAGCACTGTGTTCCCATGCACATCCTATGTGCCTCCGTTCACAGCCAGCAGACTATGAATTCACTCTGCTGTCTTCCACAATTATGAGGCTGTACAAATGACTAGATGTACCACACACACACACACACATTCATTGCTAACTATTTACATTTGCACACCCTTTGGATTTTGGTAGGATGCCTGACGCTGCACTTGCACACATACTCACAACATGTCCAAACTGTGCCAAATTGCTATACTTGTTTGGTGTATGTCTTCCCAATGGACATTCATTTGGCACAGATTGTTCACTTGCACACATTTTGTATACACAAGATGTTGTCCTGCAGTGTTTGATACACATTGCAACACACCTTTGTTATGGGCCAATCACTATTTGATGAGATGTAAGTGTTTTAATGTTTACATTGGCTATGAAGTAAGATAGCTTACACAATGGTAGTTTTCATTCAATTGTTGCCATTTTAGTACACTTTTTCATAAAGTCCATATATTGGTGTCCATCAATATGACTAAGTCATCAGCAAAAGAATTCTGTACTATGTTGTTTCTCCGCCTTGTCCCAGCAATTGTAGTTATTTTTTGGAGTTGGTCCTCATCTTCCTCATCATCCTCACCTGGGCCTTTATGGTCCTCATTTCCCTTGTCCCATGGGACATTGATGAGCATACATGTGTTGTGCAATATACAGCACACAAGTATGATTTTACATATATAGGGAAGAGTAGAGTCATCTCCCCCCAGACATGTCGAGGCAGCGAAAGTGAGAATTAAGAACTCCAAAAGTCCGCTTCGCTATGGAGAGATCCTGCTAAGTGCATGGCTATAGCTCTGTTGGCCCTCCGACTGAGGATGTGCAAAATAAGGTTATGACTGGCTGCTGACCATATTCTTGGTCAGCTGAAAATACAGAAGAGGAATAATCAGTCAATGCTCCTGATGGCTGATGGACATACATTCAAGTATCTGTTTGTTGTGTGTCCAGAATGATTCATACACATTTTCCCCAGTGTGAGACTTGCATTGACATTTTTTGGCATACACCCCCTTTCATTTTTGGTATGACTGACAGTGTATTTCACATACAAGTTTACTGGCCTGTGTGATACACTTACTATTTGTAATACTTGTGAGTGCCAATGCCATGAACATGGTGCATCTTTATAGATATGGAGAGTCAGTTAGCCATTGAGGAGACACTTCTCTCACACTTCTCTATTGTGCTGGTTTGGGACTACTCTTGGCATTTCTGATGTGCTACATGTCTGGATTTGCAATATTTACCTGGTGCAGGTGGTCTGGTCCCATTCATTAACACATATTTGGATGTGACAGTTTTGGTCACTGTTGTTCAGTAGCTACTGCCATGGATAGATTTGGGAGGGCACGTCAAGGTGGGTCATCATTGTCTACACATGGCAGTGCACTGTGCCCACTATGTTGACAGAACACAGGGGAGAGATATAAGGGAGTCTTGTGCTGTAAAGTGCAACTAGTATACTATCAATACTGCACTGGCTCACTGAGTAAGGGCAGTGTAGGACATATTTTTGGACATACAGCAGTGTCTTGCTTTTGCAGGCTGCATTGGCACACAATGGGCAGCACGGCACCAAGACAGGCACATTAGCAGGATGGTGAATGTCGCTGTATTTCCTTTGACTAGCACTTTGTTCATGAGGGTCTACCTTGCTGCACAGTCTGAACCCTTGGAGGAATTATAAAGTGGGTCTGTGTGCCATAAAATGGACCACACACAGGATAGCAAGAGTGTATATGAAGACAAATGTAAATTTCTATGGTACACATGACCTGGAGGGGGCAAATGATATGGCACTTTCTCAGTTTCACTGGTATTGTATATATGACATGACCAAGGGAGTTACCTGGGGAGACCCAGACAGCAGTCGTTGAGGCCCTTCCTTGTACACAGGGTTGCAACACTGCATTTTTTGTAGTGTTGTATTGGTGAGGATCTTTCCATTTTGAGACACACACAGTGCCTTAGCAGGTCTTGATATGTGTAACTTGCAGGGTTGTATTGCGCATGTGCCATGTTGTATGGAGCAAGTTTGAGGGTGACATCTCCTACATGTGCACGGTCTCAGTGACCAACACAAAGATGGCTATTTTAGCATACATAATTTACTGTCATGAGGTTGGTCATGTGCTTCAGATGTACTTACCAACCAGTAGGCCATTCCCATATCTCCCATTCTGGAACACTCATTGATTATGGCGTGCCTGAAGACGTAGGCATCATGAGCACTCCCAACACATTGATGAATATCCTCAGATGGTCCACTATTTCTTGTATATTGAAGGAATACATGTGTATAATGTGTGCTTTCTATTGCAGTACTGGTGGGACGCATCAGCAGGTGGCACAAGTTGCACATGTGTATAGTCCATTGCCCCTAACACGTGGAAATCCAGCAATGGATGGCTGTCATAGTCCTGTCACTCTGGCTGTGGTGGTTTGTAATGAGTCAGGCGCCAACATGTGGAGCTCTGCCATCAGCTTTGCCTGCGGAGGGATTTTGGTGCACCTCTGGGATGCTGGCTGCAGCTGTGGTGCAATCAGACTTAGGAACTGTATGATGGAGTCCCTCCTGAGCCTGTAGTAGGTGATGATCTCCTCCTCCCTGAGGTTAATGAGGGTTGTCCTCTGGCTGTAGACACGCTCCCTTCTCCTGTGCTGCCTCTGTGGTGGTGGTGGTCTTTTTGGTGCTCCAACTGCAGTATGAGTAGCTCCATGGTGTAGTTGAGCTCGCCAAAGTACTTTGGGTATTGCCTGTTTATGTATCAGTGCCAATGCACAGGAATTTTGATGCATTTTGGCACATCATTTGCCAATGATGTGTGACTTTCCCATAAACTTGTAAATATTGGTGCGTCAGTTCTGCTGTAGATTTTACAGGGGAATGCCTACTTTGCATATGATTAATGTTACTTGACACAGCCCATTGTAGTGCAGGGAAAAAAACAATGCAGGACAGCGAAAATTATGCATTATGCCTAACACATCATTTAATAAATATGGAGCACAGACTGCGCCACCACTGCACCAAAAAGAAATGTTGCAGTGGTAGTGCAAGCTCCTTGTAGATATGCCCCTAAGTTTCAGGGGATCAATAATGGCTGATAAAGTCCATCTGATCGAACATTCCAATGTTTGTCTTCTATCACTCTATTTAATTTAGAACACTCAACGTCAGTTGGTGGAATGCTATAATGTCTTTGTAGACCTTCCTCAGGCTGTACCAGTCAGTAAAGTCCCTCTCACTTATTATAGGACCTTGTCCGTACTTAGGTGTATAACTTGGAAAGATTACCTTTGATGACCTATCGGATTTCTGCATCAAACTTTAATGCTATATTAATGACCGGTAAAGGCACATTTTAAGATAACAACACTAATAAGAAACAGGATTCTATTCCTTTTCTATTCACATCCAACAAATAAGGGATGCTTTTAGTGTTAAGCTGTTTCACCACAGAAGGTCACAGAGACCAGACGGTCTCCATCCCTTTCTAATTATTATTATGATCTGGGAGATGAGGTTAAACTACTGCGTGGGAAACAATAAATAAAAGATGAAAGGTGCCCTTCTCTTTAAAAAGATGGTCATAATGCCAACCTACAAAGAAAGTCGATAGCAGTGACCTTTGCAGTGACAGGCCTAGCACTATGAAATGTATCAAAACATTCTGCAAAATGGATGTTGTTGTAAGTTAGACTGTCAAAACTCCCGTCAATCATAAGTCGGCACCCAAGTAGCTACGTACTGACCAATGTCATGTATGGTCTAAACTCATCAAAAGACGAATTACATTCAACGTAGGCCGACATAGAATATGCCTT
Organism: Pleurodeles waltl; assembly: GCF_031143425.1. Classification (NCBI taxonomy): domain Eukaryota; kingdom Metazoa; phylum Chordata; class Amphibia; order Caudata; family Salamandridae; genus Pleurodeles; species Pleurodeles waltl. The sequence continues at coordinate 889,546,258 of NC_090446.1, forward strand.
CGTTTCCAGCCTTATGTCACGTTGTTAGTGTTGCTGTTGGCAGTCTTGTACATAGAAAATCAAGCACAGTGGATGTGCGTGCAGGCCTTACAATAGGCTTCTTAAGGTGAGTATGCTACTTTTGTATTTTTATCAAGAAACAAAGAGGTAATTTAGCACTCCAGTCTGGCCTCAAAACATTCAATATATGTACGGTGGATTTGTGTGATTTTTAAAACTTCAAATACCTTTTCACCATTTCTGAACGGATATTCATGCCCACTTGTGATGTATAGGGATGTATTCCATTCCATTGAACCAAACAAGGATATAACTCTAGATGCAAGCAGCGCGACCCACATACACCAACGAGTAAAAGGATTATAACCGCACGATAAAACCAGCGTTTTTTGTTATCTTACCAGAAGCTAAATCTTACTGTGGGGAAAATGAAATTTAATGTAAAAATTAGGGTTATTTCCTATAAATGCGTGCATCTAGTCCAATTGCCAAATTCAATTAATCTAAATTCAGAAAATGCAAGTAGCGGAATTCTTTCCATTAAATGAAAATCATTTTGAGCATAGAGGCATATTTGCAATTACCCCAGTTTAAAAAAAAATGATTTTACATAAGCCATTTAGGAAATTTTGAATATCAAAGTTCATCTTTTTGGGATATAAAAGAGACTCACCATTTGAAAAATGTTAGAATTGTGAATTCAAGAGTTAAAAATGAGAAAGGCTGAACGATGCTGGGTTTCTTGTTTAAAACACTATAACTATAAATAGAAATTCAACATCACTTAATGTGGAAAAGAGTTGAGTCACCTACAACATCTGTAGGACAGTCACCATCTTGAGCTTTTAAACCTCTTCTTTTCAACCTTCATAGAATAGACGCCCTTTATTAGATTTTGAACCTTTGTTGAACCTCCTACAAAACATACTGTATGAGTTGTTACCTGAATTCTGACTTGGTGAAGAAGATGGTGACAACCCCACCCTGAAATAGAGTTAATACCATTTGCCTGCATCACGTCCCTAAGTTGGACAGCTCCTGCTGCCCTGAGTACCCCCAGCAAACAGCCCATCCTTCTATTGCGGATAGCTCTAGTGACCACAAGGACCTTGGATGGAAGGGGTAAATTAAACAGGCACTGGGAAAGCCAATACTTCCTGTCTTTGGGACCTACTTGCTTTGCCAAAGGTTTTTAGCCATGCTGCACAGGATCCCCAACCATTTTGGATGCGCACACACAACACATGCATGTGCCTTCAAAAAAGACATAGCCTCTCTTTTATTTTCACCTTTGTAGTTACCAATCAGAGTTGGATCAGAAACAGAAAAGAAACAAAAAAAGCAAAAATGTTTTTATAAAGCAGTGGCAGGAACCTTCATAGGGAGGCAGAATCAGTGGCAGAAGTGTCACGGGGCAGCAACTCGGAGGGCATGAGCAGGAGGAAACAGATGACAAAAAAGAAAAAGAGCAAAGTGGAGTACTGGGGGAGCAAATGAGAGTGACAGAAAAGCTAACCAACGGTAAGCAAGTGGTGGGCTCCTAGACCCTGTATATTTGTGGTAAGCCAACAATATGTACTCACAACAGACAGGCGACTCCTTATAAAGGGTGATTGAGAAAGGGAGGACAAAGCAGAAATGGGCATTGCTTTAATCTACTAATCTACATTGATACATTTAACCCATATTTTAGAACTATTTGTATCACTCAATAATTTCGTTCATGCTCTGGTTCAGTTCCAGAAAAGCAGATGCTATGAAAGTAAAACTGTACTTTTCCTGTGTGATGTCACAGTTTTGTACACTACTTTAAATCCAGGAGGGAGGTAAATGGATATATTTATACATGTATAGCACATTTAATGGAATCATCTCTCTGAGATCCTAGACCTGTATGGCTCTAGGACACGTAGATCGAAAAATTCCACAACACCCTTGCTTATGGTCTGGGCTTGAATATGGCACAGTTTTCTAATTAGATATTCTCAATGATACATATGAAAAGTATACCCCTGCAGTCCCTGGCTTCCTTCGCATTCTGCTGCGGATGTAGGTGTGAGATTCCTCGTGGCCTAGCAATGCCAGTCATTGTGCAGAGTTAAGATGGGAAAGATTACAGATGTTGAATGCTATGGTATAATGATAGACCTACCCAGACCATCTCCAAATGAGTCTATAGAGATGGGCAGCTTGGGTGAATCAGAAGTGTTGTCAAACTCTTATCGTGACCATATTCCTCCTAGCTGCTGTCTTAAGCATGTCTGCTGGTTGTACGTATGGATGATTTCATCACCCATTCACTTGAATCCCAACTACATATATGACACTGTTGTATCACAAATATTAAACAGGGACATAGTTGAGTCTACTGCCCTATGCTCCCTCGGGATATGGTTGTTCAACAAACATACACACACTCCCAAATGACTGCCTCAGCAAAGTCTCATGTTTTGTAACCTGCCACATGTACTCTCCACTGCCACAGCTTCCTCCAACTCCATAATGCACCTAATGTCAAGGTGGGCATGGACATGTACCCAGCATTAATTTATTGCTGGATGGTGTCCTGTTCAATGGACATCTTGAAGAAGGAAAGTTCACGACACTGTTTTTGAAATATAAGAACCTTGTTTTTAAGTTGCAGCAAACACAGACACATTTAGGGGCCTCTTCCCTAAGAATGACCGAGTGATTGATCACCAGGATTGTCGCGTAGTATGGAATATATGCATCCATTGCATCTGTGAACCCTAGACTGGGTGCCGCAGTGGATTGTACAGAGAGAATGGAACGGGTACATCGGTAGTTTGAGTTTAACAATGCCTGATTCCATTGATTGGTTTCAAACCTGGCAGTAGTTGACAGTATATTTATCCGTCTATAATGGTCTTGTTGTGTGTGAGTAGCTGCATGATATTATGTCATCGCCGGGTATAAAATCTGAGGGACTACAAAGTGGGAACTTTGTCCCAGACTCCTCTCATCAAGAACATATCTCATTTTCAGATGTCACACTGGTGGTCTACACGTTGCCAGACATAATTCTGTGTGTTCCTCCTAGAATGTCTCCCAGGTTCTTATGTGTGGCACATCTGGAGCCACAAGCATTCGCATGGACCTGTTTAGGAGACAGCGCCCAGGACAGAGTGCGGTTACCAAGACCAAAGTTGAGCATGCGTGAGAGATCCACCCCCCAGGCTGCCCACCATTCTCCTATTTATGTATGTGCACCTTCACTTGCTTTTTGTGTCCAGGAACCACATACTTAGAAAAACTATCACACAATATGTTGGGGCTATGTTGCTGGCTATATGGAGAACCAGCAACTCTCCTTCCCCAAGTGGACTGAAAATCTTTATTATGACATCAAATTTCGGGAGCAATATTGATGCCTACGTGACCCTCTACATAAAAATAGTTATGGTGCCTGTTCACAAAGGTGTGATATGGAATCTGATATTATAATACTCTCTCGTGCGTTTTTTATCTGTATGTACTTAGCTTATCTATTTTTCACAATCCTTTTGCTGCTCTAATTAAAGTGCTATTTAGGTAGAATTAAAAATAAAAGATGTTCTTCCTCCTTCCTTTTTGACAGGCTAATTGGCGCCGGAAAAATAACTATTCCTTACTAAGTAATTTGTAGGATAAAATGTTTTCAGCTTACCCTAAACACATTTAATTCATAGTAATGCAAGCTCTGGTTGCTATTCCTGTCTTGTTCTTAAGTCAAGAGGCTCTTGTTCCTGTCCGTACAAGATTGCAGAAGGTGATGGAAGAAAAGAACATTTCCTACCAGGAAATAACGCTATAATTAAAGGGCCGTATTTACCAAGGCACTCTTACATAAAAACAATACAATATTTTTTAATGCAGACCTATTTTTTAATGCAGATCTTAAAACTTGCATTTGAAATCCACCAAAATTACAGGTCATTATCCAACTCAATGGGGCTCACTTCATGGACCTCTGAAAGATAAATATCGGAGTTAAACTAATATCTTTGAAATGTGGTGATTTGCGGGTTTTAAGTGTGCACTCGTGTAAGAACGACATACCCCTTCATCCTTTCCTAGTCAGTAAACTGAGTACATCTATGTTGTGTGAAGGTAACATTTCGTATTTTCAATGTTTAGAAACGAAAGAAGTGCGAATGAAGCACTGTATTAAAAAAGACTTGTTGTCATCGGCCCTGGCGAGATTAGATACTATAGCCTATGTGTTATACCTGTTCTCTGCAGTTGGAACATGAACGAACACGTTAACTTGCCATCTGAAAGAAGAAGGGGGACATAGTATGTTGGTAATAGGGACTGTGTAGCCAGTACAACATTGGTTTATGTACTTGGGTGGACACAAACAGTCGCTGAATTGCTAGTTGTCCAGATGAGTATTTCAGTACAGTCAGGTTTTAAAGTTGTTCACAAGAAATGTATGCAAAACAATCACAATTAAATTCAGTGGAAATTATTTCCATATACAGACCTGGTTTGCCCACATCCTTCCAGTGGCACATCTCAACCTGGCTCTGATCTTCAAAGGAACAGGCTCGCGTCAGCTTTGTTTGTGCCACATGCACTATAAGCACATAAAACATTCCGGAATGTGAACACTCATATGCGCAGAATGTGCGTCAAAATTTTTGACGCACATTCGGCGCAAACCTTGCCACATATTTAAACTAGGATGCTGACCCCACGGACGTTAAAAAACCTCAGTGTGTGTAATTTTTTGGATGCGGAAAAACGCCTCGCATTAATGAGATGCAAGGTAGGCGTTCCCGTCCAAAAAATGACTTTAAGGCCTGTGTGCCTTATTTATACTCCTGCGTCATTTTGACGCACAGGAAGGGGCAGGCCTTAAAAAACGGCGCACAGCCTGATGTGCCCCGTTTTTTAACGCCTGGGTGAGGGCAGGTGTTAAGGGACCTGTGGGCTCACTTCCATGGTCTCAGACCATGAAAGCACTGCAGAGGTGCCCTTCCCTGCCCCCAGGGACACCCCCTGACACCCTCACCCACCCCAGGAGGACACCCATGGATGGGGGGACCCATCCCAGGTAAGTACAGGTAAGTTGAGGTAAGTATTTTTTTTTTAATTTTTAAAGTGGCATAGGGGGGCCCCCTATATGCCACTGTACCCAATGGCCATCCCCAGGGAACAAATGTTCCCTGGGCATGGCCATTGGGCAAGGGGGCATGACTCCTGTCTTTGCTAAGGCACAACCCCCATTTTTTGACTCATAACACCCATTTTCCCGTACGCCGGCGCTGCCTGGTTTGAGTCAATTGTTTTTACTCTGACCAGCCCGAAGCGCCGGCTAATGTCAATCCTTAAATAAGGCGCCCGCATGGCGTGTAGGAATGGCGTTAGCCTGCGGTAATTTTTTTTACGCAAACCAGCGCTGGTGGTCAAAAAGTATAAATATGGGCCATAGTTCTTCCATGCCAGTTTGCGGAACTGATTCACAATTGTAAACGTACGGTTTTGTGTAAGTAGAGTTATAACATTTTGGCTCTCTAAACTTATGGGGGGACCCATCCCAGGTAAGTACAGGTAAGTTGAGGTAAGTATTTTATTTTTATTTTTTTAAGTAGCATGGGGGGCCCCCTACATGCCACTGTACCCAATGGCCATGCCCAGGGGACAGATGTTCCCTGGACATGGCCATTGGGCAAGGGGGCATGACTCCTGTCTTTGCTAAGGCACAACCCCCATTTTTTGATGCACAACACCCATTTTCCCCTACGCCGGCATTGCCTGGTTTGAGTCATTTTTTAAACTCTGACCAGCCCGAAGCGCCGGCTAATGTCAATCCTTAAATAAGGCACCTGCATGGTGCGTAGGAATGGCGTTAGCCTGCGGTACATTTTTTGACGCCAACCAGTGCCGGCGGTCAAAAAGTATAAATATGGGCCATAGTTCTTCCACCAGTTTGCGGGACTGATTCACAATGGTAAACGTACGGTTTTGTGTGAGTTTACGACTTTTTGGTATTTGGAAATTACATGCGGAGTTTTAAGATTTTGGCTCTCTAAACTTATGGTTTTCGGAGTTCTCCACACCCGGAGACTCCGCAATCAAGGCGGAGAACCCCGCATACATAAGTATATTTAAACATCTAATTAACTATAACGCACACCTCACACCCAAAGCGTTGTAACTCTCACAAAGTGATGTAACATACGTTCCTTCCTTGGCACACCTCAACCTGCCCTGTCCACAAGTTCCAGAACTGTCTTTAACCTGCTAAGATGCGGTACCTCATTAGTAGGAGAGGTGGAAATCACATTACAGTAGCAGCTGTGGGCCTAATCCCCCTAAGATATTTTTCAGTAAACTGCAAGAATCCTTGGCAATGACCGTGGGACAAAAATCGGTGGCCAGGTTCTATTGCCCCTCGGTTGCACAAAACTAAAATCCCACCCTGTGTTCGTAGGTCGGTAATTCTTGTTTCTAACTCATTGTGGATGGCCCAGTCACTGCCTATTTAAGGAATTGGCAAATCTGGGTCCGTCAATATGTATCCACCATCTGTGCGGTGGTGTGCCTCACAATGAGAGCCTAGTGACTTGGAGAGCCTTGAGAAATACTGTCTCTGACTCTGTGAAACCTATTGATTGGCACCCAGACTGTGCTTGGTGCTGGTTAAGGTGCAGCAGGAGGCCCTTGCAGTCTGCTAGTCAGACAGTATGGGTAACCATAGTCGTTAATTTGAAAAGAGGGAGATGGAACAATTGGTTGCTCAGATTATAGCAGCCTCCCTTGTTTTATATAGCTGTAGTTCTGCAAAAAGGCTCCCTTTAAAACCACAAGAGGGATCTTTGCAACATTTAGTCAGGTGGTCAAAGTCACTAAATATGAAAGTGGTGATGAAAAACAGCTGTAGTCAGAAATGATCTGGAGTGCAGAATAAATCGGTTAATTCCCAACAAGATAATATCTATGAAAGATTGACATTACTGGGGTTAGCATATTCTAATGTTTCACATAGAATACACCATAGGGTGTGGCTATCATTATTTAGCGGGTACAGTGGCACTAGATCCAGGGGCTTGAGAGGTGCATTGTGACCAATTTATGGCTGACGGCAGCTTTGCTACACCACAGGAAACACCAACCATTTTGTTACTTAGATTAACGTTTTGGGGCTTTGTGGTCTTTGGGATAAACAAGGATAGTGTAGTGACTGCTGTCAGCAGCATCAGGGCAACTGTCTACTATAGAAAATTCACAATCAAGTCTCCCCAAGCATTCTAAGATTTTATATAAATATTTATGACATCAAAGGTTTTAATCACATCACCACATATAGCTTAAGAAAGCCAGTCTTAAACTATACAAACTTTGGAAGAGAGAGAATAAGGGAGAGCACCGTTGGGTGATGACTGAATTTTGGAGGAGTTAGACAATGTTGAGAAAAATCGACTTAAATGCCTTCTTAATGTTTGAATACATGCATTAAGCAAATAACATAGAATGATCTCACACTGCAAAGTGAGGGGTTGCTCTCATAGCAGTGAGCATATAGGTCTAAACACCCTTGTCCCCTGGCCCACAATACAAGGAGCTTTTATAGAATTGTAGATATACACACCAATCGAATACATGCATGCAACAGAAACCAAAACAATGATATCATTTCAGGATACAATGGTGTCATGAGAAATGTGCAAAAGGCCTTGAAAAGAGATACAAACAATATAAACTTCCATATACTCCACTAGCAGCTTGAAAATTCTTGCTTAATGTTGCCAAGCATCAGATGGAGGCTAAATGTGTCTGTTAAGTTCAGGCACCAGAATCCAGGTAAGTGAGGTAAGTATTTATTTTAAGTACAGAAGAAGTAAAGGCCAACACGTCTGACCTCTGCAGCTTCCAGCGAGTAACTGACACTATTGGAATGTGTCTGTACTCACTGCAATTATTACATAAAAAAACATTACGCAACATTCTGTAACAACGTGCAAATAGCATTAAACACATCTTTCCTCTTACACAAAATAAAGCCATAAATGCAAAATGTCAACCTAAATTTACAGTGAAATAACACAAAGGAATGTTAAATGACTTAAAACAAGAAATACAATTACAATTTAAGTAAATAATCTTTTAAGTGTGCAAGTCGTTTGATTTCTTTTCCAGACCTGCTATTTAACTGAACCTCTTGAGCTCCACCTTCTACAACATCCTCACTAGCAACATCATCATGATGTATAACATCATCATCATCATATATAGACTCTCTCACAACACCATTCTCATTCAACTCCTCTTGACTCCCAGTTTTTCCACTGTTACATTCAGATACACTCTCAGTCATGCACAACTCTTCCTACCAATAGTGCTCATGTCCGTCAACGTCCTTTTTGTCAACTTCAATCTCACCACTGCCGTTCTTACTTTTGACAAAGCAACCCATATTCCAAATCTTGCTGTCACCTAACTTTGCAGAATTAGTAAAAAGTCTTCAACCCTTCATGGTTTAGAAAACTTAGAATCGCCTTTCTTAACTTTAAAGGGTAACTGCACTCTTACGATATCTCAATCTCCATACCATACATCTGATGGACGTAAGGAATTTAAAACAAAACCAACATATGTTTCTTTCCACACCTCCTTATTCATAAGGGTATATGGTTACCCAGAATCAGTTACAGTGAGTATCTCTACTCCACCTAGCTTTATATTAAAAACTGGTTTGTTCCTTGACTGTTTAGAAAGAACATTTCATTTTCTGGGGATTCTATACCTCCAAGTACACACTCATTTATTTTGAAAGAACTGTCATCTGTAGATTTTTCTGATTGAGAGTCTGAATCAGATTCAGAATCACCTTTAACCATACCTACATTTCTATTAAATTTACTTTTCCTACACACTTTAGTGAAATGCTCAATGGTACCACACTCTCCACATTTTTGGTTACGGGCTGGACACTTCCTACTAAAGGCTAACTGGTCTTTACTACCATATTGATAGTATTTCCTTTCTTGATGTTTAGATTAATTCTTATTATTCTCCTCGTGTCCCTGTACTTCCTCTTTGTCTTTTGTTTCAATTTACAAACAACTTCCTTGTGTTCTTCTCTGGATTTCACCTCAGCTGCTTTGGCACAACCATTCGATATCCCAGTCTTAACCACAGAAATTACATCACTGAGGGATGCTTCTCCATTAATCCACAGTCTTTCCTGCACGTGTTTGTTGTACACATACATGATGACCTGGTCTTTTATTTATTCATCATGCAAGGTACCAAACCTTCAGGTTAATGCTAATTTCTTTAGAACAGACACACACTCCTCTATAAAGTCCTGTTTATTCTGCTTCATTCGGAGAAAATTGTCTGCCAATTGCTATGCAAACTGAAGTGGAATAATATTTGTCTAAATTTTCCATTGCGTTTTGGAAAACATTGGATTCACTGGCAGCACAGGGTTTGTTTCATCTCATTGTACACAACAAGGCCTTGTGGACCTAAAGATTGTAGAACAATTTTCTTCTTTTTTGTGATAATTCTTCATCTTCAATCGTATCAATATAGTTAACAAATATATAATTTCCACATATTCCACTTAATTGGTGGATCTCCCACACTTGTAAAAAATGGTTGTAGAGGTGTTAAAGAAAAAGTATGTGATGCACACATGTTGCACAATAAATGACAAAATTAGTTAAGAGAAGGATAAAATAATTAAGTTACACAAGCTTTGCAGTATAAAACCCCATCAAGTTCACTGTAAACGGTGCTGCTAATAGATGTCTGTCAGATGTTCTCTCGTTTAAAAATACACTGTTCTCAATACAATATTTTTTAGCCAAAACTCTGAAAAGAAAATATGAACTCCAAACTCAGTACTGTATCTCACCACTTCCACCAAAAATGGTAAATAATAATGAAAGTGTGCATCACAAGATACCAGATTACTGATAGGTGTCCAAAATTCCAGTGTCCCCATATTCCTATAAATTACAGCTTGAAGCAATAAAACGTGCTGATAGTCACTAAATAGCTGGGCCACTAATTGAATTAAATACAAGATGGTAGAACGTTACGCTGGTCTGCTGAGGTATGCGCACATCCAAAGCACTCACAACACGTTGTACAGCTAGACTGCAAACAACTAGCGGTGGTAATATATCGGCACACATGCATCGGCGTGCTGAGGTACACTGAAGTCTAAACATAGCATGCACCCGCTTTAACAGCTGGACCACAGCAACCGGTTGCGAAATATGGCAGCACATAGGCATCAGTGTGCTGAGGTACACTGAAGTCTAAACATAGCATACACGCACCTGAACTTATGGACCGCAAACAACTAGTACTGAAATATGGCGGCACATAGGCATCGGCATGCTTAGGTAAGCTGAAGTCTCATGTAGCATGCCCGCGTAAGAACTCGTCATACACTGCACTCAACAACATGCATACTGCCACACCACTTAATCCTGCAGATATTTTCCTCTCCGGTGCACCTCAAAATGCTTGCTATCCTCTGCACTGGGGAATATAGCAGTTATGTTGGCCCCACTCACCATCTTGGATTGTACCTCAGAGCTGCCTAGAATACGTCCATCCTCTCCAAGTGAATAACTAGGGATAAACCAATAACATCCATCCCAATGCTGCATGCAGCAGGTTCCAAAAAGTCATCTGTACTTGCTGCAATTATTACATATAAAACATTCTATATTCTACAATAACATGCAAAAAGCATTTGAGAATAAACACAACAGTGTCAGAAGCAGTAAGTCTTGTACAACCACCGTTATCATTGGCAAATAAGAAAGCATTAGCTAAAGTTAAAGCAGCCTGGTCAATGTTTCCACATTTACAGCAACTGGGTTAATGGTGAACGAGTAAGCAGTGATTTCTAGAATGACACACCTGAGAAAAGAGATATATGGGGAGATGCATCAACCAGTATGGATTTACCAGAGAAGAAGGCCATACAAAGCAGGAGTTTAATGACCACGTTTGAAGGGTAGATTGCACAGGACAGGGATAAAATCACCATCTTAGAAATTGAGAATTCGAACAGGAGGTGAAGACAACAGGAAAAGAAGAATACTTCTTAGAACCTGGACATGCCTTACAAATACCAGGCTGGACAGTCCAAGTGAAGCAGAACCCACCCAGAGTTTGATTGCTTGGGGACGAGAGAGGTAAACTTTACAGCCAAAGAAGGCTATGGCGAATCAACGAGGCAGGCCCTAAAAGAAGCAGGCAGGCCAAACTCTGACAACAAACTGGGATGGACAGCTTGGAGTGCAGCAAACTACTCTGCTGCAGTTGGAAATTCAGTGAACAACAAGTCCAACTTCCCCTTTTGTCAAACAGTGTTTCCAGAAAATCTTGAGTCTTCAACATAGACACTTCTCTCACACACTGTATCACTGACCGGGAAAAATAATCTATAAGAATCAGTGCTTCGGATATTTAGTGCAGACATTTCCAAGGCTTCTCCATTAAATTGACAGGCTTCTGATGAGGTAACATACTTTTGCGCAACTTATCATTAACACAATACAGTCTAAAATCTCTAGATCATCATTCGTTGTGGCAACCAGAAGCAAGTCTCATTTATTCAATGATGTCCAACATGTCACAGTTCAGCTTTCCTAAGTCTCAGCTCCATTGGACTACAAACACTTAACTTCTCAATAAACCAGATCACAAACACATGGAAATCAACTGCTTCATAAATGTTTATGGCTTTGTCAGCGTTGGACCACCTAATTTCCTCATCCAAAGCTTTCTAATATTTTACAATATTTCAAGCTAATCCTCAACTATCCACATCAATGGCAACCAAATTCTCATTCCTTCAAAAGCTGTATCTCACGCTTCAACCTTCAAATTAACTTGTGACAACCAATGAGGATAATTATTTTCCTAATGACATGCTAAATACAATACCAAGTGGCACAGGAATTACAGTTGTGTTTGGTCCTACAGAAACACAACAGACAGACTTCACCCAGATAATGTGGAATAGTGAGACCTAAGCAAGGTTTTTTGTTGTTTGCAGAATTTGGTGGGTGCTCTTGCTAAAAAAAACAAATGCCAGAAGGTCACTGGGAAAGCAATCTGCAATATTACTGTTCTTTTATTTGTCAAACATTTTACATTTGTTTTGTCGAACAGCAAGGGGCTTTTTTAATTTCTGGGCCTAGGGCTGGCTAAAGGATGATGTGATGATGTGATTATGTCATGTCACATGTTAAACTACACAAGATGCCCGGTAATATTTGATTGTTGCCTTTCTAAAGCATACGCATATTTCAAAATATTTCCCTACCTTTAGAATCAGAAATTATATTTATTGCCTTTAAATCCTAAAAAGCAATGTGGACAAACAATTCTAGTACAGTCAAAGCATACACACTGAAGTAAATCAGTTTCCTTTGTAATAGGTACTCAATGCAAAACAGACAGTATTGTTTATGTGAATTTCTAAATTTCCCCTGATAAAATGATACACGTTTAAGCCCACAAAGAAGCCTAATTATTGGGTTTAAAATCAGTATTCTTTTCCATCCGTGTAGGAGGCTGGCCTGCTTTGTAGTGGGTAACTTGGGTACTTAAACCTTATACCAGGTCCTGTTATCCATTATTAGTGAAGTAGTAGTGTTCTAGCAGCTTAGGATGATAGAGGTAGCTATAGCGGAGCAGCTTAGGTCGAACTGGGAGACATGCAAAGCTCATGCAATTTCACTTATAGTTACACAGTACTTATGCACAAGTAAAGACAATACTCAGTGTTACCAAAAATAAAGGTAGCTTATTTGGGTGACACAGTACCAAAAATATCTTAGAGGCAATACTCCTTCTGGAGGTAAGTATTATACACAATATATATACACTAGACACCAAAATAAGGCAAGTAAGTAGACATAGGATAGTGCAAAGAATAGGAAATGCTATGGAATGCAATGGGAGAAAATAGGTCTGGGGCAACACAAACCATATACTAAGAAAGTGGAATGTGAATCACGAATTTCCCCCTAGACAAGTGTAGTGTGTGCAGAATTGCTGGGAGAGTAAGAATACAGTAAAAGTAAGTAAATTACCCCACCCCAGAGCCCAGAAAAGCAGGAGTAAAGTACTGCAAGTTTCCTTAGGACACACTACCCCTCATGATATGGATTATTGCAGTAATCAACCAAGTCTGCAAACAACAACTGCTGTATTCCTGGACCTGAAGACCTGCAAAAGAAGGGGACCAAGTACAGAAGTTGAAAGAAGTTCCAGGAAGGACAGGAGCCCCTGCCAACCCAGAAGAGGGTGCAAAGGAAGAGTCCCCAGTTGGACGGAGACTGCAGGAATGCACCCTAGGAAGATGTCAGAGGGTTCCTGCATGATGCAAAAGATGTCCCACAACGTGAAGATAGATGCAGACATAATTTTGTTTTGAAAGTCACCAACAAGCCTTGGTTACAACAAATGTGTGTTTTGCATCAAAATGACACTGGATGGACCCAGGAGGGATCTGTGGGCCTCAACTCTGTGTGAGAAGGAAGAGGGGCTCTCATCACTTTAGAGAGCACTCAGGATGCCAGACAGCACCCACGGGAGTCCCAGGACACGGGGACAAAGGAGGTGCAAAACGCAGTTGGTGCAGCACTACAAAGAAGGGTCCCACGCCGCCGGAGGTCAACTCAGTGAGTTGATCATCACAAGATAGAGTGCTGGCGACCTGGGCCAGGCTGTGCATTTTGGAATTTTGCAAAGGGTGCACAGAGGCCTCAGGAGGTGAAGAAGATGCAGTGCACAGGGGTACTGTGCTTTCAGGGAAGGCAAGATCTTACCTCCTCCACATTGCGTCAGCAGGACCTCAGGACAGTTTGTGTCGATGGGGTCCACCCTCTATGTTTCTAGGAGCACGCTCATCGCTGTGAGAGGAGTACAAGAGTACCGGTCGTCGACTTGGAAGGTGTCTGCGTGAGCAGGGGAGTGACTCTCTCACCCCACTGGAGATTTTTTCTGTCCTTCTGGTGCAGGATGAAGACAGGGAGTCCTCAGAGTGTGCACACCGTGGAAACTGTTACAGTTGCTGGCTGGAGCTGGAGTTGCAGAAGAAAAGTATCCCTTGCGGATACTTTGTTGCTGCTATAGCAGTTCCTGGAGCAGGCTGCGGTTGATCTGAGGTCAGAGGATGAAGTAGTAGTTGCAGAGGATTCCTGTTGGACCCATCTGTGCCCTTCAAAGCATTTCAGAGGCTGGGGGAGGCTACCCCTCCCCAGCCTGTAACACCTATTTCCAAAGGGAGAGGGTGCAACACCCTGCTCTCAGAGGAAATGCTTTGTTCTGCCTTCCTTGGACTGAGCTGCTCAGACCCCAGGAGGGCAGAACCCTGCCTGTGAGGTGGTAGCAGCTGTAGCTGCAGTGCAATCCTCAGAGAGCTGGTTTGGCAGTACTGGGGGTCCATGGTGGAGCCCCGAGGATGCATGGAATTGGCTCCCCAATACCAGATTTGGAATGGGGGGACAATTTCATGATCTTAGACACCTTACATGGCCATATTCGGAGTTACCATTGTGAAGCTACATTTAGGTATTGACCTATATGTAGTGCACACGTGTAATGGCTTCCCCACACTAACAAAGTCCCAGAAAATGGCCCTGAACTATGTGGAGGCACTTTTGCTAGTGCAAGGGTGCCCTCACACTTAGTAACTTTGCATCTAACCTTCAGCAAGTGAAGGTTAGACATATAGGTGACTTATAAGTTACTTAAGTGCAGTGAAAATGGCTATGAAATAACGTGTGCGTTATTTCACGCAGGCCTCAGTGGCAGTCCTGTGAAAGGGTTTGCCTGAGCTCCTTATGGGTGGCAAAAGAAATGCTGCAGCCCATAAGGATCTCTTGGAACCCCAATGCCCTGGGTACCTAGGTACCATATACTAGGGACTTATAAGGGGGATCAAGTGTGCCAATTGAAATTGGTAAATGAAGTCACTAGCCTACAGTGACAAATTTAAAAGCAGAGAGAGCATAAGCACAGAGGTTCTGATGAGCAGAGCCTCAGTGACACAGTCAAGCACACACACATTAGGCCACAAACTATGAGCACTGGGATCCTAACCAGCAGGATCCCAGTGAGACAGGCAAAAACATACTGACATACAGGTAAAAATGGGGGTAACATGCCAAGAAAGATGGTACTTTCTTACAATATGCATTTAGATATTGTGCTTATTGAAACTTTGTGATCTTTAAACATATTTTTTTTTTCAGTTTATTTCATATTTTGGTGAGTTTGTTTGGGTATTCTGTATTAGAATATACAGTGCAATAGTATACAAGTAGACCCAGAGATGTTTTAAGGCACGGGCCAAGTTGACTCTAGCCCAGGGCCCCAGCCTTTCCTGATGTCCCCTGATAGACCCAGGTCTTTTCTGCAGAGTCTTGCCCTGATGACCTAGTTTAAATACAGTTTTCCTTTAATTTATGTTTAATGTGGGTGATGTGTGAGAGTCTATTACAGACATTTTGCTGACAAATGTAGTTTTTATATTTCATGCAACATCCATAAATGTGGACGAGTGGGCTAGTGCGCTGTAAGTGACCTGGCCAAAAAAGACAAGAAAGTGCTAAAACTAGGTCATGAATCCAAAGATGTTCTGAACCGGGCCCCCAAAATCCTTAAGATGTCCCTGAGTAAACCTATAAGTGTGATATTATTTCACTTGCATGAGGTATGTGGAATTTGCACAGCATGCACATGTACTCACTAATTACAAAGCTTATTAGCAATGCGCTCTCGGTAATTCCATCCTGGCTGGGTGACAAGGTGTTATGTGGTGCATGCTGCTTAAAAGTGGTGTCTTAATATTCATTTACTGGCGTACATTTGTATGAGTTGCATGTTGTTACACTTTGATATTGACACATTATTAATAATTCCTCAGATACATTTCAAACAGAATGTTTCACTTTTACATTTGTTAAAAATTTCAAGTATATAAAAAACTGCATCTAAAGAATTGAAATAGACATTCTTTACTTTTTACATACATTTTTAAAGCTTTAATTTCCACAGTGTTGTCGTGAAAACATGATTCCTCCATGTTTACGTGGTAAGCATCGTATCTATTGGTACAGGAATACAATGCTTTTAAAGCTCAACTCAGTCGAAATACAGACGAAAATACTAAAATATATTAGTACCTTTAACTTTGACACAGAGAGTAATTTTCACCGATCGTTCCATATGGTTAAGTAACTGTGGAGTTTTTGAATGACTATCACAGGTTCTTCTCTAAATTACTGATTATATTGATTGGGAGCCCATTCCTGATAATCAGATTCTCACTGACTATCAATATTCATAGGTGGCTCTAAATATAAACAGATTTGGACTAGGGGTGGGCCTATCTTGCGTAATTCCGTGTAGCATAATCACACAAGCTTACCTAAGAATTCTGTGAGGTTATGCTAGAAGAGTAATTCTGCATTGAGGACTATTTTGTTAATGCAAAAATGACTCCTCACATTCTAAATAAACGTGAGAATGCATTTAGCTCTAAGAAAATAGTGGTAAATGCAACTAAACATAACAGTGAAGGCAGATGTCCATGCTTGCTAAATACTCTCTCATCGTAGGATGTTTTCCCCCAGCAATGTGGAGTTGCCAAAATTTCTTCAATTACTCCAGCATGTTTAAAGATGCTCTCAGGACTAATGCAGACCCAAAGCAAAAATCACAGAATGAAAATCAAATATATGTGGGTTTGTACATCCAAAAAGAAAAAGGGAGCACACTGCCTTGCATTCAAGCGGAAAATAGCCCCAAGGCATCAAGGTAAATGCAGTCATTTAAATATAAATAGCGAGAATTTTTCAAAAATTATTCACCCTAAGTAGGTGCAGCAAGTGCCGTATCGCTGTAGAAAGTTCTTCACCTAAGGTAGGTGCAGCGAGTGCCGTATCTTTGGACACGTGTTTCTGGCTTTCGGCCTTCATCAGCAGAGAGCATATGTAACTGAAGGGGTCGCTTGAAATGCCGCCAAACGTCTTCACAGGTTTTTGTACCACTCAGTAGGCGCACAGGTGCATCGCCAGTGCTCGTCAGCAAGAGGCTCACGGGAGCCGTCATTTATACATCCAAAAAGAAAAAGGGAGCACACTGCCTTGCATTCAAGCGGAAAATAGCCCCAAGGCATCAAGGTAAATGCAGTCATTTAAATATAAATAGAGAGAATTTTTCAAAAAATTATTCACCCTAAGTAGGTGCAGCAAGTGCCGTATCGCTGTAGAAAATTCTTCACCTAGGGTAGGTGCAGCGAGTGCCGTATCTCTGGACACGTGTTTGCGGGTTTGTGGTTACCTATGATAACGTTCATTAAATATGCCCAAAGTACAGCATTTTAAAGCACTTAGTAGTAAATTGTGAATGTCTGGCTTCAATGCAGTCGCTTAGTAATCATGGGCTATGCAAAGCTGCATCACTAAAGTTCCAAGTACCAGTAGCCAGTGATTTGCTCTGTGTAGGAAGAACTCTGGACAAGATACAGCATATAGAGTAGTTGGCCAGAAAAACTAAATTGGCTAGAAGGAGCTCACCTTGCAAAGACCCCACCATGGCTTTATATAAGCTTTGTAGAGAAATGCCTTTTTTGCATGATCACCTCCGAAAGGTGTTTGATCCATGCTACTGTTTTTTTGACTCGGAAGATGCACTGAAGCCTGATAAACAGACCTCAGTGCCAGTTCTCCAACCCTTAAAAACTATGGGCCTGATTACAGCTTTGGAGGAGGTGTTAATCCGTCCCAAATGTGACGGATATACCACCTGCCGTATTACGAGTTCCATACGATATAATGGACTTGTAATACGGCTGGTGGTATATCCGTCACTTTTGGGACGGATTAACACCTCCTCCAAAGTTGTAATCAGGCCCTATATGTCTGTTTAGTTCACTAACAACTTGCGTAAGTTAACCTACGTATAAGTTACTAGCATATTTTATCAAGGATGCTCATATACGTCAGAGTGCCCTTCATAGACTGCAGCACTTACGGTGTCACCACGACTGTGACAAAGCACAGCACAGCTCCTAGCCTGCCATTGCTGGCAGGCAAGGGAGTTCTCGAACTGCTATCTCAAACTTGCCATTCAAAATATTGACAAAGTCTAGGCTTATCGACTACTAAGGCAGGGTGCCTTATATTAAAAAGTGAAACATGTATTTCTGTGTTCTTACAGTAAAAACTCTCAAATATATATATATATATATATAAATATATATATATATATATATATATTTTAATTGCAGTAAGGCTAGTAGTTCCATTGGCAAGTACTGGGTTACATGTTGACAACTCAGCTGCGCTAACGTCTGAATTGGGCTGCTAAAGCTGGTGCTTCAAGGTATCAAAAGAATTGTCATATTCAACCCTACTTGATGCCAAAAGTCGAATTTAATATACCTTGTCAGTATATGGCAACTTTAGACATTTGTCACTCTGTTGTCCAAAGCTTTTCAGTGACCAGCTACGGTTTCTGGCCACAAGACAAACTTCTGCCTTCCTCTCTGGAGATGTGAATGACTCTCAGGAAAACACACAAAGCATCTGCTATTGGAAGAGGTATTGCCTCTCCCTGGCAGGAAGGCTAAACAGGGTGTGAGTCAAAAAAGGCAAGCTTCAAAGGTGAGGCCACCTTAGAAAGGCAAATGGTAGGCAGGTTGGCATTTGGGAAAGAGAGGTGAAACAGTAGCCAAACCAGTTTTCCCATGTGCATATAGCCCTCAGGAAATTACACCTTTAGGTTGCTTCACCAAGCCCCACACACCAAGGGAGGGGTTCTGCCATCTTGAGAGAGAGCAGAATATTGCACTGTTGGACTTTTGCTTTTGCAGGGTCATCCCCAGACTTTTTTGCCTCCTGCCTCCTGCCTCCTATATTTTTCTGACATGTTGCTGTTGGCTTTTCAACTCTGAGCACTTTACCACTGCTAACCAGTGCTAAAGTGCATATGCTCTCCTGTTTAAATTGTATGTAAGTGGTTTATCCATGATTGGCATATTTGATTTACCAGTAAGTCCCTAGTAAGGGGCACTAGAGGTGCCAGGGCCTGTAAATCAAATGCTACTAGTGGGCCTGCAGCACTGGTTGTGCCACCCACATAAGTAGCTCTGTAATCATGTCTCAGACCTGCCACTGCAGTGTCTGTGTGTGTATTTTTACACTGTAAAGTCGACTTGGCAAGTGTACCCACTTGCCAGGCCTAAACCTTCCCTTTCCTTACATGTAAGGCACCCCTAAGGTATGCCCTAGGTAGCCCCAAGGGCAGGGTGCAGTGTATGGATAAGGTAGGACATATAGTAATGTGGTTTATATGTCCTGACAGTGAAATACTGCCAATTTCGTTTTCACTGTTGCAAGGTCTGTCTCTCTCTCATAGGATAATATGGGGGCTACCTTTAAATATGATTAACGTGTAGATTCCCCTAGAGAGTAGATGGACATGTGGAGTTTGGGATCCCTGAACTCACAATTTAAAAATACATCTTTTAGTAAAGTTGATTTTAAGATTGTGCGTTTGGAAATGCCACTTTTAGAAAGTGAGCATTTTCTTGCTTAAACCATTCTGTGACTCTGCCTTGTTTGTGGATTCCCTGTCTGGGTCAGTTTGACAGTTGGGTTGTTTTTCACCTCACACCAGACAGTGACACAAAGGGAGCTGGGGTGTGATCTGCATTTCCTGATTAGCCATCTCTGCTAGGAGGGAGGGGTGGAGTGGTCACTCTCATCTGAAAGGACTGTGCCTGCCTCTGACAATGCTGTCTCCAGCCCCCTGGTGTGTGTCTGAGGCCTTGCCTGGGCAAGGCAGGATTTCACAAGAAGGTGTGAGTCCCCTTTGAAGAAAGGTGACTTCAAAGACTAAAATGGGTATAAGAAGGGCACCCAAACTTACAAACTTTAGAAACACTTCTGGAATCAAGGGGAACCTCTGCCTGGAGAAGAGCTGATCGCTGAGGAACAAGTGCTGCCCTGCCTGTGACTGTGCTTTGTGGAGCTTTCCTGCAGTGCTGCTTCTGCCAGAGTAAGAGGGCAAAGACTGGACTTTGTGTGCCTTCCATCTTGAAGAAGAAATCTCCAAGGGCTTGATGTAGAGCTTGCCTCCTGTTATTGAAGTCTCAGGGATAGCAAAGACTTCTTCCTGCCAGCACCTGGAGTCTCTGGAGAGACCCCTACTCTGCTCTGTGGTGCCCTTCCAGTTCCTGGGACCCTGAAAGGAGAGGCTGGCAGCCTAAGGACAAAAATACACGCACCGAGCACCGTGCGGAGAAAAGATCGACGCGAATCCGATCGCGGCTGAGAAAACGACGCGACGCCGACTCCGCAGCTGAGAAACGACGCCGCAGGAAACGCGACCGGAGAATCGACGCCCGGAGCAGGAGAAACGACGCGCAGCATCGCTGACGAAGGCTGAGAGATCGCAACCAGCGCCGCGGGACTTTCGGACCGTCGCGTGGCTGGCTTTTTCGACGCGCCTCGCCGTGCCGAGCTGTTTTCAACGCATATAACCGTGCAGGGTTATTTTCGACGCACACCGCCCGTGCGGGGTTATTTTTGACGCAAACCAGGTACATTTACACGCTAGCAGCGCTAGTGTGTTGTTACAACTACCTAAAGACTCTTTTTATTTTAAACCTTTTAAAAATCATAACTTGACTTGTGTATGTTGGATTTTTGTCGTTTTGGTCTTGTTTTGTCTAGATAAATATTTCCTATTTTTCTAAACTGGTGTTGTGTCATTTTGTAGTGTTTTCATTAAGTTACTGTGTGTGTTGGTACAAATACTTTACGCCCAGCACTCTGAGGTTAAGCCTACTGCTCTGCCAAGCTACCAAGGGGGTAAGCAGGGGTTAGCTGAGGGTGATTCTCTTTTATCCTAACTAGAGTGAGGGTCCTTGCTTGAACAGGGGGTAACCTGACTGTCAACCAAAGACCCCATTTCTAACATTGGTGACCAGCGGTCGGGATTGGACTTGTATTTGTACTTGACATACAGTAATTAAGTGTACACTACTGTTTTGATCTCAGACCACTACGTGACCACATACTACTTGTCTTGTGATTCTGCTTTTTGTTCTCTGATGTCCTCCTGGAAGTATTGATGATATTTTTGGACTTTGTTTTTTGGTTGTGAAGCCTTTGCAGAAATGGAAGTCAATTTCTGGCACCTATCTATGTATAAAAAGTGGCAGCTTAAAGCATTCTGCATGGAAAGGGGACTGGCTGTGAACAAGGAATCCAGAAGGGAGGATCTTGAGTCAGCCCTGTTTCAGGATGAATTGAAACGTTGTCAGGCAACACCACCAAATGAGTCTGAGGAGGATAACTACTCTGAGGAGGAGGACTACTCCAAAGAGGAGGGCAGTGGCCCTGAGGAGGGAACAGAAAGAGATGATAGGCTCCTAGCTCGAATCCGGAGTCTGGAAGAGCTTAAGAGGGCCGAGGAGAAGAGGGCCTTAGTCCTGGCAGAAAGGAGAAGGGACTTAGAGATTAAAAAAATGATTTATGCTTACGAGCTTAAATTGAAAGAGCTGGAAGTCATGAGGGCTGAGTCCAGCTGGAATGGTGGCAGCAACAATTGTATATCCAGTGATGCTGCAGAAGTACACATGCCCAGAGAGGTGGTGCCCTACTTGAAGGAGGGAGTTAACACACGCCAGGAGGTTCAGGGGTATGAGGTAGCTCCAGTGATGCACAGGGTCTCTGAGGTGGATTGGGGAACTGGCATGGGGAGTCATATTCCTACTGGTGGGAGGGACACTCTACTGACTCTAGTTGAGAGTGACAGGGAGAGGGGTTCCCCCCAGGTAGAAGTCCTGGTTATGGAGTGTGAAAACATCCCAGAAGAGTGTGGGTTGAGTGTCAGGGACAGTCAGGTACTGTCTCACCAGTCTCAGGAGGGTGATGTGGGGTGCTTTTTCAAAGCAGAGTCACTGGATGGTTGGGTGAAGGGTACTTTGGTTAATTCATGTGAGGGGCTGAGTGATGTAATGGCTGGAGAGCATATGTCTAGTCCTTATTTTCCAGAGCTATGCCAACACCAGGTGGAGTGTGAGTTCTCTGACCCCAGGGAGCTTACAATGGAGGCAGACTTCTGGGTGAGTACCAGAGAGTCTGAAGAGGCATTTGGGGGTGCTCCTGAGAGGAGTGGTCTAGGTAGTTCCCAACCAGGTGAGGTAGGGAAGGATTGTAGTGTCCCAGGTAGGTCCCAGTGTAGTGGGATGGGTGAGGGACCCCATGTCCCGTCTCAGAGGAGAGGGAATGGGGATGGGTTGAGGCCCAAGGTGCCCGAGATCCGGTCCCAGGTCCTGGAGGGTTCCCTGCGGGAACACCAGGAGGGGAGCCTAGCCTGTACCATAGGGCCATCTGTTGAGGGAGACCCCACAGTGTCAGGAGAACTTGGGGGGGCGGCTGTAGCCAGCGTCCCACCAGTTCTGGTGTCTGGCAGTACCACTCCTAGTGAGGGGGTGCAGAAGTCCAGACAGAGGGTTGAGAGGGGGTTGCAGACCCCAGTGGAGAACCTGGAGGGTCAGGGGTCAGCTCTGAGAGCAGAGCCCCCCATGAATGACCTTGGTGAGACCATTTCTGGGTTGGGGGGAATCCAGACTCTGTCAGATGGGCAGAGGTCAGGAGACCTGCGCCAGCCAGACTCTTGTGTGGCCCTTCGGGACAGTGTGTCCCTTGAGGGGGGTAAGTGTGCCCCCCTGGAAGTCCTGGTGTGCCAGGCAATGGTTCAACCGCAGGGTGGTGACTCTGGGTTGAATAATCAGGTTCAGGGGGTAAACTCTGACCTGATGGGGGGTAAGTGTGCTCCCCAGGAAGTCCTGGTGTGCCAGGCAGTGGTTCAACCGCAGGGTGGTGACCCTGGGTTGGATGACCAGGTTCAGAGGGTAAACTCTGACCTGGTAGGGGGTAGGTATGCCCCCCAGGAAGTCCTGGGTTGCCAGGCAGTGATCCAGTCTGTGGGTACAGGCCCTGGATTGGGAGGCCAGGTTAAGGGTGTCCCCCCTGACCTGGAGGAAGGGGCTACTGCTAACAGTGCCCCTACCATGTTGTCTTCTGGGGGGGCCGCTCCTAGTTGGGTGGTTCAGGACCCCAGAAGAGAGGGCAGGGGGAGGGAAGCCTCACCCCTGGCCCTGGTCCAACCTGAAGGTACAGACCCCAGGTTGGAGGATCAGTTGCAGGTTAACATCCCTGCACTGATGGAAGAATTGTGCAGGACTGCTTCTACAAGCACCCTGACAGTTTTTGACTCTGGGGGTGCCGCTTCTGCAGGGAGGGTACAGAGCCCCAGAGGGGAGGACCAGGGTCAGGTTGTCATCCCTGACCTGGTGGAAGAGAGAGTGGTCAAAGGGTGCCAGGCACCTGGGGCTACCACCCCCCACTCTCCACAGTCACAGTGGTTAGAGAGGCCTGAGGTCGGGCTCTCATCCCTGACAGTTGTCTGGGGCCACTGTGGCTTGCTGTCCTGGTGGACAGAGTTGCCCCTGGGGGGGGAAGGACGAGAGTCACACCCCAGGGGTGGAGTGGGCAACACCATTGTGTTGGCCCTGGTGGTACTATCTGCCCATTGCAATACATCTGTGAGCAAAGTAAAGTTAGGTGTTGCACAGATGGTGTCTGTAGATGTGGAGAAGGGTTCCCCATGGGTTAGCTTAGTGGGCCCTGAGAGTATGGACAGAGGGATCCAACTGGAGTCAGGAAGGCGTAGAACTGGAGCATGCCCCTGCTGTTGTGGGCCTGGGTCCCTGTTCTATCGCCCCAATCAGGGAAGTACATCAAGGTATTGATTGTTCTCCCCTGGCTTTAGGCTGGTAGGGGGTCGTGTTGGACTTTTGCTTTTGCAGGGTCATCCCCAGACTTTTTTGCCTCCTGCCTCCTATATTTTTCTGACATGTTGCTGTTGGCTTTTCAACTCTGAGCACTTTACCACTGCTAACCAGTGCTAAAGTGCATATGCTCTCCTGTTTAAATTGTATGTAAGTGGTTTATCCATGATTGGCATATTTGATTTACCAGTAAGTCCCTAGTAAGGGGCACTAGAGGTGCCAGGGCCTGTAAATCAAATGCTACTAGTGGGCCTGCAGCACTGGTTGTGCCACCCACATAAGTAGCTCTGTAATCATGTCTCAGACCTGCCACTGCAGTGTCTGTGTGTGTATTTTTACACTGTAAAGTCGACTTGGCAAGTGTACCCACTTGCCAGGCCTAAACCTTCCCTTTCCTTACATGTAAGGCACCCCTAAGGTATGCCCTAGGTAGCCCCAAGGGCAGGGTGCAGTGTATGGATAAGGTAGGACATATAGTAATGTGGTTTATATGTCCTGACAGTGAAATACTGCCAATTTCGTTTTCACTGTTGCAAGGTCTGTCTCTCTCTCATAGGATAATATGGGGGCTACCTTTAAATATGATTAACGTGTAGATTCCCCTAGAGAGTAGATGGACATGTGGAGTTTGGGATCCCTGAACTCACAATTTAAAAATACATCTTTTAGTAAAGTTGATTTTAAGATTGTGCGTTTGGAAATGCCACTTTTAGAAAGTGAGCATTTTCTTGCTTAAACCATTCTGTGACTCTGCCTTGTTTGTGGATTCCCTGTCTGGGTCAGTTTGACAGTTGGGTTGTTTTTCACCTCACACCAGACAGTGACACAAAGGGAGCTGGGGTGTGATCTGCATTTCCTGATTAGCCATCTCTGCTAGGAGGGAGGGGTGGAGTGGTCACTCTCATCTGCAAGGACTGTGCCTGCCTCTGACAATGCTGTCTCCAGCCCCCTGGTGTGTGTCTGAGGCCTTGCCTGGGCAAGGCAGGATTTCACAAGAAGGTGTGAGTCCCCTTTGAAGAAAGGTGACTTCAAAGACTAAAATGGGTATAAGAAGGGCACCCAAACTTACAAACTTTAGAAACACTTCTGGAATCAAGGGGAACCTCTGCCTGGAGAAGAGCTGATCGCTGAGGAACAAGTGCTGCCCTGCCTGTGACTGTGCTTTGTGGAGCTTTCCTGCAGTGCTGCTTCTGCCAGAGTAAGAGGGCAAAGACTGGACTTTGTGTGCCTTCCATCTTGAAGAAGAAATCTCCAAGGGCTTGATGTAGAGCTTGCCTCCTGTTATTGAAGTCTCAGGGATAGCAAAGACTTCTTCCTGCCAGCACCTGGAGTCTCTGGAGAGACCCCTACTCTGCTCTGTGGTGCCCTTCCAGTTCCTGGGACCCTGAAAGGAGAGGCTGGCAGCCTAAGGACAAAAATACACGCACCGAGCACCGTGCGGAGAAAAGATCGACGCGAATCCGATCGCGGCTGAGAAAACGACGCGACGCCGACTCCGCAGCTGAGAAACGACGCCGCAGGAAACGCGACCGGAGAATCGACGCCCGGAGCAGGAGAAACGACGCGCAGCATCGCTGACGAAGGCTGAGAGATCGCAACCAGCGCCGCGGGACTTTCGGACCGTCGCGTGGCTGGCTTTTTCGACGCGCCTCGCCGTGCCGAGCTGTTTTCAACGCATATAACCGTGCAGGGTTATTTTCGACGCACACCGCCCGTGCGGGGTTATTTTTGACGCAAACCAGGTACATTTACACGCTAGCAGCGCTAGTGTGTTGTTACAACTACCTAAAGACTCTTTTTATTTTAAACCTTTTAAAAATCATAACTTGACTTGTGTATGTTGGATTTTTGTCGTTTTGGTCTTGTTTTGTCTAGATAAATATTTCCTATTTTTCTAAACTGGTGTTGTGTCATTTTGTAGTGTTTTCATTAAGTTACTGTGTGTGTTGGTACAAATACTTTACGCCCAGCACTCTGAGGTTAAGCCTACTGCTCTGCCAAGCTACCAAGGGGGTAAGCAGGGGTTAGCTGAGGGTGATTCTCTTTTATCCTAACTAGAGTGAGGGTCCTTGCTTGAACAGGGGGTAACCTGACTGTCAACCAAAGACCCCATTTCTAACATGCACTCTTTGATAGCTAGATGCCTCACTTTGGAGGAAGTTGTCATCAGTCCAGAGGAGGCCTGGTAGCCCATTGGCTAGTAGTCACACATCCTCTGGGGGCAGTGCTGGGCATAAAAATGGCACCCCTATCAACCTAGATCTCAAGTCACATCTGTACTGAAGAGTGGGCTGAAGAAGGGCTGCCTTGCTGTTCCCTGTACCCAGCCAAATGAGGCTGCACCAAGGCCAAACTGCTCCTACTGCTCCTTGGACTAGCAAAGAAAGTGCCTGTGATTCCCCGCTTGAGGAAAAGTCATCTGCAAGCCACAGAAAGAAGGAGTGACACCAAGATTCAGTTGGCTAACTTCCTGTTACAGCTATGGTGCCACAAAAGCTGAAGTTGAAGAAGCCTGCCCTGGCTAGTTGGTAGACAAGATTGCTCGACTGCTGCTGACTGCCAAAGTGCAGCCTGTGAGATCCACTCTCAATGCTTGAAAGTTGCATCCGAGTCTGCTGGATCCGGGAGAATCCTTGGAGTACAGTTTGGTCACTCAAGACTGACACTACCTTCAGTGAAAGGGAACCAATGGTTTTGCTGTAACCGGAGACTAGTAGACCAGAGGCAACTGGTTTTGGCTGGACTTTAGCTGAACTTTGAGGGACCCCTGTAGCAAAGTTGCCCAACCATGTTTGTGCACTAAGATGTAGACCCATGTCCTCGGATCAGCCTCCTCAGCATATTTAGAATCCTGTTGCCTTTGCATCAGCTCCACTCCATTGATGTCTATGGCAATTCACCCATTGAGCCTGGTACTGGGATGAAAACTATGATGACTGTAAGATAACTGTCCTGCCAAGACTAATTGAACCCTATGACTTGCTATCTGCCACAGTAGATCACCCAGACTGGGCCAGAGTAGCCTTACTCAAATTCAAAAAAGTTTTCCAAGCAACTGATAAATGTTGAAGTTGTCAATGCTTGTTTACAATTTGAATGAAAAGCAATGATTTATTATTTGCTTAATAGTTTATATCTCTGGAACCTTCAGGTAGGTTTTGTTCATTTTTGTGTCTAAGAAATCATATAATTAAGAGCTATATTTTATAAATTGGTGTTGGATTTCCTTTGTGTGACATTTCTTTCTTTTGCAGCTACTTTGATACTTCTAAATGCTTTGCACTTGTTCCATTGACAAAGCCTGAATGCTCAAAGGCATAGCTACCCAGGATTGAGATACAATTTTGCAAATGAGCCTGACTGGACCTAAGATGTGATTACCACTTTCCTTACAGGTTTATATCATATGCAATAAAAAAGAAAGCATTATTGTATACATTTAAAAAAATTAAAATTGTCTTACAAGGATGGCCACAAAAAGAAGGAAAAATAAACTGTTCAAATATTTTTCACTGATTTTCCAAGCCCACATCACCTCTTCTGTTGCATTTATATCATCCACAGACCCATGTATTTACCAACAATGAAACGTTATAATATATATAATTATCTAATAAATAAAATATTAAATGTACATCAAAAACATATGCTAAATTGTTGTAACTTCCAAGGCAGATATGGCCCAAATGAACAGGTCGAACCAAAAGAAATAAAACTTACTTGGACATGCTCACAGAATGTGTTAGTCCTCGGTACTAGTCAACAACTGTCATTTCCCACTGTCCTGTCCCTATCCACTGGTTGCTTCTTGTGATTTATGAACTCCATGGTGTTGTTTTGAATAATCATTTGCTCACTATGAGTGGCCATGTCTCATTTTACCTTACATGTTTTATAAACAAACCATAGTTTCTACCATAGAAAACGAGTTTCAGGCAGAAGCCTTTCCTCCACCACCTCCCAATGAAGGTGTTCGGTTCAGTTGTTGGACCAGTGGTGTAACGAAACTTGACTGGGACCGTCTGTGAAGTCCCTGGAGGGGGCCCCCTCCCCCCTGGACCCAGTCAGGGGCCTGCCGCCATGCACAGTGTACTGTGCTGAGGTGGGGGTGGGGGCTGGAGCTCGGTCCCCCAGCACCACGGGGGATTCGGTGGCCTTTGTTATGCCACTGTGTTGGACTTGCTCATCCAGTAAGATGTGGAGATATTTTGAAATCCTCAAATTGTATTGAAATGTCATTGGCCAGCACTCCCAGAACACACAACGATTTAGGTATGCAGGTAATGGCCAATCCTGAACCCGTTTTACGTCTATCACTGCACTGATGGTTTATGAGGTTTCCTGATTGTATGTAGTCTGGCCGAGATACGTTCTGGACATTCATGAAGGGCTAGTAACGTCCTAAAAACGAATGTACCACTACTGCGTATCTATTGGTTGCATCTTTCAATTCTCTGAAGACAAATGATATGCTCTTTCTCCTTATGATGCATTTGGCTCATTGTCATTGTGTTACATGAATGAGTTTCTGTAAAAGAGCATCTCACGTTTTCAGAAGTTTGTTGGTAGCCTTTGCCTCAATCAAAACATTTTCTCTCCCTTTCCAGGGCTGGTAAATGAAAAACGTTTAACCTTCTGCAACTGGGCTATGCATGCTTCCGCTCATCTGAAAACCTTCCCCTCCAGATGTTAAAAGGTAGACCATAAGATTATCTTTTTAAGTAAGTAGTATTCGTTGCGTTGCTCTGGTACAGTCTGGTACAGTCCATAAAGTGGATGGCAATGGCATGCTTTTCCTTTTTATCAAAAGCAAAATGGTCCCGGCTAATAAATACAGTTCCACCGAAAATAAATTCGAAGAGACTAGTGTTAAACAGGTCACTTGTCTATTTTTCACAAACTGCAGTAATAACTCAGCACAAATAGTTGACCTCTCCTGCCAAAAGGCCTTTAACCGGATCGAACTGGCCTACAGAGCAACCAGGAAGTGCCAAATAGGCTGCTCTGTCAGGTCGGTGTGTGTGCCATCTTTTTGGCTATTTGTTGGCCTGTTTTATGGTATTCTAGGCCGCTTTTCACTTTTATTTTCCCAGATATTAAAATAAAAATTGCCTGTAGCAAGCACAAATCCAGGCAGTCTTCTTTACCTTGCAAAAAAAGCGTGTTTTTCCAAGTTTAAAATGCCCAAATTTGCAATCCTCGTCTATTTTTTTTGTATTTAACTTATTTAATTCACAATGAGGGGTGGGAGCACTTTTGTTTTGGTCACCTGGACTATTTTTGGTTTCAGGCTGACACCTTCAGTTTAATTCCTGCTTCTCGTGCCATCATGGTCGGCGTGCACATCCTCGTTTACGTATGAGATCAGGACTTCAGTCCCATCACTTAAAAGAGTGACGTTTTTTTCGCACAGTGAAGGTCTGGGAAATTTCTGATTTTCACTCTCCACAAAGGTTGAAAACCTTTCCTTCAGCCATGCAAAACTTATCTCTTCTCAATGGCATGATTTGTATTGCTTAGTAAACTATGTTTTACTCTTGTTTAATCCCAAACAAGCTGGTAAAGATGGAGAATTGTTCTTATAAATTTAACTTCTACAGCAGAGTTTATTTCCAAAAGGGTGAAAGTGCAAAGACTTTCTTTGCAAGTTTACTTTTTGGTGCTCTCTTCTAGGACAATAGTACTGCAGCGCAGAAGTGCACGGTGTTTTCCATGAAGCTTCTTAGATCATGCAGAATCCTTTGGTTATACTAAAGATATATGCCGCATGATTTTTCACAGAAGTCGTGATTTTCACAAACATGCACCAAAGAGAAATCATTTGGAACCACCGTCAAGCCAAAGGCAGTGTGTAGCTTCAGCTATGTTTACCAGACGTTAGTCAGCTGGCTGTGAAACCATCCCACGGCGTGCGACGAGCACCTGACATCTTCCATTTTCTCACATAGCAGTGCCTGAAATCCCACAATGTGTCATCAGTAAGCTGTGAAATCCCTGCTATGCTCTGCAGGTTTCCACAGTATGAGCGCACTCTGATGCACGCCAGGGGCGAACAGCTCCTCCTCTGGCAATTTATAACTTAAAGCGTCCTGCTCGCGCTCAACATTCCCTCAGAAAGCTTTTCAGGCCCATGCCTTTGCCCCATGTGGCGCCCAACCAGCGCTGGCATCGGGGAAGCAAGACTTCACAGGCGCCTCACGGAGGCTCCCAGGTACTCAAAGCCGGCATGGGCGAAGGAACCGCGACAGGGGGACTTAGCCCCTGCCCCAGATGACCGACGGGGCGTACGGGAGAGTAGCCCTTTCAGATCTTTAAGTGCAAACACTAACAGTTTAAACAGTGGCAGACTGGCTCTCTGAAGACATGCTGCTCATCACGTAAGTCTCCTTGAAACATTGAAGGTGAGGAGAAAGCTCCGGGGTTTAGGGGGATCTCAGCCCTCTTTTTTTTGTTAATTATTTAATTGCAGCCATTGAGGTGTTGACCCTCCACTAAGGAAGGGCATTCTATTTTATGTAAAAGTTCTTCTGTCTCAGCTATCTTCAGAAAAAAAAAAAAAATTTTTAGGAGAGGGTCAAAACCTCAAAGACTTAAATAAGAAGCAAAAAAAAACAAATAGGTCCTGGAGCCCTGCCCAGTTTGCTCCTGTAGCATATATTCAGAAATGCTGTCCTGTGCGTGATCTCCAATGTTTGTGGAATAATTCCAAACCGAAAGGCATTCCTTTAAATCCTAATTCCATCAGCGTGCATACAGTGGTTATAGTGTCAACTTTATTTAAGAGAATATAAGTGTATATATGGACCTCAATATACTAAAAGTACTTGACTAATATTAATTGAATAGCTGAATCAAAAACAGGGACCTATGGCATTAAACAGAAGAGAGAAAAATGTAACCATGCATTCTCTGAACTGTACAATATGCAGTCCTGGGCTCAAATCCCATTTTCCCAGATTGACTAAATTGTGTGAGCCACAGCCTATCACTTTACATCACTATGTGTAATTTTCCTTAACTAAGCAGTTTAAGAGCACTTTCGAGTAATTCAGTACAGGATCTGCATGCTAAAAAAAATCCAACATACATGGCTAATGTAAAGAAATCTTGCTCCACATGTTATAACATTATTGGCTCTGTATCTAGAGAACATGATAAACTGAAGCTTGTTAAGTAAATCTTGGCAACATTGTTTCTTGAATATATATATATATTTTTAAAGATATTGCTTAAAATAAATGACACTCAATTTAGTGCTATAACTGTATGTACTTGAACCACTGAGAAATGTTGTAATTTTTGTTCGTTTTATTCTCTTTATCATCATTTTTCATGACATTTATGGCCTGATTTAAATCTCTGATGGCTCTGCCTGAAGCCAAACCAGACCCCTTGTTCACCGCTACCCAAGGCTGTTTGTCTCCCCTGTGAACCCACCCCCAGAAATGTAGTGTCACCTATGCCATTGACAATCGGCACTCTCACTACCCTCAACCAATGCACTCAAATACATCACCAAGAGCACGGTCTAATTTTATGACAAGACCGGAGGCTCTATTATGCGTTCTTTTCTTACTTTATTTTAAACAGCAGCAGTCAAGAAACTACAGCTCCCAGGAGGATTAGCGTCAGACTAACCAATGGGAGTGAAACAGTAACTAAGAACTAGGCCAATCAGCATACACCATCAACCATAGAGAGTACCCTTGACTGCAAGCAGCCCTCTTTTCTTGCTGCTCGCAGTCAAGATAAGTACACTCTTCTGCTCTTGCGTTTACTTATTTGGCTAATTCTATTTCTTTTGCATGCCTATTGTTGTATACATGTGTCAGTTCTCTGTATCAACATAAGACGTTGCGATATTGTGCTTTTTTCGACCCCCTTCCCCCGCGTTACCGTTGGTTTCCAACTGTGCAGCGCGCGCTCCGTCGCGCGTTCCATTCGAAAGCTCTCCTGTCCTGTCAGCGCATTTCCCAGTGCGCGTCTGACAGGCGAGCCATTCCGGTTCTGTAGCGCGTCTCTGCGAAGCATTCCGGTTCTGTAGCGCGTCTCAACGCGTCTCCGGAGCGTCTTTTTCTGCTGCCGAAGCAGCGTCCTCTTGTTGCCGGCCCGTGCTGTTCCGGGACAGTCCAGACTCACGTCCCCGGAATTCCTCCCACTCTCCCTCTCGGCCCCGCCCAAGGGAGGGCCTTGCAAGTTTCATAGAGCGTTTTGCTCTGTATTAACCCCTTCTTTACCTCAGTGCTTCAAAAACGTCTTCTTATTCTTTCGGTCAGGCTGTCAGCTCTCAAGCAAAGATGATTACAGATACTTCATCTGTCAATTCGGATTCTGAGGATAATGAAGAGTTTTTTAAACAGGATTTGAACAAATTTATAAAATCCTCAGTTAAAAATGCCTTAAAAGCATCTATGGTTACGATGTCTAAGAACATCGAGAGTTCTGTAATGTCCATGATGTCCAAACCTATGGCCCATTCTGCGGGGGAAGGCAGAAAACGCAAAATAATCTCTTCTATTAAAACAGCGAAAGGCGCACATGCAGAGAGTGAGCTTGCCTCACACCAGAACGAGGACTTGGTTCCTCCCAGGCCTCCTTCTAAGGAGGGGAATTCTTCTAAAAAGTTGAGCTCACATGCCAAATGTAAAGCAAAGTCAAAACATATATTAGCGCCAAAAAAGATTGCTGTTACGAGGGTTTTGGACACGGACGAAGAGGGCATGGACGAATTATCTTTGTCTGATAATCCTGATGACACGTTTTCTCATTCTTCTCCCCCCTCCAAACGTTCGAAACTTTCCTCTAGTGTGCCCTCTACCAGTGTGGTTGATGCCGAAGGTGTTCCCATGTTCGACCCATCTCTCATTCATCACCCCAATTCCACGGAGTGGTTTCCTTTGGATCACGTGGCTGAATATATTTCTTCCCGCTTGCGTCTTCCTTTGGATAAACAGACTCGCTCCAAACTCAGGTCTGAATGCCCTAGACCGTCTTTGGACTCTAACATTACTGTGACTCCAGCTATTGATGAGTCCCTCATCACATTTTTTACAAAATATGGAAAGGATCCCCGTAAAGGGGTTGACAAAGCCTGGACCACGTGCCAAGACAAACTCCTCAATGTGGTCGGTCCGCTTGCTAGAATTCTCGACTTAGCCGAGTCGGCTAGATTGGAGGATTCTCCTATCGACCCTTTAGACCTTTCTCTTTGGACTCAAAGAGCCTTTTGTCTTTTGGGCAATGCTAACTCGGCCATCATCCATGAGAGAGGCAAGGGTCTCCTTCTACGCATGGATCCTAAGTTAGCTAATCTTGCTACCAGGGATCCTGGTATCCAGGCCGATGGCAAATTGTTCGGAGACTCTTTCATCAAGGATCTTAGTCGTTTCGTCTCTACTTTTTCGTCTATCAATAAGGCCCAGCAATCTTTGAAGAAGGTTTTCAACCAACGTGTTTTTTCCCGGGCCGGTAGAGGTAGGAGTCGCTTTACCGGCCGCCAATATAAAAACCAAGGCTCCAGAGGATACTCCAACCCTTCCTACTATTACAACCAAGAGTTCAAACCCCATTTCTATCCCCAAAGATCAAGGGGTTTCCGCAACCGTGGCCAGCGCATCTCCAGAGCGGCCAATACCTCAGGTAAGCCAACGTTCTGGCCCTCCCGTGGGAGGTCGCCTTCGATTCTTCCTGCAAAAATGGAAGTCAATTTCTTCAGACCCATGGGTTCTTTCCACTATCCAGGGCTATCGCATCGAATTTCTCTTTCCACCTTACCAGTCCAGTTCCCCTCCTGTTCCAAGGTTCTCCCTCGAGATGTCTTCTCTAATTTCGTCGGAAATCCAATCACTGCTAGAAAAAGATGCCATCCAAAGTTGCATTCGAGACTCCTCAGTTCTATCTTTCTCGTCCACAAAAAGAACAAAAAGCTAAGACCTGTAATCAATCTAAAATCCTTCAACCAGTTCGTCGTCTATCGACACTTCAAAATGGAGACTATTATCCATCTCAGGGATATTTTACTCCAAGGCGACTGGCTAGTCAGACTGGATCTCCAGGATGCATACCTCACTATCCCGATCCATCCTTCTCACAGAAAATATTTACAATTTCTTTGGAATTCAAAAACGTATCAATTTTCCTCCCTTCCTTTCGGCCTTTCGTCAGCTCCGTGGTGTTTCACGAAGCTCTTAAAGCCGGTTGTATCCTTCCTTCGATCTCTGGGGGTTCAGACTCATTATCTATCTCGACGATATCCTTATTATTCATCAAAACAAATCTTCTCTCCTGTCCCAGCTTCAGATAACTTCCACTCTCCTATCAGAGCTTGGTTTCCTCTTAAATCTCGTGAAATCTGTTGTGGTTCCTTCACAACAAATAGAATTCTTAGGCTTCCAAATAGATTCGGTTTCGGCTTCCCTGTCTCTTCCATGGGACAAGGTTTCTGCAATCAAAAGAGAATTGGTTTCAATTCTCCAGAAAGACACTATTTCCCTCAGAACTCTTGCAAGAGTCGTCGGCCTTCTTTCTTCTTCTATCCAGGCCATATTCCCAGGACCTCTTCACTATCGCGCCCTTCTGCGTCTCAAGATCCTTCACCTTCGTCGAGGTTTGGCTTTCTCCGACCTCGTCTATCTAGATCAAGAATCTCTACTCGAAATCCAATGGTGGATATCCCATTTAGAGGCCTGGAACGGCAGATCCATCTTCCCCTCTGTGCCCGATCTTGTATTAGAATCCGATGCAAGTCTCACTGGTTGGGGCGCCCGTTGTGGCTCAATGTCGACTGGCGGTACATGGTCCGCAGAGGAGTCCAGATTGCACATAAATTGTTTAGAGCTTCTTGCAGGCTCCTTTGCGATCCGAAGTTTTACGAAGGACAGAGCAAGTTGCTCCATTCTGCTCCGCATGGACAACATTTCCGCAGTCCGTTACATAAACCATCTAGGTGGCACCAGGTCCAGACCCCTTGCTCTTCCGGCCAAGAGCCTTTGGGAGTTTTGTCTGTCCCACAAATTTTCCCTTCTCGCCGAGTATCTCCCAGGCTCTCTGAACTCCAATGCGGATTGGCATTCCCGACATATCTCGGATTCCAGCGATTGGAAATTACACCATTCCGTCTTTCACCAAATCGAAAGAAAATGGGGGCCCTTTCAGGTGGATCTCTTTGCGTCCAGACTCAACTCTCAACTTCCTTGTTTCTTCAGTTGGCGTCCGGATCCGTTGGCCTTAGCTACAGACGCTTTCCTTCAGGATTGGTCCAAGTCCCTCAATTATGCTTTCCCTCCTTTTATTCTAATCAACAGAGTTTTGAACCAGGTCAGGCGGCAAACGACGTCCCTTGTTCTGATAGCCCCCTTTTGGCAATCTCAGGTTTGGTTTCCTCCCCTTCTAGAGCTCGCGGCAGATTTCCCGATCTTACTCCCCTCATTTCCGTATCTCCTCCTAGATCCACCCGGACGGCCCCACAATCTTATTCTCAACAAATCGTTAGTCCTATCAGCTTGGCTCATTTCGGGGCTACCCAGCGGTCTTTCCCGATTTCGTCGGAAGCTTCAGAGCTTATCAACAATGCCTGGGCGCCTGGCACAAGGCGAGCCTACAGATCAGCTTGGTCTCTTTGGGCAAGCTGGTGTGTGGGAAAATGTGCCGATCCCTTTTCAGCGGATCTAAATCTAATTATTAATTTCTTAGCGGCTCAGGCAGGACTGGGTAAATCATATCGTACTATCAATCTTTATAGATCCGCTATTTCTATGAACCATTCTAATATTGATGGCAATCCTATCGGGATTCATCCCTTAATTTGTCGCCTTTTAAAGGGGGTCAAACTCTCTAAACCTCCTTCTGCCAAATACTCCCATGTCTGGGATGTTTCATTGGTTCTGAATCTCTTTCTTTCTTGGTCTGACAATTCGAGTCTTTCCCTAAAACTGCTGTCTGCCAAACTCACTATGCTCCTATGCCTAATTTCCATCAAAAGGGTTTCTGATGTTAGGGCTCTAGATGTTTCTGCCCGTCAGTTTTTACCCTCAGGCGTATTGTTTCACATCGCTAAACGCACCAAAACTAATTTACATTCGGTGTTCTATCCCTTTTTCCCTGATAAACCAAAATTATGTGTGGGTCTTTGTTTGAAAGAATACGAGAAAAGAACTGTCAACCTGAGAACGTCTTCCTCTACCCAACTTCTAATTTCCTTTCGCAAACCTCATAACCCGGTTACTTCAGCAACATGAGCGCGTTGGGTCAGATTGATCATGTCCCTAGCGGGTATTGACACTTCGGTGTATGGCGCCCATTCTTCCAGGGGAGCCATGGCCTCTAAAGTGTTCGCTTTAGGATCTAGTTTGGAGGACATTCTCAGGTCAGCAGATTGGACTAATGACAATGTTTTTAAGACTTTCTATTGTAAACCTGTTAGAACTGCTTCTTCTGTAGTTATTGATATGCTTTAAACTCGCATAATAGAGCCTCCGGTCTTGTCATAAAATGTAGATTTTCCTAGTAATTTATGACGGAAAGTCTTAATTTTATTAAAGACACGGAGGCGAATATTATCCCACCTCAAGTACTTCTGTTAATATGTACTTTTTTTTTTTCTCCCTCCCAGCGACTCCAGCACTTCCTCCAGCTTCCGGATAACGCTGTTGGCTTCTCCCTTTCTCCCTTCAAGAAGAAATCTTCGGATGCATCAGCGCAACCTTCACAGGACCTTCTGCCTCCTTCTCCCGCATCTCGTCTCATCACGGTGGTCCAAGAGTTTTGTTTAGTTTCCTTGGCATTGGCGATTGTTGGACTCATTTACCTGTTGTTTTATGATTCTATCTAACTTACTCGCTCAAGAAAAGAGGGCTGCTTGCAGTCAAGGGTACTCTCTATGGTTGATGGTGTATGCTGATTGGCCTAGTTCTTAGTTACTGTTTCACTCCCATTGGTTAGTCTGACGCTAATCCTCCTGGGAGCTGTAGTTTCTTGACTGCTGCTGTTTAAAATAAAGTAAGAAAAGAACGCATAATATTCGCCTCCGTGTCTTTAATAAAATTAAGATTTCCGTCATAAATTACTAGGAAAATCTACATTTAAACAATAAACTTCAACGCTACTCAATGGTGATACAAAGTGCCATATGAATGCCATAATACAATACACAACAGGGCAATAGCAAGACAGTGCTTGGAAATGCAGCATGTCTAGCGGCTGGCTATACCCCTTCCTTTCAGAGGAACCCATCCATATCCAGCCCTGTATTTCAGTTTGAAAGTGACCCACTTTAGTGTTCTTATGCCTCCAGACCACGCAAGTAAGCAAAAAGGTAATGAATTTGAGCAAGTATGGTGGTATTCTATTGCAACACCACCAAAGTATCTTTGAGCTCAAAGCATCAATCAAATCACTCAGTACCTGCAGAACAAATATGAGGGATGAGTTGAGTTTTTAAAGGCACTACAGGCATCCTCAGAGGGTGTCCTTTCAGTGTGTGGCACATCCCATCACTGTTTCAACCACATAACATTGCATATACATGGCATATGATAACACAAGTGTTTGTAGTTGAGCGAAACAAGTGTCATGGCACTACCCACAAATGATTCAACTAGCAAGCCATGCATGAATATTGACGCCACCATGAGCTGGACGCCCCAACATTTCTGTACCCCTTTTTGTGCAGCTCAGCAATTGACTCTGAAATTGTAGTAACCAACAATACACTAGAATTCCATCTTTATATCACTTGAAAAGTCACAGGGAGAAAAGACTGCATCATATGCTTTAATTATCATGTACTGTTATGATGTAGGAAGAATAGGAACACATCACATACATCACATACATACAAACATAAGTTCCCAAATCCCAATACAAACATTTTAAGTTAGGGATAGTTGTAAACTAATGTAAGTAGTCAAAGGCTTAATACATGACATGCTAAAAAACAAAGACAGACTGTAGGTTCAATAGAAAAGGCAGGCCATATTTAGGACAAACAAACACTTATTATTTAGGAAACTTATACACATGCTGCATTGTTAAGTTAGCTGTGCTGAAACACACATGAGGCCCAAGCCACATTAGAATGAGAGTTTTTCTTTAAAGCTGCACCAACTGTTGCTTTCAAAATCTTCACTTAGCACGAACACGGTGGAAAAAAAGGGTGTATCCTGCCTGTAGTGCTTTCCTCTTATTTAGTTTCTAAGCACTAACATAACACACCAGAAACGCACTTCTGAGGTCAAAGAAGACTTTTATTGTTGTTAATTCTTCCCCAACCCCAATTTTTATGTATGACGAATTAGTAGCTTTCAAGTCCGCGTTAATCAAACAAAATATATCAGTTTGCAATATACACAGCAGGTTATATTTATAAGATATTGAATGCAAAGCAAAACAAATACTTCACCGTGTGGGAAACTATCTACAGCTTCATCTTTCTAAGGTCTGCAAGCTGATGACCCCTGTCAGTCGCGAGAAAGAGATTCATCTACCCACACAGGATTGCTGGCAGCTGGCGCCAAGCTCCAGCACGAGGTCCGGCAGATTCGAATCTGAATCTCTGCAGCCTGTGTCATTCGTTACAAAGGTGTGCCCCCTCCTCTCAGACCTGGGAAACTGAGCAAGCCTTTTGGAGACTGGCCAGGTCTCCAAGACTACTCCTGTTCCCAAGCTCAAGCAGAGAGAACAACACCATGTACCCTCTCTTATCAGGTCTAGTCTACTGTGAGAAAAACATCTTGGTTCAAAAACACAGCTTGGAAAAATACAGCTTGGATTCTCAACTGCAATGTCTAACTCCACGTTAAAGGCAATAGGCAGCTAACCTAAGTATCAAATGCAATGTCTAGTGTCATGTCAAAGCCAATAAGCATCTAAGCTGAATACAAAATGCAATGTCTAATATCATGTCAAAGCCAATAGGCAGCTGAGCTGAATATAAAATGCAATGTATAATATCATGTCAAAGCCAATAGGCAGCTGAGCTGAATACAAAATGCAATGTATAATATCATGTCAAAGCCAATAGGCAGTTAAGCTGAATATAAAATGCAATATATAATATCATGTCAAAGCCAATAGGCAGTTAAGCTGAATACAAAATGCAATATATAATATAATGTCAAAGCCCATAGGCAGAATATCTAATAGCATGTCAAAGTCAATAGGCAGCTAAATTGAATACATCATGTCAAAGCCAATAGGAATGCGATGTCAAAGCCAATAGGCGGCTAGACTGGATACAGCATGTCATAGCCAATAGGCAGAATACAGAATGTAATGGCTAATGCAATGTCAAAGCCCATAGGCGGCTCAACTGAATACAGAAAGTAATGGCTAATGCCATGTCAAAGCCAATAGGCAGAATACAGAATGTAATGACTAATGCAATGTCAAAGCCCATAGGCGGCTAAACTGAACAAAACATACCATGTGCTACTGGTGAACATTGAGCAACTAATATGCGCAGTGGTGAAACACAAAGTCATTGGTCAAAACAAAATTTAACAAATGGCAGTACATTCCGCCCTTTGACCAATGAATTTTTGTTTCACATATCTCTTGTTTCAAACAAAAACAAAAAACAAAAAAAAACATCAGCACAAAAAAAAACATTATCAGCAAATCAGATTTGAATGATCAAAGCAATCCCTGTAAAGCAATAGAAGTGAATTAACACATTGATCTCATAACCTTTCACATCAGATGCATCTACATAGAGAAGACTGGGCAATTTTTATACTCTGAATGAGTCTCTAATTCAACAGTGTTAGCAATTTGATGTGGAAAGGGGCACGGTCCACCTGAAAGGTTTGCTGGAAGATAAGCAAAAGTCAGAGTTCCATACGAGAGGGAAAAAAAAAAAAACACAGCTTAGTTCCAGTGTAAGAATGCAATCAAACAAGTTGAACTTGAACTGAAGGCGCAGTTTGCGCAAAATGGATCCATGGTGCTGGCACTTTACTCAGCCAGGTTCAGGTTGGGTATTCGGTCCCTTCCCCGACCCCACACGCACACACCGGAAGGGGGACCACACAGCACACTCAGGGACAGTGGCGAAACGTGGTAGGATCTGCAAAAGAAACAAGTATGACTTTTCTTGCAAATAACATTTTTCATTTAAACTGCACCCTTCCTCTTTCTTTCCCTGTTTTATAATCAGCAGGACGTTTTTGGGGCCCTTTGTTACATTCGCTGCAGGTTCTGGAGGATCACTTGGGGCTTCAGCCCACACATCAGCACTGAGGTTTTTATCTGCTGCGCCACAGCTTCCCTTTTCTTGCACTGTCAGAAGGGCTGGGGCAGACTCCTTCTTTACCAAACCTCCATTCACTGCACTTTTGCCAATTTGGGCCATTCTGTCTCCAATTTGTATGAATAAATCAGATTCTTTTCTAGGTATCAGCATAATTTCGATTTTTCCTTGGTAATCTGCAGCAATCACTCTCCCTAAAACCTGATCACTTTGCCATTTCTGTCCTGGTAACTTTCCTCTCCCCAACTACTCTGTGACTGCTTGCATGACAGATTGCTTTTGGGCGTACTGCACAGTTTTTATCAAATCTAGGGGAATGTGCATCTCTCTCATCTCTGCCCACCTGTAAGTGGCTTTTTCTCTCAGCTGTTCACATTTCTGGGGCACCCACTTAGCCATCCCCACTAAGGCAGAATTCTGGGTGTACACTTCTCTCTCTGAATTTTTCTCATTAACATCTGCAAGGTAATTGAACCAGTTAGGTGCTAAAACATTAGCAATGAACCAAAAATCAGCGTAAAAATGACACATCTCACGTAGCTCTTGCTTTAAAATCTGACACACATTATACAACGCTGTTCCTTCTACGGTGCCAGAAAACAACATTTCAGTCAATGAATCATTAGTAAAACAAACATGCTTTTTATCTTCAGTGGACACGAATTCAAATGGTGCACACAATTTCATTGGTAATTCTTTTATCTGTGGTACTCTAGCCCTGTCTTGCAAGTACCAGATCCATTGTATGATTCTAGCAGGGGCACTATTTTCTTTCCTTGTTCTTGATTTAAATGTACATAAGTATTTCCTTCTTGCACTGCGCAAAAACCTAAAGTCTGCATTATTTCATTTGCCAAATCACAAGCGCGCAGCTGCATATTATTTTTCACAGTGACCATATACAAAAGTGTTAGGATTTCACTCAAATGAGAGCTATTCTTTTTCCAAAAATCAAACAAGCTAATGAAAGTCGGCTCTTTCTCTAAAATCTTTGATTTTACTTGTGCATTTTGCAACAGTAACTCGTAAATCACATTCTGGTCTCTCTCGTCCGTGTTATCAGTTAAGGAATGCGCTTTCACTGCCAAAAACCCTGGCTCACAGGGAAACTCAGTGCAGCTCGGAGCTGTCTTAACCCCCTCATTACTGGAATGGGACAAGAAAGATTCTTCATTTTTATAACTTTCAGCATTATTTTGAATTATTGTATCCTGGCTAATTTGCTCACGTAAATTCCTATTTTCATGTTCCAACTTCCTACATTTCTCCTGCATTTCTCTGTAAGCAGATAAAGGTATCCAGACCTTTCTGTCATCATTACTTCCAAAAGACACTTTTTCTACATATGTACAACAGAAATTATTTCTCAAAACACTATCAGGCATTTTAGCTACACATGCATTTTCAAAAATGGTCTGCTGTGCTTCTGTAATTCTCCAAACAGAAAACAATTCACAGTTTTTCTTAGCACCATCGGGCAGTTTACCAACACATGCATTCTCAGACATGGTCTGCCGTGCTACTGTGATTCTCCAAAAAAAAAAATTTCTGTAATTCTCCAAACAACAAAAACAATTACACTTTTAAAGTGTGCACTTAGAAATCTACCAACTCGTCAACACCCTCTTAATCACCTCTTAATGACCGACCCCACTTCTGGTACCAATTGTAGTGCTTTCCTCTTATTTAGTTTCTAAGCACTAACATAACACACCAGAAACGCACTTCTGAGGTCAAAGAAGACTTTTATTGTTGTTAATTCTTCCCCAACCCCAATTTTTATGTATGACGAATTAGTAGCTTTCAAGTCCGCGTTAATCAAACAAAATATATCAGTTTGCAATATACACAGCAGGTTATATTTATAAGATATTGAATGCAAAGCAAAACAAATACTTCACCGTGTGGGAAACTATCTACAGCTTCATCTTTCTAAGGTCTGCAAGCTGATGACCCCTGTCAGCCGCGAGAAAGAGATTCATCTACCCACACGGGATTGCTGGCAGCTGGCGCCAAGCTCCAGCACGAGGTCCGGCAGATTCGAATCTGAATCTCTGCAGCCTGTGTCATTCGTTACAAAGGTGTGCCCCCTCCTCTCAGACCTGGGAAACTGAGCAAGCCTTTTGGAGACTGGCCAGGTCTCCAAGACTACTCCTGTTCCCAAGCTCAAGCAGAGAGAACAACACCATGTACCCTCTCTTATCAGGTCTAGTCTACTGTGAGAAAAACATCTTGGTTCAAAAACACAGCTTGGAAAAATACAGCTTGGATTCTCAACTGCAATGTCTAACTCCACGTTAAAGGCAATAGGCAGCTAACCTAAGTATCAAATGCAATGTCTAGTGTCATGTCAAAGCCAATAAGCATCTAAGCTGAATACAAAATGCAATGTCTAATATCATGTCAAAGCCAATAGGCAGCTGAGCTGAATATAAAATGCAATGTATAATATCATGTCAAAGCCAATAGGCAGCTGAGCTGAATACAAAATGCAATGTATAATATCATGTCAAAGCCAATAGGCAGTTAAGCTGAATATAAAATGCAATATATAATATCATGTCAAAGCCAATAGGCAGTTAAGCTGAATACAAAATGCAATATATAATATCATGTCAAAGCCCATAGGCAGAATATCTAATAGCATGTCAAAGTCAATAGGCAGCTAAATTGAATACATCATGTCAAAGCCAATAGGAATGCGATGTCAAAGCCAATAGGCGGCTAGGCTGGATACAGCATGTCAAAGCCAATAGGCAGAATACAGAATGTAATGGCTAATGCAATGTCAAAGCCCATAGGCGGCTCAACTGAATACAGAAAGTAATGGCTAATGCCATGTCAAAGCCAATAGGCAGAATACAGAATGTAATGACTAATGCAATGTCAAAGCCCATAGGCGGCTAAACTGAACAAAACATACCATGTGCTACTGGTGAACATTGAGCAACTAATATGCGCAGTGGTGAAACACAAAGTCATTGGTCAAAACAAAATTTAACAAATGGCAGTACACTGCCTTAGCACAAGGGTCCTAAAAACCACAAGTCATTCATATCTTGGTGAGGGGAAATGTGTAAGGGGCAGATAAGCATTTGCACAAGGCACGGCTACCGTGAGCATCATGTAACATATAATCACTTGTGCAGAAAAGATAGAGATGCAGATTGACATCAATGTTACTTACCCACCCATGAGGTGACCAGTAATCGTGCATGTGCTCTTGTCAAGAGGTACCTCTCCGCTATTCTTATCTGTACTGCTTGTTCTTGCTTACGTCAATGCTGAACTTGTCAGCATAGTTTTTTGGGGATTTTACAGTATAAAAAACACTGCTTGTGAACTAGAACTTTGAACTTCAGCCATGGCATCCATGTTGAGACTAAATTGCTGTGTCAAATTGATATGTCTTATTTTATTAACAGATTTCCCTCTAACAATTATCTAGCGTAAACTCACTGTAATTATTAAGTTACCAGCACAAAAGAGCAGTGTGCTATGCTTCACTGGGCTATTCATCTATAGCGCCTGAATAGTCTCATTGGAGCAGGACTGTCACATCTTAGAAAGATTATTCTATAAATAGCTGCCATTACAAAATGTCTGGTAACTGAACAGGGAGATGGTGGAGAACAGTTACCAGTTCCAGACAATATCCCCACCCCAGGTACCTGCCACTATGATTTTCTGAGTTAGGAATTGAGAATAATATGTGGCCAAGAATGACTTTATCCTTATTAACCACATGCAATTCCCTTTTTACGGATACATTTATCACCAGCTTTTAACAAGTGGAAAATACGCATGAAAAATCATTTGATTGTGCCTAATGCTTCCTGCACCTGTTAAACAGTGACATTATTCAGCTGCCATGCAGCACGAGATGGAATGGGACCTTTTTCAGAATAATACCAGAATATAGGGTGCTGTGGCGCACTGCACCCCAGCCAAGCAAAATGTAATGAAGTGCTACTGACTGCCCATATTCCATAGATATTAATTGAATTTGAACTAAATTGGGCCCACTTGAGGGCGTGGGCACCCTGTGGAGGGTTGGGTAGCCCCTGCGCCGCAAGGGCTGAAGAGGCCTGTGTTACAACCCAGGCGTTAAGTTATCAAAGAAGGCCGTGGGAGCGCGACAGGCAGGTGCACCCACTTTGTGCACCCCCAGGGCATTTTGGTATTACAGAAGAGGTTGCAGACATGTGTACAACCCCTCTGTTATACAGATTAGCGCTGGTGCACGTGGATCACCACCACTATCTTTGAAGGGCATTCCCTCATCACCATGGGGCCGTGGCCCCATGCAAATGAGGGAATCACTTTTCCTCTGTATTTAGGAGGTACTCTAAGAGTATGCTACAAAAAGGTGGTGCACTTTCAGTGCTTCTCCCAAAGGCAGCCCTCCTGAGGGGATAAAGGGGATCCCATGGACCCACCAAGACATCCCTTTACAAGCGGATACAGTCACTCTACCCTCTTCAAATTGCGGGCGGGCTGCCATCTGCACCGTGAAACACGGTATAGCTT
Source organism: Pleurodeles waltl (assembly GCF_031143425.1). Taxonomy (NCBI): domain Eukaryota; kingdom Metazoa; phylum Chordata; class Amphibia; order Caudata; family Salamandridae; genus Pleurodeles; species Pleurodeles waltl. Next base: position 889,590,897 of record NC_090446.1, read on the forward strand.
TGAAGCAGCATCTTTGTACTTCACTTGAATGCTTTGCCCTGGGGGCAGCACAAGTTTGCAGTAATTCACGGTAATACAGTGCAGTACTACTTTGCACTATCCCCATTTGCGCACAGCACACCTATTTAAAGGTGTGCATTTGGCACAAACAGGGAAAGTATTCCCTATATGTAATATGAGCGTTGGTAGGGTGGTATTGTTAATGCAAGATATTCTATTTATCTGATAGGATTTTAGCAGAACTTTTAAGCAGCACTGTTGTCACTTTAACACGAAAATTCTAGTACTTCTGTACAGGTCTCGAACACTTTTAGTGGGACCATAATTATAATTTATTTTCAGGAGGGCTGTTTGTAAAGATGAGGCGGAGCAGCGTCGTAGTTGAACAGGTAAGATTTATTAGTGGAGCTCTTCTCCAACACAGTGCTCTCTTCCCCCGTCAGCAAGCAACTGCCGGGAGAGAGAATGCCATCGCCAACATTCCAGGCTCGCGGCTCAAGAATACACAAATACAGCCGCGAGCCACATCGTAACACATCCCCACCGTTAACACCCACAAATAGAACCTCAAATAAATAACAGGAAAAACTCTTTCAAAACAAGTGATAACAAAGGAAAAACAAAAGAGAATATAAAACACGGAAAATCACAACCAAGCAATTTACATCATGTTACATAGCCATTCAAAAACACAGGAGGTCTTCTACATCTATCAGTCCTAGGAGACTTAACACTCAGATCACAAGGAGAAGCTCCCATGGAATCCGAACGAGCATTAGGAGCATTAGGAACCACCTCACTTCCACCAGCATTAGCATCACCACTTCCACCACCACCCTGATCCCTTTCACCACCACAAGGATCAGTCACATCTTCATCTTTCATCAACATATGTCCACTACAATCATCACACCTCTCTACATTCCTCCTATTCAGTGCAGAAGCAAATTTTGCAACACGCCTGAAATTCCAGCGTTGTCCATTTTCAAGCACAACGTGCCACCTGTGTACGTGATGAACTCTAAACGGACCTAAAAATTTACAAAGTCCTTTTTTTTACTCTTCCTGATTTAATTTTCACCCAATCACCAGGTTTAATCCTCACATTGTTGCCCCCAGCTTCATTCAGCAGGTCCCCGTTGAATGCACCACCACCTCCCAACAATCTCTCCATCCATGAAGGTCTGAGTTTACTGACAGGTTTCCTACCTCTCATGTCAACAAACAGTACTCTGCCCGAAGTTTTGTTTTCTGTGGTTCGATATCCCCACACCAATTCCGAGATCACCGAACCAGCATCTAAACCATTAACCACAGCCAATTGCAGGCCACCCTTGATCATGCGGTTAGCCCGTTCCACAACACCATTAGCACGAGGATTGTACAATGCTAAACGTGCATGTCTTATACCACATGAATCTAAAAAAACCTTCATCTCCTCAGATGTTAACTGCATACCATTATCCGTAATCAACACCATTGCAAACCCCTCCTCAACAAAAAGTTCTCTTAATACACTTATGGTAGCAGACGTTATAACCTCACACATAAACTTGACAATTAGCCATTTGGAGTGCACGTCCACCATAACCAAGGCAAAATTCCTTCCTCTACTGATACCAGACAAAGGTCCAATAAAGTCCAGACAAACACTATGCCAAAGTTTGCCAGGATCAGTAATTCTACCCCCAACAGACTGCTCTCCCACTCTCAACCGTTTCTCACTCTGAATTCACTCAGAACATCTCTCTACCCATCTCACCACATCATCATCCATGCCAGGCCACCAAAACTCCATTCTCAATCTTCTCTTGGTAAATGTTTGACCAAGATGACCTTTGTGTGCAATGTCAAACAAACATTTACGCACCCCCACAGGCAGAACAACCTTTTCACCCCGCAGGATCATCCGACCATCGACTTCTGAAAGGCCATACCGAAGCCGGGAGAGTACTGTCTCTCCTCCCACCTTTCCTTATCAAACCAACGACCCTCAACAAAACTTAATCTGCTTTCATAGCTAAATCCCAGTCGGTTTCTTTCACAGCACTTTTACTCCAATGCATAACTTCACCTACAGACGCAACAGCTCCCTCTTCTTCGTGCTCTAACACATTACCCCCATCAACAGACTGCCACTCAAGAGCCAGACGAGAAAGACAATCCGCTTGCACATTCTTCCAACCAGGAATGAACTCAATCTTGTAATTAAATTCTTGTAAACGGGAGGCCAACCTAGCCAGTCTCGCTGACCCCTTACCAGTCATACCTGGTGACAAACGTTTTAGCAAAGGTTTATGATCAGAACGTAATGTGGTGGTACTGCCCCAGATATACGTGCGAAAATACTCCACACCCCATGTCGCAGCCAAAGTTTCATGCTCAATGACAGCATAATGTCTCTCAGCAGTAGTCAAAGTCTGTGAAGAGAAGGCAACTGTCTTCTCCACAGACCCATGCATTTGAGACAAGACAGCTCCAATGCTCACTGCACTTGCATCAACAGCGATAATTGTTTTTCTCTTTGTGTTTAAAGGTACCAGATGCCAGCATTGCATACTTCATCCTTTATCAATTGAAAACATTGGCATTGCTCTTCTTCCTATACAAAACTAGCTCCCTTTTGCAAAAGTACTTTTAGACATTCTGTCTTGCTGGCAAAGTTCTTGACAAATTTGGAGTAGTACTCAATTAAACCCAAAAAAGATCGCAGTTGGTCCTTGTCCTTGGGAGCTGGAGCAGACCTAATAGCCACTAACAGGTCTTTCTTTGGCCTAACACCATCTTGCGACAGTGAATGACCAAGGTACTCCACCTCCTTCATCAAGCATTGACATTTTTCCCGACGTAAAGTCAAACCAGATTGCAACAATCTGTCCAACAACATCTTCAGAGTGACATTATGGTTCTCAATAGTGTCACCGAACACTAGAATGTCGTCTTGAAAAAATAGAAAATTGTCTAACCCTCTGAAAATATGGTTCATCATCCTCTGAAAAATGATGGCGGCAGACGCCAGACCAAAAGGCATCCAAGTAAACTGAAATGTACCCTCCATGGTGATGAAAGCAGTGAGGGCCTTGGAACCTGAATGAAGCTTAATCTGATGGTATGCGTGCTTCAAATCCAACTTTGAAAAGTATTTGGCATCCTTCATAAGCAAAATCAATTCATTAATGTTTGGCAAAGGAAAATTGTATGTAACAATGTTCTGGTTCAACCCCCTAAAAACTACACAGAACCTCAATTTGCCATCCCTCTTCTTAGAAATCACTACGGGCGACAACCATGCAGAGGCCTCCACAGGCTCAATTACCCCACTGTCAAGCATTTCTTTCAGGAGCTCTTTTACTCCCTCTCTTACAGAGACTGGAACTTTCCTAACCTTATGCTGCACAGGAACAGCACTGGGCTTCAACTTAATTTCATGAACATAGCCTTTCAACTCTCCCATCTCCTCTCTAAACCCCCCTTTATCCCCATTCAAAATATCAGCAAGAGAAACATCTTGAATTACTGCCACCTGGCTAGGGGCACACGGATTGATGACTATACGAAGGTCGTACTGGTGTTGCCAACCCAAAATAGGTGGACCGGACTCCGCTACATATACTTTGCCTAACACCTTTCTTCCCTTGAACTCTATTTCAGAGAGCATATAACCAATGATATCTATCTGTTCACCCTGATAACCACCAGGATTGATGACCTTTGGCAATAATCTGGTTGAAGCCCACTTTTGGAGAAACAAATCTTTAGGAACAATAGTATATAAGGAACCAGAATCCACCATTAGCTCCACAGGCACATTCTTTACAGTAAATTCTGCCTTAGGTCTCTGCATTCTTTCCGCTTTCACCCACGCCTTATCAGACCCAGAAACACACAACACCCTTTCAAACTTGTCACCCATGGACGCATCGCCTACAGCATCACCAACCATGTCCACCTTCCCTTTTAAATGCTCCTTCTCCCTGCAAACTCTCGCAAAATTCCCTTTGCGCCCACACCTTCGACACTCTTTCCCTAGGGCAAAGCATTTCCTGGACTCGGAAGTATGATACTTGCTCCCACACTTGTTACACATCCCGCTTTTAGATCTATTAGATCTTTCCCAGGACAATTTACCCGTCACAGCCACATCACCCTGAATCAGCGATGCATCCTCAGAAGCCTTAACTTCTCTCCTCTCCATTTTGTTTCATACAAAACTCCGACTCCTCAACCACCTTCGCAATTTCCATAGCATCCTTCAGCTTGGGGTCCTTTGCTGCCCACAATCTTTCCTGCATTTTCTTGCTCCTACACTGTAGGATGAGCTGGTCACAAATTAACTCCTCTGTCATCGCCCAAAATCTGCATTTAACAGAAAGCTCTCTCAGCCGAGCAACAAACTCATCCACAGATTCACCTTCCTTTTGTGGTTGTGTGTAAAACTTAAATCTTTGCATGACCACGTTCTCAGTCTTGGCAAACCTCAATTCTAGTCTCCGCATTGCTACCAAAAATACATTCTCAATGGGCTGGCCAGACTAATCAACAGCCTTTGGCAAGTACTTGAACACATGCTGACCTTCATTGCCTAAGGAACTAAGTAAGATAGCTTTTTTTCTACTGGAGGAGAATCCTAAACCATCTAAACCTTCAAGATCATTATCAAATATGTCTATCCACTCCTCCCAAAGTATTGGCGGACTTCCAGGTTGCACCAAAAACAGAGGTGGAGAGTGCACAGCAGTGGTTGACATATCCATTATATGAATCCGTACTTAAGTTCTATAAAAACGCAAGAGCATGTATGTCGGTATGCTCAAAAGGGAAGAAGAATAAATAAAAATTAAAGTTCCTCAGATATTTGCCAGGACAATTCAACCTTAAAGTAGCAAAGTAGCAATGCAGCAGAGTTTAGGTGTGCTTATCACCGCAGAAGGCACTCTTTGGGAATTTAGATGTATAAGTCGTCCATATAATGGTGAGCGGTTCGTCGTAGACACTGTCAGGTTAAATGAGAGTTTTCCCAACTCTCAAAGATGGCCGCCTCCAAGCGTGCTAAAGCGTCAGTGACGTCAACAAGACGTTGCCATGGAACCGAATAGGCGAGAAGCAGAAGCACACGAAACGCGAGCACAATGCAGCGTTCACAACGGTGCGTGCCTTTAAACGGAAGACAAACACCCAAAACTCAAGATCACCCAGCCGACGATCGAATCTCAGGACGGCTGTAGGAAAGGCACAATCATGAATTGACTCACTGGTCAGTCCTTATGCTGCACCTGGAATCCCATGGCAAAACCGGATTCACAGCATCCGCGTTGGGAAGAAATCTACCTGCTTGCTGACGCTCGTCGCCAAAAATGTAAAGATGAGGCGGAGCAGTGTCATAGCTGACCAGGTAAGATTTATTAGCTGAGCTCTTCTCCAACGCGGTGCTCTCTTCCCCCCGCCAGCAAGCAACTGCCGGGAGAGAGAACGCCATCGCCAACATTCCAGGCTCGCGGCTCAAGAATACACAAATACAGCCGCGAGCCACATTGTAACACTGTTATTCTTTTAATAAAATTAATATAGAGGTTCTCGGCAGGGTTGCTTTTCTTCCAGTGGTATAGTACAAGCGCTTTTCAGCAGGGATGCGGCCACAAGCATGAAGACTGTACTTTGTACTGTAACCACATTTATGTTTTTTATTCCCGTTTCAAATGATCTTCCTGACAATGGAGAGGGGGTGCTAGCAGGAAAGAGATGGATAATTTCACGAGGCTCTGCTTGGCACTTGCCCTCCGGATAAGAGCAGAGATTGAAGATTGTGAAATGTTAACATCTCCATGACCTGAAAAAAGAAGGGAAAAAACCTCTATCAAAGTCAATACTGGTACTACTTTGAAAAGAACCGCAGTGCCTTCTAACAACAGGACTGTACTATGAAAATACAGGAAACAAGAATTACAGTGAAAAATACCACCGCCTGAGCATGTTTTTACAACAGAGATCACTGTCAAAGTTCTTTTTTATCTGACTATGACCGTGAAGTTATTTTTCCTGTAGTGGGGTAGTGCCGGTATCCCACTGGGAACACAACTTTTTGGATTGCTCCAAACTTTGGTACCAATTCGAAAGCTGATTGATTCCACCTTTCTGAGGCAGGGGGTTTGTCCTGCGGGGGAATCTGGAGATTTCCAGTGAGGCTGCTACTTTTGGGGACTGTGTTGATTGGCATAAGTCACAAGTGCATTTCCTAATAAGCAGGCACCTCTGCAGAACCAGTTGAGCTGGGGAAGAGTCACTTACAGATCAGATGCCTCTGCTGCTAGGCAGGGTCTGACATCTGACAGACTTCAGATTTGGCTCGAGGCCAGCGTCTCTTAAAGTCTTAAGAACTTGGCCAAAACAAGGCATATTTTAAGCTTTAGTATTTGTGCATTCGCATGAACATGGGATCTTCCATAGGGTCAGTTACACATTTGAGGTCTGCCTGGAGACTTGCTTGTTTGAAAGACCTAAGGGTTGAGAGGGCAGGGTAGTTCACAGTTACCCACATGGACAAACAACCTGGTGTACAAACCCAATTGCACTGATGCTAGGCCTGCTTTAGAGATGACCCAACCTGTATATTCAGCCCGATGCTACATTATTGGTATGTAGTAATTCCCAGACAGTCGAAGGAGGAGGTTGGGGACCTCTTCTTGATGAGAGGTCCCCAACACTGCAGACGTAAACAATATTTCAGGTTTGATAGCATTAGGCATAAAGCCTTTTCTTGTTTTAAGGGTTAGTTGTTTCTAGTGTTCTGAATTATTAGGGTTAGGTGTTAATAATGCTTTCAATTTTATCATGTTTCTATTTTGCATTATTTCTGCTAAAATAATATATTGTATGGTTTGATGTTTGTTCTTGCTATAGCAGTGATTTAGACATATAAGGGGTAGCTCCGAAATTCTAAATAAACAGGGATGCTGGAGTTGCTTTGCACACATGTATTTGAATTAAATTGAACTTTGACATCATAGGGTGCTGGAGGGTGAGTCAGAAGTGCCAGATGAGACAGAGCTGCTAAGAGGATATGGTTTCTTCATTGAGCCCGTCTGCCCTGGACAGAGAGGCACAGTACATCATTTTAACTACCTTGATGATCTCCACTACTTATTTTCGAGATCAGAAGTTGTTTGGAAAGGTTCCTGAAAGACGTTTATGCTTCAGAATAGAGAATGATTTACAGGGAAGCCTGAGTGAGTGACTTTCAGAAACCAGGAAAAACCATAAGGTGATTTGCACCTTGAGAGATTAGAAAGGTGACAGAAGGTCAGCTTTAGAAAAAGCTTTGCAGTGTTACACATTGGAATTCAGTTTCGGGCGTATCCCTTTCAAATTTATTGGTTCAGGTGGTCCTCATATTGCATCAACAACAAAGGAATGAGAGGAAGCATTTCTTGTCCAACCTTCCGATCATAATACAAGCAACACACAAAGTACAAGAAGTCAAAGTGGAGACTCAAAAGGGTGGGCCTCACCAACTAGAGATACAGCTTTTATGTTAGAAAAACTGCCCTCACCCACTAATCGTAGCATGCTTCATCGAAGGGCTATGCTGACACATTCGCACGCTGACCAACATAAGGAAAACTTGCTGCCTGGGTCACTGCTTGCAGTGAAGAGTGCTCTAAAAGGATGTCTTTGCACTAATTCCTGATTTGGGAATAGACTTTGTATATAGTTCACGGTACTACTGTGGGGCGAAGGGTACATGGGCTTAAGCAAAGGGAACAGAAATACGAGGGAGCAACAGGCAATATATGGATGAAGTAGCCCTCACGCATTTTTACATGTCTGTCTTTGTATTCCCTTGAAGGTAATCTTGAGTGTGTGTACTAAAAGGGGACAATTGAACCCAATCTCATCTGTTGATCAAAAATTGGTTGACAACAGGTAGGGGATCGATGGTCCTGATGAAGGCCGAACGACCCATTATGGACGATGGAAACGGCCAAAACATGTTGACCCTAGAACAGATATTTGGATTGTAGGGGTGATTATGGGGGTGATTCTAAGCTCCCGCCAAGCGGGAACCGCCAGAAGACCGTACCGCGGTCAAAAGACCGCGGCGGTCATTCTGGGTTTCCCACTGGGCTGTCGGGCGACCGCCGAAAGTCCACCCGCCAGCCCAGCGGGAAACACCCTTCCCACGAGGACGCCAGCTCAGAATGGAGCCGGCGGAGTGGGAAGGTGCGACGGGTGCAGTTGCACCCGTCGCGAATTTCAGTGTCTGCAAAGCAGACACTGAAATTCTTTGTGGGGCCCTCTTACGGGGGCCCCTGCAGTGCCCATGCCATTGGCATGGGCACTGCAGGGGCCCCCAGGGGCCCCACGGCACCCCATACCGCCATCCTGTTCCTGGCGGGCGAACCGCCAGGAACAGGATGGCGGTATGCGGTGTCAGAATCCCCATGGCGGCGCAGCAAGCTGCGCCGCCATGGCGGATTCCCATGGGCAGCGGAAAGTCGGCAGTACACTGCCGGCTTTCCGCTTCTGGCCGCGGCTGTACCGCCGCGGTCAGAATGCCCGGCGGTGCACCGCCAGCCTGTTGGCGGTGCTACCGCCAACCTCCGCCCTGGCGGTATTTACCGCCAGGGTCAGAATGACCCCCTATATCCCTATATCAGCACTATTTTTCTAATCCTTTTAATCTTATCCAGTGAATCCCGGAATAAAGATTAACTATGGATTCACTTGAGATAGTTTTAACAATCTTGTTTGGTGTTCTGTATGTCTGATCCCCGTTTGTCTTTTTTATGTTTTTTGTTCCACCTCCCTTTTGCTCCATTCCTCACGCTGGTCAGCGTGGGAATGTGTCACCATAGCCCTATGATGAAGCATGTCGCCATTATTGGGCAAGGGCAGTTTTTCTAACATGTATGCTGTGCCTCTAGTTGGTGGGGCCCACCTTTTTTGGGGCTCCACTTTGATTTCTTGTCCTTTGTGTGTTGCGCGTCCTCATATTGCATCAAACATTTTTCCAACAGTAGTAATCAAAATGCACAACTTTAAAAGCCAGGAGTGTGACATTCTTAGATGTACACAGGTGTTGGAAGCCCATTCCAAGCTTAGAAAATTAGAAAACTATTTTAATAGTAAACTAGAGTTATGTTACTAAAAGGTGGCAGGGTGTAAATGAGATCTGCCAAATCCATTAGTGCTGTAATGAATAATGCCCTCCTGATGATTTCTGTACTGATTGTGTGTAAATATTTCATTGGAATTCAGGCCAGAAACTTGGGTGCTAACCGCACTCCTTCCCCATACAGTCAAATAATATCTGCAATGAACTCCAGAATGTGAAGTGACTGCACAGAGAAAAAAAGGGCAAGGGGGATAGAGAGAAAAGAAACACTCTATAAGTGTCTCTGCCTGCTGACCTTGGGGGCTCGAGCTGGTGGAAGATTTGCAGCAAAGCAACTTGATCTGAAAGCATTCCCTAGTAATCCCTGTAATCTAAGGTATGGAAGCAGACAGGCTCTGACTAATCCCCAGATAACCAGGATACAGTCCAGGAACCGAATACGAAGGTCTGCCTTAGGAGTGTCCGCCGCAAGTCTCAAGATGGGGGGATAAATAAAAATAGAAAATAAAATTACCTTTCCCGATGCTGACGGCTGCCTCGTGTTTCTCTTTTGATGGTGTCCCAGCAATTCCTGGGATGGCTCCCCCCCATGCACTCCTGGCACTGCTGTCATGCTATCCCCAGCATGAGATCAGGATTGGTCTGACTGGCTTGCTTTGCAGCACACACACTGTGTTGGAGTCTGTGCAGAAACCTCAGTGTGCATGTCAGTTTTCCCAGCCTAATATGGCCGGCCAAACTGATATGCGCACTTAGTGCACTCCACTCCTTCTCCCCCCTCCCATGGCCCAGTGCCGCCCCTCCATTCACTCACTGGCTCAGCTGAGTCAGCAGCTGAAAAATAAAACAAATTATCGTTTTATTTCTCAGCTGCTGGCTCTTAGCTACTAGGGTGACGCTCCTTCGCTTTTTTACAATCTTCGTTCCACTACGCGGCACCAACCTGTATTGGTTATTATGGCCGTGTCCTCCAGTAATACTTATTAACCCTTCAGTATCTTGCAAGACAACCCAATATACTTGCTTTTCCTTTATGCTTGGAATCTCGCATCATTTCTGGGACATTATTCTGTACACAAACTCACTGCTTGAGAAAGTCTTGTTGATGAGACACGTGTCGGATGATGTTCATTGGATTCATGATGCATTGGATGAATAACATTTCTATTGTATACAGACGTGTATTTGGAACTTTGATTGAAACAGTGCACTAAGAAATGGACTTTATGGACTACTGTGGTGTGCCTTGGCAAACCAGTATTGACCTTCTTTGTGTTGATTGATCCATCAACTGACCCAACTGCACCCGAGGTGGTTGGGTGTTGTACCAGTTTGGCATCCTAAGAGTACTTTCTGTGACATATTGACATTATTTCCAAAATATGTTATACATACGTATAGGACGTGAAACCTGTAGCATAGCCACTCTATTCTGTAGCTTCTTCGCCATTGTGGAGGAGCCGCTGCTGTATGCCTCCTGTATTAGCGCCAGTATCCAGCCTAATACGGCCGACCTTACTGACATGTGCACTTAGTGCACTCCACTCCTCCTCCCCTCCCCCAGCCCAGCGCCGCCCCTCACTTCACACACTGGCTCAGCTGAGCCAGCAGCTGAAGGTGAAAAAAAACGTTGTTTCCTTTTTCAGCTGTTGGTTCTTAGCTAGTGGGGCGACGCTCCGTCACCATTGCGCAGGAGCCGCCACTGTCTGCCTTCTGTATTCAGGATGCCAGTACCCAGGTTGACTTAGGATATATAAAGTGAAAGCAGAAATTCCTGAAAGGCACCGAGCAAAGCTCAGTATCTGTGAAAGAAAGCTTATCTGAGCTGCACTAACTGCACAAAGGAACTAAAAGAGAGTAAGATTTTAAAAATGCAGTTGACGCAAATGGTGCAAACAGGCAAAGAGTAATGCTGTGAATAGTACATATATCTTCTCGGTTCTTTCTGACCTGGAAGTGCTCTGACCCTTCCATCTCCTTACTGAATGTTCTGGCTTTCATCTTACTCTGGAAGTGCTGATCTGTGGTACCCTGTGACTCCACCTTATTGTTCTGTCTACCACAGTCTCCAAGGTAGGCCGACAGTAAGTTTTTATTGTGGAGCCTGAGAAATGTAATTGCATCTATGCAGCAGTAGCCCCGATCCCCTAAGAGCGGGAACAGGTCTCAGTTATGAGGACAATGGGAGTGTTTAAAGTGAGGCTACATTCTGATACAGACATATATGTAATATTTGTCCTATCTACTAGGTTAGTATTAGAGATTTCAATCTCTTTGTCAACTATCGTGGTGTGCAACTTGGACATTAAAAAACCTGTCTCAATAGTCTTGTTGCTCAATAAATGTAAAGTTTATCATTAATATTTAGGAGGTTCCTTTTGGACTGTGCGGAATTTGTGTAATTTGCCTTCGCATAATTATGTGAAATTTCGGCAAAATAGCATTTGCACAAAATGCAAATGCATCATCATTGCCCTACATTTTAGCCTGAAACACGTCCTCATGTCAATTTTAGATAAGAGGATGCATTTAAACAAAGCACTGTTAACAACAGCCACTCGCATTCTGTTGTACACGTGATTGCAGTAAGTTTTCACTTTTAACGGAGCATTTCAAAGTACATTTTTTATCATGAAAGGCACATAACTATTCAAAGTGGAATAATGACATAATTTCAAGAATTTCGCATTACAAGCACAAAACAATATTCCTGAAATTACGCAAATTACGCCACAGTAATTTCTTTTTCACCTAGGACTAATTTCTGTGTCACTCCCTTAGTTAATGTAAGAAAACAAAAGCCCCAGATAATTAAGGCTACATCAATAAAAGTATGCATAGCTTCCTCACTGCACATCCCCAGGTACTTTTCAAATATCTCTTCTATTGGTAGGACCTGGGCTATCCAAACACAAACATAAGTGAAGGCCACGGCACTGCAGAGGTTATTGGAGTATGCATAGATGAATGGTGCATAGTCATTGGGAGTTAATGGTTTAAAGGGGTCATCACGTGTAGAGAAAAAAGTTCCCTTCTCTCAGTCTTGCATTTTTAACCATCACTAACAGTAGCTATTCCAGAATTTCCCTGGTTTGATGATATTTGCTTGGCTTTCCAAACGTATTGTGATGTTATTCACTGGATCGGCCCTTTTAGGTGCTCTATGAAACCGTAATGATGAGAAAGAGGTTTGTCATTAGTGTATAATGATAAGAAAGAGGGTTGGCCTTCGACTTCAATGATATTTCTATGTTACTATTTGATTTTGCATAGCATTGGCACAAGCAAGCACTGGGTCAATGTGCTAATGTGAACATGCACTGTGCGAAGATCGGGGGAATTGCATTTGGGCTAACTTTTTTCTAGTTCTAGTTTGATTGTGCTCTGTGTAAACGCTCTGTTGAAAGTGTTTTTTGCCAATTTAACAGTAGGTGTTTCATTTGAAGTTCTAGGATCAAGTACAATGCACCCCATCGCTGGGGTACCTCAAGATGTGTGAGGTAAAGTTGGGGCTGGAGAAGAACTTGCCTTTGTATGCTGCATGGCAAATTAAAATACTAGGCCAGTTCATTCGTCCCAAGCGTTCGTGTAATGTACAACATGATGCCAATGTGTGTAGGTGGAAGGGAAACCTAACAAAGATTATGACAAAACTCAGAACATAGTAACACATCTGCACAAGCTGACTCAGACTCTGTTCTGAGACAGTCAACGCAGAACCACTACGTGAACTGCTGAAAGGCCATTTGGGTGATGTACACATTTTAGTAACATTGTGTAACATAAGAAAAACAGTCTTATATCGAAACACTTTATTTCATGAGAACCCAACTATCTATACAACCCAGTCACAGATCTCTGTCACGTGGTACAAGGATTTGCACTTTTTCTAACCCTCTTTGATCTATACCTGGTGCTATTGTCACAGATCACTGATTCCAACAACATATATTTTCACATTTACATAGAGGACACTCGCTTATAACTGAAAATGCAGAAAGACCAAGAGGACTAACAATACATTCTATCCTGCCTAGAGGGGATACACAAAAAGATGCACCAAAATAAAATGGCTCCGCGTTTACAGGACAAGCCTCTTACTGAATCTATATGATCAGCCATGCTGGCCTTCTCATTCTCTCTCCCTTCATTTCCTCCCCGCACATAAAGAGATAGCTGCATGCAGGCATCACATTTAATTCCCATCCATCTTTCAGTCCTCCAGTCAACTGTGTCATTGCTTTCCACTAAATGCGCATACTTCAGGGAGTTCTCCCATTGGTCGCCATGCTCCATCATCACCATGATCCATCGAGTGTTTCTGGTGTTTGCTGTGGCCACTTCCAGAACAGGTTATTGAAAAGCCACTTTCATCAGGCAGTTGTTCAAGAAAATGATAAAACTGCAGATGCACCAGATCTAGATTTTCTGTCTCATCTTTGGACTCAGTTGCAATAACCACATGATATGTATGGCATCATAGCACTCAATCTGTCCAAAGAGTTTACAGACAGACCTGTACTTTTAGTTGGAAAGACATAAAGAAGTAGCATGTGAGAAGAATTGGATGTGGTGCTTGAGGTTCTGGTCATGTTGATGCAAACATGACAATGCAGGTATGTCTGTCAGTGTTTACGGAGATATGTATGAAGAACAGAACTTGTTACATGCACTATTTATTCTACTTACCTGATGTAAGCATGGTTGCATGTGTGCTCGCTTGACCCTCAATGTTTGAAGTGATGGTGCAACTTAAAGGGAGATCCCAAAATAAAAAGAACATAGGGGGTGATTCTTACATTGGCGGGCGGCGGAGGCCGCCCGCCAAAGTAACCCGGTCAGAACACCGCACCGCGGTCGAAAGACCGCTGCGGTGATTCTGAGATTTGCCCTGGGCTGGCGGGCGGCCGCCAAAAGGCCGCCCGCCAGCCCAGGGCAAATCAACCTTCCCACTAGGATGCCGGCTCCGAATGGAGCCGGCGGAGTGGGAAGGTGCGACGGGTGCAGTTGCACCCGTCGCGTATTTCAGTGTCTGCAAAGCAGACACTGAAATACTTTGCGGGGCCCTCTTACGGGGGCCCCTGCAGTGCCCATGCCATTGGCATTGGCATTGCCATTGGCATGGGCACTGCAGGGGCCCCCAGGGGCCCCGCGGCACCCCCTACCGCCATCCTGTTCATGGCGGGATTCCCGCCATGAACAGGATGGCGGTAGGGGGTGTCTGAATCCCCATGGCGGCGGAGCGCGCTCCGCCGCCATGGGGGATTCAATGGGGCAGCGGTAAACCGGTGGGAGACCGCCAGTTTACCCTTTCTGACCGCGGCGGTTCAGAATGCCCTCGGGAGCACCGCCAGCCTGTTGGCGGTGCTCCCGTGGTCGGTGACCCTGGCGGTCACCGGCCACCAGGGTCAGAATGACCCCCATAGTATGAAAAACACAATACATGATTAGATTCCCTTTCAATCATTTTAACTCAGCCATTAATTTCTAACTCCATTAGGCGAAGCAGCATGTCTCATATTTAATTTTTGATTGCCACCTCTTTCTCATTTATTTGCTTTATGACACCCTTATTAGTTGAATGACAAATTAATGTAAACTTTTGGTTATCTGTCTTTTACATTTTTAGGACTGTTATAAGCATTCAAGACAGATAAAATGAATATTCTATTCCTGAGTAGGTTTGTCCCTTTACAACATAATACCGTGATTTTTTTTTATTTATTTACCTTTACGGATGTATATAAATCTTACTTGAAACATCAGATATTTTCATACATAAATTTCAATGTTTATAACACTTTTTTATAAGGGACCCCCATTCACCCACACCCAGTGGAACTCGCCAATAACCTATATATTGCTAGAACAGTCTTACATGCTTACTCATGTCAAAAAATGCATGATAGAAACCATAAGGTAAACTTCAAATTCTGTGGCATAAAAGAAACACATTAAAATAAAAACAATTGTTATTTTATCATGAATATTTGTTTCTGTGCTGTTTTGGCAACTATCTCAGAATAATAATTAGCCTTTCGCATGATAAGCCAAAGCTCTCAATGATTTTAGCCATTTCCATATTGACATTCATAGCTTTACGGTAATGCTATCTTTGCGTTGCGTTTTTTTAAGCAGACGTAGTGCAGTAGATTCCTGGAAAGTCACAGACCTTTTCAACTAAACCCAGTATGATTTCTTTGAGCATGACTTGTAGGAGAATAATTTGTTTCCTTAGATTCATAGGATTAATAAAGTCGGTCCCCCAGCGCGGGAGTTGAGGAGTGCCGTATTCTGCTGGGGACTCACTGTCCCAGGAGCCCCCTGTCAGGGGAGGAGGGGTCGGAGCATGAATCCAGCGCTCAAAGCGCTTTGCATCGTCCCGCTGCGCGGGAGTTGAGAAGTTCCGTATTCTGCTGGGGGCTCACTGTCCCAGGAGCCTCATGTTAGGAGAGGAGGGGTCGGAGCCTGAATCCAGAGCTCCAAGCGCTTTGCATCGTCCCGCTGCGCGGGAGTTGAGAAGTGCCGTATTCTGCTGGGGACTCACTTTCCCAGGAGCCCCGTGTCAGGAGAGGAGGGGCCGGAGCCTGAATCCAGCACTCAAAGCGTTTTGCATTGTCCCACTGTGCTGGATGCGCGCGGGCTGCGCCTGGGCGATGCCCGGGCCGAGGGCGGGGCGGGCCAGTCCGTGCCCGTCTGAGACCGTGTGAGGCCAGGCTCGGCCACCCCTTGAATTCAAGGTAAGAACTTATTGAGACCTTTGTTTGGCTTCTATATCCAAATATGGGCTCAGCACACCCTAAATTTCAGAGGCTCTACAAACCATTGCAGGCTCTTAATAACTGTGTATCCAATGAGATTGACAACTTGATCGAAGAGGTTTTAATCCATATATAAACAAAAGGAAAAGAAGCTCCCACAGAAAAGGCTCAAATCAGGTTCCCTTGTCTGCTTTTTTTCTGCAAGCCACTCGTCTAAGGGGAATCTCACCACAAAGGATGACCTTTTGCTCGCGTCTGGATCTCAGCCCGATGGTCCAGTCGCAAAATCAACAGAACAGACTATAGTACAATTAGATCCAGTCGACCATATGCCAGATACCTCGATTGTTCACAACTTTCCATGCTCCAATCGTTTTCTCCTATTGGTCTCACAACCCCAAACAAGCGATCCTGGGGACTTGCTTTTAAATTCCCGCTCCTCAGACTCTTATCCCCCGTGGGTCCTTCTCAAAAGGAGTTGATTCCTCTTATATTGGGTTTGCAAGAAGAGGTCAGGGAACTAAAGCAAGTATTATCAGAAGTACTATCTAGTCTGCGTGTCAATAGTCCGTTGGGGGCTACAGCTTCTGTACATAAAAAAGTTTGTTCGAGCACTACTATTCCTCCACTCTCGCATTTAGACTCTATTGTGAACGCAGCTGGTCCTAGTGTTTGTGCCTGGCCACCTCACAACCCAAGAGAAGCCCCAATCAAGCATCATAGGCCATTGTGTCCTAGGGTCCTTCCTAGAGTATTACCCAAGTCAGGATTGCATACTAAAATGAAGTGGGACTCTATGGTAATTCAATCATCTTGTACACGCCCCAACACGACCAATTCTCTATACATGTGTAGGGTTCCTCCATTATCTCCGAACTTGCGTTAAAGCGATGCATCCCTGAAAAACAAGGTTGTACATTGGCTGAGACACACCAGACAATGCTGTTCCATCTTTTACTCCGATATAATTTCAGTTAAACGTTTTACCGATCAGCCAGATCAATGGGACTTTATTAGGTTAAATCTAGCCAGCCCAAGTTTGGTAAAGGGTTTGTTATCCATGGAACCCCGTTATCCTATGCAAAATGGTTCAAGTATCTGTCTTCAAAACACCCGCCCTGAGTCTATGCTTATGCAGAACATATTGCCTTCACGTGCAAGCAATAGGTCCCATAAGGTGGGATCTGACTTATTAGACAAACCCAAAATTCAAAGCAAGAAATTACAGGAGGTTGTTCATCAGTTGAATCCCAAATTAGGAAATGTGACTCTTCAGAGCACTTGCCTTGCTTATCTGCTTTAGATTCTCAGGAGGTATTATCAGATATTGACTGACTGCCATCTGGGACAACTCCAAAGGATAGAGGTCTATTCCTTCCCAAATCCACTGCAAACGTTGCTAAAGGTCGGCTTACATATCCTCTCCTGCATAGAATTTCAGCGCTGCCAGACAAAGATATTATATCTAAACCACAACCTACCCAGACCCAAGTTGGGGCAAGTCTCTTTGAGACCCCTCATGAGAACCCAAGGGCCCACATGACTTTAACCTCAAATCTTTTAACATGGAATGTGGCAGGAATCAAAAATAAAATAGATAACGTTGAATGTGGACTGTATATAGACAAATTTAGTATATGTTTGTTTCAAGAAACTATTACAAATATACATAGACAGGGGTTTAGCTCCTTTTGTAAGGAAGCTAGGCATTCCCCTGCAGGCAGAGCAGCAGGAGGGCTTATTACATGGTTAAGAATATCGGAGTTGGGTAAAGTTAGAGAACTCCATGTGGAGTTGCCAGATATACTAGCTGTGTCCATTCAGACAAAGCAAGATTTACCCTTACTTTGCATCAATGTATATAATAGACCTGGCCACCAAAACCAACTGTCTAAAACTATCCAGATTCTGAATGCTTTTTTGTTAGAATATAGCACGACTCATTGTATTATTATAGCCGGTGATTTTAATGTATCGTTGGAGCCGAATCTTACATTCTCAGAAGCTCCCCAGATAGAGGATAGAGTATGGAACATTCCCCCATACACATCCCAGAGAAAACTGTCAAAATCTAATGCCAGGACTTTGCAAATTATTGATCTTATGTTAACCTATGGTCTTCGCCCAGGGAATGGCTGTTTTCCATCTGATACTCCTGCAAAATCTACATATTTCAGATGGTCCTATAGTAGCATTCTTGATCTCGCACTTATTGATGTGAGGCTATGGCACATTGTCAAAGATCTCAACGTGGGTGACCAATATAATAGCGACCATGCCCCTCTTATTGTAACTTATGATAGGCAACTCCTTCTAAGAAATGCTGTACGATTAACTCATGAAGTTTCCTTTCCCCTAGAGGTTTCTTCCAACAAATGTACCCTGAAATGGGATTAATTTAGAAATTCACCTAAATTTTGGGGGAAACTCTGTAAACTAGTCTCTAGTTACCAACTGTCTATTACTTCTTCTCCGTGCTCTCCAAATGAGGCATTGGATTGGCATGAGGACTTATTTGCGGCTGTAAGAATGCTATTCATTAGATCTAGTGGTGGGAACAAATGTTTGGGCAAAGAATTGCACCCAAGGTGGTATGGTAAGCCATGCAAAGATGCCAAAGGCAATCTTCTAAAAGCAATTAAATTGAAAGATAGAACTGAGATAATGCACGCTAGGAGTGAATATGCATCTGCTGTTCAGACCAGTAAACACCTATGGGAGAAAACATTGTGGCAGGAATTACTGCTGGCTGCTAGGGATAAAGATTATTTTTGTTTCTGGACCCTGGTTGCCAGAAATAGGCGTGCTGACAACTCAAGGCCTGACTGTCACATTTATTCTGAGGTCTGGACTGCCCACTTTACAGAACTATACAGCCGTGAGCCTGCCATTTCTTGCGTGCTTGAGAATGACCCCATTGAGGAATTGCCACCTATATCTAGCCTCACCCCTTTTTCCCTTAAGGAAACTGAGATGTCTCTTAGGGCCCAAAAATCAGGAAAGCCCCTGGATTGGATGGTATACCGGTGGACTTGTTTAAATGTGATCCTGCTTTTTTGGGCCCCTATGTTAATAGGGTGTCCAATGCTGTTTTAGCAAGCGGCAATTATCCAAAAACGTGGAAGGGAGCAATTATTGGCCCTATCCACAAAAAAGGCAAAAGGGGGGTTCCGGCTAATTACAGACCTGTCAGTTTGTTAGACAATTTACAAAAATGTTTTTGTTATCAGGTATTGTGTAAATTATAAGAGTGGTTGGAAGATAACCAAGTATTGAGCCATTTACAGACTGGCTTCAGGCAGAAGATCAGTACGGTTGACCAGGCTTTCCGTTTCCTCACGATCAAATGGAAGGTAGTGGACGTGGAGACCAGGAATCTGTTTGTTGCCTTTGTTGATCTCGGGTCTACCTTCGATTTGGTCCCACGTAGGAAACTTTGGGGAGTTCTGAATAACGTCGGAGTGCCGGGCCCTTTGTTAAACCTAATTAAGGAGTTGCATACAGGGAGCTATGCCAGAATTAGATGGGGGATGCAAGGAGAACTAACAGATGAGATTGCAGTATGTAGAAGAGTCAGACAGGGATGTGTGTTGGCTCCTACTCTATTTTTACTGTTTATTAATGTCTGTATCCCCTACTTAATGATTGTGACAGTGATGCACCCAAGGTAGAGGGACAAAGGGTGCTGTGTCTGCTGTTTGCTGATGATACCTTGTTATTATCGCAAACTGCTTCTGGCTTAAACAAATTGCTTGAAAAATTCTCATGCTTTTGCAAAGACCACGGTTTGGAAATAAACAGTGCCAAAACCAAATACATGGTGTTTGGTGATCTAAAAAAAAAAAGCCAGACAGAAGATTTACCTGGAAAGAGAGGCTTTAGAAAGAGTTTTTGACTTTGATTATTTGGGTATAAGGCTGGAGGACTCTCATAGATGGAAGGCACATTTATTCAAGTCCGCCATGAGTTTAAAACCGAAATCGGGATGTATTCTGAGATATGTTGCTAAATCCCCCAGCTTTGCAATTACTCCTCCAATAGAAATATATAAAGCCCAAGCTAGGGGAGGAGTGTTCTATGGTGCCGAGCTATGGGGTTATTGTAATTTAAATGACCTGGAGAAAGTTGAAAATTCCTTTCTGAAAATGCTTTTAAAAATTCCGGTAAGCTCTCCAACTCTGCCCATCCGGTTGGATCTAAACCTTTATCCTATTTCACACACTGCTGCCCTACGGCCATTGATGTACTGGATCAGGTTATGGTCCTCGAACATCTTTGTAAAGTAAATAAAAAATTATGAGCTACTATAATTGCAGCTGGATCGATATTCCTCAAAAGCCACATAGCAGTTTGTATTGATATTAAATAATTATGTATGTCTTCTCCAACTTATGTACATTACATCATAAATATGGAACACATCGGTGTTAGGTCTAGGACTAGATGGATATCTTAATGTAAGTCTCCATATATCAAAAACATCTTAAATTTTGAATTGTATCAACAAAACATTTTTTATTTAATTAATTAACAATATATGAAATGTATAAAACCTACTACAAAAAGTACTCAAAGACTAATACATTCACCCCATAATATCAAAAAGCTAAGACATCTTTAAAATACAATACAAAATATCTAATATTTTAGAAAGGAGACCAATGTCAAAAGTACAACTACGATAAGACACAATGGTGGTCATTCTGACCCTGGCGGTCTTTGACCGCCAGGGCGGAGGACCGCGGGAGCACCGCCGACAGGCCGGCGGTGCTCCAATGGTGATTCCGACCGCGGCGGTAAAGCCGCGGTCGGACCGGCAC
Source organism: Pleurodeles waltl (assembly GCF_031143425.1). Taxonomy (NCBI): domain Eukaryota; kingdom Metazoa; phylum Chordata; class Amphibia; order Caudata; family Salamandridae; genus Pleurodeles; species Pleurodeles waltl. The sequence goes on from NC_090446.1 coordinate 889,611,590, forward strand.
CACTGGCGGGGTCCCGCCAGTGTACCGCGGCCCCATTGAATCCTCCGCGGCGGCGCAGCTTGCTGCACCGCCGCGGGGATTCCGACCCCCCCTACCGCCATCCAGATCCCGGCGGTCGGACCGCCGAGATCCGGATGGCGGTAGGGGGGGTCGCGGGGCCCCTGGGGGCCCCTGCAGTGCCCATGCCACTGGCATGGGCATTGCAGGGGCCCCCGTAAGAGGGCCCCTACATGTATTTCACTGTCTGCTGCGCAGACAGTGAAATACGCGACGGGTGCAACTGCACCCGTCGCACAGCTTCCACTCCGCCGGCTCGATTCCGAGCCGGCTTCATCGTGGAAGCCTCTTTCCCGCTGGGCTGGCTGGCGGTCTGAAGGCGACCGCCCGCCAGCCCAGCGGGAAAGTCAGAATTACCGCCGCGGTCTTTCGACCGCGGAACGGTAACCTGACGGCGGGACTTTGGCGGGCGGCCTCCGCCGCCCGCCAAGGTCAGAATGAGGGCCAATATATATATGTTAATACATGTTGCAGAAAGTTTAATTTTCAAAAATCTAATATTGATAATTTAACGATCTCAAACCTAATTACAAAAAGGAACCTATTGCCTACGCGTGTTTCGGTAGTCCTCTACTACTGAGGCTGCCTTCATCAGGGCAGTTCCCAATTTTATAGTCCCATATTGATGTGGGCCCAACAACCGGACATTCTGCTGACTTCATGTACGGAAATCAGGACAAATGGCACATGTATAAATGATATCTGATAAAAGCAAACAAAAACAGAACAGACTTGAACATCGGGAGTCCCAAATGATAACAATGAATTTTTTTTAAATAATAAACTAATGTATTATTATACGCATCTAGTGCCTACAAGAAACCAAAGTAGTTTTGATATAATGAAGTGCACCCATGTGTAAAACATGAAATACAAAAAAATAAAAAGAAGAAAAAATAAGACAAAATACGAGGGAGTTAGTCAAACAAATACAGAGTGAACTAGCGTGAAACTAAAGATCGAAAAAAGAGAGAATATAATAAATTCAAAAAGATAATAAAGGATAAGAAATATTTCCTTATATATCAGAAACCTAAGATGCACATTCATTTTCTTGAAAAATTATAAAACATAAGCCCGTGTGAAGTGTGAGGTTAATAATAGTGAGTTATCTTTGATGATACCTCCAGAGAGAATTGTTTATAGTATATCAGACCAAAACCTCCACTAGTCTGCATATAGGCAGGATGCCCTTGGCTGCCATTTGAGGAGTATACCTCAAATCAAGAATGATATAATTTGTCTATAAACAGAGGAAAAACAAAGTACCAATAAGGCCACACTAAAAATGGAACACTCGAAGGCATAGAGGAAAACCCAGGACAAGAATACATTATTTTATGACAATTTTAGATAACCTGTCAAATGCTTAGCAAATCTTAAAGATGAAGCTTCATTTAGTGTCATAGGATTGGCCGCATGTGTTGCTTTATCTAAAGAATCTTAGAAAAGGGGAAAGACCAAGTCACAAACAAAGATGGAGAAAAATGTATAAATAAATATATATAGAGAGAGAAAAGACCCGCAACATATCTGTCGACTCTTAATATCAATTACTTCACTTAGAAGGTTCACAATACGAAATACTATAGAATTGGATATATACTGAGGAAAAAACAGCATCTCCTTACCTGGTTACTCAATAGCGCGACGCGTATTTCATAGTGGAAACGCCGGTCAAGCAAACTCCGTTTTATTCGGAAAGTCACGTCGGAAAAGGTTGCGTGAAAATCTTTGGCCCATACAGAGTTGGACTTAGTACTCTGATGAGTGCGTAAGCCCTAATGAGGGTTAGGTGGTGCAGTTATGTGAAAAAACTTTCTCCGATCTTGGACTCAGTAGTCTCTGGTTGGATCGTGTACACCTCCCAAAAAATGCTGTACAGCTTGTAAAAGATGCATTTTGGTTGAGAGTACAAGCGAAAAAATTAGCAGAGGTTTCCTCACCCAGTTTAACCAATAGTTTTTTATCCTCGAAATGCCACTATCAATTTGAGCACTTTATGGACTTGATTGTAACCCCTTCGGCATGTGCACTTTATATTAGATTAAGGTTGGGAACATTACCACTTCGTTTGTTTACTTGTAAATGGTCTAATATTGGTGCTGACAGTAATTTATGTCCAATGGGTTGTGGAGTCGTTGAACACATAGCCCATGTTTTATTCTGTTGTCCCGCATATCATAAGCAAAGAGCACGTTGGCTTATACCACTCTGTAGATCCATGGGCTTTGGGAGTTGGTCAGTAGCCTTTAGGATTCTTAAATCAAACGCCCATGAAAAAGTGGCATGTCCATTGGCAACGTTTCTGGAGACTATTTGGCCTATCAGATGCAAATTATTGAAGACATGAGTATGAAGAGATAAGAACGAGTTTTTATGTGTTGTGGACTGTAGTTATTTATTATTTTTGCTATTGTATTTGATTATTCTTGTTTCAACATAACATGTATTTTTAATCAAGGGTTGCGAGGTGGTTGAATTGTGGTTTTACTGCTGCTATTTTTATCCATCTATTTTAACAATGCTCACTTTATTATGATGTATTTATGGGGGTGATTCTAACCCTGGCGGTCGGTGTTAAAGCGGCGGCCAACCCGCCAACAGGCTGGCGGTCAAAAAAATGGAATTCTGACCCCGGCGGGAACCGCCAACACAGACAGCCACTTTAACACTCCGACCGCCACGGCGGTACAAACAAACAGCGCGGCGGTCACCGCCAACAGCCAGGCGGCAGACAATGTACCGCCCACACTATCACAACTCACCAATCCGCCACCTTTTCCGGGGCGGGAGCACCGCCGATAAAAACACGGCGGAAACAGACTACGAACGGGAAAACGCACACCACTACCCACTCCAGGAGGAAGGAGGACAGCATGGAACCCAAATTAAACATCCTACCTGCTCTCGTCTACCTTCTCATCTACCACGAGTACGAAGTCCGGAGCAGACGACAACGGTGAGTACTGCACCTACGACACACGGGAGGGGGAGGACGAAAGGTTACGGCCACACACATATGCGACCCCTCCCCCCCAACTATATACACACCAATGCAGAGCAACAAGTCACAGTGACACCACCCAAACACCCCTGAAAAATGCTATGACATAATCAAATTTGGAATAAATATTTATGTACCAAAAAGCTCCTGAAAATTATCGTACAACCATGAAAGATATTTAGAAGAAAACAAATGATATACACATCAGTGTATAACTGAAGTAACAAGTCCTGCACATCCTACGAATTCATCATGTCCGTGGGCCAAAGTTTTGAGAAACAAGGGCAAAGCCCACACAGGAGACCTGAGTCCTTTGGAGAGAACACTGCAGGGGCATCAGATGTAAAAACTACAGGCACCTCAGGGGGAAGGGAAGGGGGGGGCACCACAGCCACATGAGTCCACGACGCCAGATCCACGAGGAGCCACCATGCCCACTGTACCATCCTGGGGAGTGCAAAGCCACAGTCTCTCAATGTCTCTACAGTGGGTGGGCTGCCCACTGTACCATCCTGGGGAGTGCAAAGCCACAGTCTCTCAATGTCTCTACAGTGGGTGGGCTGCCCACTGTACCATCCTGGGGAGTGCCAAGCCACAGTCTCTCAATGTCTCTACAGTGGGTGGGCTGCCCACTGTACCATCCTGGGGAGTGCAAAGCCACAGTCTCTCAATGTCTCTACAGTGGGTGGGCTGTCCACTGTACCATCCTGGGGAGTTCCAAGCCACAGTCTCTCAATGTCTCTACAGTGGGTGGGCTGCCCACTGTACCATCCTGGGGAGTGCAAAGCCACAGTCCATCAGGTGGATGACAGTCTCCATTGGTCAAGGAGGAGGCATGGTGGGCACAGTGAACCATAAACAGTGCTTGAGACGGCGGTGCCCAGCGGAGCGGTGCTTGAGAAGAAGGGCCCAGCGGAGCGGTGCTTGAGACGGCGGTGCCCAGCGGAGCGGTGCTTGAGATGAAGGGCCCAGCGGAGCGGTGCTTGAGAAGAAGGGCCCAGCGGAGCGGTGCTTGAGACGGCGGTGCCCAGCGGAGCGGTGCTTGAGATGAAGGGCCCAGCGGAGCGGTGCTTGAGATGAAGGGCCCAGCGGAGCGGTGCTTCAGACGGCGGTGCCCAGCGGAGCGGTGCTTGAGATGAAGGGCCCAGCGGAGCGGTGCTTGACATGGCGGTGCCCAGCGGAGCGGTGCTTGAGATGAAGGGCCCAGCGGAGCGGTGCTTGACACGGCGGTGCCCAGCGGAGCGGTGCTTGAGATGAAGGGCCCAGCGGAGCGGTGCTTGAGACGGCGGTGCCCAGCGGTGCGGTGCTTGAGATGAAGGGCCCAGCGGAGCGGTGCTTGAGAAGAAGGGCCCAGCGGAGCGGTGCTTGAGATGAAGGGCCCAGCGGAGCGGTGCTTGAGAAGAAGGGCCCAGCGGAGCGGTCCTTGAGATGGCGGGGCCCTCTTCAGCGGTGCCTATCTTCACGGCGGGGCCCTCTTCAGCGGTGCCTATCTTCACGGCGGGGCCCTGTTCAGCGGTGCTCTTCTGCACGGCGGGCCCTGTTCAGCAGTGCTCTTCTGCACGGCGGGCCCTGTTCAGCGGCGCCTATCTTCACGGCGGGGCCCTGTTCAGCGGTGCTATTCTGCACGGCGGGCCCTGTTCAGCTGTGCTCTTCTGCACGGCGGGCCCTGTTCAGCAGTGCCTATCTTCACGGCGGGGCCCTGTTCAGCGGTGCTCTTCTGCACCGCGGGCCCTGTTCAGCGGTGCTCTTCTCCACGGCGGGCCCTGTTCAGCGGTGCTCTTCTCCACGGCGGGCCCTGTTCAGCGGTGCTCTTCTGCACCGCAGGCCCTGTTCAGCGGTGCTCATCCAGCAGGTCAAGGGAGCCAGACCTGGCCTGGACTCCCTGCTCAGTCGCCCTCGGAACGTGACGTTTCTGGACCCTTCGGGGACGGACTCCTGGCCTCTTTAGTGTCCTCCTTCCCAGCTGGGATGTGACATGTGGGGTCCACCTTCTCCGCGCTCCTGCTGCCCTTCCGCTCCTTTGATGGGGCTCTCGGCCCTTGCCTCCCCTAGATGGTGTGGCTGGTGAAGTGGCCGCACATTGCTCCTTGGGGGCAGCCCTGTCAGTCCTCGCACGGCGGCCCTTGTTTTTGCGGGTCCTCTTGCCGGGGGGGGGGGCTGGACGTGTCCTTGCTGCTGATCGATGTGTCACTGCTGGCAAAGGGTGGACTCCAGAACCCATGCACAACAGTGACACTCGAAGCTGGGCTGGTGGTGGCTGCGGTGCTCTTGGGACTCTTTGCAGATGGAGGGGGGAGCTCATCGGAGGGAAACAGGTCAAGATTAGCCAGGAAAAGCTTTTTAGGTCCAAGGTAAAGGGTAGGAGAAGTGGTGATGGGAGTGGAGGAAGAGGATGTGGTTGTAGGAGAGTCAGGTGTGCTGTCATTGGGTGAAGGTGCTGGTGCTGTAGGCTGACGTGAGGTGGATGGCTGTTGGGTGGGTGTCTGCCTGCGTTTGTGTGTCTTGGAAGAGGGGGTGACAGACACAGTGGGAGAGGACACAGGGGACGTGTAAATGGCAGTGGGGGTGGTGACTGCACGAGTGTGGACTGTACTGGAGGGTGAGGTGGTGATGGAAGCACTGGCTGATGTTGGGGTGCATGCAGGTGTGAGTGTAGACGTCACAGGGAGGGAGGAGGGAGACGAGGAGGAGGGGGACACAGAGGTGGTTGTGACTGCTGGAATGTCTGCATCTGGGTGTTGCTTGAGTGAGTGTTTGTGGGATCTGTGGTGCTTGTGTCTGGATGAGCTGCTCATGGGTGTTGAGGTGTGTGCAGGCTGGTCTGATGGTGTGGATGGGATAGGCTGAGGAACAGGAGACAGAGACACGCTGGAGGCAGTAAGAAGAGGGAGGCTGGAAACAGGGACAATGGCTGTCGTCAGTGCTGAGGCCAGAGCAGTGAACGCTCGTTGATGGGCAGCCTGACCCGCATGAATGCCCTCCAGGTACGCATTGCTCTGTTGCACCTCCCTTTGCACTCCCTGGATGGCATTCAAAAGGGTCGTCTGCCCAACAATGAGCGTCCTCACCAGGTCAATGAGCTCCGCACTGAGGGCAGCAGGGGCAACAGGGGCAGGGGCTGAGGTGCCTGGGGCGAAGGAGACGCGCGCCTTCCTGGGCGAGCGGGCACGGAGCGTAGGCTGAGGGGCTGCTGGGAGGGCGGTGCTGGTGCGCTGGGTGGCGGCTGTACCTGTAGAGCCGGGGGGCCCGGATGTTGCCGCCACCGCTAGGGAGCTCCCATCTGAGGACGTGTCGCTGTCGCTGCTCTCACCAGCGGTCCCCGTCGTGGTGCTCCCCTCGCCCTCCGGATCACTGGTGCCCTCGGTGTCTGTTCCTGGGCCCACCGGGGCCTTGTGTCCTGCAGCTCCCTCGTGCTCTGATGCCAAATCTCCTCCGCCTGATGATGCTAATGCACACATGCACAAGAAGATGAAGAGAAAGGGTGGGGGGAGAAAAAAGAAGACCAGGTTGAGTGCATGCAATGTCAACACCGTTGGCGGAGAGGACAGACACAGGAGCCTCATGCACTAAGCCGCGCATTCGGGGTACACTACTCAGTACTACTGACTAGGACAACAGGCCAAGAGACGTCAAACGCGCACATGGGTGATGCTGGACCATCAATGGCTGTACTTGTCACCCTACAGAGGTGGGGGCCGGGGGCACAGGGCCATGCCTAAGGGAGAGGACTACACTACAGAAAGCGCCCTGGCCTAATGTCACCCACAGCCCTCCTCCCCCACCCAGACGCCTCCACTGCGCAGAAAGATAGGAGAATGTGCTGATACTCGCCCCCTTGTGTCTGCTGTGATGTCTTAAAGCGCCCATCCAATTCAGGGTAGGCCACCGCCAGGATCCGGGACATCAGTGGGGTCATGGTGCGACTGGCACCCCTCCTAGGTTGGGAGGCCATCCCCAGCAGTGTTTCTGCGGTCTTCCTTGTTCCGCGGCGGATGTCCTCCCACCTCTTGCGGCAGTGGGTGCCCCGTCTGTTGTGGACCCCCAAGTTCCGGACTTCCTTGGCGATGGCACGCCAAATCTCGATCTTCTGATGGGCGCTGACCTATTTGACATGTACAGGGTGGAAAGGAGGAAATCATCAATGACCTGCATGTTAGATGTGATTGGCCCCCCCCCACCAACTTTGCCATATGGCACATGCTCTCATCTGTCGTGCGTTGCACTCCTCATTCGCCCCCCACCCCACCAACTTACATCCACCCCAATCCACACAGGCATAGCCCATTCCATGTGCACCCGGTGTACTCACTTGTTGGTCTGGAGGACCGTAGAGTAGCGCATACTGGGGGAGGACCCCATCCACGAGCTTCTCCAACTCTTCAGACGTGAAGGCAGGGGCCCTTTCCCCAGTCGCAGCAGCCATTGTCACTTCCAGACCGAGGTCACAGCAGCACTTGCAGTATAGGTCCTCTCCTGTGGATGATCAGGTCTCGAGTGATCAATCAGCTAGGAAATGGCGGTCACGCCCGCGGCGGTGCGTACCGCAGCGGTGCGTACCGCGACCGCCGGCGCACATCGTCATTGGCTCCTGAAACCCATAGGGTTCAATGTTAACCAATGCGGCTTTGCGCCGCGGTCTTCGACCGCCTACCGCCACGGTGTGCCCCGCCAGCACATTGACCTCACATCCCATTGTCCCACTTCACAGGTCAGACAGCCGCCATTTCAAGGGCCTACATGGCTTAATTTTGACTGCGACACACAGGCCTAGGCCTTCCATTGCCACACATACACGCCTTTCAACCCATTGCCATTCTTTAACTGTGCAAGCTGTCTGTACGTACCTGTGGTTTGCCTGACTCTGTGCTCCATGTTGTCCTTCCTAGGCACCGTCCGCTGGGACTTGCGAGGAGAAGGACGAATCCTCGCGTGTACCGACCGCTGGTGGACCTGTCGACAATGGAAGAACGCCATATAATACTTCGATACAGACTTGACCGTGCCACTATCCATGAACTGTGTGCCCAGCTGGAGCCAGCCCTGATGTCCCTCATCCGCCAACCCACAGGGATTCCCCCTCTGGTGCAGGTTTTGTCAGTCCTCCATTTTTTGGCAAGTGGGTCATTCCAGACAACAGTGGCCATGTCATCTGGAATGTCTCAGCCTATGTTTTCAAAGATTTTGAGCAGAGTGTTGTCTGCCCTGATGAAACTCATGCGGAGCTACATCATTTTCCCAGAGGAGGGTGGCTTGCCTACAGTGAAGGGTGATTTCTATGCCCTTGGGCATATCCCCAACATCATTGGTGCCATTGATGGGACCCATGTGGCTTTGGTACCCCCAAAAGACGATGAGCAGGTGTACAGAAACAGAAAAAGTTATCATTCGATGAATGTCCAGGTGGTCTGTTTGGCTGACCAGTACATCTCCCTTGTAAATGCCAAGTTCCCAGGGTCAGTGCATGACGCGTATGTTATGCGAAATAGCAGCATCCCCTATGTGATGGAGCAGCTACAGAGACAACGTGTGTGGCTAATAGGTGACTCTGGTTACCCCAACCTGCCTTGGCTACTGACCCCAGTGAGGAATCCCCGGACCAGGGCAGAGGAACGGTACAATGAGGCCCATGGGCGAACTAGGAGGATCATCGAAAGGACCTTTGGCCTCCTGAAGGCCAGGTTAAGGTGCCTGCATATGACAGGGGGATCCCTGATGTACTCACCAAAGAAGGTGTGCCATATCATCGTGGCCTGCTGTATGCTTCACAATCTGGCATTGCGACGTCAGGTTCCTTTCCTGCAGGAGGATGGTCAGATGGTGGTGTTGAAGCAGCTGTGGAGCCTGCGGAGAGTGAAGAGGAGGAAGACTCAGAGGACAACACAGACAACAGGGACAGAGTAATAGAACAGTATTTCCAGTAGCACACAGGTAATAATCACCCATGCCATTTTACATTTCCTGAAAGCCTCCTGCATCTCAACTTTGTCGATTTCCCCCCAGAACTATAAACATGATGTTTGATTTTCCCTTCCCTTTTCTGTGCTGTATGAGCCACTGCGTGACCTCGGCTTGGTTGGCCCATGGACTAATGCTAAGTTACCTCGGTATGTGTAATTCACAATGTTAAAAATACGTAATTGATATGTAATGTGTCATACATTTGTAAATAAGACAGGCTGAGTCCTGATTGATTTCAGTGCAATGTGTGATTTATTATTAGTGCATAGATATTGGTACATGATAGTGAAACAGTGATGGGTGGGGGTGGAGTAATGTCCATGGCAGAGTCCAGTTCTCAGTCTCACAGGTGCATTGTCCATATGCCTGTGGCAGGATGGAGCAGGGGCAGTTCAAGGTTTGACAGGGTGGCAATGTGGAACAGTGGGAGGACTTCAGGGGGTATGTGATGCTGGCGGGGGTCTTGACATCCTACTCTGTCGTTTTTTTTTATCTCAGGCTCCTTTTGCGGGGTGGTTGTTGTTCAGCAGGAGGTGGGGTTCTGGTGGGCTGTCGTTGTGGTGGGGCCTCCTGTCCACTAGCGCCAGCGGAGGTGGTAGGCTGTTCCTGTTCCTGGCTAGTGACAGGGGCCCTGTGTGATGCCACATGGTCCCGAAACGTGTCCTCTATACGGTTCAGGGCCTGGACTATGCTTCCCATAGCGGTTGAGATGTTGGTGAGTTGGTCGCTGAACCCCATGTAGCGTTGCTCCTGCTGTGCCTGGATCTCCTGGAACCTGGCCAGTACCATCGCCATCGTCTCTTGTGAGTGGTGGTAGGCTGCCATGATGGTGGTGAGGGCCTCTTGGAGAGTGGGTTCCCTGGGCCTCTCCTCCCCCCCCTGTCGCACAGCAGCCCTCCGAGTTGCCCTGTTTCCCTGGGCCTCTGTCCCCTGGACGGTGTGCCCACTCCCACTGCCCCCAGGTCCCTGTTGTTGTTGGGTTGGTGGGTTACCCTGGGGGCCCTGTAGTGGTAGACACACCGCTGCTTGACCTGTCCTAGAGACAGAGGCATGGGCCCGCTGGGTGGGAGCTGTGCTGTTGTTCCCAGAGGGGGTTGGGTCTGCAGTGGCCTGTGTCTGGGTGAGGGGAACCGACTGCCCAGAGGTCCCCGATGGTCCGGGCTGGTCATCAGGGTCCAGGTCAACAGAGCTGCTGTCATCACTAGGGGCCTGTTCCGGGGGTGGGATGGACATTTCTGGTCCCTCCTGACCGGTGTGTTGTCGTTCGGGTCCTGCATGGGGAAAGAGGGTATGGTTATTGTTTCTGTGTGTGCATTAGCTTGCGTTTTATGGGTGCCCTTGTCCCCCAGTGCTGGCATTCCCTTGGGGGAGGTGTTGTGAGGGTGTTTTGTGGGGGGGGGGGATGGGTATGTGCAGTGGTCATGCTTAGGTGATGGGTGTCCATAGTTTGGGGATGGCATGCAGGGGTTGGTGTTGGGTGGGTTGTGCTGGAGAGACATTCTCAGGGAGGATGTGTGCTGGGGGGTTGGGGGTGAGGGTGGGGGTTAGCATGCTGGGGGGGGGTGAAGTGGTTGGCCTTGTACTTACCAGAGTCCATTCCTCCGTGTACTCCAGCGAGGCCATCAGGATGCAGGATGTTTAGTACCTCTTGCTCCCATGTTGTGAATTCGGGTGGAGTGGGTGGGGGCCCCCCGCCAGTCTTCTGCACTGCGATGTTGTGTCGCGAGACCATCGAGCGCACCTTCCCCCGTAGGTCGTTCCATCATTTGCGGATGTCGTCCCTATTTCTGGGATGCTGTCCCACCGCGTTGACCCTGTCCACGATCCGCTGCCAGAGCTCCGCCTTCCTTGCTATGGTGGTGTGCTGAACCTGTGAGCCGAAGAGCTGGGGTTCCACTCTTATGATTTCCTCCACCATGACCCGGAGTTCTTGGTCCAAAAAGCGTGGGTGCCTTTGTGGTGCCATGGGGTGGTGTGTATGAGGTGTGGGGTGGTGTATGTGATGATGTGTGTGTTGGTGTGAGGTGGTTTGTGCTTCTATGTGGTGTGTGTGATGTTGTGGTGTGCCTCTGTGTGTCTGGCTATCTATTCTCTGATGTGTCTCTCTCTCCTTCGTCTCTGGTTTTTGTTGGTAGGGGTTTGTGGGTGATGTGGGTGTGTGTTTTATATGGTATTGGATGTGTGGGAGTGGTGTGTGTATGTGTTTCAGGTGTGTGCCTTTCAAATTGTCCAATGTGGTAGGGGTTTGTAAAGGTGTGTGTATTTTGACCGCGGCGGTGCGTACCGCCAATGGAATACCGCGGTTGAATGACCGCCGCGTGGATTTGCGGGTCATAATGGGATGGGCGTATTTCTGTTGGCGTGGCGGTGGAGGTTTGGTCTTCTCCAGTTTACCGCTGGCCGCTGATGTGGCGGACTGCAGTGGAGGGCGGATTTTTGGAGGTTTTGCAGTTGTGGGTCAGAATGTCCGTGGCGGCTGACCGCGGCCGCGGCGGTATTGTGGCGGCCTTCTGACCGGCGGTAAGCGGCTTTTACCGCCGAGGTCAGAATGACCCCCTATGTGTTTTTATGTGCTTTGATGGTATTTTACTTCGCCGAATAAAACTATTACTACCACTATAATAAAGTCAGAAGTGGTACATGAATCTCATCCTTGCCCTTGCTTTGATTTTACAGACAACTCGAGTGTGTCCGGATTATTTTTCCTAGTGTTCCACATAAAGGGTTAATCAAGGAATACCAGCAACATTCCAGTCTAACAAGGATGTGTTCAAATATATAGGTGACTCCATTAAAGAAAGCCAACAAACATCATAGTATTTGGCTCTATGGGGGAATGGTGAGGCAAAAGGAATTTAATAGAGACCACAGTGTATGAGGAACACACAGAAGCAATGCTGGCGCAACCCACAGAAATCAACAAAGTATATGAGTGTACCGGGTCTAACCAGGAGCAAACAAAATTGCATACCACAGAGCTCAAATTGAAGCCACGGTATATGAAGCATTGAGTTCCATCCAGAAGCCAGAAAATAAAAATAAATCAACAGCCACACCACTGTACATTGATCTCTGTGGTCTGTAAAGAAAAAGTGATGATAAAATCCACGTATAAGAAATTGGGTAACTGGTTGCCTGGGATGTGAGCCCCGTCAAGCAGTAACCACAATCCTTGTCAGAGTGAGGCAGAAGCCAACATTAAATTAACCGGTGTATATGCACACACTTTTGTTCTTTACGTTCATGTTTTTAGTTCCAGTATCCATGTACATATTAAAAACTTGATACTATGTATTCCTTACAGCCTTGATAAAGTCACTGTGGTGACGAAACACGTGTTGGCTGTGCCTGTTTGGCTGTATTTCTGGATTCACGAAAATTAATCCTAATAAACGACCTTCTGGAACACCAAGAAGAATACCGATTAATTTATAAAATTGCTACACACTAATTTTCACCTGTGCTTTCCTAATATATATGTTGTTGAGTGCTGTGGTCATATTTGTTCATTAAATTAACCTGTGCTCAACCACCTGTTAGTTTGGCACACGCAGTCAGGCTTAACATAGAGGCATGGTGTAAAGTACTTGTGCAACACTTCAAATAGCAATAAAGTGAAAAATACCACACACAAAGGATCCTACATCAGTTTAGGAAAATAGAGAAATGTTAATAAATAAAACAAGATGAAAACAGCAAGAATCCAATCAGTAGAATTAGAGATGTGCAATTTTGAAGATTTTAGTGAAAATAGTGCCAAAAAGCACAAAGCCCTTTTGGATATCTGGTCATGCTGAAAGTCACAAGTTCAGGCTGGCTGCGATGGAGTGCGGGCTGGCTACAGGGACCCAGTTAGCCTGCTGAACAGAGGGCCCTAAATCTGGATTTGCGGGGTGTTGTGAGGATACACAACAAAGCATCGGAAGTGATGCACTGGTTTTGAGATGCAGCAAAGCTGTGACGTGAGGGCCTGCATTGTCATCAAGAATCCCATCGATGGGACTTGCATTGCATAGTCTGGTGTCGGGATGTGGTATGCAGTTTGTGCAGTGCGTTGGTCCCAAGAAGCTGCGAGGCTGCAATGTGAAGTCTGGCATCATTGTCCAGGCTGCTATTGATGAGGGATGCAACGGCTTGCACCGAGGATGCATCACGCAGTGGTGATTCATATGGGCTGCAAGCCATGGGGGTCTTTGAAATGGGTCCAATCCATGCAGTTAGAGCGATGCATCAGTTCTGCTCAGGTTTATGCCACTCAGCAGAGAAGAGTTGTCAGTTCTACTGGATCCACAGAGGCTGGCAGAACTCCTTAAACTCACTTAAAAGAGTGCAGGACTGGGGTGGCACCACCTGGCAGGGTAGACTCACAGGTGGCAGAGTCCAGGTGCAATGTTGTTGGAAGCCTGTTGTGTCCCTGAGGCTTCATATCAGAAGGCCAGCCAACAAGCCCTTGGAGTCACTCTTGGTTCTGGTTTCAAGAAATGTAGGTCTAGTCCCTCTCACCCAGGTGAGAAGGCAGAAGACAGCAGGCCAGCACAGCAGGGCAGCAGTCCTTCAGAGCAGCAGTCCAGCAGAATGTCAGTCCTAGTTTTAGACATGTACTGAGACGTTGTTGTCTGAGGTCCAGTATTTATACCCAGCTATGCCTTTGAAGTGGGGAGAAGCTTCTAGAGGCATATCTTTAAAGTGCACGGGGGCCTTGCCTTCCTGCCTCTGGCTCCAGACTAACTACAGGGTGTATGCAGACCTTTGTGTGGAGACAGGATGCACCCTATTCAAGTGGAGGTTTGGCAGGGCAATGCTCCTCTCTCCCATCCTGCCAGTGATGGCTCATCCAGACACTCCAAAGTCCCCATTCTGTGTGGCTGTCTAGGAGGAACACAAAAAGCCTAAATGTCAACTATACTCAGTCACGTAACTCAGAGACAGGCTGCAGGCACCAAATGGCTCTGGCAAGAAAATGCCAACTTTCTAAAAGTGTCATTTTCACAATTGTAATTTAAAATCCAATTCTCTATAAATTAACATTTTTCATTGCAATTCCAGATA